>NC_137848.1:38629466-39829466 GCF_948465745.1 Chenopodium album | reverse complement strand
TCGGTGGTGAAATCGACAGGCAAAAACAGTTCAGATTCTATACCTTCATAAAGCATATTGACTTTTTTTGTATTTGTGTTTTGAGTTTTTTTCTCAATGATTTATGGAATATAACTCCTAAGGCTATGCTTGGTTAAGAAGATTGACATCGACCTGGTAAATAGTCTTACTTCTTACTTGGATCAAACCTAGAAAATACGTCACGTATGAGTTGGGATTAGTGTACCTCATTGAAAAATAAGAGATCATAACTAACATAATCTTGTGTGGATACTTTTCCTATCGCCAATTGGTTTCAGGATCAAACCCCATGGGGCTTTTATCACTATACAATCAGCTTTCAGCTTTCAAATCATATATACTTAACTCGTCTCATATGTTCAATAATCGTTTCACAGGTCTAGTACATAATACTCCGCTTGCCTTGGAACTTTGATGATAGTGCTCGTATATGTTAACTCCCTCTGCTTGTGGTCTATATCGACAGTAGACATTTTCCGCTTGCCTTGGAACTTTGATTGTTCCTTATGTCAGCATTGGGTACACAGGTCCATTATTTGAGACTTTTTTCTTCAATTCCCGCTTACTTTGAGGGCATATAATACTTTGATATCGATGTACATAGATCCTTCAACTACTAGGTGACCCCTACTCTTTCCAAGTGACCACTCATCGAAAAAAAGTTGAATGAAGCTTCTTCATCACAAGTAAAATTGAGAATTTTTCGAATTCACCACGTCACACGAGCACCTTTCTTTAGCATCTCTAAGGCCTCCTATTCTGACATTGGGTTGACATTCCTTATTATCATGATGCTAGAAGCTTGGTACCTCAACTGTGCATCTCCAATCGATCAGTGAAAACTTTATTCTATCCCATCCAATTTCTCTTATCATTTCGATCTTAAAATAAGAGATCAAATACATCTCCAACGTTTGGCAAGATAGGAAAGAGATTAAAGTTGAGCACATGCATGCATAGAAACATCAAGAATCTGATGTGTGTAAATGGGATGAAGAATAACAGCCATAATATCGACGATTCTAAAGGTTACTGCCTTATCCAAATTTACCAAATTGCGTGCGTAAGCAATTATAATGACTGGCTGATCACTCTTGCTCTCAAAGGGCAGAGAGATTTTTTTGTTAGCTTGGATAGGTAAGTTTCAAAAAGAACAAAATCATTCCATTTTTTTTTTTTTTTTTTTTTTTTTTTCTGATTTCAAAAATGAAAGTGTCTGATACCTGACAAATGATCGCGAATAAGTTTATTAACATACTCAGCTTCAGAGTTCTGCAGATAATAGTATACCAGAGATTAACATCAGAATTTTCTAATGAAAAACATGAAGAATTAATCCTGTTTTACAAAGGAGCACATTCTTTCTGCTAATACTACAGATGACGTTTGTGTTTTCTGATACCTGATACATGACAGTCAGATTATTTTTGTACTCAGCTTTGGACTTTTGAATATATTACAATGTCAATTGTCAAAGCTTAGATGCCCAACAGGGAGAAAAACAGCACGAAGAAGAATTAATCTTGTTTCATAATACAAATTTTTAAACAAATATTTTTTCTGTCCACCAAAATATTCGATTAATCAGCTCAGTTGCCAACAAGATTATACAACGCCAGAAATTACAATTATTAGTTCAGCCAACTTATCTTTAAGGAATTTAAGCAAGTGAAAGCCCAAATAGTAGTACTGAATGCAATTTGCCACTTTCGGTACTTAAATATTAGTACTGAATGCAAATTGATCAAATTAGCAAACAGGAATTAGATCTTTCAAGATATCACCTAAATAACGGCCTTGAAAAGACTAGTCTATCAAAAGGAGAATATTTCCTTGCTAACCAACTCGCCACAATGTTCTTTCATAATCCAATGAAGTATAATTAACAAACTTAATGGACATCAAGATATACCATGTTAAAAGAATGGTTAATACAATCTCTTCAATGGATTATCATTAATATGGATTCCATAGAAATTCTTAAGATTTTGACTTTATTTGATGCTGAATACAAGTAGCATTCTGATACTGTAAATCACAAGGTGGTCATTATCAAGCCGAAAATATAAAGAAAAACTAAAGTATTTGTGTTCCTTATCCTTACCACTAGTATTTTTTCCTCAACAACTGGGTTCATAGCGCCCCTTATATATATTGATACCTAAGACCGCAGTAGTATTCAACCACAACACATTTCAGAGAAATACAGTCGCACAAACAAGTTTATTCTCTTCATCATAATACTTGTAGTTTTTATAATGGATAGACTAAGTGAGTTGGCAAAGTCAAAGGCAGCAGTGATATTCACAAAGAGCTCATGTTGTATGTGTCATAGTATCAGTACACTATTTTATGACCTTGGTGCAAGTCCCGCGGTCTATGAGCTAGACCAAGAGGCTAGAGGCCGAGAAATGGAATGGGCACTACAGCGGTTAGGCTGCAGCCCTACTGTTCCTGCAGTGTTTATCGGTGGCAAGTTTGTGGGGTCTGCTAAGGATGTGCTTGGAGCCCACCTTAATGGATCCCTTAGAGATATGCTTATCGAAGCGAAAGCTATTTGGTTCTAGTTTAGTGATGACATAAATATGGTACTAGACCATCATATCAAAAGCTTAATTTTTTTTTGTGAGCTTTTTGATGATGATCACACCAATGCTGTGACTTTGTGTTCTGTTTGTCAAATATCTAAGTGATTTTGGAAGGGCGTAAGCCATTACTTCCATATATTAGCAATATATATCATCCTTGCTTATGGGATTAAGACTTTGATTGATTGATATATCATCCTTGCTCCAAAATCTTGTTACACAGTTAATCACAAGAGTGACAAAGCTCAAATAATTGAGCACCAACTCAAATTTATGTGGTACACTAAACTATATTCCTAGAAATGCCAAACCAAAGTAAAATCTTAGTTTTCATCCACCACCGTGACAGGATATTAGTAACTATTAGCCCATGACAGTCTAGTATGTAACAAGTCATAACAGTGAGTTATTTTTAGACTAGGTGAAGTATTTTGTGATTGATTAACTATATTTATCATGTAAATTTAGAGGACATAAAACATACTTCTACAAAAGAAAGCTTGCTTTCTTCTGAGCAGTGAATTAACTAGAACAAATATCAGCTGTGTTTTCTAGTGAGTTTTATGTCTGTATAACAAGGAATTCTCTGATGTCAGAGTTTATTCGAAGAGCATCAGAGCAGAGGGAGGTCTGTCCAACTGAGTCAGAACCTATAAAATTAGGATTATCCCAGAATTACCCCTTCGATGTGTAAGTCAAATAACTGTACTAGAGAGAGTCTAAAGAGAGAAAGGGTATGAGTGTACTAAGCACCAGATGAGGGATATCATTTTAGTCTGCCTGCCACAAGTTTGGGCAGGCTCTGGATTGGACAAAAGCATTTAGTACCACACATGAAGCATGCATGAATTCGTACGCAGATCATGTGTATGGTACGAAAAAGAAGTATATTGCATCATTTGATAAACATTACAAGTACAGTTCCATTCCAAGACTGTATACCTGAATGTTCCAAATGAAAAGGTGGACTGATTGTTCACTTATCTAAGTTCCTTCTAAAGAAGGGATGAACAAACTTTCTGAAACCCATCAAAAGGGCAGATTTCTGAAGCTCATCCATGGAAATAAGGGCCTAGTGCTAGGCCCTGCTCTCGGACTATAGGGAATATATCTTAGGCCCAGGCCCAGGCACAGGCCCAGGCCAAGGCCATTCTCTATACTAACTTGGAAACCAGGCTTGGATAATAGAAGGTAGTCTTTTAAGTTGGCAAACTCACCTTAACTACATACTAGCAAATAGCAAATAAGAATAGAACTTTTACCATTCTTGCCATATTCTTCCCTTGCTTGATCGCATAAACTTTGTCATCCCACAGTTTGTAAACAATAAAACAGAAAAATGATTGTTTGGGTCCAATTTACTCCAATTGTGTTGGTCCAAAATATTCAATTATCTAGCCCAAGGCAAAGGTTCAACTCTCCCAAGTCATGCCAAGTCAATCAAAGGCCCAATCAACGTAGCAAGCCCATTGGACCTCAAGGCCCATCTCTCCTATTTGAGCGAAGGTATAAAAGCCATCATTTCCCTCTCTTTACATTCATGCACATAAAGCCTTAAGCAATTAATACTCTTGCATAGCTTTCTCTCACTAAACACTGTATTGAGTTTGGCATCGGAGGGGCCTTTCTCGGCACAACCCCCTAGGCCAGTTTACGTGTGTTTGTTGTGCTGGAAATCCTCAGCCCAGCCATCATTTGGACCGAGATCAGTCTTCTGCCCCCACAGTAAGGACCTCATCCGAAGGTCCCATTGTTTTCACCCGAATTAAGTTGGCGCTGTCTGTGAGGAAGACATTAAAAAACAAGCCAAAAATCAACCAATCTTTGCACCCTTAGCAACATGGCTAAAAATCGCAAGAATGGTAAAAAGTGCCAAAACGGTGGCCCTTCGTCTTCAAGGAGGACCCCAACCTCGACGGGGGAGATCACCGCCTCCATCACCTTCTTCAGATGCACCTTCCTCGGAGAGGGCTGCGTCTGACAGGGCACCTCGAAGAGGTCACAATCTCCATCCAATCATTCTCGACGGAAGACTAGCTCATACCGACCGAACGAATCCGACGCTAAGGGTCCAACTCGAAGTGTCCATTCTCGTTCTCAGCCGAGGACGACTCCTCAATCAGGACCCTCTACGGAGGAAGTGGCGAGAGCCATGGCGGTCTTTATGGATTTCATGAAGTCCTAAGCGGCAACTTTCCACCACCTACCCGTGATTACTCACCTATCCGGTAGAGACACCTGAGAAGGAGGATTGGTCAGGAGATGGATGGACAAGCTCCATCATTCAAGGAGCTAGACGACAAGTGGGACGAGGACACTTGGAGGACTGAACGGGAATGAAAGAGAAACCCGCACTTCTTCGAAGAATCTAAACCCCGCAACACCCGCAGCTACAAGAGCAGTAACTCCGCCTCTGCGAGTTCTTCGAAGAATCTGAACCCCACAACACCCGCAGCTACAAGAGCAGTAACTCTGCGTCCGAGTCTGCTCGCCGAAACGTTCATGAACGTCTCGGCTCTAGGGAGATGAGCGTGCATAGCCGCCTCATACCCCGAGGAAAGCGAGCCATACCCCGAACTGTCTCAGCCGAGGACAAAAACCACTTCCACCTCTCTGAGAGGGAGAAGCGAGGTCTCTTCGGCTGGACAAAAGGGGAAAGTCGTGATGGTTACCACCAGCTCACCCTTCCAAAGCTGGATTTTGGATGAGCATGTGCAGACGATGAAAATCCCGGCACACAGTACTTATGATGGTACTTCGGATCCGAAGAACCACATTGCCTCTTACGAGGGGCACATGTATCTTAACCCTAGGTCCGAAGCGACCTGGTGCAAATATTTCTCGACTACTCTAAAAGGTGTTGCAGAAACGTAGATCACCAAAGGAGTGATGGAGGGCTCGACAACCGGTTGGAATGACCTTTCCAAGAAGTTCAAGAGCAAGTTTTCTACGACAAATCGCCGAGAGAAAACAACTGTAGAGCTAATGAGCCTGCAGCAAGGGGAAAACAAGAACCTCTGAGACTATCTTACTCGCTTCAGCAACGAGTCGTCCAGAATCACAAGTCTGGACCAAGGGTTAGCCGTTTTCGCATTGGAACGGGCTGCAAGCTGATAAGTTCCTTGACTTCATGGTCATGCATCCTCCGCAGACCTTGGAGGAAGCCTTGGACGCCTCGGATAAATAAAACCGAGCCGAGGAATGGAAAAAAACAAAAACCCAGTCCCACACTGGGGCTGGGAAAATAAAACAATAGCAATCCGAAGGCTAAGGCCAGAGGAAAGGGAAGGCGAAAGCCTCAGAACCATCCTCACCAACTGAGTCGAAGAAAGAAAAGTCTACCCCGTATGCGGGTAGATATGAATCATATACTCCTCTCACACTTCCACGTGCTAAAATCTACAACATAACGAAGGATGAGCAAAAGTACAAAAAGCCGAGGCCACTCCCATCATGGCATCAACAAAAAAACAAGGACCGATGGTGTGAATTCCACGAGTCACCGGGACATCACACCGAGGACTGTATCCAGCTGGGGGATCAGATTGAGGATAAGGTCCTAAAAGGTTACATGAAAAAAATCTCGCGGAACACCGCGAAGAGAAAAAGGTCGAGAAAGACTCTCGACAAGATCTAGACTTCCCAGGAAAAGCACAAAGGATCAGGAAAAGGAGCACCCTGACATTTATGTCATTTCTGGAGGAACGAATTCTCAGAGAGAGCGGAAACGCCAGTTGAGGGCCTTGACCCATCAAGTGAACCATACTGACATTCGAGAACCTAAGTCTCCGGTGCTGAACTTCACATTCATAGCCGCAAACTGCCAGGGGGTGAAATTCCCCCATGAGGATCCGCTGGTTATCATCACAATAGCGGCCAACCACAATGTCTAGCGAACCCTTGTCGACGGTGGTAGCGAGGCGAACATTTTGTTCCGCAAGGCCTGCAACCAGCTGAAGTTAAAGACCAAACATCTAAATCCGGTACCCTACCCGGTATCAGGATTCAACGGGTCTACAACATATCCTGACGGGAAAATCACTCTTCCCGCCACCATTAGCCGCGACAAAGCAGCCAGGAACGTCATGGTCGAATTTTTGGTCATAACGTGATCAAGGGGAGACCCATGATTCACGATGTTTAAAGGGTAGTCTCCACGTATCATCAGCTGATGATTTACGTTTCAGACGCCGGCTACCCTGAAAGAATCCAGGAGCCAAAAGGAGGCCCGAAGATGCAACTACCTCAAGCCATCTACAAGTCGTTCCGACAACGACGAAGATGAGGAGGATAAAGAAAAAGAAAATGATCGAAGCGCAGAGAAGCAAAAAGGCTTAAGTACTTTGGCCAAGGAGCCCCGTCAAAAGAAAAATCTTCGGGGAAAGAAAAGGCTGGTTCCTCTTCTGAGCCGAAAGACTCAGAACATTAGCCGAAGTCTGGAAATCCTGCTGATATTGACAGCAGGCTCGATTGCGAAGAGTCCGATTCCAAAGCGATGGAGCTGGACCAGTAGAATGAATCAATAGAGTTGACCGAAGGAGACCCTGAAAAATGTGTCACCATCGGACTCTGGCTGGACCAGAACGTTCGTGTTGAACTCATCCAGCTCCTTCAGGACAACAAAGATGTGTTCGCTTTCTCAATAGCAGACATGCCCGGGATTGATCCGAACCTCATCTCTCACAAGCTTAATGTCGACCCCACCTGTCGACCAATTAAGCAAAAGAAGCGGAATTACTCCGCAAGCAAGAACCGAGACATCGCAGCTGAAGTAAAAAAAACATCTGGACGCAGGCTTCATCGAACCCTGTCAAATATTTGGAATGGCTGGCAAATGTGGTGATGGTTCAGAAAGCAAATGGCACCTGGAGAATGTGCGTTGACTTCACGGACCTAAATAGGGTTTGTCCGAAGGACTTTTATCCCTTGCCGAGGATCAATCCGCTAGTCGACTCGACAAGTGGACATGCTCTGCTTAGTTTCATGGATGCATTCTCGGGGTATCATCAGATCTTCATGCACCCCGACGACCGAGCAAAAACGAGAATTTCGGGGTGTACAAATACAAAATGATGTCCTTCAGATTGAAAAATGAGGGGGCAACATATCAAAGGCAAGTTGTTCAGGTCTTCGCCGAGCAAAAAGGTCGCAACATGGAAGTCTACGTGGACGATTCCAAACGTCAAAAGAAAAGAAAGTAAAGGCCATGTCGCGGACCTCGCTAAAACCTTCGCCACCCTAAGAAAGCACCAAATGAAGCTGAATTTGAAAAAGTGTCTTCGGCGTGAAGTCAGGCAAGTTTCTCGGCTTCATGGTCAGAAAAAGAGGGATTGATGCCAATCCCGCAAAGGTGCAAGCAGCGCGCTCGATCTTCCCAAGCCAAACACAAAGAGGGATGTTCAGCGTCTCAACGGAAGAATGGCAGCCTTATCTAGCTTCATCTCCTGGGCTTCAGACAAAGGGTTACCCTTCTTCAAAGCGCTGAAACTCCCAAAAACCAAAGAGCTCATCTGGGAGGATGAGCAAAACGAAACTTTCAAATAGCTTCACGAGCATCTAACTCAACTCCCAACGCTGGCACTCCCAACCGAAGGAGATAAACTTTGTACTTATACTTGGCAGTTAGCCCAACCACTATAAGCACGGTTTTGCTAAGAGAAGAAGAGAAAGTTCACCAGCCGATTTACTTCGTCAGCCACACTCTAACGGATGCCGAGACTCACTACCCCTTACTCGAAAAAGTTGCATATGTAGTAGTGGTGGCCGCTCGGAAGCTGAGACCATAATTTGATTGTCATCAAATAATGGTCTTAACTAATAAGCCGCTGGAAAAAGTCCTCGGCAAAGTTGAAAAATCAGGTAGGCTAGCTAAGTGGGCCTTCGAGCTCACCGAGTTCAGCATCAGCTACCATCCGAGAACAACCATCAAGGCTCAAGCTCTAGCGGACTTCCTGGCCGAATATTCGTACCAGATGACGCTAGACGAAGAAAAGAAAATATGGACCGTTTTTACGAATGGATCCTCCACCGTAAATGGTTCGGGGGCAAGGGTAGTCATAACCTCGCCCGAAGGCAAGTCCGTTGAAATGCGCTCAAATTTTCATTCAAAACTTCGAACAACGAAGTCGAATATGAAGCAGCGATCGCTGGAATAGAGCTGTGCATTTCATTGGAAGCCGAACATGTCTTCCTGAAAGCAGACTCTTAGCTCGTCGCAAATCAGATCCGAGGCGAATATGAGGCCAAAGATCCCTAATGATAGCTTACCTCGCAAAGATCAAATAGTTATTGCGAAGCTGAGAACTTTTGAAGTCGAGTTGATACCAAGGGGTCAAAACGCACAAGCCGATGCACTCTCCAAGCTTGCTAGTTCAAATTTAACCGAGCTGAACCGATCTATATATATAGAGGTGCGTCAAGAGAGAAGTGTTGACAAAGTACCTGAAGTAAGTTGCATCGACCACGAACCGAGCTGGATAGACCCTATCCTAGCTGGATAGACCCTTGAAAACCGAAACTTAGCTTCCAAACTGAAAAGAATCAGCTCAAGGTTCATCTTCTTTAGAGGAGAGTTGCTGAAAAAGTCTTTCTCAGCCCCACTTCTTAAGTGTGTGGGACCAACAGATGTTGATTACTTCCTTCGGAAGATTCAACTCGACATCTTTGGAAACCACATAGGGGGGAGAACTTTAGCCCACAAATCATTGAGGGCAGGGTATTACTGGCCCACCATGATCTCAGATGCCAAGGAGCTGGTTAGAAAATGCGAGAAATGTCAAAAATTCGCACTAGTCATCCATCAGCCAGCTTGAGACCTTTACCCAATTCTGAATCCGCTTCCATTTTCCCAATGGGGACTAGATATCTTAGGGCCCTTACCTGATGCTCCGTACCGAAAGAGATGGCTGATAGTCGGCATTGACTATTTTAGCAAATGGATCGAGGCTGAGGCAGCCTCGAACATCACGGAGCAAACTCACTGTCAGGAAGTTCATTTCGGGATTCCAAAGGTTTTTGTCTTTGATCATAGGAGGAAATTTGATAATTTGCAGCTAAGGCGGTACACAGACCAGTTCGGCACCAAATTGGCATACTCAGCGGTGTGTCATCCGTAGAGTAATGGTTAGGTCAAAGCCGCAAATAAGCAAATCCTCAACGCTCTCAAGAAGAGGGTTGAAGATCAGAAGTCCAAGTGCATAAGGAACTCCCTGGAACCCTTTGGTCACATCGGACAACTGAAAAAGAGGCTACGAGACATTCACCTTTTGATCTGTTGTATGGATCCGAAACCGTTCTTCCAGTGGAAATAGGCTCGGAGAGCCTACGTGTCAATCTGTTCTCGGCCGAGAACAAACAACTCAAGAAAGAATCCCTCGATTTCTTAGACAAGGTCAGAGACTCGGCCCGAGACAAAATGGCTGTATATAAGCAAAGAATCAACAAGTTCTACAATCGAAGAGTCCACACGAGACCTCTCAAAATTGGAGATCTTGTTCTTCGGAATGCTGCAGCTGTGCAAAAAAGCCATATTCATGGAAAACTCTCAGCCACTTGGGAGGGACCCTATGAAATTTATGGTGAACTTCAGCCTGGGACATACCGAATTTGTGATAGGAATGGTGTCCTTCGAACAAGTGTATTATTCCGATAGCGGGTTCGGAATTATTAGAAAGCTAATTATTCAGTGAGGTCAAGTGATCGGAATGCCTAGGTGGAGGCCGCTTCCAATCAGTAATATTAATGAGTAATTAATATTACAGCTTAATCTTGACTGAACCCTTCGGGTCACACCAAAGCAACTAATGATCCGACGCGACGAATTAATCTGAAAGGAATTAATAATTCCCCTCGAGTATTGTGAACAAAGATATCGGATTTCGAGCTTAGAGCGTCGGAACCGAATCTTAAAAGTCGAGCCAAAATTTAGGAATTGGCGAGACGGGAAAATGCTTCAAGTAACAAGTAAAAACCCTAGCCACGCGAAGACTAGGATGTGGCGGTGTGCCACGTGGCAGCGCGCCACGTGGCAACGGGCGTGGACCCGGGTGACGGGTCATGGACGTGGGCCAAAAAGTGGCGGCCCAACTGAACCCAAATTGGGGCTCAAGGTTGGGTGGCACATGGTTAGCTCACAATGCATATGAGTTGCCTTGGGGAGCAAGTGAGGAAGTGGTCCTCACCTAACCATGTGACACTTGTTACTTTTTTATTCCTTGGTTTATTTAACTAAGGATTGAATTCAACATTCTTTTTATGTGGGATCTTTTTGTGAAAAAGTCCCACATTGAAAGATGAGTGGAATTCACAAGGAAGCACTCCTTATAAAATAGCCAAGGCATACCTTGGGATTGTTCACTTGAGTAAGGTGTTAGAAAAGGCATCTCCATTGATAAAACCTTTAAACACATATAATTACTCGAGTATTTTGGTCGGGCTTAGCTAACCTCTAAGCAATAGACCTAGTCGGGGTCGAGTTGCGGGTGGATACCGTTGGAGGTTTTCGCCCGTGCGAGACTTAAAGCTTTCTCAAGTAAGAGCTCGGGATACAAGCGAAGCACGCGTCAAAGGGAATTAATCTTTCCTTAATTCTTGTTAATTAAGTTAATTATCTCTTTTAATTATATTAATTGTGAGTGTGATCTTGACTCGGGTTTTCTTCCGCGATGAGTCGGACTTATCAAAACCCAACACTTTGGCAATTAGATGGAACTAAGCTGAAGATTCACTGGAATACTGATGTACTTAAGAAATATCATGTGTAACCCCTTGGGGGTAAAACAATCTATGCAAGTGCATCTTCAGAATTAATGAAAAGGCCTTTGAGCAACCATTTTTATCAAATTTTTTGAGTTTCCACTTTCTGTCTTCTTTAAATTTCTTAAAGGTTCTATCTCGGGACTATCTGAAGCATAGCCCAAATGTGGCATTGTGCTTTGGATTGCCGAGGAACCAGCCTCAAAAGGGACAATAGCTTCACCCTCAAAGTAAAGCCAATTTTTGGCACTGTACTTCATATGAGTCAGTTCCTGAGGGCAAAGAGGCCGTGGACGAATCTAAAGTATAGCCTAAAAATTGGCACTGTACTTCAAAGGAGTTATATCTAAGGCATTGCCTAAGTAGAGGCCTTGTGTTTCAAATAGTCATTCCCTCAGAAAATTTTTAAGAATCGAGAAATACTGCTTTTGGAGTCAAAGACTTCTGAGCAACGAACACATAGATTCTCAAAACAAAAGAAGAGAAAAGAAAGAACTGAAACTCTAAAAATTATTCAAGTAGTGGAATTCGGCTAGGACGAACCTTCGTCTGCCAAAGAAAAAGTTCAGTCAGGCACCTTAGAAATCCGAAGTTTACAACTTCAGCTTTCTAGGGGGGGCAAGAGATACTCTACTGCGAGTAAAACTCCCAAGCCGAAGTTTATACTTAAAAATTTTTTGCTAAAATTTCAAAAATTCAGATTAAGGCAAAGACAAGCTAAGTAAGAAAGACAAGGAAATGAGAAAAGAAAGCAACTCGTCCATAAAAGGAAAATATGCTCAGACATCGAGCTACACCAGGTTCCTTTAGAAAGTTCAGAATGTTCAAATTAGACACAAGGAAATAATAAATCGGCAGCCGCCCATAAGCGAAAAAACACAGCTGTCGAACTACGTACAACTACTCAAAAGAAAAGTAAACTAGAGTTTGTACATCAAGGGCAAGCTAAAGCAAAAAAATATTCAAGACATAAAACAGACGCAGCACATACAACAGTTAAGCGCAAGTAGATTTGCAAGACTTTGTAGACAGCTGCCTGAATTCCTATGCTTCAGCAGCAGAAGGATCAGGCAGAGCAGCAGCACTTGGACTCCGGAAGCTTTAGCACCAGCTGATGAAGAGGCAGGTTAAGCATGAGTCCTTTCAGAATCCCTCTTTCTGGCTTCTTCTCTCTCTTTCTCTTTAGCCTCTTCCCTTAGTCAAGATTCCTTCTCGGCTCAACGAGCCAGTTTTAGTAGGGTGAGCTGAATGCAAATGAGGATCCCTCATATCCACGGACCATTCTTCAGCCACATCCCAATTGATGCTGGGGTTGAGGTGGAAAATGAGGCGCCGAGCTGCCTTGAATCCATTGTCAAAACCCTCATCATAATGCGCTTGGGTGTAGATTTAGACTTGCAGCAGCTTCTGAGAAGCCTCGAGATCAACTTAAACCTTAGCATCCCCCTCGCTTTGAGTTCTCAGCTGGTCCCGAGCATTTGACAGCTTGACTTAAGCTTGAGACAATTCAACATCTTTGCCCTTCAACTGAGCATCTAAGGCTTCCAATTTAGCGCTTTGGCAAGCTCAGCATCTTTGGATTCTAACTCGATATCCCTAGTCTCCATCTCATTCCCAAGCTGCTGAATCTCATCCCTGAGCTCTTGCTCTCTCCGTTAAGCTGCTGCCTCGACCATAGCAACCTTAGCGTTGAAATTCTCAACCATTTGGTGTTCGGCAACCTCGATCTCCCTCTGGATCCTCTGCTCAATCCGAACCCTAAAGCTGGGAACATCATCAGCCCCATACTCTTGAATCAAAGCTTGGTTTTCATCAATGACGGGAAAGATGTTCTGCTCCATTGCTCGGCAAAAAATCTTGAACTGAGATGCCATTTTATCGCACTCTGCCTTATGTTCGGCAGCAGCTTTCTCAGCTTCTAGTTGCTTCTGCTCAGCTTCTTCAACTCTTTCTACCTTGGCCCTCAGCTCGTCGTTCATCTTCACGGCCAAAAAATGGTTCTGAACGACCTGCAGAGTTAAGGAGCAGGAGTTAGCAGAAGTTCAAAACACTACTACAAAATTGGCCAAAGTGACCATGTCAAAATGGCCAAAGAGACTACTTTAAGGGTGGTCTCTAACTCACAGGTCTCTTTAGCCTAAGAGACCATTTCATCAAAAGTGGTCTCTTGTTTTAAAAACTAAGACCACTTATTTAAGTTAGATGGTCTCAATTTTTTAAAATATGAGATCACTTATATAAAATGATGGTCTTAGTTTTTCAAAAACTAAGACCATCTACTTTAAATAGATGGTCTCAATTTTTTAAAACCAAGACCACCTATTTCAAATAAATGGTTTCTTTCTTCTTTTTTATTAAAAAATAAAAATTATTTGTATTTAAATATATATAATTTCAATTAAACAAAAACAATTCACTAATACAAAAATTATACACGTAGTTTATAGGAAAATTATACAAACCAATACAAAAAAAACTCATTAACACTAGAGTACAACTGTACAATCAATATATACAACTCATACTATAAAAACTCATACTATAAAAAACTCATTAATGCTATAATCAAGGCCTTGTAAGAAACTGGACTGTTCACGTATTTCATGCAAGCAGGACAGTCAACTCTGTTGCTGACAAGTTAGCTCTAATAGGAAGAACTAAGATGAAGACAGGTGAAGTGGTGCCTTTCTCTTACCCTCCAACGGATACCTATGATTCATATGCTGCAGAAATTCCAGAGCAATCTGCATAGGATCAGCTGCTATCTCCCAGCAACTACTTTTGTCTTCCTTCAGTTGCTGAAGTACTGCCTCAGGAGTGTTGATGCTATGTTCAGCACCTACTTTTGTTTCTTCTAGGTTGCTGCTGTTTGCTCCTCTAGTCTATTTATGTTGTTTTTCGCTTCTACTGTCTGTACTTATAACTTGTACTCAGCTATCTTGGGGCATATTCACATATGCTCTAAGCACTTTCTCTTTTGCCCTGATGACTATGTCATCAGTATCTTGCAGTAATTAATATAATCTAGTTCCTGTTTGCGTCAAAAAAAAGGCCTTATAAGCATATAGCAATCTCACGCCAACGGAATAATTCAACAAGTAAAATTATTAATCTTCAATTTTTATCCTGAAAAATTTTCAAAGAGATTCAAATTAGCATACAGTTATAAAAAAAAAATATTAAACAAACTTTAAATTTGCAATTACATTTACAAAAACAAAAATTAAAAACTTAACTGAAAACAAAAAATTAAAAACCGCAACAACCGGCCACCGAGCCGCAACAGAAGCAAAACTGCCGCAGCAATTTACACCCAAAACAACCATAATTGAAGAAAATAATAACCAAAATCAAAGAAAATAATACACTCATATTTGAAAACTTATGAAAATGCAATACCTTGGAAGATGTGTCAGACCCATTTTCTTTGCTAAGACACCATAAACATTATTAGTTTCTGGTCTCGTAATCCCGAGACACCATAAACTTAAAATAGTTAATAAACTTAAAATTGGGTTAATTTACAAAGAAAAAGAAAAAATTGGAACCTGGGAATTAGAGGGAATGTGAACAGAAGGGGCTTAGAGATTGACGTAGTCCTGACAAAGGATTTATGGCCCTGAAAACTTCCATTGATGCTCTGCAATACCAAACCAAGATTCTATTTTATTTTATTTTGAGTATTTTTGGGTGTCTATAAATTTGTGGGAACATGAAGATGATGATGCATGTTGTTTATTTCATGCAACACTACCGAACTCAGCCCACAAAACAGCAGAAGCCGCAGCCACCTCGCTCCAGCCTACACAACCACCAACCCGAGCACTGGTAGAGCCTCCCTTGCTCCTCGCACAATCCAAAACCGCAAGCAGTCACCTACTGCAACAACCGCGCCTCCACTATCACCGGCAGCAGGATCCCGGCCACTAGCATCGCCAATTAGCAACAGGAACTTTGCAGCCTCATAATTAGAAAGAGAAGAGAGATAAAGAAAAAAGAGAGATAAAGAAAAAAAAAAACGGCGAGTGTAGACACCCAAATGTGTCTCCTCAAAACCAAACTCGGTGATGAATACCTTTTGCATCGAATTAGAAGGTTCTCTTAAGTCCTAATAGAATTAGAATTAATAATTATATTTTGATAAGTTTAACTTGGAATAAAATATTATTTTATGAAAAATACGATTTCAGTTTTCATACGGACTTTACGAGTCAATTTTGATTGATAAGTGGACTCCGTGTTTGAAAGCGCGTAGAAATCCAGGCTGTCACCAAGCGACTTGGCGACAAGGTTGGTTTTGCAGCGACAGAGTGGAGTTTTATTCCTTATCAAATTCTACCTATTTCCGAACTGTTTTCTTATAAATAGGGTCCTGAACCTCCGTTTTTATTCATCCACTATCATCAATTATCTACAATCATCTATTCTCTAAATGCTCTCATCTCTCTAGCTTTTCACAAACAAAATTCCGCATACACGAGTTCTAGACACACCTAGCCGAGTTCGAAGTTGCCTTCGCCCTATACGTGAAAGGTTATGATTTATGAGGGTTTGGTCCCAAATCTCTATTTCCATTATTTCATTTGATTGTTTGATTTTATATTTTCCTTGAATTTACTAACGCGTGTATTTAGTTATTAGAAAGAGGTACGAGACATCAAAGTATGTAATCTTATTGCTCTATTCTTGTGGAAACCATGTTTAAATTTGTTTAATTTCTAGTATCATGTTAGGATGTCTTTATTGCTTTCTAGTATCATGTTTAGGGTGTTTCCTATGCTTTCTAATATCATATCAATATCATGTTAGGGCTAAAGTTTTGATTTTTATTGTTTAGTAACATGCTAGGATTTGTTATTAATCTTGTTAGTATCGTGCCTAGGATCTTGCTATTATTATGCTTTATTTTTAATATGATTATTTTAATTATGATGATTATTATTATGTTGCTTGATATTGATTATTTACTGTTATTGCTTGATCACGCCTTTTATGCATGTCTAAAGGGAATTTGTACTTGTAATCACGCTTAATAAGATAATTAATAATCTTGTTTAGGTTAATATGATTATAATTCAAGTGATCGTCAATAATAGTTTTGCTTGTGCATTAAATTCAACCAACATAGATAAACAGGTTTAGGGTTAACCTATTGATTGCATGTTAGTCAGAAAGCGCACATGAATACGAGAAGAATGAAGAAGAGGCCTATTTAGGGCAGGTTCAATCTCTTTTAGGTTGGATTTGTACCTTCATCCCCGAACCCTATTTGGTTCAAGACCTTTTGGAGTTGACGATCTCATGGATCGTTAAGGGGTGTAATCTTCACCTTGTGAACGGTTTACAAGTTCCTAAAAATTTTTGGCGACTCTTTTGCTCTAGCTTCTTTCCCTTTGGACGCCACCATGCTTAAGTGTATGATCATAGTGGGGTTCAAGCTTGGGGTAATGCTTGAAATATTCCCTACAGCTTTTGACGACTCCACTGGGGAGGATTTCTATTTCAATTCCTAAAATTTATTTTGGCAATTATTTAGTATAAGTGGATGAGACTCGAAAATTTCTAAGTATTTCATGTGCGTAATTTTGATTAGCATTATTGTCATATGCATAAAAAAAAGGTCCTCATTGGATAGACCATCCGAAATGAGTCAAAAACATAGGATTTTTACATGTAGGAAACTTGAGAAATATCTTTCACAACTAGAATTGAAATAATACTGCGAAATCTGGAAAATTCTAAGAACGTAGATACCTGCTGAGGCATGTAGGAACTAGCGTCCAGAAAACAGGGCTTGTCGCCTGTAAAGTGCTTTTGTCGCCTGGCGACAGTTCTGTCGCTTGGCGACAGGGGTACTTTTTCGGCGACAGTCCCAATAGTTTGGCGCCAAGTTCTTCCAATACAGAGCCAGAACTCTGCCTTCTTGTGACCATTTCTAGCTCTGTTGGCTCGATTCTACAACCTGATTGAGTTTTTCTTTCTTTTCTGAAACCCATACGTGTTCTACATATGGACATAACCCTCTGGGGGTACATGCTCCATCTACCCAATCAAACACTCCTGGCAACGACGGGTACATCCGAGTTTGTGAATCCACCAAACCGTGGAAGCAAGTTTTTTAACTTGCGGGGTCCCATCCATACGCGCCAACCCTTCCAAAGGTAAGGTTTCCGCACGATGCATCCGGACTCATAACCATGGACCCTCTTTGACTAACCCATATCCTTGAACTTTAGAGAACTAGAGCCATGGTTAGGTTGTAAACTCATTGCATCATATTGTGACTATTTGAACTACTTGTGCATTCTTTGCTTGTGCATACCCTATATGTGCTAACCGTTTGTTTGACTTGTGTTTAAGTCTAAATAAACTAATTAATGACTAAAAAGGATTTTGTCTAATTAATTAATTAATTTGACTAATTAAAGACTAATAAAGTAATCAATCTGACTTAGTACGACTGTAGGCATGTCCCCTTAGAGTAAAATTACTGGAAACAGTCCCAGATTAATGTTCCAACAATGGCGCAGAAGTTTAGGCTGTGGCGCCGCAGTTTACTGTTTGTCGCCTGGCGACAAATTTGTCGTTTGGCGACAAGCTTCAAACTGTGGCGACAGTCAAGGTTATTACTCGAGTCATCACGACGAGTCTAATTAAACAGTTTGCTAATCAGTTCGATTATTTTATTAATAAACAGTACCTTTGTTAAGTCCTTAATTGAGTCTAGTCACATAGTCTAGCCGCATGGTCTTACACAAGAGCCTTAACATGTTACACACACTCACTAGTGTTAGCACACACTTTATATAGTCACCATGACTATGTCTTAGATTCATGCATGAGTCGGTTTTTTCCGTCATTTGAGTGGGGGGTACATTATATTCCTAATTTTTTCATATCTCTCCATCTACATCATCTTTCCATTCTCTACATGCTTTCCCCATATCACAATATTCATTATTCCTACTTTCTTCATCTATTGCATGTTGAATAGAGTTGAGTCAAATAATTAACAACGAATATCCCTTAATTTCCCTTTCCACAATACTTGGTCAAGGAGAGAAGGACGATTAATCAAAGACAACACCTTTATTCAAGTCAACTTTTTAATAAGACAATCGGTCGGAAAAGGAAAGCTAAGAAGATAATGACAAGTCAGGAAGAAGTCAACGAACTCAAGGGACAAGTGGCTAACATGGCTGAAATGTTGAAGAATCTGACTCTTCAAATCAATGACCCTATGAGACAACAGAAAATGGAGCTCATCCAGGAAAGTTTAAGCAGATTATCCAATGACTATAGATTCCAGGGCATTAGCTCACAAGGGGTCTCGCTGGACAAGGATCTTCTTCTGCAGAAATTCAATGCCAACGACATCCCGAAATTCAAGGCAATGGATAACCCTTATTTTCATTTAAGAGCCTTTGAAACTGTAATGAATATTAAGGGAATAGATAAGAAAGCTTTTCATTCTGTGTTCTCTCTATCTTTAGAAACTGTTTGTCAGCAATGGTACTTTTCTCTTGATAAAGAGAAAACCTCTAGTTGGGAGTCAATTGTAAACGCTTTCATAGATAGATATAAGTACAACATTCAAGACGAAACAGACCACAGACAACTTGAGATGTTAAAACAAAAAGAAAACGAAGGGTTCACTCCTTTCTTCAACAAATGGAGGGAAACTTCTGCTAATATGGTCAAGGTTCCTACCGAGAAAGAATCTGTGAGGATGTTCATCAAGAATCTTCAAGAAAAATATGCAAAGCACTTAAAATATCAACACAACTTGAATACTTTCAAGGCTGTGTATAATATAGGCATTAACATTGAAGATGACCTTCTGAAAGATAATAGTGCGAGAGGAAAGAAGAACGACCATCCTTCTTCTTCCTCTCCCATTAATGAAGTACATGCTACGATCACCACCAAACCACGAATCCAAAGGTCAAAAAGAATGTTCACTCCACTTGGTATGAGTTATGAAACAGCTTTCGAAAAATTACACCACAAAGGACTAGTCATGCCCATAGGGCCTATCAAAGATCCAGTTCCAGAGGCCAGGCCACCCAAGTGGGATCCTAATAAGCACTGAAAATATTACCAAGGAAAGGGTCACGACACTGAGAAGTGTTGGAAACTCAAAGAAGCTATTCAAGATCTGATCGATGACAATAAAACTTCCGAGATTCTAGCCATCGCAGAAGATCAAACATCCTTCGATCCTTCGATCCTTATCACACCTGTAGGTAAGCCCATGATCGAGACAGCTTATATAACCTCTCTTGATGAAGTGGCCATGATTGAGGAGGATGAAAGTATTTTCTTAGATAATATCAGGGAAGACTCGTCAAGTTTAAAAGAAAACGTTCGAAAACTGCAAGATGTCATTGCCATGCTCTTGAATGTGGTAGAAGGATTAGCAAATCGGATAATGGTTGTTGAACAAAATTCTCACCAAGGATCTAATGAAGAACTCAATGCTCCTAAGCCACAGACTAAAAGGACCATTGAAGAATACACACCAATAGGAATGACTTACAATAAAGCTTTTGACTGTCTCCACGATTAAGGTCTCATTCGCCCCATTGGTCCCAGTCAAGACTCTCCGCCTAAAAAACGGTATCCTAATTGGGACCCAAAATCATATTGTCGATACCATAGAGGTCGTGGTCTGATCGGGGATTAAGTAGGTCGTTGGTCTACTAACCCTAATCAAATTAAATATTTATAACCTAAACTACCCTAATACAAGTATAGGGGTAAGTGATATGTCTATTTTATATAGTATTTTACCCCCGTCCCTTGGTCATAATTAGTAGTGTTTTTGGCTCTTTGGAGCCACTTTTATTACTAATATGTGTTTTCTAGTGTTTTCGTAGTTTTGGTTGAGTTTTGTAGGGAATTGCACCTTTGGAGCATTTTCCCGGGATTTTATGGAGCAACTACGAGCATTGGAGGAGCACGGCCATCTTTCATAGCCCAAGATCGGTTAGAGTAATCAAGCCGGTGAATAAGGGCTCGACTTGTGTGAAGACGAGACATTTGGACCGAATGATTTAAGCCCCAAAGAGGATATTTGGTTTGGGCCAAGTTACGAGCCCAAACGAGGAGTCCAAGCGGCCCAAAGGTGTCCGCTCGATGGTCCGCCCGATGGTCCGCCCGATGATCCGCCCGATGGTCCGCCCGATCGGGCAAAGAAGACTTATATCGCAGCAGCCCTTCGTCCGATCAAAAAGGCGCGCCCGATCGAGCGGTGCCTCGCCCGATCGGGCGCGTGTTTCTGGAGGACGTTTTAAGCGTCGTTTAATTTGTTTTAACTTAGGATTTTCTAGCTTAGTATAAATACGCTTTTGTTAAGCGAATTTAGGGGGGAATTCTTTTCTTCCTTCCCTTACTCTCTCTTTTCTCTCTCTAACTTTTTTCTTTCTCTCTTCTCTTAAACTCTTAGTATTATTTTCTCTCTCTACAACTCTTGTTCCTTTTAACTTTGGTAACAATTTCTTCTCTTTTAATCTCAGTTATTTATTTTATTTCTTTACTCTATCATGACTACTTTTATTGCTTCGTTTAGTTTAGATTTAATTATGTGTGAGTAGTTTAATTCTAGGGTTTATGGGGATCCATAATTAATATGAAGGGATAATTTGTTATTATTGATCATTGATATTGCATGATAATTTCTTATTGAATTGTTTTAATTCTTTGCAATTAGATTATGAATCGAGCAGATGTAATTTGATTGTGAATGTTTAGCAATATTGAATTGATGAATCGAGCAGATGTTAATTTAATATTAAAGGCTATTTTCAATAGGAACTTAGATCTAGTAAATTGCGAGAGCCTGTTAGATTTATGTTGATTAATAAATTGCAAGAGCCTGTTAATCATGTTATTTGTGCAATGTTGATTATTGATTGTTATGTTTTATCCTGGAATATTAATTATTGGTGAACCTGTGACCCTAGGCCTTCTTATTATTGTTTTTCTCCCTGAACTTGATCTCCGTAGTTTAATTTCACATTACAAACAACAAATTGGTTACTTTAATAATTTAGATTATATTAATTAATTAGGAGTAGAAAGACCAGTTTCCCTGTGGATTCGACCCTACTTCCCTATCTACTTTAGTTAGAGGATTTAGGTAATACTTTTGATTAGGTGATACGACTTTAGCCTATCAAAATTTGGCGCCGTTGCCGGGGAAACGGTTTTATTTTTATTTCTAGTTGTTATTAAAGTCTAGATTATTATTTTTTTTTAATCTTTTATTTTATTTTTATTTATTTTTTTATGAGTTGAAAATACCCATGCTTACGTCACTACAAGAATTATATGATTTTTATGCAGCACCTGAATACTGTTGTTGTCAATATCGTCTTTGTCATGAAAATCCTGAATGCCCTTATAGTGAGTTTTTCGTGCGTGCTCCTGATGATTTTAGAGTCTTTCCATATACATATGATCATATTCGAAAACGATTAGTTGCTAATGACAGTTATTGGAAGGCACTTGATGAAAAAGTCTATGGACACTATAATAATACGAATGTTATTGAGGTTGAAGAACCATTGGTTATAGAATGTGTGGTTGAAAAATCATTGGGTGACGAATCAGTGATTGAAAAATCATTAGTTGTAGAAACGGTGGTTGAAAATTCCTTTGTTGATGATGAGGTTATTCATGAGGGTAAAATATTCAAATCATTATTGGATGATAAAGACAATGACTACCTCCATGTTCGTTCTCCTAATTCTAAATTTTCACGGGAGGAAGTAGAAGGTTGTGGTGTATTTTCATCTCCCTCTTTTGATTTTTCTTTTTATCTTGAGTTCTCTTTATGTGCTCCTAACCTTTTCTTTGTAGGGATTAATGTGCTTGCTATTAAGCCCTATGTAGTGCTTAATGAAATGTTTGCAGGGGCGTTTGATAAGTTACTTAAGGCGTTGAATTCTTCCGATTGAGAGAAAGAGTATGGTCGAGCGGGACCTTGATAAACTAGCGCTTTGCGGGAGGCAACCCGTATTTTGTTGCTTTTTATTTAGTTTTTTTTTTTAGTCTTTTATTTTTGTGTTTTTTCTTTTTGTTTTGTTATAGAGAGGTAAGGAGAGTGTATCTTATGCTTGTGGGAGTACCTTTTTGTGCAGGTTTTGATCAAGAGAGCGAAAAAGAAGACGAAAAACTAGTACAAAAGATATTTGGGCAATTAGCAGCAGCAAGCTGCCCCGTCAAATCAGCAGCACGGGCCCGATCGGGCAGAGCTCGCCCGATCGGGCGCGCGTACGCGTCAGCAAACTTTGTCAACTTCGACAGGCCATAACTTTTGCGTTTCTTATCCGATTTTGGCGTGTGACCTATCGTTGGAAAGCTCTTCAAGTCTACTTTCCAATGAAATTGAAACCATTGCATTATGATTTATAGATCAAAAGTTATGATCAGAATAGTGCAACTGACTCAAATTTAGACTTTTTCCCACTAACACTTTGTTTCATTCTTGCCCAATTTTGTTCTAAAGAGATGCATTGCAATCCTCGAGGCTTTGGTGACATTGATGTGGTGATGATGATGAGTAGTCACCTTGACTACTAGCTTCCCTTTAAGACAATGAGGACATTGTCTAATTTAGCTTGGGGGGAGGTTCTCGTGTACGCATGGTATATCTTTCACCCTCTCTCTTTTTATTTATTTTTTTTCTTTTGACGTGCTTAGTATAGATTTTATTGTTTTCTTAAGTTAGTTTCATTCAATGAATTATGAATCATGCTTCCCTGTGCCCCTTGATTAAAATATTTCGAATTTGTTTTGATTCTTGGTATTTGATGATTAATATTGTGGATTTGTTGATCATGATTTGAAGTTTAATTGCTTTGATTCCTAAACATGCGTCAATTTTTTCCAACTACTTGTGAATATAGTGCTTGACTAGTTGATTTGGTTAGGAATGTGTGTTAGTTCCTGGTATGTCAATGAATTTGAGTATTGGTTTGCAACTATGAGTAGTGTTTCATGACTCATTATTATGCACATGTGGAGGACGAAGGCATTTGTTCTTTAGGTAGCCTTCAGATGATTTTAGATACATTTGTTCCCTTCTTGCTACCCACGTTGTTGCCTTGACTTTTTATTGTTTATTAGCCATATTACAAGCCTTATTTTCCCCATTGGTTACTAGTCCCAAGCTTGGCTTGGGGGAGCTATTAGTGAGTGAGGTGATGGAGTTTGTAGTGTGCACATTATTTGCACAATTTGGGTGGTTTTAAGAAGTTAATTGTTCTTGTTCATATTTTTGTTTTGTTGAGTTCAAAAGTTGTATATTCTTGGAAAAAAAAAGTGTGATGAAAAAAAAAAGAGAGAAGTTCAAGGAAAAAAAAGTAAGAAATTTGTTGAAAAAAAAGAAAGTGAACTTCTAATGAAAAAAATAAAAAAAAGAGCAAAAAAAGAAAAAAAATGTTTAATGTTCAAATGTTCTAAGTGAAGGTTGGTCAAAAGAAAGAAAAAAAAGATAAGTTTCAATGAAATATTTCAAGTTATGAGTTCAAAGTTTGTTTTTCACTCTAGTTCATTATTATCATATTTTTATGAGTGAAAATATTGTAAGAGTTGGGATTGTTTATATTGTTTGGAGTATATTTGGTGGATTGTTATTGGAGTTGGTTATGTTGGAGATGTGTATGATCATTATTTTTGATCATGGGTTTATTAGGTTTTGGCTCCCTTAATGCATAGCTTTTTCTCTCACATATCCCCAAATTTATCCTACCCTTTACCCTAGCCTTACATTACAAGCTTTAAAGACCTTCCGACCTTGTGCATAGAGTTGTGTAAATGTGAAAGTGTTGTTTATCAATGCAAGTTATGACTTGACATATTCCGAGTCGACTATTAGGTTGAGTGTATGTCTTTTTAAACACACGAGTGTTGTGAGTTTGGGAGGGCATTGTTCACAAAAAGGGGTTGGGATGGAGAGCGATCGAGTACATCTTTTACTCGCCACATAAATGAGAGTTGAGTGTGTGAGCACTAGTCTTGAATTCTATATGCTCATTTGGTTTGCTCTACTTGATAATTTTTGGGGAGGAAGAGTAATTGGATGAATGAGATTGATTGATATTGAAGCATGTTCATTAGATTTTCCTTGAATCGTTTGTGCTTGATTTGATTATTGGGGTGAGGCATGTTTTATATGTTCATTGATGAGCTCTTTGCTTAGGGACAAGCAAAGGTTTGGCTTGGGGGAGTTTGATATGTCTATTTTATATAGTATTTTACCCCCGTCCCTTGGTCATAATTAGTAGTGTTTTTGGCTCTTTAGAGCCACTTTTATTACTAATATGTGTTTTCTAGTGTTTTCGTAGTTTTGGTTGAGTTTTGTAGGGAATTGCACCTTTGGAGCATTTTCCCGGGATTTTATGGAGCAACTACGAGCATTGGAGGAGCACGACCATCTTTCATAGCCCAAGATCGGTTAGAGTAATCAAGCCGGTGAATAAGGGCTCGACTTGTGTGAAGACGAGACATTTGGACCGAATGATTTAAGCCCCAAAGAGGATATTTGGTTTGGGCCAAGTTACGAGCCCAAACGAGGAGTCCAAGCGGCCCAAAGGTGTCCGCCCGATGGTCCGCCCGATGATCCGCCCGATGGTCCGCCCGATCGGGCAAAGAAGACTTATATCGCAGCAGCCCTTCGTCCGATAAAAAAGGCGCGCCCGATCGGGCGGTGCCTCGCCCGATCGGGCGCGTGTTTCTGGAGGACGTTTTAAGCGTCGTTTAATTTGTTTTAACTTAGGATTTTCTAGCTTAGTATAAATACGCTTTTGTTAAGCGAATTTAGGGGGGAATTCTTTTCTTCCTTCCCTTACTCTCTCTTTTCTCTCTCTAACTTTTTTCTTTCTCTCTTCTCTTAAACTCTTAGTATTATTTTCTCTCTCTACAACTCTTGTTCCTTTTAACTTTGGTAACGATTTCTTCTCTTTTAATCTCAGTTATTTATTTTATTTCTTTACTCTATCATGACTACTTTTATTGCTTCGTTTAGTTTAGATTTAATTATGTGTGAGTAGTTTAATTCTAGGGTTTATGGGGATCCATAATTAATATGAAGGGATAATTTGTTATTATTGATCATTGATATTGCATGATAATTTCTTATTGAATTGTTTTAATTCTTTGCAATTAGATTATGAATCGAGCAGATGTAATTTGATTGTGAATGTTTAGCAATATTGAATTGATGAATCGAGCAGATGTTAATTTAATATTAAAGGCTATTTTCAATAGGAACTTAGATCTAGTAAATTGCGAGAGCCTGTTAGATTTATGTTGATTAATAAATTGCGAGAGCCTGTTAATCATGTTATTTGTGCAATGTTGATTATTGATTGTTATGTTTTATCCTGGAATATTAATTATTGGTGAACCTGTGACCCTAGGCCTTCTTATTATTGTTTTTCTCCCTGAACTTGATCTCCGTAGTTTAATTTCACATTACAAACAACAAATTGGTTACTTTAATAATTTAGATTATATTAATTAATTAGGAGTAGAAAGACCAGTTTCCCTGTGGATTCGACCCTACTTCCCTATCTACTTTAGTTAGAGGATTTAGGTAATACTTTTGATTAGGTGATACGACTTTAGCCTGTCAGTAAGTAAAGGGTCGAACCCAAATGGAAGCATGCGAGCTAAACACCAAATTCGCTAAGCAAGAGTCAAGGAAAGGATAATTTTGTTGAATTTTTTTTGGATAAAAAGCACTAAAACTACGAATAAGCAAAGATAAAGATGAATAAAATCAAGAGAGAACAACGCTAGGGATACGAGGGTGTCAAGCATGATAAGAAAAGGGGGAATAATGATAGTTATCATGAAGAACATGCCAAAGAACACAAGATCCTACCTAAACAACTCATTCTCATGCAATAGTCTAGGCAAATCAATGAAAGAGGTCTATTCTAACTAGGATCATTCTCATGCATCCTATTAGACACAAGCAAATCAAGAGAATAAAGAAACACAATACACAAAACTCCATTTTAACAACTCATTCTCATGCAATCATTAAAATAGAGGTGATCTTAATCTAGTTCAAATCATTTTCATGCATTTAAACTAGAAGGCAATCAAATAAAGTGCAACAATAGTCTCAAGCCATTAAAAATCATGTCTTTCATCAATTTAAGGCATGTGTTCAATCCAACCATCATCATTCATCCAACATTCAACACATATTTTCCACCCCCTTCCCCTAGCTAAAAGATTAGCCTACAGAAAGGAGATTAAACATAATATCAATACTAGAAAAAAACTCAAGAAACTCAAAACAAAACATGATTAAAAACAATGAAAACAATAATAACTAGATGAACTAAAAAGATTAACAAAAATAAGCAACAATAAAGCAAATAAATAAAGTTAAAGGAAAGGATTAGAGATTACTAGAGAGAGGATTAATGAAAGATGAAAACTTGAAGGAATCGCTTGATTGAAAATTAAACTTGACCAAAATTAATTACTTGGAAGAAAATTGAGCAATAATCTACTTTATCTCTCTAAAAATTATCTAATCTAACCCTAAGAGAGAGAAGCTCTCCTAAACTAACTAAGAAAATAGCATAATAGATTTCCCCTTCCCTAATTACCCCAAAATGGGTATTTATAATACAAGCTAAACAAAATAAAATAAAAAGAAATAAAACTAAATAAAAGTAATTAAAATAAATAAAAATAACAAAACCAAAAAATAAAAAGAAAAGAAAACCAAAAAACAACCCCAATTCCCCCAAAAATCACGAACTGAATCAGCCCTCCATTCTCTTCTCTTCGTGGTTCCCCTGATTCAATCGCCACCCATTCACGCATCATCCCAAACAACCATCATCACCGTTCATCAGCATCAACCAGCAATCAATCAAGACCGTTCAATTTTCATTAAAACTCGCGTGAGAAGCTCGTGATTGACCCTCATTTGTGCGCCCGCGCAGAGGTCGCGCAAACTTACTGCCTCGACTCTAAATTTGGACTCCAATTGTGTGCGCCTTCAGACAGGGCTGCGCGGCCGCGTGGTCTGGGTTGGGCGAATTTGGAGGTTCGGTTGAAGTGGTTTTTCTGGTTGCTGTTGTTGCAATTGTTGCGGGTTGCTGCTGGTGGTTTCGATGCTTAATTGTTGCAGGTTGTTGTGTTGGTTGCGGTGTCTGATGGTGTTGCTTGTTTCTGTTGGTGTTGGTGGTTTGCGTAGGGTGAATTTGAGTGTGTGACTGGTGCGAATTTAGGAGCATAGGTTTTGCGGGTTGGTGTTAATTGAGGTCAGGTGGCTGAAATGGGTGATTGCGGTTATTGGTGGGTGGTGATTGGAGGTGTTCTGGTGGTTCTTGGTGTGAGGTGAGCAGGGGCGCTGTGGGTGGTGATTTTGGTGGCGAAATGGGAGGTGAGGCTGGTAAGTGGTGCTGCTGCGTGTTGTTGCTGCAGTTGTTGTTGGTTTTAATGGTGTTGCGGGATGAAGTTGCGGCTTGGCAGCAGGGGATTGGTGTGAGGTTGATGTGGTGGAGTGCGTGAGGGAGTTTGCTGCTATTGTTGTTGGTGTTGTGGGTTGGAGATGTGTGGGAGTTTAGTTTGGGTGCTGATGGTGGGAATGTGTGGTTTGTTGCTTGAGTGGTGTGTGTGTGTTGCTGAGTTGGGAGCAGGGGAGTGTGCTGTTTTGGTGTGGTGGAGGATAAGGAAGGGTGTGGTGAAGGTTAGGCTGGCAGCAGGTTGGTTAGGGGATTTGCAATTTGGCAAGGGAGTGAGGGAGCATTGTGCATTTGCCTCGAACCTCGGACCCCGAACACGATTTGAACTTGAAACCTGGACGCACCTACAACCAAAAACAAACACAAGGGAGAAGCGGGACAAAGACTAAAATAATAAAATAAAATAGGAAAAATAAAGTAAAATAAAATAAGATAAATAAAGTAAAATAAAATAAAATAAAATAAAATGCTAAAACAAAAGAAATAATAAAATAAAATGAAATAAAATAAAATAAAATAAAACAAACTAGAAACTAAAAGAAAATAAATAAAACGAGAGAAGCGGGAAATTATTAACTAAAACTACAAAAATAAACTAAAAAGTAATAAAAAGGGAAAAAATACTCAAAATAAATATTAAAGACGGGAATAATAAAATAATAGAAATAAAGGATAAAAAAGGTGAAATTATTGGAAAATAAGCCGGAATACGACTCAATAAACACCCTAAAAGTGACATAAAAGTCACTTATCAAACTCCCCCAAGCTTACCTTTTGCTCGTCCTCGAGCAAATTAACATGAAACACGTGAGAAGGAGAATGATTTATTCAAGCAAAGCTAAGACACTAAAGGAGATAAGAATGTACACTAACTCACTTTCGTAGGAATCACGGTCAATTTTAGCAACTAAAGACAAGCCCTTTAAACCCCTAGATCGCCCTAGAGGACGAGTGTGCTCTCGTGAGGGTTTCCTAAGAGCTTAACCCACAACTCTAGACAAAAACATAGGCAAAACAAAAAGAAAAGCAAACACAAAAGGCAAGCACAACCACGACCAACATGACATGACAAGGCTTAAGAAAGCCAAACAAGATTTTAAATAGAAAATGCTCCATTTGGACTCAAAACATAGAGACATGCACCAAAGAATGCTCGCCTTTCTTAATTAAATGAGGGAATACACGTTCCGAGATGCTCATGGTTGAAAGAGACAAACCTAAGCTAAGCATAGAGAACTAATGATTTCACTCTCTGCCCTAGCCCCATCCAAGACGGTCCACGTTCTCTCCACTAGCTTCAAATCATCCCTTAGTTAGCTCCTCATGATTCCTCGAGAGAACCGGAAAAAGAAATTTTTATGTGGAATCATAAGGTCATCCCGACATCTCAACTATGCATACTCTCTCCACAGGGTTGAAATCTATCTCCCTCCTCCGGTCATTGACCTCACCCCTCTAAAGTCAAAGGGTCTTTACTAGGGTTGTAACGTAAGGCTAAGGGTCAAGGCGGGGCAAAAATTTGAAAATTTTGATGATATTTCCTAAGTGAAGCAAAAGGGTGATCAAACCTCAAAAACAAACTCAAGAAATCACCAAACATCAAACAAAAATACCAATAATGCCATCTCCCCCAAGCTTATTCGACACCGACACTCAATAAAAACAAAAACGAAGTAACGCTCCCCTCCCCCCCCCCCCCCCCCCACAAGCTTGAACAAAACATTGTCCTCAATGCTTAAAATAGGGAAGAAAACGAAACCAAACTAGTTTTTTTTTTTTTTTTTTTTTTTTTTTTTGCTTTTTTTTGTTTGTTGTCCTTGCCTTTTTTAACTTTGGACGGCTTTTTCTTAACATTTTCTTTATTTCACACAATATGTACAATTTATTTTTCTTGCTTGGTACAAAGAGCATAATACTTTCTCATTTTATTACAACACAAAAAAAACTCTTAAACCGAAATGCTTCACAAACTACGGGTTAGGGAAACGAAAGGTCATAAGGCTTGTAATGTGGCTCATAATCAAGAAAGGGAATAGGCTCAAAGGTTGGCAAGAGGAGCAAATGCAAAATAAAAACAAAATAAGTAACAAAACAAAAAGAAGATAAAGAAAAATGAGAAAAGTGGTGCCCTTTTCCTCCCCTAGAGTTGCTTGGTCACGATCTTGGGAGCTAGAGGACAACACAAGGATTAAGACACGCATAGTTAAGGATCCAAAATGCCGCTCGCAAAGGTGATGGAGGCTTGAACAATTGACGCTCACACGGGATATGAAAAGAAGCAAATACCAACCAAGGGAATCCTATTCACTACGGAGAGCAACACCATCTTACCACTTTCCCGTAGGGGTTCAAACGTCCTCAAAAGTTCTAAACCGGGCTACCTTAGCTTACAATGTGTCTAATTCAACCCTAAGCACTCTCAAACCGTGTAAACCCTCATTAACTAGGAAGATAAGCATTCAAAGACACATCATCATGAAAGGCACACAAATCCAAATGAATGAGCAATTCCAAATCAAAATCATTTCAACTTGTCATAGTCATGTTTGTCACACAAAAGGGAAAAACAACACAAAAACAAGAGGAAGAAATAAAAAGGTTCACAAATGAGGCATGTAATTCAAGTAAATCCCAATCGTCATACAAATGACCGTTGATAACAACATCAACGATCCCAGGTTCTTTAGAACCAATGCAAATAACCTCGAACCATTCAACTTCTTCCTAAACTAACCCTAAACTAAGCACTCGAAAAAAAAATTAAAAGAGTGAAAACAAGAAAGGTCTCACCGAGAGGTTGGCTTAAAGGAATAAAGGAGCATAAAATCGAGTTCACCAAATGTCACTCCGCTCCAAGCTTCCAAAAAGAAACCTACAAGGCAAGACACGACACAAAGAAAACATTAAAAGAAAACAAAGAAAGAAAACAAAAAGAAAAATAAAGGAGGGGGAGAAAAAGGGTTAGAAATCCTCCGGGTTGCCTCCCGGGAAGCGCTTGTTTATGGTCTCTAGCTTGACCCTTCACCTCCTTCAAGGTGGAATAAAGAACATCACCCTCATCAACTTGAGGATTGAATCATAAATGCCCCCAAGCTTGAGAACTATCACTCCTTGAGGTCTCAAATCACCACAAGGGAAAGGAGGGAATGAATCAAGAGCCAATGGTGGCTTATCTTTTCTTTTTCTCTTCTTCTTGTCGTTTCTTCTTCTTTTTTCTCTCTTCTTTCTTTTCATTCTAAAAGGGCAATGAAGCTTGGAATCCTCGATATTAGGAAGGGCAACCTCATCTTCCTCAAGAGAGCCTTCAAACCAAGCGGAACTTCAAGAAAGTCATCATACCTCATTGTCACCTTATCATCACATGGAGGTAAGCTCTCATTATCCATCACACCATCGATCACATCAACTCTACATACGCTCACCACCATAGGGCTCTTCAAAACAACATTCTCAACTAGCCTACAAGGGAAGGGAACCGGGCCTTCAAACTTGTTTGGTTCACTAAAATCAAATGGCTCCTCAATTTGTTCTTGATCCTTCTTCTCAACCACATCCTCTACAACCTTGTCTTCCTTACTTTCATCCTCCTTGCAAGTTTTGGGTTGATAAGTATGTGAAGGGTTAGTAGATGATTGTAAGGGGAGTTTTGTGGTTAGATGGAGAGAAGAAATTTTGGCTAGTTGGGAATCAACAACTTCACTGTGAGATTTGATCTCTTGAAATTGTTGAGTGAGAATTTGACGTTGTTGAAGAATTTGGGTTTGTGTGTGGTTGGGTGGGGATTGTTCTTCATACGCTTGAGGATTTTGGTCATGATGTTGATCTTGAAAGTTCCCCATTTGGATGGAAGGGTAAGAAAAATTTTGGGTTAGAGGATTGAAAAGAGGTTCATCTTGGAGGTAGGAGTTTTCTTGTTTTGGAGGTTGTTGAAGTTGTTGAGATTGAGCTTGGGGTACAAACTCTTCTTCCCTCAAAGTCAAAGCCTCACCTTGCTTGGGATTGAACTCTCTACAATACGATGCATCATGATCCGTCCCACCACAACAAGCACATGAGAAATCAATGATTTGTGACGGTTTTGAGCCCAAACCAACACTTGAGTTCAACTTGGAAAGACCTTCGTTCAAGAGCTCAACTATGTGCTTAAGTTGACCGACTTTCTCCAACTCATAAAGATCACTTTGCTTTCCTTGGGACCTTCTTTGACCTCCCCAAGAATAGCTAGTAGCCACCTCTTCAATTGTAGCTTCAACTTGTCTTTGAGGGATCTTAATCAATTGGCCACCGGCACTCGCATCTAGATTGGTTCTTGACATTGGCTCCAAGCCATCATAAAAGAATCTCATGAGCAAATTATGGTTGAATCCATGGTTAGGACATGCTCTAATCAAATCCTTAAACCTTTCCCATGCTTCCCCAAGAGTTTCATCCGGTTCTTGCTCAAAAGAAGCTATCTTCCTCCTCATTTTTGCGGTTTGCTAGTCGGAAATGAACCTCTTGAGAAAGGCCCTCGCAACATCTTTCCATGTGGTGAGAGAGTTGGGCTTCAAAAGCTTAAGCCATTTCTTTGCTCTTCCGGTGAGAGATTGCCAAAAGAGATGCATACGAATGTAATCTTGGCTCACTTCATTTGTTTGCATCATTGCACACAACTCAAGGAATCGTTCCAAATGCTCAATGGGGTCTTCACTTGCACTTCCGGAAAATTGCTCAACTTGTACCATCCTAGCATATTGCGGATGGATTGTGAAATTAGACTCGGTGGTTGGGAGAAGTATACCACTCGTGAGCTCATAGACTTCTGGATTTCCAAACTCCCTAAAAAGAAGGTCATCCTCTTGCCTTGCCATATCTCCCTTTGAATACAACAAAGCTAAGCACACGATTAGCAATGACAAGTAGGATTAAACAAGCAAAATTAAAAAAAAAAAAGAAAGCAAATAAAATGACTCTAACAATAGCAAAAATAGATGTTAAACAAGCCGCTTCCCCGGCAACGACACCAAAATTTGATCGGGGATTAAGTAGGTCGTTGGTCTACTAACCCTAATCAAATTAAATATTTATAACCTAAACTACCCTAATACAAGTATAGGGGTAAGTAAAGGGCCAAACCCAAAAGGAAGCATGCGAGCTAAACACCAAATTCGCTAAGCAAGAGTCAAGGAAAGGATAATTTTGTTGAATTTTTTTTGGATAAAAAGCACTAAAACTACGAATAAGCAAAGATAAAGATGAATAAAATCAAGAGAGAACAACGCTAGGGATACGGGGGTGTCAAGCATGATAAGAAAAGGGGGAATAATGATAGTTATCATGAAGAACATGCCAAAGAACACAAGATCCTACCTAAACAACTCATTCTCATGCAATAGTCTAGGCAAATCAATGAAAGAGGTCTATTCTAACTAGGATCATTCTCATGCATCCTATTAGACACAAGCAAATCAAGAGAATAAAGAAACACAATACACAAAACTCCATTTTAACAACTCATTCTCATGCAATCATTAAAATAGAGGTGATCTTAATCTAGTTCAAATCATTTTCATGCATTTAAACTAGAAGGCAATCAAATAAAGTGCAACAATAGTCTCAAGCCATTAAAAATCATGTCTTTCATCAATTTAAGGCATGTGTTCAATCCAACCATCATCATTCATCCAACATTCAACACATATTTTCCACCCCCTTCCCCTAGCTAAAAGATTAGCCTACAGAAAGGAGATTAAACATAATATCAATACTAGAAAAAAACTCAAGAAACTCAAAACAAAACATGATTAAAAACAATGAAAACAATAATAACTAGATGAACTAAAAAGATTAACAAAAATAAGCAACAATAAAGCAAATAAATAAAGCTAAAGGAAAGGATTAGAGATTACTAGAGAGAGGATTAATGAAAGATGAAAACTTGAAGGAATCGCTTGATTGAAAATTAAACTTGACCAAAATTAATTACTTGGAAGAAAATTGAGCAATAATCTACTTTATCTCTCTAAAAATTATCTAATCTAACCCTAAGAGAGAGAAGCTCTCCTAAACTAACTAAGAAAATAGCATAATAGATTTCCCCTTCCCTAATTACCCCAAAATGGGTATTTATAATAGAAGCTAAACAAAATAAAATAAAAAGAAATAAAAGTAATTAAAATAAATAAAAATAACAAAACCAAAAAATAAAAAGAAAAGAAAACCAAAAAACAACCCCAATTCCCCCAAAAATCACGAACTGAATCAGCCCTCCATTCTCTTCTCTTCGTGGTTCCCCTGATTCAATCGCCACCCATTCACGCATCATCCCAAACAACCATCATCATCGTTCATCAGCATCAACCAGCAATCAATCAAGACCGTTCAATTTTCATTAAAACTCGCGTGAGAAGCTCGTGATTGACCCTCATTTGTGCGCCCGCGAAGACGTCGCGCAGAGGTCGCGCAAACTTACTGCCTCGACTCTAAATTTGGACTCCAATTGTGTGCGCCTTCAGACAGGGCTGCGCGGCCGCGTGGTCTGGGTTGGGCGAATTTGGAGGTTCGATTGAAGTGGTTTTTCTGGTTGCTGTTGTTGCAATTGTTGCGGGTTGCTGCTGGTGGTTTCGATGCTTAATTGTTGCAGGTTGTTGTGTTGGTTGCGGTGTCTGATGGTGTTGCTTGTTTCTGTTGGTGTTGGTGGTTTGCGTAGGGTGAATTTGAGTGTGTGACTGGTGCGAATTTAGGAGCATAGGTTTTGCGGGTTGGTGTTAATTGAGGTCAGGTGGCTGAAATGGGTGATTGCGGTTATAGGTGGTGGTGATTGGAGGTGTTCTGGTGGTTCTTAGTGTGAGGTGAGAAGGGCCGCTGTGGGTGGTGATTTTGGTGGCGAAATGGGAGGTGAGGCTGGTAAGTGGTGCTGCTGCGTGTTGTTGCTGCAGTTAGTGTTGGTTTTAATGGTGTTGCGGGGTGAAGTTGCGGCTTGGCAGCAGGGGATTGGTGTGAGGTTGATGTGGTGGAGTGCGTGAGGGAGTTTGTTGCTATTGTTGTTGGTGTTGTGGGTTGGAGATGCGTGGGAGTTTAGTTTGGGTGCTGATGGTGGGAATGTGTGGTTTGTTGCTTGAGTGGTGTGAGGTGGAGGATAAGGAAGGGTGTGGTGAAGGTTAGGCTGGCAACAGGTTGGTTAGGGGCTTTGCAATTTGGCAAGGGAGTGAGGGAGCATTGTGCATTTGCCTCGAACCTCGGACCCCGAACACGATTTTAACTTGAAACCTGGACGCACCTACAACCAAAAACAAACACGAGGGAGAAACAGGACAAAGACTAAAATAATAAAATAAAATAGGAAAAATAAATTAAAATAAAATAAGATAAATAAAGTAAAATAAAATAAAATAAAATGCTAAAACAAAAGAAATAATAAAATAAAATGAAATAAAATAAAATAAAATAAAATAAAACAAACTAGAAACTAAAAGAAAATAAATAAAACGAGAGAAGCGGGAAATTATTAACTAAAACTACAAAAATAAACTAAAAAGTAATAAAAAGGGCAAAAATACTCAAAATAAATATAAAAGACGAGAATAATAAAATAATAGAAATAAAGGATAAAAAAGGTGAAATTATTGGAAAATAAGCCGGAATACGACTCAATAAACACCCTAAAAGTGACATAAAAGTCACTTATCATGGTCACACCACCGAAGTATGTCTCGCTCTCAAAAATCGTGTTCAAGACCTCATTGATTCAAGTCTCCTTCATGTTTCCCTCTTAGACGACAAGATTTCGTGACCTCTTTTTCTATTTCTTTTTTATTCCTTTCCCCAATAAGTCTAGCATAGGCACCGTTTTATTCTCCTTAGATTTATTTTGTAGGATCATTATTTCTTCCCCTCTTAATAAAATTAGCATTTATTTCCTTACATATGATCATCGCATTGCATTGCATTTAAAAAAAAAGAAAAAAAATCCATGTCAAACTGAGCACAAGGTATACCAATGATTTGAGGCACCCCTTGTAGCCACATCATATCACCTTTCACCCTTCAAATATGCAATCTTTTTTTGATAAACCACTTTGAGCCTCGTCTAACGATAGACCTTTCATTTTTCAACCCATATCTACCTAACCTTGGGATGGGATGGTGTGCAACTTATGCAATTTTCAATTTCATAAAAAGCTTGAGTGACTTCAAAAGGTTAAAATAGCAAAAAAGAAACAATAAAAGTGTACAAAATGGCAAGTTTTCAATGTCTTTGACATGAACATGTCTTTGATATGAACACGTCTCAGATTGAGTTTCTTATCGAGTGCTCGGTACCGTGCCAGAGAAACATGAATGCCAAGTGAGTAATAGACCGCATGATCGAGATTTCCCACACTTACCCATTTGAAAAAAATGATAAAGAAAAAAAAAAAAAGAGCAAAAAATATAAAAGAAAAGAGCTCAAAAGTGAGAAACCTAAAGGATAAAAATACAAAGATTCAAAAGCAAGGTTGCACACCTTGGGGGCTTACCTAGGGTGTTGAGCCTTTATCCCTTTCTTCTTCAAACCTTTAGCCTAACCACGTTACAATCCTTAAAATACCTCTTTGAGGTATACACATACTTGTGCGAGGTTCGGCTAGAGCTACGTTCGGCCTGATTCCTAACGGATACGTAGGCAACCTCACATTGGGGTGCGGCCGTAATAAACATACATTCATATTCACATTCACACACTCACACCATAATTGATCATATTAAGGGATCTCCTATGCTCATCCCTATTCATTTAGAGCTAGACTTGGGGGCTTGATCCCTACATTATTAGCTTACCGAGCCTAAGAGTCATCATCATTTAACTCTTCTCAAAATACTTTTTCCAAACACTTAGCCTTTGCAGCCTAACTGTAGTATCACTTTCACACACATCACCGATACATGACCAAATAGTCTTTCCCTTAGGAACCATTTTTCATGAAATCTTAACACAACGTTGGAGCATACTTTGACATAACAAAATCACTCATCACTCATCACTCATCATTGCATCACAAAGTATGAAGTACTTAGCCTCCGCGCCTAAGCTACCTAAATACTTTCATTATCAAGTCAACTAGGATAGTCTAAGATGTTACAATCCTTGTACTGTGAGAGACAACATTAACGGATTAAGCTCATTCAACATGCACCTTCAAAAACTTTACTTCGATTCTTTTTCGCGTCTTTCTTTTTCGAGAGAAAGTCGGTACCCTCCACAAAAATTACGGAAAATTTTTGCTTTTCACAATACAATGCACACACGGGTCATGAGTCACACGTGTCATTTCACTTCGAGTCGAGTCAACCTTGAGTCAATCACAGCGAGTCAAGTTTATATCTTGAGTCGTGTCAAGGCAATGAGTCAAGCGACATTAAACCTTAGGTCAAGCATAAAATAATTAAAGAAATTAGCCAAGCCCTATAGTCAAAGATAAATACAGGTGTATCCCAGCGGCATCAAGAGCAGAATAGGGAAGACCCTACTCCAGTGCCAAACGACAACATCTAGCGTCTGGCAGCAGATTTCAGCGCCTGGCGCTAGATCCCAGCGTCTGGCGACAGAGCCAAATTGCGGCGCCAGAGGCATTGTAGCGGCGACAGAATGCTCAACCACTCAGAGCAATCATTTCAACCTCTTTCAGAAATTTCGGGTTCCTTGGTACGCCAGTTAGCCCCTATAAGCAATTTGACATGATTAAGTAGTCGGCTTGATTACAATCGCAATGAGTGATCGACCTGACGAAAGATCGTCTCACTTAGCTTAAAGCGCCTAAACATTGGCTCATCGCAAGACACCGACATATTGGTTCATAAACAACAGAGACACCGACATAATGGTTCACAAGCAGCAAAAGCGCCGACGTACTAGCATAGCGGAAGCAAAGTTCAAGCGAGCTTTAAAGATCGACAAGCGTTGGTCTTCGGGAGTTTTCTTCGGAATATTATCGCAGCAAACATTCAAATATATCAAAGCTCTTTTGTTCAGAGACGCGTGGACATTTCTTTCAAAGCTCTTTTGTTCAGAGACGCGTGGACATTTCTTTCAAAGCTCTTTTGTTCAGAGACGCGTGGACATTTCTTTCAAAGCTCTTTGTTCAGAGACGCGTGGACATATCATCAAAGCTCTTTTGCTCAGAGACGCGTGGGCATATCATTCAAAGCTCTTTGTTTAGAGACGCGTGGACATATCATCAAAGCTCGTTTGCTCAAAGACGCGTGGGCATATCATTCAAAGCTCTTTGTTCAGAGACGCGTGGACATATCAAAAGCTCTTTTGTTCAGAGACGTGTGGACATTTCTTTCAAGCTCTTTTGTTCAGAGACGCGTGGGCATATCATTCAAAGCTCTTTTGTTCAGAGACGTGTGGACATTTCTTTCAAAGCTCTTTTGTTTAGAGACGCGTGGACATTTCTTTCAAGCTCTTTTGTTCAGAGACGCGTGGACATTTTTTTCAAAGCTCTTTTGTTCAGAGACGCGTAGACATTTCTTTCAAGCTCTTTTGTTCAGAGACACGTGGACATTTCTTTTCAAGCTCTTTTGTTCAGAGACGAGTGAACATCCCTCTAAAAAGTTCTTTTGCTCAGAGAAGCGTGGGCATCCTATCAAAGCTCTTTTGTTCAGAGACGAGTTAACATTCCTAAAAAGGAAGCTCTTTTGTTCAGAGACGAGTGAACATCAACGGCGACGAAGCACGACCACAACATCAACAACGGCAAGATGGCGTTCCCTAGTTTGTGGAAGGTCGTCAAAACAAAACACAACAAATCGGTTACTTTCAGAGACGTGTGCTCGACGGTGCAAGATACGCGTTTCTTAACTCTCTTATCTGTTTTAACTAACGCTAGTTTGCAGGTATCGGCGTTACAAGAGTGATTTGGGATCGCAGAACGTTCTGAATCATTCTCCGTCCCTATCGATACTTTGACTTTCGTTTTCGAAACTTGCGTTTCTCCAAACTCAGTCAAAGTGGGGGCTTCTGTAGACACCCAAATGTGTCTCCCCAAAACCAAAACCAGTGATGAATACCTTTTTCCGTCAAATGATAATCGAACAAGGTGAAAGTGTGAAAGGTCAGGTGTTGCGGTTAGTTTTATTAAAAATTCTTTCTTTCTGTTTTCGAAAAACAACTCTATTTTATGAAAACAGCCAATCCAGTTTAGTTTGGTCCAAAAAAAGGTCCAATAATAGTGTAGTTGGATGGGACTTGCAAAGAGCTTTCCAACGATATATTATAAGCCCAATTCCGATGAATAATGAGGACGTTATGGCCAAAATACTAAACTGGGCCCGGTTGATCTTTACATGCGGCCCGATGATCTAGGGGAGGGCCCAATGCTAATTATTATTCCTAAAGTTATTAGAATTAATGATAGTCTTCTAGAATTCTCTAGAAGGTTCTCTTAAGTCCTAATAGAATTAGAATTAATAATTATATTTTGATAAGTTTTACTTGGAATAAAATATTATTTTATGAAAAATACGATTTTAGTTTTCATACGGAATTTACGAGTCATTTTGATTGACAAGTGGACTCCGTATTTGAAAGCGCGTAGAAATCCAGGCTGTCGCCAAAGGACAGGCCTGTCGCTACGCGACAAGCCTTGTCGCCACGCGACAGACCTTGTCGCCAAGCGACAAGGTTGGTTTTGCGGCGACAGAGTGGAGTTTTATTCCTTATCAAATTCTACCTATTTTCGGATTGTTTTCTTTAAATAGGGTCTTGAACCTCCGTTTTTATTCATCCACAATCATCAATTATCTACAATCATATATTCTCTAAATGTTCTCATCTTTCTAGCTTTTCACAAACAAAATTCCGCATACACGAGTTCTAGACACACCTACCGAGTTCGAAGTTGCCTTCGCCCTAGACGTGAAAGGTTATAATTTCTGAGGGTTTGGTCCCAAATCCCTATTTCCATTATTTAATTTGATTGTTTGATTTTATATTTTCCTTGAATTTACTAACGCGTGTATTTTGTTATTAGAAAGAGGTACGAGACATCAAAGTATGTAATCTTATTGCTCTATTCTTGTGGAAAGCATGTTCAAATTTGTTTAATTCCTAGTATCATGTTAAGATGTCTTTATTGCTTTCTAGTATCATGTTTAGGGTGTTTCCTATGCTTTCTAATATCATATCAATATCATGTTAGGGCTAAAGCTTTGATTTTTATTGTTTAGTAACATGCTAGGGTTTGTTATTAATCTTGTTAGTATCATGCCTAGGATCTTGCTATTATTATGCTTTATTTTTAATATGATTATTTTAATCATGATGATTATTATTATGTTGCTTGATATTGATTATTTACTGTTATTGCTTGATCACGCCTTTTATGCATGTCTAAAGGGAATTTGTACTTGTAATCACGCTTAATAAGATAATTAATAATCTTGTTTAGGTTAATATGATTATAATTCAAGTGATCGCCAATAATATTTTGCTTGTGCATTAAATTCAACCAACATAGATAAACAGGTTTAGGGTTAACCTATTGATTGCATGTTAGTCAGAAAGCGCACATGAATACGAGAAGAATGAAGAAGAGGCCTATTTAGGGCATGTTCAATCTCTTTTAGGTTGGATTTGTACCTTCATCCCCGAACCCTATTTGGTTCAAGACCTTTTGGAGTTGACGATCTCATGGATCGTTAAGGGGTGTAATCTTCACCTTGTGAACGGTTTACAAGTTCCTAAAACTTGTTGGCGACTCTTTTGCTCTAGCTTCCTTCCCTTTGGACGCCACCATGCTTAAGTGTATGATCACAGTGGGGTTCAAGCTTGGGATAATGCTTGAAATATTCCTTATAGCGAGCTAGAGAATGATGAAGGGGTTGTTTTAACTTTAGGGTTTGAGGGATGAGAGAGCTTTAAGTTTTGGTATTTTGACACATTGGCAATTTTTGTAGTAGTACATAAGTCCTTTTTTTTTTGAAATTTTTTTAATTAGAAGTTTAATAAAATAAAGACTATTTATGTAAGAGAAGTGGTCTCTCTTTTTTTTAATTAAATAAAGAAAGACCATTTATTTAAGATAAGTGGTCTCTCCTTTTGTTTTTAATTAAATAAATAAATAAGTGAGACTATTTATTTAAGAGATGTGATCTCTACCCTTTTTTTTAAATAAATAAATAAGATAATTTATTTAAGAAAAGTGATCTCTCTTTTATTTTCATCTCCCTAAGATTGTACCTAAGAGACCATTTATTTGAAATATTGGGTCTTTTGAAACAAAGAGACCATTTATTTAATTGACAAGTCTCTTATTTATGGTCTCTTTGAGCATTTTTGTAGTAGTGAAAAAAAAACTTAAAAAGTTAAGTAAAAAACTTGAGTAAAGGGGAATTTACCTGCATCAGCAGCCTTTGGTTTTCGACAAAAGGGTCTAGTACCCTCGTCGACAGCTCAGGTGCGCTAGCAGCAGCTCCAGCAATCCATTACCTTGCCCTTTCCAACTCAGACATGTTGGAAGGGTTGCCGAAGTACCTCGTGGCCGAAGGACACCACACTTCGAGCGTACTCCTAGCGCGCTCGGGAACTGGAACCAAGGGGGCAGAACCAAACCCCATCTCAAAAGACTGGAAGGTCTTAAAGGAGTCAACAGTCGAGGAAGAGGGCACATTGTTGTTTGGCTGCTCTTTAGACTTCTTCTCCTCCTCGACCTCCTTCACGCCCTCTTCAGCAAAAACTTCAGGGATCTTCTCCAAGAACTTCCATCGGGAGTACCTTGTCTTTTGGAAAGGAAAATCCGAATCGAATGCTACTTGGGAGAGGGCTAAGACTCTTTGGCAACATAAGGATGTTGTCAAGACCTACGTAGATAACTTAACGGGGACGTTAGGCTCATTGGGTGGAGGAGGTTTGTCACAGTCAAAGACGGGGGCTAGTGCCTCTGCCGCTGATGTGGCCACAACCTCGCATCAGCCACATGGCAGGGCCATGCCTAGTCTCGAGTACGATCATACACCTAATGTGCTAGGTTTGCTTAAAAATCCTTTGGTCTGATCCCGTAAGGGCGAGGCACTCTAAGAAGGTCCTAGTAACCCCTCAACCACACCGTCGATGGGACCATGGGCACGAGAATGGCCTATGGGACCATTATTGTGTTTTTGTCATTTGGGTGTTCACTGGTATTAATTAACCAAATCAATATAAAGCTCTTTAACGGGTAGGTGCTCACTCATAGGTTGGTGACCAACCTTAGGTGGCTTCATGGCCAAGGGCCATGGGCGTAGCCTTGGACATAGGATTGCCTATGGGGGCTATGACACGATGGGATTTGGCTTAGGGGTTGGCTTGAGCTATGGCTCGGTCTGAATCGGTGCACCATGGTTGGAACATGATGGATAAGCATTGCGAGGCTCCGGGAGTCTAAGCATAATTTAGTGTGTGGTTGATATCTAAGGTGAGCCCTATTTATAGGGATCATGAGTAGGTAGTTACATGGCAGTTAGTTAGACGGCTTAGTGGAGAACGTGGGCTGACGGTTACCTCATATAGTGGGGATCATCGGGACGGTTACCATGGAGTGGTAACCGCTCTTAAGTTGAGAAGAATGGTGATGACATGGCATCCATCCCTTGAATTTAGGAGGGACTAGCTATGAGGAAGTGGGCGATTATATCAACCACCTACACAGCCCACTACTCCTATTTAAGGGGAAAGCGTGCTTGCAAGACGCCTGTACAAGGAAGCAATTACCTAGTACTGGGTAGTTACCATGTAGTGGGCGGTTAACAAAGTAGTGGGAAGTTATTCCTTTTAGGCTGGGATGTGGCCAACCCTTGAGTAGTATAAATAGAGGACTTGCCCCATTCGTTTGGCATTCACTCATTCGGACTCTTTGCCTTGTATTGTACTCTCGTTCTCAAAGTAATAATAAGTAATCTTATGTTTGCCTTCGTAATTGATTGTCTTTCTTTGGTTATCGTAGTAGGCTGGTCTAGACTTGGTCTAGGCGCCATCACGGGAACCTCCTTGGTCCTTAACTTAGAAAAAAAAAGTTAGTCCTTAAATTTCCCGTGACAACTTGGTCCGACTTGCCGGAAAGGCAAGCTTTACTCTAAGCTGCGCAATAAGATGACACCTCTTCTTCGTTCGGGAAAACCGACATGGTCAGTCGCAAATCCTACAGCTAGGAAGTTGACCTTCACTAGGGATATTCCTGAAGGTGTGTCGGTCAAAGCCATTGATGCGAAGCCGCTTCGTGCCATTGCTGGTGAGCCGAGTTGTTGTGTGCCCCCTCTGAGGGCAAGCACCACTCAGCCCATGAAGGAGCTAGAAGATCTCCTCGATAAGGATCCCTTGTATGCCAGAGTAATGACTTACTTGGGAGATGTGGCTGGTAAGGTGTTGTACTTAAGTGACCCGTGGTTGTCCCTCAACCAATTGAAATCCTTTGTGAAGGAGAATCGTCAGAGACTCTGGTTTAATCTTCAGGATCCTTGGTCCTCTTGGTGGGACCAAGTTAAGGCGGGAGATGTTCTCTATGGATGACCATCAAGTGGAAGTCATGGAGAAATGGTGTAGCCGAGTGTGGGATGTTAGCATCAACTTCATCTCCCACGTTCCCTCCCCAAAGCTGGAAGTAGCCTCTGTTACTAACTTTGTACATTGCAATGCTATCATTTCTAATGCAGGTGGGTGGATCGAGGATCCACCAGGTAAACAAGGAGAATGTGGTGCCAAAGGAAATGTCCAAGAAATTGGAGCAGGCGTCCAATCTCATCATGATGGCAACCAAGGTAGTGAAAGTGGTCAACCTAGATGACTCTGAGGATGAGGGAGTGGACAACACTCCAGGCAGGACCAAGGGATCTCCTACTTGGAAGGGGTACTGTTTAAGTGATGAAGAAGGGAACATGGTGATTCCGTCACCAGAGTACAACCCATAACCCCGGAGTATGCTAAACTCAAGCCGGAGTTTGGTCCCTTTGACCCTTGAGGCTAAAGAATATCCTTTGTGAGGAATCTATCTATCCATATTTGATGTTTCTTGTTATGTTGTCTTTTCATTTTAGTTTGATTTCCGTTTACTTTATATGTATGTACGCACAATGTAGAGTACAATATTAATGAAAAGAATGTTACTTTCGGTTTGTTACATTGCTTATTTTCATGGTCATGATGTGTTATGCGATGACTCACTAGCTTAATCGAGGGATAGATTTAAGCCGGATGTGTGCTCTAGGTGCCACTCCACTCTATAAAATCTGACTTGAAACCACGCAAGTGTAATGATGCGGGGTGTGAGTAATAGGTCCTTAAAAGCAACAAGGTCCTTTGCGAATTACACATAAAAACTTTGAGAATTCCAACTGGAATGGGGACACCCTACAAAGGTTGGCAGTTAAGGTAGGGGTTACGCCCCATTCTTGAAGTGATGAGTGGGGATGTCGAAGGAACGATGCTGATAAGGCAAGACCCTTCTCGATGCAACCCACTTACGAAGTTCTTTAACTTTACAAACTTAGCTTGAAGAGGTGAGCAAGCTAAGGAAAGCAATGCAAGTCCCAAGCGGTTGGGCACATGGTCGTTGAGTGCCATGATGATCCGAATGTCAAAGTTCTGGGTTAAACTCTGGGAACCTCTTGGGTTAGAGGGGGATGGCGTTAAGCATCCTAGCAACTGGGGTGTTGCACCCATGCTAGATTAGTAATCCAGGGCAGAGAGAGTGACTCTACGGCCGGATATTGCGGATTACCTTTGAAAAAGGTTTGGTATGGCGAAACCATGGATAAGCAATGGAGCATGGCCAAGTGGTGTTATTGCCTTGCTTAAGGACTATGCATAATGGTGAATGGGTGCCAAGAATGATGTTTTTGTGGCCACAGATACATTATCTTTGCACAAAAGAGTCTGGATCAAAGGTGAAAGATCCTTAAACGACCTTGGAGGGGTTAGTGATACCTCGTTTGAGTCTATGGCTAACCAATGAAGCAAGCAAAGCAGCTTGCGCACTCAATGCAAAGTTGATAGCATTGAGGTGAACAAGGTTCAAAACCTTCAAATGATGCTATGTGAATGACCTTTGATCAGGTAAGGATGAATCCTTGATTGCTCAAACTTAACTGACTATTAGAGTCGAACAGTTGTGGAGTGCCACAAACGTTGCTAGGGGACAACACCATCATTGATGCTATGCAAATCGCCTTGGAAATATGCTCTATGCGTGGGTGATTTGGGATGTCGAGAGAGTGGCCTTGATTATGATCGCCCAACACTCGGATGCTAATCAATGAACGTTGCTATGATCAGATGGAACGTTCGAGTTATATTCTATAAAGTTTGAAAAATTAAGGGATCTTACGTCCATAGGCATTACCATAACTAGGAGGTTAAGGTTGAAGGACAAGTTCGGAGCATGTTCACAAGTGTGGTGGAGTAAGGTGGGACCTTGCTCCTATTACTTCTCATGGAAAGATGAGAACTGTTGAGTGAAGCCAACAAAGAAGTGATACCATGGTAAAGAATTTACTTAAAGAATGAGTCGGTCTATGGACCAGCGATCAATGCGATTGATTGCGAGGCGATTAGGGAGCAATGACGATTGCTGTCAACAAAGTCGAGGTTAGCAAAAGGCTAACAAAAGTCTTGGTGATAGAGCTTGCATGTGGATCCCCGAGCACATGAGCACTTCCAAGTGAGTGAGTGGCAAGGGTATTCTATCACTCTATCCCATTGAGGTGTGAACCCGAGCGAGGGGTGACCTTTGGAAGAGATGCAAATCATCTTGTAAGAAGCTCCGTGGGGGAACAACCCTATGATAATTCCTTCATAGAAGATGAAGGCAAGTCCAAGGAGTCCTATGATGGCTTTAAAAGGGAATATTGGACAAGGGTTATTTAACGGACCTATGATGTTGCCTAGTACACGTTGGTGCTACGAGGTAGCCCAACCGGGTGTCAATGAGGTAAGCCGTATGAGACACGTCTATTTCCGAGTGAGAGAAATTCATGATCTAAGGAATGATACTAGAGAGTATCGTCAAGGTAAATTTGGTGGCTAGCAACATCCTACCAATGAGAACAAGGCAAAGTCCGCATTAAGGGAAGACGCTTGTGCTCGGAGAGCATAGATCGTGCGACAATCTACCTTCTTAATCTTTGACGAGAATGTCAAGCTCTTTTGGTGCGGGAGGTTTGTCACAGTCACTTTTGGGTCGACCTAGGAAAGGTCGTCGAACTCCTCGCATCAGCGCGCAAGGCTTTCGGGATCCTACTTGCCCACACGAGCAAGTGCGTGCTCGATTCGGGAAGAACGAGCCAAGTGAGGCTAGAATAGCTCACTATCATGTCTAAGGCTTGTGAGGTTATCAGGGATAACTCCCAAGTGCTTAGGCCATGGTGCTAGCAAAGGCTTGGTTAGCTAGAGCTTGGGCCTATGGCTAGCACGCGCTCGCACGCATTTAAAGATCCTCGGAGTGTTTGGATGAGAAAAACTCCATAACAACCTTTGATAATTATTGAGGGGACTTATTAGGACCCTAATAGATCATACATGGCCAAGGTTGGGTTCAAAGATCGGGCTTGAGACCCAATTATTATGTTACTGTCAGTTGGATGTTCACTAGTACTTCATGGCCAGATCAAAATAAAGCTCTTTAGGGGGCGAGTGCTTACTCAAGGGTCAATGGCTGACTTGAGGGTGGCCTTAGGGCTAGGGGCCTTTGGCATAGTCTTGGACATAGGATGGCCTTTGGGGATTATAGCACACTTGGATGGCTGTGATGGACACTCGATAGGACTAACCGACTCGGTAGTCCCGACTAGGGCAGGTGCGGGGCGACTAACAAGGGCTTAGTGCTTAGTACAGGCATGCTAGCTAAGCGGTGCGTGGTTTGGCTAAAGGATGCTCTTGGGATCATGTGAAGGTGTCTCTATGTTCCACTACTATATTGGAGACCTTAGTGGCTCCAGCATGGAGGAACAAGTGCGGACCGGGCCAACGATGACCATGGTTCATTCGAGGAAACCATGGGCTTGCGTGGCTATGTGATCGATGCAGAGAAAAAGCGTTGGCTTGTAGATTGGTCTTACCAAAGCTTCCCTTAGTGGACTATTTATAGTAGGAATTCCTTGACGATTATGCTTAGTTATCGTGGATGCATGCGGTTGCCTTGGATCTAAGGATTGGCTAAGTAGTGGGGCTAGTGGGTGGTTGAGGTAACCACCCACGTTGTACCACTCTCCCTAAATTATCGGGACGGTTATGCTAAGATGGCACATAGCTAAGTGTGGTTTCTAAAATATAGGACCATTATGTTAGTGGGTTGACTAACGGTTATCTTGACTAGGACTTTAACGGTGACCAAGCCTATCTGTTGTTTGTTCCTTATCGTAGTCAGTGCCTAATGTTTTCCTTGGAATCTTCTCATTTTCTTCCTCGGGCTTGTCTTCCTCAAGCTGAGGTCTCTTTCCAAGGATTGGGCATCTTGAAACTCCCCCGGATTAATGACAACTCTTTTTCTCCTAATCAGCCCCGCCATTTCCTTTTCTTCCTCATCTAATGAAGAAGAGTCCTCTTCTGACGGTCCTTTCTTATTTCCTTTCTCCTCGTCCTGCAACAGAAGGAAATAGGGGGGCAAGGAGCAATATGAGCAACAAAAAAAAAAAAAAAAAAAAAAAAAAAAAAAAGCAATAGCAACATCTCCAGCGAGGGAAGAAAAAGTGGAAAAAATTCTAAGGCAAAGTCTAGAGGACTTACTGAAGTCTTCAGCAAACGAGTGTCTTCAACTTCACCGTCTTCTTCCTCGACTTCCTTCTCTTCTGCTTTAAATTCAAGAACAGTAGTAAAAGGTTCAACAGTAGCAAAAGCCTCAGCAAGACAACAGCTGATTCGGCTAGCTTGTTCTAGGGGTCCTAGAAGGAAGAACAGATCTTGCTTCTTCTACCAAGCCTTCTGCGCCGTGTATTCGGCAGCACTGACTATGGTGAGTCTAGTAGAACGCAAGGCAATGGGCCACTCTGAAGATCCAAGGATTGTAGGGGCGTTGTTGGTCACGTGCCTAGCAGCGTTAATTCCAAGCTTGTTATATTCAATCCCGAAATTCCCTTCAGTCAACGCTGAAAAACCAAAGCCCAAGGGTTAGTCAACAAAAAAAGGACAAGCAATAAAATAAAAAAGAAAGGAAATAAAAGTATTCGGCCCCAGCTAAACTCCTTACCCCCTAGGAACTTTCGGCTAAGGCTGACAACAGCAAGCATCTTCTCTTGGAAGATGTACTGGTAACAGGGCAACCAAGTCTCGGGCACTTGAGCAGCCATGCCCGATCCCCGAGGATTTGCCTTCTTGCCGAAGAGGGTCAACAACCTCTTCTCAGCTTTGCTGAGCACCTTGGGATCAGGGCCAATTTTCTTCATCTCGGGGTCCGGCTTACTCAAGTACCATGGCCCACCAAAGAATTTTGGATGGATTTCCTCATAGGGCGCCCGAACCCAGATCCATTGGCCTCGCCATTCTTTATCTGAAGTTTCATTCGGCCGGGAGGTGAGATGTCCTCGGATGGTCTAAATTCGTCACCAACCAGGACCATGCTCCGTGTTAGACTGAATTTTTGGCATCAGCTTATGAAGCTTCCGAAAAAAGTAAATGCTCGGCTCTAGACCATAAAAAAGGCAAGTCCAAAGATAGGTCATCATTCTTCGGATACTACCAGGGATAAGCTGGCATAAAGAAATGTTGTATGCATTCCACACCTGAATAACGAAGGGATGTGGAGGAAACCCAAGTCCACCGTGCAGCTGCCGCGTGTACACCCCGATGTACCCAGGCTGAGGGCGATGAATTCTATCTTCGGCGGTGGGCATTTGGCACCAATATCCATCCATCTCAAGAATACCATAAAAAATCTCGATTTTCTCGGCAAACCGATAAGCAGCTTTCTCTACCCACCAAGAGTATGGACAGGTAGTCATCAACCTGCTATTGGCGCGGACATCACTCCACTCACTTGCTCCAGGGGGCAAGTCCTAAGGTTCGGTTGCCGAAGGCTCGGCTCGGCTCAAAGTGCTAGCCCCTTCCGAACCTCGAGGCGGCACTGACGATAGGGGTACTGCTGGAATTGGTTCCGAAGCCGCCCTTCTTGAAGAAGATTCCCCCCTCTCCATCTGGCAAGGATTACGGCCAGTCAACGGCGGCATTGACTCCAACGGCTGCCAGCGCTGAAGGACTGGATGAAGAGCTTCTCTTTCCTCGTTAGGGTTCATTGGCCTCTTCCCTCGAGCTTGAGCCATTTTCGTTGCCGGAAATTCAGGAAAATCGGAAAAAAAAGGGGGGGAAGTACTCGAAAAAGAAAGGGTACACTAGAAATCAAACAAAACCGAAGAAATTTCGGAGAAAATTACCCTTATCAGAAGCGAAATTCGCCGATCTACAGGTTCGGAGCAACGAATTTTTGTTTCGGGGTCCAAATCTCAAAGAATGAGCAGGAAATGGAAATCGGAAATCGGTTAACAGTGGGGTTTCGAGGAGAGTGAATTTGGTTAGGTAAAGAAATAAGGAGAGAAGGTGGGATGAGTGGCTTAAATCTTTTCAAAAATGGAATTTTGGGAGTCTGCGCCACTAAAACCCCCACTAACTCCACTTCAATGCAACCATTAAACACACTTCTAATTAACTACCCACTAAACCTTCCAACTTCCTTAATTATTCTCTAATTAGCCGTTATTACACTAATAACTGCCAAATTCGAAAAATTAATTAAATCATTTACTTCCCTCCATTTTGCAAGTGAAAACCCGACCTGTTGTGCTTCCGAATCGGGTCTGGGGGCAAGTTGTTTGGATCCAATTTACTCCAGTTGGACCGGTCCAAAATGATTCAATTATCACGCTCATGGCAAAGGTTCAACTCTCCCAAGTCATGCCAAGTCAGTCAAAGGCCCGATCAACGTTGCAAGCCCATTTGACCTCAAGGCCCATTTCTCCTATTTCAGCAAAGGTATAAAAGCCATCATTTCCCTCTCTTTATATTCATGCACAAAAAGGCTCAAGCAATTAATACTCTTGCATAGGTTTCTCTCTCTAAACACTGTCCTGACTTTGGCATCCGAGGTGCTTTCCTCGGCACGACCTCCGAGGCCAGTTTACGTGTGTTTGCTGTGCAAGAAATCCTCGGTCCAACCATCGCTTGGACCGAGATCAGTCTTCAACCCACAGTAAGGACCTCATCCGAAGGTCCCATTGTTTTCACCCGAAATAATGATTTTTTTTTCCTTACACGTGTTATACATATCCTCCACATGTCAGGGTGTGCGTTCCATGCATGTAGCGCACCTGCCATGCCCTCTCTGGCATGTGCAATGCACACAACTAGAGAAGTTCAGGTGTAAACTGCACTCTTGATGTTAGAGTTAAACTGCAATACTAACATCTTATAAAAGTATGTTATTGGTGCATGAAGCTTTATTTTCCTTGTATTGTAAACGAATAAATAATATGGCCTAAGTTTTTGGAACTTTCATTAAATAGTTAAATTTTATATTATAGCTATTCATAAGTTTTCACATTATCCATGCACCTTTACCATTCGGCTTTACTGGGTAACATAACGCTGCCTTAACTGAAACATAGCTCAATGTTAAAACACAGCTAATTGACAGAATCACATAGTAAACACTAAAAAACTAAGTTTAAACAATCAGAACACTAAAACATCAATCTACTGTAAACTCCTGTATGACTCTGAGCTTGCTTGGGAATAAGCTTCTTAATTCTATTTCTCAGTCCAAAGTGAGTGTAAAAAAAGGTCTAGCTTGCCTTGCTCCTTCAGAGTTCAGTGTACACGTCAGCTGCGTTGCCATTGGAACTTCAGCTGACCAAAAAGCGTCATTCTGCTCATAAAAGATCACGTAAAAATATACAGCTACATGCCTACAGCCCTACAGCAGTAAAATAACTTTCCTTCTGAATTGGGACTCTTTCATTCACCTGCTTACTGCATTTCCTTCCTTTTCCTTTCAGATTTTAGCTTGTATAATCATCCTTCAACAGGGAAAAAAAGAATATATGAAGAAAGACAACATTTTGAAAGAGAGTTGTAGAATTGTCTTAAATAAAATACAAAAGACTTGATCACAGACAAAATATAAATAAAGATTTTTACATCATGTTCACCAGATCATAATTAACAAAGGTTAGACGGTTTTTTAATGCATATAAGATTACGATTGTGAGAATTCACATTGGTCATCAACAATCCCGCGGAAGAAGCAGCAATAAAGAAAATGATAAGGCCTGGGATATTTTAATTAAAATTACCTCAGGAATTCTTAGTCTTGGAAATGGATATTCACAGAATATATGATACACAGATAACAAAGATTAGCTGTCTGATGAACATTACTAGAGTAGCATTGTCGAAATTAAACTCTTAGATTTTCCAGATCAGATTATTGGTGCATCTGGTTGTCTGCATAAAGTATCAATTGGCCATGTTGTGGAACGACAACTCGCAATGACCAAGAAACAAAGGATAGATTCCTTATTAAATAATGAAAGGAAGTTAGAGACTCAGATTTAGCTTCATACAATAAGGGACATAGTCAAATTTATCAGCTTGTCTCAAATTGAAAAGACGAGGAATAACTAACCCAAGAACAATTAAACACCATACGATACATTAAAAAAAATTGCCTCCGAGGATCTATGTGTGAAGTGCATCACCGGCCTATGTCCTGCAAAAGAATAGTTCAACCTTTCTTATCTAGTTTTCCAGTGAATGGAGGAACAATTATTGTACCTTTGCTGTCTCTCATGTGAAAAATGATGCTAATATTTTCATGACCACAGTTCACTCTTTATCAGAGAATATATCTGTTCTAGTTAAATCCTTTTGTTGCATACTTTGTTACAATCTACATACTAGACTAGGCAACTATGAGAAAAACTTTCATGTTTAGAATGGAATTTCGACATTTCTTACCAAGAATAAGCACATGAAAAATTAAAACAAATTTCCAGTTTAAGAATGGTGTTTCAATAATTCATAGTAATCTGACACACTTTCTAGAATAGATTCAGAAAAGAATTCAGCCCATCATGAAACTTGACAACACTTGTTCATCACACAAGGGGTCATGTCATGCAAAATCTAGGGGAAGACGAATTTTTCTTATCCAAGGTCTAAAGCCGAAAACTTCAATCTTATCTGCTGCTTAATTATTATCCTTTTCAGATGAAGGCTTTTTCTACCCTTATAAATTGGTGCTAGAATGCCAAAGGGTCGATCCGATCACATGAACATAACCTCAAAGCACAAAACTCCCAACATGTCCCAACAACTTTGATGCTAGAAATTGTAACAAAAAACTAAGGCAGCAGTGAAATTCAGTAAGATGGAGAGAGTAAACGCGTTAGCAAAAACTAAGGCAGCAATGATATTCAGCAAGAGCACAGATTGCATGAGCCACAGCATTGAGACACTGTTCCATGAACTTGGTGCAAGCCCAGGAGTTCATGAACTGGATCACGATCCTAAAGGACAGGAAATGGAATGGGCCTTACAAAAATTGGGCTGTAATCCAACTGTGCCTGCAGTCTTTATTGGTGGAAAGTATGTGGGCTCAGCAGGAGATGTGCTTGCTGCTCACCTTAATGGTTCTCTCAAAGATAGGCTCATGCAAGCAAAAGCTATCTGGCTTTAACACCACTATAATTCAAGAATAAAGGCATATATTATATGCTTGTATCCAAAGGATTTCTATTCATAAGCTTTATGTATCAATAGCTATAGCGAAATGTACAGAACGAACTCTAATACAGCTTGCAGTTACTTTGTAGGGTAGAAAAATGTCATGTAGCTTACCAAACAGCCTGCAAATAATCAAGTATTTAGGTGCAAAACCAGTACTTAAAAGTTAAAAGTACATGTATATATTTGCAAAAATGACTTTAAAATCTTACTAGAACAAATTTCAGGAAATCAAGTTTTATAGGCAGTTTTTCTTGCATTAAGTTAATCTTTTGATTGGCATGAATTCATACATGAAAATCAAATTTCAGGAAATCAAGTTTTATAGGCAGTTTTTCTGGCATTAAGTTAATTTTTTGATTGGCATGAATTCATGCATGAAAATATCATTTACGAATACTCTTTCACTAACAACAGTCCAACACAATCGATCAGTCGACTTAGAATCTCTGTCAAACACACACTTTTGACTTCACTGCCTCTTTTGGTAGTCAACTTTCTTCCAAAGGAAGAAGACAGCTAAGTTTTAATGGCCCTGGGTGCTTGGAAAAGCAAAGAGCATAGGTTCTTTATATCATATCAGTAAGCATCTTGCATCTACAGATACAAAAACTCTGTTGAATTTGTGTGCGTTCACAACTGTTATAACTGTTATTCTGAATTAAGCTTATATTTTATCATTTATAATAGCTTCTCAATTCTTTACGTTTTTTTTATTGCTTTCTGACTAATAATGTGGAAACATGATTTGAAAGAAGATGTTGTCAGACTGATACTTGTTTCCCAACCAAGCACAATCAAGGCATCTGAGGGAGGGGAGGGGGATTCATACCAAAGATAAGACACGGCCTTTTTTTAGTAAAGACAAGTAATTAGAGTCGGCATGATTAGAAGCTGATGCTAGACTTCAACTCTTAATCTATCTCTCCACCCTAGCCTAAGAGGCGAAAAAATGAATAATTATCATGTTGTAAGTAGATAAACACGTGAGATTTGAGAATGGAAGAAATAGGTGGATTCTTTATTTTTATATTTTGTTTTTGGTGCATGAATAAAGGCTAAAGTTTGCATGATTATGAACGTTCATTATATTACTTTCCCAATTAATAAGCCTTGAATACATTATGTTTTACAAAAATCAACAAAGAGGTATAAAGAATGGCTCCAATAGCAATGTGAAGAATCTTACAGGTCCATCATGTATTTAAGAATCAGGTCAAGTTGATGAGAACAACGCCGAATCATGGCCCATCAAAAGCTAATCCTGATAAATCTTCTCCATTGAGATATTGAACGAAGTAGATTTCAGAGAATCTGGTGAAAAACAAACCACCTTAGTTAGTTAGTAGTATTTGCATCTTTATAAGTTTCTCTGTTATTGTACTGTAACTTACATAGTAACAGTCACCATCATACTGCTACGAAACACAGGCTGTCATTCGAAAAGCAAATTAAAAAAACCATATAGTTTATCATCTTGGCCAACCATAGATTAGTACTAAGTTTATCACTTGATTAAAATGACAGGACAAATTAGTCTAATATACCAGCCAACCAAGTTGATTATTCAAAGAGAAGTACACACACAATAGTTCCAATCTCCTTGAAAGTAGCTTTATAAACTTTTAGCATCTAACGAAAAAGCACAATATCTTTTCAATGTTCTGGGACAGAGGAGAAGTCCTATACTCAAGCTACCCTTATAAATACTTCAGCAAGGTAATGCAAAGTTCCGCCAACCAAACCTTCAAGACAATTATCACTCCTTTCTTCTATTTTCTTTCGTTTCCTACAAAATATCATACTGCCCGAAAACTCAGTTAACAGGATCAGTTTCTTAGGCCTGTTGGCATAACGAGTTTAAGTTGTGCCACAGGACCTCTGAGGCTCTGACATTTACTAAAACACAAACAAAGATGGACAAGGTGCTAAAGGTAGCCTCGGAAAATGGTGTTGTGATCTTTAGCAAGAGTTCCTGTTGCCTATGCTACAGTGTTAACATTTTGTTCCAAGAACTCGGGGTTACCCCTTTCATCTATGAGATTGATAAGGACCCCGATGGCAAGGAAATGGAGAAGGCGATCATGAAGCTAGGATGCAACACACCAGTGCCAGCAGTGTTCATTGGTGGGCAGCTGAAAGGCTCCACCAACGAGATCATGTCGCTTCACCTAAGGGGAGCTCTCATCCCACTGCTCAGGCAATACCATGGTTTTAATAATTGATCATCATATTGTAATTTCCCTTGCTAGCTGCAGTGTCAAAAGAAATGTTTAGGTGAATAAAGTTTAATTTGATCAACATTATAGTTGTCTAAGTAGATGGTCTATGTTGTTTTACATTTAGCTAATATTCAGATGGTTTAAGAGCAGCTAAAGCATGTAATATTTCTTTGCAATGAAAGTCATCTTTATAATATATGTAAACTTTTATTCCAATGTTCAGTCTGTATTTCAAATCAAATTTGACATACTACGAATTCAAAATATAGTTTTTGGGGTTCAATCCTTTATACATTAATAAAGAGGTAGGGTTGATAACAAGTCATATTACATAGAGGAGGTAGTAGAAAAATACTTGCCAGCATGATATTTTTCTGACATGAAAATTTATAACATCAAACATTTCAACATCTGAGCTTCCTAGAACTATAGAATACCCTCATTTAGAATAGCTCTTTCTCGAGAGTTAGACTACTAACCATATTATGGTGATTGAGCCGATAATTTACCAGTGTTCCAAAATAGAGCTAACAGTCTCTTGTTCTCCAGAAGCATGATAATTTTCTATGTTAATGTGGTGTTAAACGTGATCAATGAGAAACATTTCTGATTCTCATTAAGAATTTTTTAAGCATACTAGTGCTTTGTAACATTATTTACTAATAGCACATGGTCTCAGACTCTCAGATTCCAAAAAGGTCTGGTCATTTCTAGAATCTCTGCTCAATCACTACTTGATGTTAACAGCAGAGAAGATGTCCAAAAATCGATATCTTCCCTAGAACGAAAGCAATAAAGTCGAGAAGAAAAAGATTTCAGAAACAAAAAGAGAACATATTGTTAAAACTTTTGATATGTGCTCTTACCACATTGAAGCACAAATTTAAAAAAAGCCAACAAGGAAATGCCCTTTTTTTCCAACTTTGTGGTGCTCCTACTTGCATCTTTTTATCTTAGAATCTTTGATGAAAAAGGACAATGGCAATATATTCCACAATTTTCGCTTTTTACAGAATATATATGTTTAATTGACGTATAATAATTAGAAACCATTAGTCAAGAACTTTCTACTGCTACCGCTTTGTGAAGGCTGGACCAATGACTATATTCTACTGCTACCGAAAATTAGCCAACAAAACTGGACCAATGACTATATTAGAAATCAATTCAGTAAAAATCAAACTGCGTACATATCTTTATAACTAGTAACATGCATTGAAACCTTGATTTCGGGTTGCATACTTGCATCATGATAAACTTTTGGTCCATGGTAAGTTAGTGACTGACATATTTTAATGTTGCTATAAGCTGTATGTTATACCAGCTACTCTAAGACAGACGGTTGATCATAGGGTTAAGCTAAATATTATCACCTATAGTAACACTAGAGCCCTTTTTAAGTGTCGTTACAACCATATAGGATACGATGTACCAACATTATAGACCACCATAATCTAAAGTATTACAACACACATGTCAATATGTGTCATAGGATTAATCTTACCATTGATTCCCGAAATCAAATAGGAGTTCCTCACAACTCCACCAACACTTTAGTCTCGTATCAAAAGTTGGTTATGGTAACTTACTGGTGCAGCACATAGAGAATCCCAATACTTATATTCCATAACAACAACCAAATTCACGTTAGGTTAGAATAAAACTCAGCTGATCTTTAATTTATCAACCATGTTATTATCACCAATGATCTCTTGGAATCTAAGTGAAAACTATTAATAACAGACCATTTCCTCATCCTTACGTGATCACTGTGAAAGGTTCTGATTCTGACTGCACTAGTATGAGAGTATAAGTAAGCTCATAATTATCGCTTAAACTGATACTTTTTCACTGACCTGCCTCACTAGCCTCAGCTAACACAAAACAGAAGTAGCTATTCTGAAGACTGACTGAACATCAAAAGTGAAGTATATAATGACCCAAAAGTCTTTCTCAGTCATATTAAGTCACATATCTCTATACTTAATAGTAATGCTAGAGGATATGTTCTTTCAGAAAGCTGCAGGAATTGAATTCAGTATAATTCAACTGTTTTCTCCTCACATAATTTTGCATCATAAATTGCTTGATGATACTCCCTATATATTCATTGTCATACACTTATGCTAATGTTGTGAAAGAGTATAAAACTAATTATGGGGGCTTTAACTATCATTTTAAACTTTTGGTTTAGTTGGCCTTCTGTCATGTGATGCCGAAGCCTGAAAAGAAGGTTACAAATTCAAATGTCATCCACCCGTCCTTTTCAAAGTAGAAAACTAGAAAATTATGCAATGTGTATGAAGTTCATGCTGCATTCACTATTAAAGTCCAAAGGGTGGGCTCTCATGTGAAGGGTCATGATATAGTATATCTAAGATGTAGCTTTTTCAACTATCAGGTTTAGTTGGTCATTTGACATGGTAATGCAGTTAAGTCGCATATTCTTCTTTTCCTCCAGAAATTTCTATTACATCCATTGACAGAAATTATAAAATATTTGTTGACAAACATTGACTCTTCATTCAAATTTGCTACAATCCCATATAACCATATCTTTAACTGTCATTTGTTGACATTCAACCTACCAAAAGGGAAGCAGTCTGAACTGCTTAGCTAGCTTTACTTCCCTAACACCCACGTTTTAGATGCAAAAAACAGATCAAAAAGGCATAATAAAGTATTTTATCTAGCAAGAAAGGCACAATTATTAATATTATTGTCTTCCTTTTTCTTCTTATGGGTGGAAACTTGTAACAGAATACTCATATCATGAAACTTCATTGAGACCACCTTTCCTAGGATTCCTATCTATAATCTTTTGTGAAAAATCCTATCGAAAATGCTTTATTTTAAACCACAGATTGGTAGTGAGCAAATATTCTGAATAGACCAAAACAGAATGACAGTGATGAAGTAGTTTAAAACTCCATAAAAGGAAACTAAAGTTAATAATTAGATAATCCCATCTTAGAGAAGATCAGAAGATGTCTTTGGGTTTGGCATTGTTATTTGCTGCACTTCTAAATTTAAGTCCCAACCATAAATCATGAAGTACAATTACTTGTGTGAATTCTAAAGTTCAAAACTAATCTAACAAATTTACTCAGTCTCTTACACGTGTGGGTTAGTAATAATAATAATGAGACTATTCATCTTAGATGATGTCTGTAAGTCTTACGATTTAAGTTGATGTCTGCGAGTCTGCTGACTGTTTCCATTTCGAACCTAAAGTTTGGTGCAGCAGGCTTTGCGCGATGACCTATCTTTGGTCACTATCAGGCCGCACATTTTTTGGCCTACAACAAAATATAGAAGTATCATCTAAAAAGTATTCAACTAAACTAAGAGTCTAAGACGATAAATTAGGTAGAATCATATCCAAAAAAATTTCGTTGTACTAGTGCTGCATGATGAGTAAAACAAAGATCATGGAAGTGAAAGGCAGCAGCTTTACTCGCGCATTTTGAGTTGAACAAGTAGTGAAGCAAAGAGCAAGACCCTAACTAAACCTCCATGCTGTGAGTTCAGAGACAGAAAGTACTCAGATCCTGATCTTAGAAATGAAAGCGAAAATGGTATTTAAATTTGTAAAAGAGATGCAAATTAAAGTAAATTTGAAGAGATCCCCGTTTGGCAAACTGTGATGAGGTTAGAATCAACTAATCAAGAATACCCTTGGTCCTGTGCCGACCAAGTCAAGTCCTTATCGCGAATGATCACTTGGAATATATGTATGGATACGAACTATAACAAGCTATGTATCAGTCCAATTTATGTGATCGGTATAAGAGATTCTGATTCCTATTTCACCCGTTCATGTTAATTCATAATCAACATTCAAAGTGGTGTATCTTACACAGAGCCGCCTTACTAACTTCCCTTGAACCAAATAATAAATACATTTGTAGCAAAATAATCCTGAGAAGAAATGAACACCAACAGTTTTATTCAATGGTGTTGAAAAGTTTTTCAAAAAGGTGCCACTGAAATGGACCTAGCTAGTTGCCTTAGGTTCTAACATCACTGCTATTGGACAATATAATTTACATTATATACTCGGGTGTGCTATATGCACATGCACTGTACACCTACATTCATTTTTATGCACATGCTTTAGAAATAATGTTCCGTCTTCATGAATGATTGACACGAGTATAGCACTTTGCTTACAAACCTAAATTACATAGAAGGTGTTACCATTTCTATTATTTATTATCGATTACCATATAGGATTTATTACATTGTGGGGAGCTTAAACCCTGTATAATAATATCTCGTCCATAAAGGTAAATTCTAAGTCACATGTCTCAAATTCTTATGATAGTGGTAGAAGATGTGTCCCTTGTGAAAGCTACAAAAGTTGATATGAGCACAGATTCAAATCCTCGTATCAAACTTGTTCAATTTCTCTTTGACTAAAATGTTTCACTTTGTGAATTGTGATACAAATCTAAACTTTTGGGGTACTTGAAAAATACACCTACTAGTGAATGGGGGTGAACTTTTGGTCTATGTAGTGATTATATAAAGCGCCAGCCAGCTAACCCTAATAGTAACAGTATAAATAGCTACGGGTCTTCAATATAGTTAATAATTTACTACGCGGGCAAAATGAATCATGTACATCATATTTAGCACAACCTTAAAGTGTTTCAAAATTCAAATAACAGGTAGTAAAATTCAAAATATCTCAAAACGTAGGTACTATATTGATGAACAGTCTTACCAATGTGTTCAGTTTTACGATTTCAAAATAAAACATATACTAGCACCATGTCTTTTGCTCAATTGATACTTTTTTTTGCATATTTTAAGATTTTGAGTCAAAAAATTATATAAAGAGCAGAAAATGCCTTTGAATGCACCTTATACCCGTGCTTATAAAATTTTGGAAAATTCTACATTATAACCCTCTAATTTTGCGTTTTCTAGTTGTGCCCCATATTTTTAAAAGTTATGCATTTTAACTCTTAGGTATAATTAGTAATCATAAGTGAGTTTGCCATTAACAAATTCCGTTATGTTGTTTTAATCACCGTTAGTAGGGCCCACTGTACTACACTAATAAAAAAATTTATTAGTGGGGCCCACTGCACTCCACAATTAATATTTTTATCAATTTGCGTGTTAGAAAATGTTATGTTAAAGGTTCTGAGTGTCATTTTGGTTCTTAAGGGTCCAAATTAAGCTCTAATTTGACAAAAAATAATGTAAACGTCTCGTTTTACGTATTAAGAGATGTCTCGATTTGTGTTCATTATTTTTTAGCAGTTGAAATTGTTCAAGTAAGGTATCGAGGTTTGTTAGTTCCAAATTAAATTCGAAATTAGCCAAAAAAAAAAAAAGGTAATGTTTAATGTCTCATTTCGCGTGCTAAGAAATACGAGTAACGCAATTGACACGTAAAATAAGACAATTGCATTATTTTTTTGTCAATTTGAGCTCAACTTGATTCCTAAAGAACTAAAATGACCTTAAACCTTACTTTAACTATTTTCGCGGCTAAAAAAATAATAACACGTAAATTGAGATATTTCTTAATACGCAAAAACGAGACATTTACGTTATTTTTTTTTTCCAAATTCTAAGTTTAATTTGGACCCATAAGGGCCAAAAAGGCCCCCAAAACCTATAACGGAACCTTTTCCATCCCGTTAATTGATTAAAAAATATTAATTAGTGAAAAGTGGGCTCTACTAACGGTGATAAAAACAACATAACAGAATTTGTTAACGGTGGGATAACGGAAAGATTACCGTATACTTAATAAATTTTACCTAACGATTACAACTTGTAACTTTCAAAAAGATGAGACACTACATAAAAAATGCAAAACCAGTGGATTATAATGTTGAATTTCCCTAAAACTTTTTATGGGCGAGAGGTTATACGAACTAGACAATTGATTGTATGGCTTTTATCAAAGATATTTTCCTTTTGTTTCCCTTTATAAATACTTAAATAAATATCTTATATCAATTTTTTTTTTTCTTTTTTTTCCTTTTTGACAAGATCTTATATCAGAGATATTACGTACATAGTGATGTAACAGAAAATCCATGCCCAGATTACAAACTCACATCTCATGATTCAAGATTTATAATGGCTACGTTGGGTGATTACGAACTCACATCTCATTATACACCTTTTTACAATATTCTTCGCAAAAGAATTCTAGATAGGAATTCTAGGAAGACGATTGTTATAGTGGGCATTTAAAACCCAAACATAGAGTAATGAACATGTGGTTTAAATTTTAAGAATATAATGCTAAAGAACATTATAGATCAAACTTATAGAGCATGTCTAATTTACGTTCATAAAAATATATGTAGTATGAAGCAAATCACAACATGATGAAAAAACATAATACTTCCTCCGTTTTTATTACCTTCAACACAACATTGTGACACGCATTTTAAAGTCGAGATTATATAGTGTAAATGGACAAATTTATTCAAAATATGTTTTTACACATGATACTTAGTCCTACTTTATCTCTCGTGTTAAAATTATTTTGATAAAATCACTCGTTTACTTTTACTAATGATCTTCAAAACTACGTGTCTAAAAAGTGTTGCAAGTAAAAACGAAATAAAGGAAGTACTTCGTAAATTCAAACCCAAAAGATTGAATGACTTCATGTTCATTGTCTTGGGGACCATGTAATTTTGTAGGAGAAAACTTGTTAAACATGCTTAGATCATAAAATGTCTGATAACACACTATCAATTCAGGTTGACAATTCAGTGTTAGGTTAAAATGAAATGACCTTGGTTTAAAGCGGTTCGAATTGAAATGGATTCCTTTGGCTAGCAAGTTAGTTTTGGTTTGTTTTGAAAATTATCGGGTTATTTTAGCTATTTATTATAGAGAAGCTATTGCGTGCGGATGCCTGCATGCAGATTTCTGTGTAGCTGGCTTGGCTGATATGTTTTACTTGCTGTTACCTAATATGTTTCATGTGTTGGCTGATATGTTTCATTTGTTGGCTAATATGATTTTTGTGTTGGCTAATATATTCTTTTTGTTGGTTGACATTTTTTTTTCCTTTTGTTGACTGATATCAGACATCATTTGGCTTATATGTTTCTTTATTTGGCTGATATATTTATTTTGTTGGCTGATATGTATATTTTAATCGTTGGCTTATATGTTTCATTTTGTCGACTGCTATGTTTATTTTGTTAGCTTACTTGTTGCTTTTGTTTGCTAATTTCATCCTTTTATTGGTTGATATTCTTCATTTGTTGGCTGATATTCTACCTTTTGGTGGCTGTTATATTCCTCTTGTTGACTGATGCATTCCTCTTGTTAGCTAATATATATTTTTTGTTGGCTTATACATTTTATTAATGTCTGGTATGTCCCTAATGTTAACTGATATCAGACATTGGCTTATATGTTCATTTTAATGGCTCATATGCATCCTTTGTTGGCTAATATGATTAATAAAATACAACATATTTTATTTCCTTCTCTTTGTTCTTTCTCCCCTCTTCCTCTCTTTCTCTAAAATGAATAATGTATCAACCAAGAACCCAAAATGTATAAAGCCAACAACCCAAAATACCCAAAATGTATCAGCCAACTACCCAAAATAAGCCAACAAGGCAACAACCCAAAAAAAAGCCATAACAAAATGTATCAGCCAACTCAAAACTCACGCACTCCCTCTCTCCCTCACTCTTCACCACCCCCAAACTCAGACCACCGTAGCCAACCATCAATCCCACCGAACCACCTCCAAACTCACACCACCACAGCCAACCATCAACCCACCGATCCATCGTCCTCTCTTTCTTTCACTCTCTTATTAGCAGCTCCTCACGCCACCCACAAATCAGTCAGGCCACGTCAACCAACCATCGCATCACCGCACGCACCACCAACTAGCGCATCAATCCCTCTCCTTCTCCTTCGTAATCCTCACCACACCCACCAACCACCATTGATTTCGATTCACCGTTGAATCCAACAAGTCGAGTCCGGCAATCCTTGTTAACTCCGTTGATTTTGATTCACCGTTGAGTTTAGCAAATTAATTTCGATTCACCGTTGATTGATTTGTTTCCTTTGATTTAATTGATTTTTACCTTTTTTTGTAGGTTTTTATTTGGGTTTTTAAATGTTTGATTTGATTTTGATTTCTAGGTTTGTGAATATTTTGACACCATGGAAGGCGGCAAGGGAGGTGGAGATGTGTTTGTGAGAAAGTGATGAATATGAGCAGAGTGTTTTTCTGCTATTACCCGCATGAACGGTTGGTTGCGGGTGCCCACACCCAATAGTTTGTGTTTATTATATAGTTTCAACCCAAGTACGTTATAATCGGGTTGAGTTGTAATCAAGTCACATCATAATCAGGCTGGGTTGAAACAAATTTTGTTGGCTTCTATTGGATTAAGTGATAATTAGGTCAGGTTAATAAAGTGGATAACAATTCAAAATAGGGTTGGTCGAAACTGGTTAATCGGCAAGCAATTTGGATCAACTAAAAAAACTAGACTGTCAGTTCAATTTGGTTAGTATTTTGCCGCGTTTGAAATCGTAACAAGTCATATCCAAATTTGGACATATCGGGTTGTAAATAGATTTACCAGAGTTATATTGAGTGTGATTTCATATGTGGTTGGTTATAACTCAGGTCATTTCATGTATCGATATCGAATATACAAATCATCGTATGTATGTACCAAATTTTTTTATATTCTAGGAATTTTTGATAAAATGTAATCCCATTTAGGTCATTTGCTGAACACAATTCCAACTTTGCATTATTTAACCCAAATTTTAAGGGGTTATTAGCTATCTTTGGTCCCAATAACCGATTACTTGATAAAAAGGTTTCTTCTTTTTATTTTTTACTTTTATTTTCTTTTGACCACCAACACCACCTTTGCCTGCCCCCAAACCACCACAAACAAGGTTTTTTATTGTGGGGAGGAAAAGGAGGTGGTTTTTGATGGTGGGGGTGGTAAGGGATGGGGAGGACGGCGGTTTTGATGGTGGGGAGAGGAGGGGCGATAATCGATGGTGGGGAAAGTGAGAGGAGGGTTTTTCATTGGTGGGGAAAGGAATGGAGGTTTTCAATGATGAGAGAAGAAAAAGGAGTTTCGGTGGTAAGGAATGGGGAGGACAGTGGTTTTGATGGTGGGGGAAGCGCGAGGAGGGTGGTTTCGGTGGTCTGGGAGCAAGGGCGGATTTAGAATTTATTTACAGACCGGGCCGAAGTTATATAGTATTTCAATTAATAAAGCCATAAAGAAATATGAGTATAAGAAGTCCACACGAAAAAAAAAAAAAAAGAGAAATGTGCAAACAAGGGAAATTAAACCCTTGACCTTCCACATCTATATATCAAGTAACTAACAAACTAAACTAACTACGAAACTTATATATTTTACACAAGATTTTTTATTTATATGTATCAAAATCTGGGCATAGGGGGGGGGGCAAGGCCTGGGTAGCCCCCCTAGATCCGCCTATGTTTGGGTGCAGGAGGACAGTTGTTTCGCTAGTGGAGAAAAGGAGGAGGGTTATTAGCAGTGGTGGGTGGTGTTTGTGGGAATGGGGTGGCTATGATAGTGGTTGTGAGGAGGGGTGGAGGCTAGGGAGCCATTACAGTGGTGGTTAGGGAAGAATGAAGTGATTAAATAGGTTAGGGAGGATTTTAGGGGCTTTTTTTTTTTCTTTTACCCATTTAGGTATTGACACTTGTCCAGATCACCCGTTAGGAGTCTTAGGACCCTAAAAAGTTAATAACCCCCAAATAATGCAAAATTAATTTTTTAAAGCGAATGGCTTAAAGTTGAAATTATTTTTACCAATTTTTCTTAGATTCTATGGTACGTCTTCGATTATTAGCCCCATGATCATAGTTTATTTCGTTAAGTTTTAGTTAAGTGGAATGATGGGTAAGAAAAGTGGTGGTATCTATATAAATTGTTGCAAGAATATAGTTTGTGGTCGTTCTTATACATATATTAAACGTGTCATTCTTTTAAGGATGACGTAAAAACGAAAATGGGATACACTTTAACACATTGTTTGAATAGAGGGATTTGAGGGGAAAGGGAGGGATGCAATTTCTTTTGTTTGGATAGTAAATTATGGAGGGGAAGGAAATGGGGGGAAAATATCTCAATAATTGCTTAAGAGTAAAATCTTTCCAAATTTGAAAAGATTTGGAAGGAAAATAAATTATACAACCTGGTTTTATTAAAATGACAATTTTACCCTTTTAATTTTCAAAAATTAATCCCCAATTTTCTCTCTCCTCCAATTGCTGGAATTCTACGCTAATTTCCCCAATTTCCTAACTAATTCCAATTTTCCTCCACAACCAATTTGCCATTGTTATTGTCGTCGTAATCAATGGCTTCTAATTTTCGAGCAAACTCTATCTCTGCCTCTTTCGCTGAGCTCTTTGATGAAGGAATTCAATTATTGTTTCAAAATCGAAATTTCGCTAGAAATTAAGAATTGTGTAATTCGCCATGCATGATAGATCTGAAGATGAAGGATGCGCTGATGGAGGAAGATGATTAAGAAAATTAAGAAATCAAGGGTTTTTGGTTTGATTGTGAGTTTAAATTTGGTGGTTGAATGGAACATAATAGCACAATGTTGTTGTTGGTTGTTCTTTCCCCTTTCTTCCTCCCTCCCATACCTTTCTTTTCTCCTGTATCCAAACAAGGAAGCTGAGTTTTTTCCTCCATTCCCTTTCTCTTCCCTTCCCTCCCTACCCCTTCCTTCCTGAATCTGTATCCAAACAAGTTGTAAAGGCCGGATGGAGTATATATATACTACTCATTATAATTAGTCTAGTTACTAGATGAACTGATCACGGTAATAATCGCTCACAAGTTGTTTACCTCGAAGTTGAAATATGGTCAGATCACTAATAGGTTACGAGTAAAACGTATTTGATTCGATTCCATTTTGGGTTAGGTTCTTATGAGTTGGGTTTATACCAGCACTATTGGAATTCCGTCGAAAAATTTCCATTGACGTCGGAAAATTTCATCGGAAACGTGTTTGTAGGAAAAACGACCTTTTCCGGCGGAATTTAGACGTCGAAAGTGGTTTCTCCGGCCCAGAAAAGTTCGTCGAAAATTTCCGACGAATACAATTCCGCCAGAATTCGAAAACCCTTGCAAAAAACATTTTTTTTAAAAAAAAAGGTCGCCCCACCACCAGTAACGCCACCACCACAAAAAAAAAATAAAATAAAAAAAAACCCACAAGTTATTCCCCATAACCCTCACCGCTACCGGCCCTCGCTACCGCCTTAACCCACGACCTGACCCGGTCCCCAGATCTACATTCCTAACCCTAAACCCACCACTACCTTAACCAACCCAACTAAACCTAGATTTACATTCCTAACCCTAAACCCAAATCTACAGCCTTTACCAAACAATCCGGCCGAACAACCACCCAAACCCACCCACCTAAAATCACCGAAAAACCACAACCACAACCACCCGAAAATTACAACCACAACCAGTAACTTAGCAAAAAAATTCAGAAAAAAAGAAAGAAAATTAAAAACAAGAAAACATACATTTTAAACCGAAAATGGCCTTGATTTTCACCTCGAATTTGGTTTAAAACGGCCAAATTTGACCGTGAAAACTCTAGATTTAGAGTTTTCATGGTCGAATTTGACCATGAAACCTTTGTTTTGACTGTAGAAACCTGCATTTTGGCCAAATTTCGCGAATATTGTGACGAAAACCACCAATTTGACCAAGAAAATCGCGAGAAAGAAAGAAGAAAGAGAAGAGGAGATAGAGAGAGGTGTGACTATGTGAGAAAGAACAGAGAAAAACGAAGGAGGAGGAAAGAGAAAGAAGAGAAGAGAATAGCGTGAGGAAAGAGAAAGACGAGAAGAAAGAGAAAGAGGAGAGAGGGAGAAGCGGAGAACGGCGTGAGATAGAGGAAAGAGGCGCCTGATCTCCAAAATAGGGTTAAGGTTTGTTTTTATTTTTTAATTCTATTTTAATGGTTTCGATAGAAAAAATCCGTCGAAAAGCACCAATTTTCGACGGATTTCAATTCTGTCGAAAATTAATTAATTTCCGACGGATTTATCCGTCGAAAAATAAACCGCCGAAAATCACCTATTTTCCAACAGATTTAAGTTTCGTCAGAAATTTCCGATGGATTTTTCGACGGATTTACTAAATTTGTCAGAAATATCCGACAGAATGTAAATCCGTCGGAAAATTTAGTTACGTGTCCCTTGAAAGCTTTTCGTAGGAAATCACTTGATTTCTTGTAGTGCAAAAACCCGTGTTGCATAGGTCATTAAAATGTGAGTCAATTCGGATTCACGTTGAATAAAAATCAGTTCAGAACAGTTTTACTTTCCAAAATTCGAGTTTTAAGTAGTTTCGAGTTCAGTTTAAAACTTGATGATGTTAATTAGCATTGCTTATGTAAGTAGACCAGCACCTAACCGAAAATGGTAATTTGATGCATAAGCCTAAAAAAGAATGAAAAAGAGTGAGTAAAAGTACTAAAAACAAAAAAATTAAATCAAAAAATAAAAAATAAATAACAAGAATAATCCAAATTTCCACTCGTATACATAGAATAATTCTCAATTTCGATTAACTCATCCTAATAACATGTTTGTGTTTGGAAAAAAAAAAAATATATGTTTGTGATTTGCATTGGCCAAATTAACATGATCCTGCAATGACTAGCAACAGGTGATGCCAATCAAGACAGCATCATGAATGATCACTTGGTATCTTAGAGTTCTTGACTGCGACTATCATTTTCCACACTTTTTATCCTTCCGAATTTCTATTTTATGTGTTCTATGTGAAAGATTCTGGCTCCGAACTTGTTGCTTCAGTTACGTATAATCATGTAAAGTTATAATTCCTGTTATCATACATTTCTATGAGCTGCAAGCCTCCCATACCACGAATCTCACCAAACCCGAAGAGCAGTTGTTCATAACCAACAATAGACGTATAAGATGGAGAAAATATTTATGATGTTCAAGCATATGATGCAGAAAAGAAACATCGAAATTGAGTTGCAATCTTGCATTGAATTGAACACTAGAAAAAATAAATCCCTTTTTTATATCATGTTTATAGTTTCAAGGAACAACCTTGAGTAAGCAATCACATAATACTTCCTATGAACAAGCTAGCTAGTGTAGAATGACATACTTGCAGCTAACAAAAAAGGGGAAAGTGAGGTTTATATAAACTCATACTAGAAACAAAAATCGTCACATATGTACCGACCCAAATACCTCAAGATTACCTCAAAAAGACTCCCCCCCCCCCCCCCCCCCCCCCCCATCTTTCATACATTCACACCCTCAAATTCTGCGACAAAACAAAATGGCATCAAAACATGCATACCTTGATAATAATTTGAAGCAGAACAGTTATAGCGTAATAATAATTTTAGGACTGCAACTCTGGAATGCAAGTTTATAAGACATTTTTTTAACAAATTTTATAAAGCCAATAGGGTACAAAGATGAGATCATTGGAATACTACTAATTAAAATTTGTATCTTACATTCTTACACTGATAATTTTGCCCGACCTACCTTTAATGACAGTAAGATGATTTAGGGAAATATACATCTTGCACACACATGTATGATATTCTTCGTACACATGCTACACACATAAATGCACAAGCATTGTTCATTTAACGCAATATCTTAAATTTTAAAACTCTAATGTCTCCCTGCACTACATGTTTGTTTAACACACATTCCAACAACAACAAAAAACAGGAAAAATTACCACCATTAATCCCAACTTTGCCTCATCCACCAATAATAATCCCTACTTTCGATTATTCACTGTCACTCCCAACTTTGTACCCTATTAATTTCTATTGCACCCAACTGGTCATCTAACTTGGTGTAACAGGTTACCTAGACACGTGTCCACACGTGATAGGTCCAAACAAAATTAAAAAAAAATTAAAAAAAAACCTAAAACATAAATTCCAGCCACCCTCTCCCCACCCCCTACCCCGCCGAAACCCTAACTCCATCCCCCAAACTCGCCGAAAATTGGCCGACCAACCCCCCTAAACCACCGAAAACAGCCGGCCGTTTTCGCCCCCTTTAGCCCCGCAGCATCACGGCAACCACTGTGCACCAGCCACGCACCACCACACAAACTAGCCACCGCATCTCACTTCCCCAGTTCCCCCCGCCGTTTTCGCCCCCTTTACCGTTGTTTTTGCCCCATCCCTGTCGGATTCCGCCTACCCATCCCTTTCCCCGTCGAATTTCGCCCCCTTTCCATTCCCCGATGTTGGTGCGCGAGAGGAGAGACGATGGGGTTGTGGTTGTGGTCGTGGAGAGTGAAGGAGCAGGGGAGGGTGGGTGGTGGCCGTGACGCTGACACCAGGACAGGAAAGGGGGTCTGGGCGGTGGTCGGTGCTCCGGGAGAAGGTGTTGGCTAGCCGTGGGTGGGTGGGTGTGGGCTGTCGCTATCGTTAGCTGGTTTTGGTTTTGGTTTTCTTTTTTTTTTTTTTTAATCTTTAAATTTTTTTTTTAATTTTAACCTATCATGATGTGACACGTGTGCAACTAATCATAAGTCAGCAAAATTTACCTCTTCAACCGATTTCAAGTCATTTGGGTGCAAGAGAAATTAATCTCATACAAAGTTGGGAGTGATAGTGAATAATCGAAAGTAGGGATTATTATTGGAGAACGAGGTAAAGTTGAGATTAATGGAGGCAATTTTTCCACAAAAAAAAAATCAGGTTTCAAAAAAAAAAAAAAAAAATAAAATAAAATAAAAAACTACAAAATCATATTATTACTCACAAAAGGTTGGGGTCGGGTACATGAACAAAAGAATTTTTCACTCTTGGAAACCTGGTCATCCACAAAGATTCTCTTTCACTATTCGTTTTTATCTAGTGCTACATGCTCTAGCAAACCTAATGTTTATTTTCACTCTTAACTCTCTTTATAGTCATCTTAGGCTTCCCTCAATCCTTTTGAAATATCCATCATCCCAGTCTACGCCTTCATTGCTGATGCATCTTTTGATCGACAACTCATATGCTCAACCCAACATAGCTAATTCTCCGATATCCATAATCATCTGTCACTCTCACTCTCTCTTGAAACTTGTTGAGATTTCATTGAAGAGTGACATATATCTCCAACACGAGCAAATGATCTTCAAATTTGCTAATATCCAAACCAAAAACTCATTTCAATTTCAATCTACTTCCCATGCAGGTTTCCATTTTTTGCCAACATGATTAAGTTCATACACATTATTCTCCGATCTTCAATGATCATTCTATTAGAAATAAACTCTCTAATTAAATTTCAACCACTTCTATTCCGCCATGCAAATAGCTCAATCATGTTCACAATTTTTTTGATTTCCCATTTTTTTTGGGTTGAATTTGCTTTTTATTTTCCTTGTTTGGGTTATAATTCAATGTCAGTTTATCCTTTATGTATTTTGGAAGGATTTTATCAGCTGTCACAAGCCTGTGAAACAATTTCCCATTCAAGACGCAAAATCATCAGGTTCTTGTGCATGTTATTATTCAAGACAAAGAATATAGTAAATACTGTACAGGTCTAAGCACGAAAAGAAAAACCAAGATAAAGTTACCTCATTCAAGCAGAAGCCCAGGATAAACATCGAGCTTAGTTATGCATGCATAACTTGTACACCATATTTCTGTAAGACTGTATAGGAGCCATAGTCTCCACCAACTCTATGACCTGTGTAAGTCTAAACACTCATCAAAATCATCTCTAAGAACCCCAACCGAGACAATCTAACCATAGTTAAGGGTAGAAAGCTAAAAGCCTAGCAGCTGTGTGACAGTGATGAATGTAATTGCAAACAATAACTATCAAGAAAAAGACAAGAATATGAGTAAGTACCTAAGAAAAGCCAATGTAAAATGCTTAAAGTATCATTACGTAAATATGCATTGCTAATTCACCATCACCACCTTGCCCAGTCACCAAAGCAATGCACACAACATAGTTGAAGACAGTGACATCTAAATTCTAATACAGGAATTATTTTGACAGTACAATAAACTAACTATATAATGATTCAATGTTTACCAAATGACGATAAAGTTACATTGTATGACAAATGAGGTTCTATAAAAGCAAAAAAGCCCTTATAAAAGAAAATCATTACCAGTTATTTATGTCCACAAACTCAGAAGTTTATTTAAAATGTACTATACAAGCATGCCTATTGAAACTTATTTGTTATATTTTTTTCCAGCATCATGTCTATGGAATGTTACTAGAATTGCAGATGTAAAAGATGGTTAAGTTGTCAATCTACGAAACAAATGAAAAGTATGTAATTTGCAAAATCAATAAAATCATGATTTACAAAAAGCGGTTGCAAAATTTACTGGGAGAATTCAGGGACAGGCTTTCAAAGGTAATTAGGGTATTAAGTATGAGTTTATGGGATTAACTTACCCATAAGGCTTGCGTTATGGGGCTGAATTGCCGCTTTGGTTGTTTAATTGTCAATGAAAAATTTAAAACGGATTAGTGAAACAATTAGATGTGGAAAGCTATTGTTAAAAGACTTCTATAAGATTCATACCATGGGACTATTTGCTGCTGAACTCTGTTTCTTCAATTCCTGTGACAAGAAATAATGCAAGATATAGATATTTAACAGTCGAATTCCAATGTGGGATAACTAAACAATACTTTCATTTTTTTGTAATTGAAAGTTTCTCTATATCATCAAACCAACAATTAATTGTTAATTACAGTAATTTTGTGCTCCATGGCCAATAGTGATGGTCAGTCACCTACGGGATGAAGAGAGTATCAAAGTACGGTGCATGTGCAGCGAGATCAGAATTTCAGTGCACTTCTCTCTGTTTTCTTAAAGTCCATTTCATAAAACTTTTGTAGAATATAGTAGATCACATTCTCGTTTGAAGTCTATCGAGCTTTTACTGATGTATTTCTCTCCCTTGATGTTTTTTGGCTAGTGTTTGAGCATGTTAATCACTTTACTGTGTTTCTGTTTGCAGTGTAGTTCCATTTTCTTATGTACAGTACAAGAAGTTTTATCCTCATCAGCATGAGGCTGCTCTCAACAATGGTTTAGTTCCATTATACAGTCAATATCGTAGGATTACTGATACATCAGCATCATATCCAAGTACTGGAAGTTCTTATTCAGCCAAGACTTGAAGTCTAGCTGGTTTTACTAGCACGAAGCTTAGGTGAATCTCTGAACTTTAATTAGGAAACTTGGAAGTTTTGAATGATGCAAACGTATTCTGATTATTCCATGAACGTTACATTCGTTAGGGAATACGATGATGCAGAGAGACCACACTCACTACTCTAGCACGCAGCCTACTGGTGAGCTAAACTACACATGATATATTCAGTTTAGGACTATTTCGTACAGAATAACTGAAAGAGCAGTGTATTAAAAATAAACTATCACAACTGTTATAACTGGACATATCTTTATCCTATAGGATAATTGGAATAATCTAATGAGAGGGGGGAAAAAAAACAAAGAGTTGCCCTTATCTAAAACCTGCACCCAAGACTGGAAATATTGGGGACTTGGGGTGGAGGGATGACTCGTATCCTTACTTCCAGCTATATTTCTTTCAATAGCTGTTGAGGGATGGAAATATTTAGACTCTATTAAGGGTAATTCAGAGGGACAGAAGGAAGGAATGAGCGGTGCTCAACAGAGGACGAAGCAAAGGAGGGGAGTGACTAAGTTTCAAATAAAAGTTCCTTGTCGACGAGATTGTTGAGATGATGAAACTCAATTCTCAAGTGTGATTTTTTTTCTTTTTTTTTTTTGGGACTAGCTGTTCATAAACTCAGATAAATGTTTTGTTGAAACAGTATACAATATTTGACTTCAGAAAATACAAAAGATTTTTCATGCAACTTTTGTCAGTAGTAATGTTAGTTCAGTACAACAGTATTTAATAGCCTCTCAAATAATCAACACTCCCACACTCTTTAATATTGCATGTTATAAACAACACTTTATTGCAGAATATATAAATACATATATCAATCATACATCACCAAACTTGATATAAGAAGAATAGCTCACAGTATTTGCTATGAAATTGGCTATTGGCGTATAGATAATTGTAAGTAATTTAAATTAAGAGTTTAGTCCATATGTCTTCCTTGTTTTCCCAACAAATAAATCTCCAGATTTTATCAATCCAGGAAAGCACCCACTCATGGTAAAACCATTAATTTCAGCTACAGCATCTTTCTTACCTAGTGAAACAAAAGCGATTGGACGACCAGGCTTGTAAACAGTCATTTTCTCCTCAGACCCTCCTCCAAGTAGCAACCTCAAATTCTTCGCAGTTAACTCAGCATGTCTCATTGCCAAATAACCTTGTTTTAGTTCCTGAAAGACAGAGAAAGAACCAGATTTATATATGCCTATGACAATTTGATAATCATACCAAAATTAATGATACATGCAAGAAAATCACATACATTTTTTTGAAAATTTTAGGTTTCCATAGAGAGAAAGACTAGCTAAAATTATTGGAATATAATGTCAAATATTTCTTGAGCCCCACTTTAGGTACAAAGTAAAATGCCAATGTTCGCATTACACAGCATACATTCGGATCATACATTCATCTGAGGTACACTGAAATAAAAGGATGTTAAAGTTTTAGCTCTTTCTCAATTCCACTTTTGAGGAATTTTCTTCAAAAAGCATCAGCTCCAAATTGAGTGGACCTGCTATTGAAATGACTACTTTAAGGGGAGGGCGGTGGAATACACCAATGTCTTGCTTTGGAAAAATGCTAGCTATAATCCTCCAGAATCATTATAAATGGAACAAGACCAGGCTCATGGCAGACCAATAAAAAAATAGCAGTAATAGCAGGAAACATAAAAATGGACATGAGAAACAAAACAGTTGATCAAGTTACAAAAAAGTTACATTCAAGAGGAACTTCGGTCGACTTGTAGATTGATTCGACATGTATTATAGTGCACTTCTGACTCCATGAATAAAGCTCAGATGATGAAAACTAACTCAGACATGGCTATTTGCAACACTTCAAATACAAGAAGTGAAAATGAGCTCTTTGGCTAGTGGATAATGTATTGGTTCTCATTATTTTTAGGCAGGCACAAGAACATTTTCAAGGCATTAAATGTTGGCCAGAAATTAACCCTCCAAAAGTGATTTCATATTATGGAATCTAAGAATATAATAGGCTTGTGTAAATTAGTAAATCATTACATATTAAGAAGACAAATAGGCAAAGTGTAATATTGTGCATAGTGAACCCAGAATTGCAAAGAACAATTAGCACCATGAGTAAATTGGTGTTCTAAAATATGTAAGGAAGTGAGGGCTAAGTATGATATGAAAAAACCAAAAAATAAATAAATAATATCATCCGTGTCACAAGTTTTGGTTAAAGGACCAAGAAGAATGAAGGATTCGTTCTAACAGCATCCATGTAGATCACGACTCATGGCGACTTCTATATGCCTTAAGCCATTGTCTTTGGTCATGTACTCATTCATTGTTGACGGGAGGAAAGCAATTTTTACCAAAATTACCAGCTTCAAGAGATCCAACCATTAATTTTTTTTTATTTTTTTTGACGGGAACCATTAAATCTAAGATTATGGATGTGGAAACGGCACATGCATTATGAGCACTGGTAATTGATAATAAATCAACTCTAGTTTTTTTTTTTTTTTTTTTTTTTTTTCCAACTCTAGTTAAAAGTGTTGAAATTATGTAACTTGTACAAAGTGTATTGTTTTAAGTATCATATAATTAGATTCTTGGTCGCTCTATTGTATAATGTGTCCAGGTTTCAGCTTTATAGGTGTGAATGTGTGATAATCTAAAATTGATGAGTTTCAATTTTAGGTCTCAGGAGCTTAAATTCTTGATATTAAATTTTTAAAATAATAAAATGGATGTTTAGTCAATTAAAAAGAAAATATATATGCAAAAATAAGGACTCACTGGAAGATTCGTAATATCTCCAATAGCAAAGATGCTTCTATTACCCTCGACCCTCAAGTGCTTGTCAACTACCAATTTCCCTTTCATATCCAAATTGTCCATTAATATTGTATCCTTAAGCCATGAAGACCCTGATTGACTCCCAGTGCAGCTAAAATACTGATCAGCAACTATAGTTTCTCCACCAAAAGTTTGATATACACCTTCTGAAGTTGGTGTCAAATTGACAGACTGATTAAGGATCACTTCAACTTTCTTTGAGGTCAACCACTCCAAAGCTTTTTGTGATGCCTTAGACCCAATAAACTGCAGTAATCTAGGTCCACGGTGTATCAGAGTAATTTTTTTATCCGGAAACTCATTAACGATTTCACCAGCAAGCTCTACACCACTGGGGCCACCTCCAATGACCATTATTGAACTTGAAGACTTTATTTTATTAAACTCTGCAAGAACAGATACAAAGAAAAATAAGAACAGATTTGATGGTCTCTATTGCTGAGGCCCAGTAAAGTAGCTCGTATAAATATTGAAATCTATATATGTAGTCTCTTTATCACACACACACTCACAAGGACGCACGCACGCATGCACACACACACACACTATCAATTATCTAAAATTGACCACTTATCTATCGCAAGTGATCACAAAACTGATGAAGTGTTATTCTTTTAAAGAGCCTATTTACCTTGCTCTTGGATCCTATGGGATTTAATTTAGGCCATCAAAGGCTAGGTTGGATCACAAGCATCACTTGGAAGGAAGAAGATGGTCCAAATGAACATGTCCTATAGCAAGGCCATGCACCAAACCAAGCCAACACGCCACCTTCCTCAGGGGTTTTGGGTCTTGGCTTACTGTAGGGAGTAGGTATATGCACCCTTGGTACTCTAGAGGGATTGGACTGCTATTTTAATTGCTTACTTAGATTTTGCTTAAAAGTTTTTATTAATCCACTTAGAATAGTTTTTTGTTGTTTAATGCACTTGAAATTATTTTTCCTAGTTCAAATAGGATTAAGTTGTTAACTTTAATTTTTTTCCTTAATTTCGAAGGGTTAATCTTTATTTCTAAGAGTTGGGGACTTGTCCTAACCTTAACAAGAGTTGTCTAACGTGCCTATAAAAGTATAGATACACCATAAGGCTGTATGAAAGTTTCAGAGTAGCGGATTGAATTGTTAAGCGTTATTTCATGCTTTGTAAGTTACCTAGCTTGCTGCCATTAATCTTCAAAACAAGAATGTTTTAAAGATTGATCTAACTAAAAGTAGACTAATTCATTCGATAATCAAATCATTGATTAAAGACATGCAGATTGGGGAAAACTTCTCTAAAGTAGCAGTTAGAACATAGGACCCACATCAAAAACTCAGAAACAGGACAGGGTAATTAAAAATCCTTTTTTTTTTACATCTTTTTTAGATGGCATGTAATATTACTTATTTTCTTTGGTTACATTCTTATTGACATATAAATTATAGCATGATTGCTTACTTCAAATTTATAGTAAAGATAACTGACCTTCTTGGTACTTGCTTAGACCTTCAGTTCTGGTAACAGGATCAGAATATACGTGACCTGTAGCAATTACAAGGTAATCATATGGAACATGATCACCCCGTGCAGTTAAGACTTCACTCTCTGTGATATGTGTAGCATAAGAAGTAATCAACTTCACTTGTGACAGAAAATCACTGTAGTTCACTAAGGATCTTTCAGCAAATGACAGATCCACCATAGATCTCAAGGAAGCCCATATGATCTCAAAATACTCCTTTCTGTATTTCATTGCAGATGAATATTATTATACAGACATTTGAAGAGAAATAAATGTAGTATCCAAAACAAGAACAATATAATAAATTAAGGATGAAAGAAGACTAGACTCTATTAATGTTCCACTTTATCTGTCGTCTTGGGCTATTTGATAGTACCAAAACATTTACAAAGTTAAGCTAACAAGCATGCACAATATCCCTCACTGTATATAAGAGTTTCATAAATCATAATTTACTTAAGTGTGGTAATAAGTACTGTAGATATATACTCTTTCCAACTAGGCGGTGCGCCCCCTAATATATTGTACACATGAGCATGTGAGCTTATCATGTACACATAAGAAATTTTACTGCCCCTCTTCTACATGTTGATACTTTTCTTAATCAATTTAAGCTTTGTCAAAAAATTATTGCTTGTATTGACACTACTTATCTATTTCATGTGTGTTTCAAAGTAATCTCATAGAAAGAGGTCAAAGAGGGGCACAAGTTACTATATCACACCAAAGTGTATAGAGTATTTAGCATCTTCAATGGCAAGCTAATCGTCAAATTAGCTTGTCATGAGCTCATGACACATAGTGTTTCAAGCTATTCTCCTTTCTACCCGGTTTGTATAAAAGGGTTAACTACCGAGTAGATTGTTATTTGAATAAATCCTACTAGTCAATAAATGGTCGGCCACCATTATTAATCGTTTTCCACTTTTTGTCGAACAAATTTATGTGCTCAAGCTATTTCCCATTCCAACTCCAATAGTCAGAGCTTAAAATTTTTAAAATTCACAAGCAAGTCCCTAGCTACAACCATCGGAAATTCTCTAACATACACTAATGATACACTAATGACAAAATCTATCATACATCCAGGTATACCATATAAACATTAACAATGGGGTTATCTATCAATGATGAAAACAAAAACACTACCACCAACAATAAAAAAATTTACAGAAATTAAAAAAAAAAAAAGTAAAAAAGGCAAAAGGCATACGGATCAATTAAAGTGACATGGGCATGATCTTGAAGATTTTTAGCAAGAAGAGCACCAGCAATTCCTCCTCCTACCACCACCACGTTTTTCGGCAATTTCGAATGCATTTCCAAATCAACCAAACTCTTTCTTTTGCAAAAATTACTGCCACAACAAAAACAAAAAGACTCAATTTTATAAAAAATTCAACCAAAAAACTAAGTTTACTTATAACAAGCAATACAATAAGAACAGATGCAAAAGAGAAAATTGAAGCCAAGTATTATACAAAGTAAACTTGCATTGCAGAATTGGAGAAGAATTTCCAATATTCGAATATAGAATTTTATATTAAGAAATTGAAACCAAATTACAAAATTAAATAAACAATAGAGTAAAACAAAATAAGAAAAACAAACCTTTTTGATCGACTGGTGTCTGCGAATCAAAATAATTGAATTTTGAAAGATTATACAACAATACAATATGATTGAATTAAATATAAATGAAGGGATTATATAGAATTTTGAAATTTTCACCTTTTATAGAAATGATTAAGAAATTGTTGGGAGAAAGGAGCGACTGGGTTCTGAAATAGGAAGAAGCTGTTGACGTCAAGGATGATGTGTCAGGGGTAGTAGCCATTTATTCCAGAAACTTCTACTCGCGTCTGCCGGTAACTTATTTGCTTCCTATCTCTCTCCAAAACTCTTGCATTATTTATCTTAAGTCACTTTGAATAATGTTTGTGATTATTTGTGATTTATATAGAGTACATAAAAATAAATATAGTACTAATAGGAATTGTCTCAATAAATAGTTTATTAATTCGTAATATTTAATTGTTATAATTTTATTATTTTAGTTATTGATAATTAAGGTTACTATTACTCAAAATTTTGCATTGGCATTGGATTGTCAACATTTACTTAATGCTCTCATGGTCACTCCTTTGAATGATAATTATGATGAAAGTATTATTAATTTTGCTACTAATAATTGTCCCCGAAATGTCTATATTCAAGCTAAAATGTTGAAGGATGAGGTCGGGTAATGTTTGATGAGGTTGTTTCTACTAGAGCAAAGTATGATAGAGGTCTTAAATTTCTTTGTTTTAGTTTACCAAGAAATGTGGATGATAGTGTTATGCTCAAGAATGCTATTGCTTAGGAATTAAATCCTTCAACTTGTCCCCATAAGGTCTATGACTATGAACAAACCTGTTCCTTAGTTTTAAAATCTAACAATTTCTATGCTAAAGCTCTTTATAGTAGGGCCTTAGCAAAGATCAAACTTTGTCAATTAGAAGAGGTAGTGTATGAGGATCTTGGCAAGGCAGCCAAATCGGAGCCTCATAAGCAAGATATTCTCCGTGAGTTGGAGAAAGTGATGGGACTACGCTGTGAAGCTAGCAAGCTCAATGGTAATAGGGGTGTTGAGAATTCTGTCTTCACTCACTATATAAAGGGAAAAGTCAGTGAGCCCCCTGTTGGCCTAATGTGCAATTAACCCGACATCTTATAGTGATAATAACCAAAGTGGTGTCACCAGCTTGCCCATCTCAAATATAACTAGTGATATGGAGGTAGAGAGCTCTGATCTATTTCTTATCCACAACACTTATGCTCCTTTGGAAAATAAGGAAGAAGATCCCACTTGCCTCATAATGAATCAAGAATCAAGACACTCAAAAGCCAAGGAACCTAGGAAAATCCATTGTTTCTCCAATGGAATGTAAAGAAAGTAGTTTCTTAAATTATCCACCTGTCTTATTCAAAACTCAAGCAAGGAAAGGATTTGGATTTCTTGAACCAATCTACTAATTCGTGGATAAATGTACACATGAAGGATAAGACTACTCAAGATAGCTAGGTATCTTGAAACTCACAAGGCTACTGATTCAAAAGGGCTTTATGCTTTGTCGATACCTTCTAGTTTGGTGAGCCTAGGGGAGAGGAATCGCGACAAGAAGTACCAAAAGAAAAAGGTCAAGCCTCCCAGAGTGATCGACTATGATGTTAGGCTTGTCCCAGCACAAAGGCTATGAAAAAGTTAGACGAGTCTTTTTCTTCATGTCTAACTGCTAATAGTGTTGAGGAATTGAGCATTGAGGATGGGAGTGATGTGCTTCTGAGAGACTTTCCCTCCACTGATCTTGTTGAAGTGGAATCCATAGGTTCAAATAAAGATGACTCCATGACTCTTGAGTCCGATTTAGTACAGTCTATACCTACACACCGTGCCTTCGACTTCTCTACCACGAGTCAAAGATGAACAAGAAAGGTAAATTTTTCACAAGTATTGTTTTGGCGGGTCCAATAAGCGCAAAGGAACAAGTTTTAATCATCTTAGGACTAGAATCTGTGATGAAGTTTGTTAACTCTCACATTTGTACTTCTTAATTTGTATTGAAGGTTGTCCCCCACCCCTTGGTCATAATCTTGTGTTAGTACTATTAAGATAGTTTAACTCTCCTCTGGTATTACCAATAAACCCATGTTGGTTGGGAGTTAGACTCCTTTTTCTCCCTTGTAAAAAAAAAAGTACAGAAAAGAATAATCCTAATTCCACTCGTATACATATAGAATGATTTTCAATTTCAATTAACTCACCCTAGTAACATGATTATGATTTTACTTGAACATGATCCTACAACGACAAGCTAGATGTGATGCTAATCAAGTCAGCATCATGAATGATCATCATTGGTACCTTGATTGCTACTATCATCGCTTTACATTTTTCTTTTTTTTTTTTTTGACAAGAAGAACTACTAAATTAAAACACAACTCAAAAAGAAAAGTACAATAGTTGACGATGACACGCTTTTGTGGCTAACCAATGAGCAAGAGCAAACTTGAGATCTTGGAAGACCCACTATAACAAAAAGGAAGCAGAATCCTTAACCACCTGGTTAAAAAAAAAAACTAACCATGGTTAATGATTTTAGTTACAATTCTTATTATCTTTGGTAATTAATTAATACAAGATAACCAAAATAATAACTTATTTTCAAATTCACCAAAGATAAAAATTAAAAAATTTAGATGTTACCAAAGAGAATTTCTCATAAGTTTATCTTAAAACTCAATCAACAATCCAAGACATCACTCGAGCACAAAATTTGGTTATTGAAAAGGAGAATTAAAATTTCACACCAGGCCAATTCTTATCAAGATGCAAATATTGAAGGTTTTCAAATTCAGAAAGAGTAATTCCGATTAGCGCGCGAGTTTTCATTAGGGTTCGCCATAAATAAGTTTTAAAGATGTGGAACAGAGATGTATAAGAATGAGAGGAATGGAAAGGGTGGATTTAAAAGACGTATAAGGTAAAAGGTGATATATATAGAAGAAATGTTTTGGCTAAGGACATTTTGGTAAAATGATAAATATAATAAATTTAATTGGGTAACCATGAGAAAATTATACCATAAAATGGTAATACGACCTTGGTGAAGTTAAATGCACCCAAACTTATATTTTTTATAAGTCACATATGTGTCACACCCTTCACCCATTCTAGGCAAGAGTTTTTTCATTAACAATACTAGGAAAATTACATTTTTTAGTTCTTTTAAATATTTATATTCTAATAAAATTTTAATTAATTAAAAAATTCTAAAAATTACTTCAGTTGACCCGGCCCCTATTTGTAAGTTATTTATATAAATAGCAAATTATACTAGTGTTGTTAAATAGTGAGTTTATTTGTACCATTAGATATTTATTGATACATATAGTTAGCTTCAATAAAATTGAAGTTGTGAATGTTCATTAAACAAAATTCAAGTTAATTAATTATTAAAAAGTCCTTTTGTACTCTATTCCTTTTGTTGTAAGGGTGCTTTTTTTCTTATTTTTTTTTAAAAAAAAATTACAGTATTATGAAGTTCAAATGTGATTATTTAATCCTCATTTCAATAGTGGTACATGTTTAATAAAAATATGGTCCTTGTGGATGTTGTCATCATTTTAGATTATTTCCACACAATCTGATACATTTCATAAAGATAGAATATGGTTGATTTCTTAATACTATGAAAGAAAGAGTAATCTAATTTCATGCAATTAAGACTCAATATGACAATACCTATATTGATTTATTACCTCAAAAGCATATTAAATGAAATGACACAAAATTAAAAATCAAGCATTTTATAACATACTATAAAGAAAGATTTTTGAATATATTGTGATAACTATTTAATGTTTAATTATTGAAAAACGGGATCATGAATGTTGTATTATCATGTTCAAATACTCCCAAACTTGTGATGTTTTTTACCTTCTATTTATCATGGATGATAATTAGTTTTAATTAGTAAAAATAAATAAATTTTAAGAAAAGTAGCTCAAAACAACAAGAAATTAGTCTCAAAATACATCAAATTAATTAAACTTTTAAAAAAATCCCTCCTTTAAAAGGAGATCATAATTGTTACTATTACATAAGTTCAACTAGTTCGAATTAATGGAGGATCTCTGGTGTACTTCTCAAGCCATCTTTAATCTTCATACATTTTCCTCTTGCCTTTATCCTTGTTGCATATTCTTTCGTCATCCTGGTGCTCATTGTTTTTCCCTTGCTTATTAAGGAGATTATCATACGCTTCACTTAAAAATGCCTCTATCCTTTCCTTAAGAGTGAGCATCATTTGTCTTTCCTCCACTTGAGAAAAATATTTCTTCATTTACCCTAAAGCCTCGCGACCTTTTTTTTTTTAAAAAACAAAAAACCAATATAGAAATTATTAAGACTACAAATTTTTAACCTCATATTTGCATTGTAGAAATTATTAAGACTATAAAGTACGCAACACTGACATATATTTTACAAAAAAAAAGCACTTACACTGTTTGGATCTTTGTTGGAACTAGAATCTAGAAAATGGATATCATAGAGAACATTTTCACCATTAGAGATTTTACCTGTAAACCTGAACTTCCAGTTTAGCTTCTTTTTAGTTGAGCGTTTCTCCCTTGAAATGCTCGCTTCCGCAGACTACATAAGAAAATAGTACAAAAATTTTAAATAATAGCTAGCAATCATACAAACGAAAAAAAAAATCCATGTAAAAACTTAGTTAATAGAATTAATCATACAAAGATAAGCTTACATTATCGACTAGTTTTGCCTCCTTCTCGGGCCTCTTTGGAAGGTTGCCAAGGCGAATAAAGTCATCAATTTCATTTAGAGACCTAAATTGTTGGTTGGACCATAGATGAGTATCGAACAGCAAAGCAAGGTACAACTTAGTAATATAAACTTGGGTATAAACTATAATATTTATAGCTCTTCAAACAAAGTAAGAATTTTTTCATACCTTATCAATCCTTAGGTGGTCATTTCGAATAGACATTGTTATCAGCCAATTTTTTAAGAGTTCATCTAGTGTAAATCTTGACATTCTTCTTTGCTTAATGTCAAAAACCATCCAGGCGTGCAAAATGTTCATTTGTTTGAAAATGAATTGAAAAAAAAGGGAGAAATAATAAAATAAAGCATAGTAAACATCTTTAATATCATTAAACATCAATATAATGCACATAGTATATCACAAAAAAAAAAAAAAAAAAAAAAAAAAATTAACAATTTGAAAAAAAAAAGAAGAAGAGTGATGCAGGGATCTATCTTCAAGAAATAACACATACACTTGCATCTTATAATAACTTGAACTTTTTTTTACTTGCCAAAATATAATAAAATCAAGTGTATTTCTACATGAATTAATTAAAATTTGATCTGATTATAAATACTCTTATCAAAATCTTTCCTCAATAATAAAATAACCAAAATCGACTAGGTAATAATTTTGTTACTATGTCTCTTTTACCTTCATAGTTTAAAGTTGTGTCATCACATACATATACTCTAAAACATAACTGAAATTGTGTGATAAATTTTCTATTCTTACTATGTGCATGCAAAATACTCTAATATAATAATTTATTAGTTATTACCATTATTCCCCTAAACCTCTTAATTGGTTTTACCAATATAACTTTTGATGTATCCTATCATGAGTAAACGAATACTTGTTTGTGTATTTAATGTATCATAAAGTCCCATCAAATTTCATAAAAGATGTAGTTATACAACAAATGTCTATCTTTACAAATGCCCATCTTTACAAAAACAACCTTAAAAATGCCTAATCAGTAATGTTTTACTCAATATAGTGCTACTATCATATTTTTACCCTAATATCAAAAGAAGAGAGGTATAATAAGATACACGTAATTATTATTTTCTTAAGTAAAAATCAAGTTTTGGATCTCACTAAAAACGTATATTTATTTTGAGATATTGGATTAAAATACTATAATTTTAATATACAAAATTAAGCTTGATTTGTCAAATATAGACGTAGATTTCCTAGTTCCAAATTATTATTTTTATCCGTTCAAAAAAAAAATTATTAGTTTCATTATTCCATTATTATTATGTTTTATATAGTAACCTAATTTTTTTTACAATTTACTTTAATGAAGTTTGGGTACGATATTTTACTCATCCATCCACTTTATCAAAAGTAAGATATTTAGATAATTTGATAATTTATTAACGAACAAGCTTACACACATATACATGATAACTCGACAATGATTGATTTATGTAATCTATTAGCGTTTTACCTCATTATCCACGACGGAGTTTTGAGCAGCAGTGGCCAACATATCCAATGTTCTGGACTTATCAACAAGATTTCTCACATAATTATTAACTTCAGTCAAACCATTTGTCATCTCCTGTAATAAACAAAAAGTATTTCTCAAAATTACCTAAATTAATCTACGTACTCTTTAATAACTAATTAACTAAAATACGACTTAAGATGTGAAGCTAATATTATGCATTACCACTTCACTTGTTGCAATCCTTCAAAAAAAAAAACTTCACTTGTTGCAACATTAGTAGTAACTTGAGGTTGTACACCATCTTGGTGCATTGTCGTCCCAATCGCCACAAGTGCCATTGTTAGGGCCTCATCATCTATTTGAGCGACAGTATCCTGCAATAATTTTTTTTATACCACCTTCGTTAATTATTATTTACAACTTTAGAGTATTATTTGTGAGAATATTTACTTCATTTTTTGGTTAATGACCTACACAATTTAACAATAGAAGTATTACCATTGTTGTTGTAGAAACATTAGTAGCAACTTCGTCAACTGTTCCAATTGATGATTCAACATTATTCGCCCTTGTGGCCCTCATTGCCATAAATGTCGCAGTTAAGGCATCATCTTCATCATTCTACAATAATAATTTTTTAAAAACTAATTAAAGTTCTTAAAATTTTGTAATCATAGTTTGTAATTGATCTAAACAATTTAACATTTGAAGTATTACCACTTCAATTGTGACAACATTAGTAGCAAATTCAACAGGTCTCATAGATGATTGAACAGTTTGAGTACCCATTGCGAACTCAAACGCCACAAATGTTGTATTTAGGGAATCAACATTTGTTTGGTCGATGGTATCTTATAATAGGTTTTTTATTTTATTCAAAGTTATTAAAAATTATTTTTAAAAAAATTGTTTAGTAAAATAATGTGAAAAGAAGATGATTTTTTATTTTAGAATCAATATAAAATCAAATTAACTATTTATATGCATAAGTAATTACCTCAGTTACATTTACATCTCTGTCAGGTGAGGTAGCATAGGGTGAAAGATTCAAATAATGTCTTGTATATTCTTCTGATGACGGGTCCTATATGTTTTGCGAAAATTTAAACAAAGTTGTCATTTAATACAACGATAATTAAAGTAACCATAACAATACAAACAATGTATAAACGATTTATATTTTATGTAAATGCATGTATGACCAGATAATAAATACACAACAAAGTTTAGAAACAAATTAAAGATACTTTCATGACAACCTAAGTAACAAGAATAATAGAATCACACACATTAAAGAGTCATCAAAAACTTGAACTTGTAATATCAATTATAAAGAAAGTCAATAATCGATCATAATAGATAACAATAATTAGTTTGGTGTGAAGGACGTAGATGAATGTAATGACTATAATTTTAATGAGATTAACTAAATCCACGTAAGATTAATTTTAAATGGACTGACTTTATGTGTTCGTTAAGTTTATTGATTTAGTTAATATAAATTTTTTAATATTTTAGGGTAACCATACATTAATTTAAATGGATTTTTAACATATGAAATTATTAAACTGCTATAAAAGAACGACTGTAGACACCCAAATGTGTCTCCCCAAAACCAAACCCAGTGATGAATACCTCTCATGTCATTTGATTGTCGAACGAAGTGAAAGTGTGGAAAGTCTAGTGATGTGGTTGTTTTTATTAAAATATCTCTCTTTCTGTTTTTGAAAACATTTCTTTTCTTACTCTATCTATGAAAATAGCCAGTCCAATTTGGTTTGGTCCATGATAAAGGTCCAATAATAATTAGTTGGATTGGGCTCGTAAAGAGCTTTCCAGCGATATATTATAAGCCCAATTCCGATGAATAATGAGGAAGTTATGGCTTAAACTAAATTTGGCCCGGAATGAATTTTATATGCGGCCCAATGATCTAGAGGAGGGCCTATTAATTATTATTCCTAAAGTTATTAGGATTGATTTTAATCTTCTAGAATATTTAGAAGGTTCTTTTTAATTCTAATGGAATTAGGATTAATAATTATATTTTAAAGAGTTTTATTTGGAATAAAATAAGTGTTTTATGATAAACCTGATTTTAATTTGATAAACACGGAATTTGCTGCTTAATCATATTAAGAAGAGGATTGCGTACAAAAGCGCGTTTTATCTTTTAATTAGCGCCAAACGACAATGTCTGTCGCCTGGCGCTGATGTCTGTCGCCTAGCAACAGAAGCCAGTTTTATTCCGATTCAAATTCTTACTTTTTCTATCGGTTTTCGGATTGTTTTCTTATAAATAGGGTCCTAGACCTCCGTTTTCAAATCAACCATCATCTCTCTCTATTCTCTCTCTAAAAGCTAGAAGCTTTCTCTGTCTCTATTCTTTTTCTAAACCTTCCCTTTTACAAAATTCCACATACATTAGTTCTAGACACACCTGGCCAAGTTCGAAATTGCCTTCGCCCTAGACGTGAAAGGTTGATAGTTTCTAAGGGTTTGGTCCCAAATCCTATTTCAATTCTTTGATTAGATTTACTGTTTAATATTTTCCTTGAAGTTACTAATGCGTGTATTTTGTCATTAGAAAGAGATACGAGGCATCCAAGTAAGTAATTTAATTGTTATATAGAAATCATGCTTTGATTGTTTTGATTCCTAGTATCATGTTAGGATGTTTTATTGCTTCCTAGCATCATGTTTAGGGTAATAACTAAGATTTCTAATATCATGTATGGTTGCTTCCTATTTCTTATATCATGTTAGTATCATGTAAGGGATAAATCTTTGTTCTTTAATGTTTAGTGACATGCTAGAGTTTGTTATTAATCTTGTTAGTATCATGCCTAGGATCTTGCTAATAATATTATTATGCTTTGATGCGATTGAGATTATTATGATTGATGATTTGTTGATTGTCAATATTATTATTGTTGCTTGATATATTATTTTTATTGCTTGATCACGCCTTTTATGCATGTTTAAAGGGAATTTGTACTTGTAATCACGCTTAATAAGATAATTAATAATCTTCTTTAGGATAATATGATTATAATTCAAGTGATCGCCAATAATAGCTTTGTTTGTGCATTAATATTCAACCAACATAGATAAACAGGTTTAGGGTTAACCTAATGATTGTATGTTAGTCAAAAAGCGCACATGAATACGAGAAGAATAAAGTAGAGACCTATTTAGGGCAGGTTCAATCTCTTTTAGATTGGATTTGTACCTTCATCCCCGAACCTCCAGTCATGGTTCCAGACCTATTGGAGTTAACGATCTCCTGGATCGTTAAGAGGTGTAACCTTCACCATGTGAACGGTTTACAAGTTCCTAAAACTTGTTGGCGACTCTTTTACTCTACCTTCCTTCCCTTAGGACGCCACCATACTTAAGTGTATGATCACAGTGGGGCTCAAGTGTGGGATGCTTGAAATATTCCCTACAACTACCACTGAAATTTTAATTTTTTTTTACTGGTACTATAATTGTAATTGAGCATTGGGTTATTACAACTATACAACTATGTAATAGTTAGTTAATGGTTAATTTAATTGTTTTGAAAGATATATAAGAATAATTTTAATTTTATCCATATGAGTTTATGAGAATTAAGAATAAGATAAGATGATGAAAATTTAATTAAGTGTTGGTCCACAATTTTCAATAAACATAGAGGATATATTTTGAACTATAAAGGTAACAGTCTTTTTAGTGCATCAGCATGTATGTCTAAATACAGAAACATGTATGTTTAAACAATTTTTGATATGTCGACAAAATTAAACTTTAGTTAGTCTAACAAGCGATAGCATAAAAATCATAAAATAAAACATTACAAATAGAGTTGATAGAAATTATTGGGTTGATTAATTGATTTACCTCTTGAAGAAATTAAAGTTTGATTGATTTAACACACAATAGCACATAGATCTTTCATCATGACATAAAATGCCATGAAAAAAGTTGGTAAAAAATAATCAGACCGATTTGTTGATCTATCACTAGAAGAAACTAAAATTTGATTGATTTAACATGTGATAGCAGATAAATTGTGGCATAGAACGTTACATAAAAGTTGATAGAAAAACATTTAATTAATTCATTGAACTATCACTAGAAGAAATTCAGTTTTGATTAGTTTAACATGTGATATCCCAAAATAATAATGACATAAATATTACAAATGAAGTTGATAGAAAAAAATAATTGACTTAATCCATTGAACTATCATTAGAAGAGAGTACATAAATACTGACATAAATAAAATTAGAGTAAATAACAATCAAGCTAGAAACAAGCATAAAATAGATTAAAACCCCCAACCCTCTATGCCCTTCAAATGAACATCACCAACTAGAACTAATTAACTATGAGATATAATTTAAAATTAATAATACATAAAAGAAAACAAAAAAAAAAGAATAGTTGAACAAAACATGTAGATATAAAATCAACCATTTGCACTATTACGTACACCAAATTAAACCACAATTCGATTCAAATAAGTATAAAGAATGAGCAAAAAAATGTAATACAAATAGGTAATTGAAAAGGAGATATGAAATTTCATACCGGTTCACCAAGCTGCAAATGTTGAAGTTTATCAAACTCCGAAAGAGAAAACCCAAATGGCGGCGAATTTTGGTTTGAGTTCGCCATAGTTTTATAGAGAAGTTGTTTATGAATGAGAAAAGAAAAATGGTGAATAGAAATAAAAGAATTATGGGGAAGGGAATGAAGAAGGTGATACATATATATAGAAGAAATGAAGGACATTTTGGTAAAATGATAAATATAACAAAGTTGATTGGGTATAGTAGTTACCATGAGAAAATTATAGCATAAAATGAAAAATAATACTACCTTGTTAAAGTTAAATGCACCCGAACTTGTATTTTATACTTCGATTAGGTCATATATATGTCTCACCCTTCACCCATTGTTGGGAGTTTTTCATTAACAAAACTAGGAAAATTACACTTTTCAACTCTTTTAAACCTATTTTAACTTCTAATATAATTTTAATTGATTAAAAAATTCCAGAAATTATTTTAGTCGACCTCTATTTCAAAATTATTTAAATAAATAGCAAACTAAACTAATGTTGTTAAATAGTGAGATTTATTTTGTACCATTAGATGTCTATTGATTAGTATAGTTTGTTTCAGTAAAATTAAAGTTGTGAATATTTCATTCACAAAATAATTTATCTATGTATCAAGTTAATTATAAGTTTTTTTTTCTTTCATTTGTTCCTTTTGTTTTAAGAGTAAAGAGTGCCTTTTTTTTCTTACTTATTTTTCAATTAATTACAGTTTAGTGAAGTTTAAATGCAATTATTCAATCCTCGTTTCATTAGTGATACGTGTTTAGTCAAAATATTATCCTTGTGGACGTTGTGATCATATTAGATTATTTTCACACAATTTAATAGATTTTTATTTATTACTGTACAAGAAAGATTTATCTGATTTTATAATTAATACCTATATGTTGATTATTACCTCAATAGCTAGTACTCCATATCAAATAACATCAAGTGTGATATTATATGAAATGACACAAAAAATCAAGTGTGATAATATATGAAATGACACAAATATCAAGTGTGATTTTATACCATATCAAGCAAGATTTATTAATGAATTGTGATAATTGTTTGGCGTTTAATTATTGGCAAAGTGCGTGGAACAGGAAAATTTATTATTATAATCAAATATTACCAAACTTGCGAAGGTTTTGACTTTCTATTAGCTTAAAGTTTTAACCTGTAAAAATAATAAAACTTTAAGACAAAACATTTTATTTTCAATAAAAAATAAAAATAAATTAAATTAAATGCAATAAAAATAATTTAAGTGCAATGTATATTACTCCCTCCGTGGTTTTTTATCTTCTCATTTATTATTCACTTTGGTCATTATTTATTTATAAAATACATGTAGTACAGTTAAACATATAAAACATTGGACATATTTCTAATTACTATATCAAAAAAAAATAAATTATGATGAGGGATATTATTTGATTTAATTTGTTACAATTTGTATATTCATAACATCAAAACTTCATAAATTTTTATGATTATAATCCTTTTTGAGAGAATATTAAGTCTCCATGTGATTTTAAAAAAATCGAAAGTTCTTGAGTTGAGCAATTTCCAATAGAAAACTATACCCATGCAGTTTTAACTGTAAATTTTCCTAAAGAATGATAGATTAGGCCAATACATGAAATCCTACGCCCTCTCCTTCGGTAATTCCATCCCTAAAATTGCTTTTGCACTGTTCCATTCAAATTACTCTCTAACAACGAGGCATTATTCAAGGAACCTGTATTTTGATCAATAAAATCTTTAACTTTCTATCTCAAACTCTCACATAGAATTTGTTTAGAGTTCACCACTCGGACTTTCCTATTAACCTATTTATTAGGGTATAATTAAGGATGGATACATCATTACATTAATGCGGCTCACCTTGATTATGGAGCCTTGGCGCTTATATATATAAAATGAATCATACATGACCTAATTAATGAAACGGAATTTTCACCATATATACTACCGAGTTTTAACTTAATCAAAAACTTTCTAATTCACCATGTATAATTGAGTTCCTGTGCAATACCACAAAATACATTTTTTTATAACTGCCGATAGTCTGCCGTTTGGGGTATTTTACTAATTCACCATATACCCATATTTATAAAGTTATTTCACCAGATACCATTAAATTAAAAGATATTTCACCATATACCTAGAATTTGCAACGGCTATTTTAATTGTTGCATCTACTATTTTTTGCTGCTTCACTACTCTTTTCTTGAGCTCCTTCAACATGCTCTCATCTCCATGACATTGTGTGTCTATGCTTCCCTTGTTTTGAAATTCATAAATCGAAAGGACATTTTGCTCGGCATTACCCTTGAAACATCGAAATTTCTCTCATATATCACACTTATAGTACAACTTTTATGGATATTTTGCCGAATCACAGCTCCTTATTGCAAATTTCTTCCCACATACATGTACAAGTTTTGTTTGGCATTCTTATGTATGCATATTCGTAAGACGACAATGATGATTTCGAGTGTGTGGACATCTTTGCAAATGCTTTTAGAAGGGTGAAGTGCTGCTTCAATCCCTTAAGTATTATGTTTATATACATAAACTATCTGTTATAACAATCAACGACTAATTTTTTTTTTTTAAAATAACCGTTGTAATTTTTGGGAATATCTTTTAATTTAATGGTATATGGTGAAATAACTTTATAAACATGGGTATATGGTGAATCAGTAAAATACCCCAAACGGCAAGCTAACGGCAGGCTAACAGCAGTTACCAAAAAAGGTATTTTGTGGTATTGCACAGGAACTCAATGGCATATGGTGAATTAGAAAGTTTTTGGTGGTATATGGTGAATTAAGTTACAACTCAGTGGTATATGGTGAAAAAACCGTTAATGAAATGACGTATCCGTCCTTGTATTCTAATAACATTTACTACTGCAGGTTGGAACATTGTCACCGTACCACTCCCAATCTTTTAGGCAAACCTTGGAAGGAACCGGTTTCAACTGAGCAAAAATAATTTCAGTACAGTAAAATTAATTTCAGTTCGGTAAAAATTATTTCAGTTTAGTAAAAATAAGGAAAAATTGTAAGAAACCACCTTTTATAACACCTTTTTTATTCGTGAAAAAACACCTTATAAAAATTTCCTTGTGAAAGCACACCTAAAACCACTCTTTTTTTTTTTTTTTTTTTTTTTTTTTTTTTTTTTTTTGCTAAGTAACACCTTAATTAACTCGGTGTGGTGTTTGACTTGGTTTTCCGGCATTGACTTAGCACATGTGGATCATGTGATCTTATAAAACCACCTTCCTTTATTTTTTTTTCTTTTCAATTCCCTCACGCCAACACCACCTCACTGCCACCCCCACCAACACCACCTCACCGCCACTACCAATTCGATCACTACCACCCTCACCAACACCATCTCACCCAATAAATCTACTCCCATGAAAATTCCACCCCCGTTGATTCACCCCCATCCAACCAAAAACCCCACCTCACCTCCTCTCTCCCTTCCTCCATCCATTGAAGCCCAATAGAGCAAGTACATACAAAAAAAAAAAAAAAGTGAATCAAAGACCACGTTGGTGGGCATTTTAAACACATTGGCCCCTCGAAATTACTCCTAATTCCATCATAAACACATTGGTGGGCAAAAATAATAACCCTAATTTTCACTAATAAACTCTAATTTATGAAAATTCTAAAGCCTAACATAATTAACAAGAAATTTCAGTACTTACAACAACTTACCTTACTCCAAATTAGGTTAATTTCAGCAATTCAAACTTAAAAATGGAGTTTCCTTCTTCTATGGAGAGTAATTGAGGTTTGGTTGGAAGAAGAGAGGAGACCGAAAGTTGAATTGGAGAAAGGGGGTTCAATTGGAAGGGAAAAAGGGGGGGGGGGAAATTAAGAAAGAGGAGATTCGCGGGAACATGTGCGTCTCATGTGCAGGTCAATGCCTGAAAACCAAGTCAAACACTGGAAACCAAGTTTAGGTGTTACTTCACAAAAAAAAAAAAAAAAAAAAAAAAAAAAAAAAAAAAAAGTGGTTTTTGGTGTGCTTTCACCAGAAAATTTTTATAAGGTGTTTTTTTCACAAATAACAAAAAAAAAAAAAAAAAGGTGTTCTAAAAGGTGGTTTCTTACAATTTCACCTTATTGAAATTGTTTTTGCTGCACTGAAATTATTTTTTTACTGAACTGAAATTAATTTTACAGAACTGAAATTATTTTTGCGGAACTGATATTAATTTTATTGAATTTCTACTATATTTATTCTTTAAGTATACTCATTTTTACTGGACTGAAATTATTTTTACCAAACTGAAATTATTGCTGAACTGAACTTGTTTTTACTGAACTGAAATTATTTTTACTGAATATTTTTTTAAGGTGAAGTGAACAAGGCCTAACAAGAAAAGGGAGAAATTATGTTTATATACTCGTACGGAAAATGAAAATTGTACAATATATACTAATCTAAATACCTCAAGATTACCTCTAAAAAGACACCACACAATCTTTCATACATTCACACCCTCAAATTATGTTACTAAATGAAATCCATTAAAATATTCATATTATATTACTAATCATTAATCATATTACTGATGTTGATATTATTAGCTATGACCAACATCCAACGTCGATAACCAATGTCCGATGCCATTGTACCAGCAAAAGACTCGTGGACCAAGTTAAGGTTTATATTGTTGCTCTCTAATCAAGGAAAAAATCTATAAATATTACTAAAATAGCAACTGCTGACATCATTCCTTCCGTCTTCAAATTGTACACAAGTCAAGCTATGATAGAAAATTTTCCTACCTAAATCAATTGTTGACATCATCCTTATCCTTCTTTTAACCTTAGATTATTTATTTATTACTCTAATACTCCTAAATCTCTAATTTTTATTTTTTATTTTTTGTATGTCATTAATTTGCTTAGGAAATTTTGTATTTTTATATATTATTATAACTAGATTAGCTCCCATGCAATGCACGAATATAATAAAAATTGTGTACATTTTCAAGTTTTATTATCAATCAAAATATGTAAAATCTTTGTATTAACTTAAACAAAACTGCAAAAATTAAAATTATACAATCAAAAGAAAATTTATGTCTACAACAAAATTTAGCGGACTTTGTAATTAGAAGGGGTAATCACATAAATACATGGTTAATATTTGCTTTCTTTAAGATTATCTATATGTAATAGTTTTTTTTAGAGGGAATATAACTTAAGATAATGTATTGTATAAAATAAAGTATTTTATAGTTAATATTAGCTTTTCCAAAATTTTTAAAAAAAATGTAAAGAAAACTTGAAGAGAAAAAAAAAAAGTTTAGGCGGGAAAAAATTTGAAGGAGAAGCTGACACGTGAACAATTTGAAAAAGGGGATGATGTCACGGTTGTTATTTTAGTATTAACTAGGTAATACCCGATCCATGCTCGATTTTTAATGAGGATAATTGAAATTAAATATAGAAGTCTCATGAAAAATGTGATCTAATTAAAAGTCCATCATAATACTTAATAATTAAAGTATGAAAAATAGAAAAATTGATAGGAATAATCCCAACTTTACTGCCCAAAATAATCCTAACTTTCGATTATTTTTTAATAATCTAAACTTTGATATGAATTGCTTGTCATGGTCCCAACCGATCATCAAACTTGTTATAACAAGTCACCTAACATGTGTCAGGACTTGATTGGTCAAAAAATAAAAATTTAAATAAATTTTTTTTAAAAATTAAAAGAATTTTTATTATCTAAAAAGTAAAAACCCACAACCCTTCCCCAACAGCCCAGCCACTTCTCCGATACTGTACCTCCGCATAGCCTAGGGCCTCCCGCCCCACCTCCGACCGCATCCAAAGTTACCTCCACCGCGCTGGAAACGGCTCTACCCTTCTCCCTATCGTCCTCCCACCCTAAAACCTCCATGCCTGAAATCCTTTAAAAACACCTCCCTCACCCGCATAAACCCCAATCTCCACCTCCCTCACCCTCGGAACCCTAGCGAATAGGGGTTGCGTGGGTTAGGGAAGGGGCGATTGGCAGTTTAAGAGGTGGAGGAGGTTTTTCTAATGCTTTTTTGGGGGAGGGGAGGGGGTTTCGTGGTGGGAGAATGGAGATTTAAGGTGAAAGAAGACGGCATGGGCAACGAAGGGGATGGGGTCTAGGGAGCAGTGAGGGTGATTGGTGGCTTGGGGCTGGGCAGAGGTTGGCAGCTAGGGAGCTGGAAAGGTGGTTGGGGCTGATAGGGGAAGGGAAGTTTTTTTTTTTTAAAAAAAAAAAATTAAAATAATTAGTTTTTATTTTTAATAGTAAGTTAAAAATTTTAGTTAATTGTTAATTGTTTCAAAAAAAAAAAAGAGTTAATTGTTAATACTAATATGTAGTTAAGTGTTAATTTCCTAAAAAAAATTAAGTGTCAATTAGTAACTAATACTCTTTTCTTAAAAAAAAAATTAAAATTAAATATTTTTTTGTTACTAATCGAGTGATGACTCGTGTACATAAAACTTATTAAAAAAAATTACCTATTTAACAGGTTGCCGCTTACTTGCGACCGTTAGAAGCAAATTCACATTAAAGTTCGGATATTAAAAAATAATCGAAAGTTGCAATTATTTTGGGCAAATCGAGCAAAATTTATGTGTACAACAAAATTTAGTGGACTTTGTAATTAGGAGTAATCATATAGATACATGGTTAATATTTGCTTTCTCTAAGATTATCCATATGTAATATTTTTTTTTTGGAGGGAATATAACTTAAGATAATATATTGTATAAAAGTATTTTGTAGTTAATATTAGATTTTTCAAAATAAAAATAAATAAATAAAAATAAAAAAAGTAAAGAAAATTGGAAGAGAAAAAAAGTTTAGGCGGGAAAATATTGAAGGAGAAGCTGACACGTGTACAATTTGAAAAAGGAGATGATGTCAATGGTTGTTATTTTAGTATTAACTAGATAATACCCCAGCCATGCTCGGTTTTTAATGAGGATAATTCAAAATTAAATATAGAAGCCTCATGAAAAATGTGATCTCAAAGTCCATCATAATAATTAATAAGTATAAAAAATATAGAAGTCTCATGAAAAATGTGATTTAAAAGTCCATCATAATGATAAATAATTAAAGTAAAAAGTTTTTAGACTTAATAATTCTGCAAAAATCTAAACGAAAAAAAATAGTGTTTAAGAGTGAAAATTCCCTCCCAAAAAAACTCTAATATAGTTTAGGTATAGTGCTAGACTAGTTTGGTGCCTTGTGCGATGCGCGGGTTTGTCGTTGAACTTTAAGATAAACTTTTTATCTATGTACCAAGTTTTAAAACATATCATTGATACAAATTTAGTTCGGAATTGATGTAATTCTGTGACGATTTAAATTATGCGGTAGGCATGTAATGACTAATAATAATATTGATGAAAATGTTTGATTTACAAAATTATTAAAAAAAATAGCAAAGTAAGCTCTTTTTTTTTTTGAAACAAATAAAAAATTATTCTAAGCCTGTTGGGTTGACTCGAACCCAAAACATTGGGCTAGTGTTGAACATTTCTTGACCCGTGACCCAAAGTGATTCGATTGAAAATGATCCATGACCCGTGACCCAACCCTATATATATATATATATATATATATATATATATATATATATATGTATATGTATATATAGGTTATATGTACTACATATTTAAAATATGTAACACAAAAATACATAGCAATTTCAAAACCACAACATGTGTTTACTTTGAAGAAATTTATAATGGTAGATAAAAATTACTTTAACAAATAAAACAAACTAATATGAAGTATAAAGGTTAGGTTATTGCATATTTTATAATGAATTTTGATAATGTTCTATAATATTTTAAAAAAGAAGAAAAATATATATATTTTTTTAAATTATAAAACCACCAATAGATTTCAATTTAATTTATTATAATTTTTTATATACAAAAATGACCCGGGGCATCGCCCGGGCCTAAAACTAGTTATCATGTCTATATACAATAACAAAGTCTTATTAGATTTTGAAGTATTTTATTTCGATAGATTAGAATTTATTATAAATGAATGTTGTACGTTTTGAACTACTTTCTTTGCTCCAAAAAAAAAAAAGTTTGATATCAATATAAATCCATATGATAATTTATTTAATTTATTTTTGTCTACGTGGTGCAACATTTGGTGTAAAATTAAAATGCCAAGTGTTAGTGTCTCGTGGTCTTGCTAAACTTATGATTTATTTTGTACTTGTAAAATATTGGTATTTCATCGGAAATAAAACTCTAAACCAACATTTTTATCTTGCAAATCTATCCAAATTTTATTGAAAATAATACTCTAAACTAACTTTTTTATCCTACAAAATCTATCCAAGTTTTTATCCTAATTAAAAAATATAACTTGTTAATTCATATAAAATATATCCAAATAAATCCTACATGTCATATTAATATTTAATTATTTCTTATGTGGCACAACACTTGCCGAAAAGTTAAAACGCCAACTGTCTCTATCTCATGGGCTGACTAAAAGTTTAACTTTATATATTAGTTATGGGTATAAATTTGAGCGGGAAATTTTTTTTACGAGATAACATCACGTGTACAGTTTTGGGAAAATATGATATAAGCGGTTGCTACTTTAGTATTAATTATAGATTATAGATTTTTTGAATGCTATTACTATAATTGACTATCGTGTTATACTTTGTATTTTTCTAGAAACTTCTATATTTCAAGTATCGATAATTTAAAAACTGAACATGGCTCGAGTATTATCTAGTATACTAGTATAAATCCCGTGCAATGCACGATTGTTATTTAATTTTGTAAAAAATTATACTCATAATACTAATTCAAAAATATATATATATAAATTTAATTTTATACCTAGTTATATCAATGTCAAGATTAGTGACACTTAAACTTGATTAAAAAAGGTCTATGAGGTTTTATTTTAAAAAATAAAATTCTAAGGATAGTTCTCGTGTGTGCGCTACGTTTTTATTGATATTACTTTTAAGAGTAGTAAATAAAGTGTATATATATATGTTAACAAAATGATTTTAATTTTACTTGAATCAAGTATTATTTCAAAAGTAACAAAATTGAAAGAAAAAAAAAGTTAATAGTGTTATCGAAAACTAAGATAATAGTTCATTTATTTACAAAAAAAAAATTACCTAATATAAAATACTACGTATATATAAAAATATATTAGTTAGGTTTATACAGAGAATTATTATTGTTAAGAATTTTAATTGGAAGAAAGATATTTTGGATTATTATAAAATAATTTTCTTAAAAATCTGCATAAAAACGGAAAGTAAAATGGGCATGAAAATTTTTACCCAGGAGATAATATGTATACAATAGAATAAATTACACTTAGACATGAGCAACACATTAAACACTAACCAAAATATTGTGTAAATCCTTTCTCAAAAAAAAAAAAAAAAGAAAGAAGAATATTGCGTTAATCATAAGATTTATATCCATATTTAATCATGCATATTATGTAATAGAATCTTATGATTGATAATATTATATAAAAGAATCACACATATATAAAATAAACTAAAATATTAGTTATTTTGTTAATTAAAGAAAATTTTATCTACTGATATTTATTTTCCATACTTATATTTATATAAATAATCCCCCTCAAAAAAAATTATATAAATAATAATTAAATAAAGAAATAAAAAAATTGGCGGGAAAATTATTAATGACATCGTGACAAGTGTCATTTTAGGTTTGCTTTTAGTATATGTTAATTGATAATAAGGAATCTTAGAAGCGAGGTTGAAGTGATGGTTTAGTGGCATCGCTCCCACGTCGTAACCTTGAGGTCTAGGGATCAATCCTTATGGGACTCATTTGAGGGATTTCCCTTATTCCCCCCTCAAATGAGCCACTTAATTATGAAAAAAAAAAGTCTTAGAAGCTGTTTAAATGTATCATGTCCAAGTTCATTGAATTGAAATTTTAAGTCAAAGGAGTCCTACTTGAAGCCCTTATAAATATAGAGAGCAATGTTCTCCATTGAAGATACATCCACACATCGACATATGAACTAGGAAAATTTGTTCAATTACTACTGCGTATTAATGTTATTTTAAAAATTATGACTATGAATTAAAAAAACTTGTGAATTACTACCGTAAAGAATTTAAAATTTTTGATTTTACTACCATGCTTCCCGTTAGACCATTTATGATCTCATCTTTTCCCATTAACCCACATTTAACCCTTGATTAACTATTTAAAGACCTAAAAAAAGGAAAAAAAAACATTCCTCATAACCCATCACCCATGGTTATCCTAGCTAAATTAAAGCCCCCCTTCCTTTCTTTTTCCCTCATAACTCCACTTTGACCCTCTAACCTTCAAACTCCATTGAAGAGCACTCCACAAATTGTCCTCACGATCTTCATTTCTGCAACGAATCCTTTACTTTGCAAAATTGTCAGAATTTTGAGCAATGAAGGAAAAGAGAGGGATTAGGGAAGGAGGAGGACCAAACTAGAAACAATTTACAATTCCACGTTAATCTAGAATTCGTTAATAGCTTAATTCAAAGAGAAATCTCATATTATGCTTAGTTGATAGCTTAATTTTAAGAAAAAAAATACAAAAGCTTTATGTTAATTAACTAAAATCATAATCCATACCCTTAAAATTCAAAACCCTAGAATTCGAGAACCCTAAAAGGCAAATTTTATTATTAGAGGCAAATTAAATGTTCACCTGGAGCAATTAGAGGTTCAACGTGAAGAATTAGTGTGAACTTGGAGCAAAAAACTTGGAGGGTATTTAGCAATGGTGAAGGAGGAAGATTAGTTACCACGGGTAACCTGATTAAGTTGGATTTTATTTTTCCTTTTTTTGGTTATTTAAATTGGTTAACCAAGGTTAATTGTGGGTTTAGGGGAAAACATGGTGTCATATATGGTCTAAAGGGGAGTCTGGTAGTTAAACCAAAATTTTAAAATTTTTTACGGTAGTAATTCGTAAGATTTTCAATTTGCGGTAGTAAATTTCCAAATGACATTAATACGTAGTAGTAATTGACAAATTAATGACATTTGAATTTAGACTATCATATTTAAAGTAAATAAAGAAATAAAAACCAAATTACAAAATTTAATAAACAATAAAACAAAATAAGAAGAAGAAACCCTTTTGAGCTGCGAATCAAAATAGTTGAATAGATTGAAAGATTATAAAATATGATTGAATTATATGAAATTGAAGACATTATATAAAAATTTGAAATTTTCACCTTTTGTAGAAAAATGATTAAGAAAATGGAGGGAAGAAAGGAGCGACCAGGTTACGCTTTCAAACTGGAAGAAGCTGCTGACGTCAAGGATGATGTGTCAGCTGGGGAAGTAGCCAATTATTCCAGAAACTTCTACTCGCGTCAGCTAGTAACTTGTTTGTTTCATATCTTTGCGCGTATGCAATTACTCTCATAATAAGTTAAGAGGCGTTCACTTGCATTGTTCATTTCATATGATCTGATTTGATCAATTTTTTTTATTCTAATATGATTGTTAAATTTAACCTTATTTTTACACTAATTTGTAAGATAGAAAATTACGTAATAAAATGTTATGAGAATTGTACTTACGAAATAGTATAAGGTTTCTAATGTTGCAATTAAAAAACCGAAGAAGTACAAAAGTTTCATAATTTTTTATAACAAAATTATTTTAAATGATAAACAAACATAAACAAAAGGATAAGATCTGATCTAGTCTAATTTAACCTTCATTTGTTTGTTAATAATTGACATACTCTTAAAAATAGCAAGGGACCACTATTATTTGCAATTATGTAATTTTAGCAACATTAATGAAGTGTCATACTCCTTTTACACCTATTTAACTAGTGTGTGTTCTGGGCGATGCCTCGAATTTCTAGTTTGTACTTTGTACTTCTTTAATTTGATTATTATGTTCAATTGTTTGTATAGCTAGTGTTTGATCTGGGTGTTGCCTTAGATGTTACGGTTTTTTTACCTCATATGTATTTATTTTCTAATCTTGTGAAGAATAAATAAATTAAATAACCTCTAATTTGAAAGGAATATATAATGTTAATTATGTGAAATTTAAAACACTAATAAAAGTTGGTTGAGATGGTAAGTGAATAACCTTTTTTTGTTGGAGTTTGCGGGTTCGAATCTAGATCAAACCATAATTTATTAATTTTGTAAAATGAAGTTGCAAGCTTACGTGTCGCATGTACTTTGAATAGTGACATGGCATTGTGACATGGTGTCATATACGTTGAGGAGTGCCACGTGGCACCATTCTTTTAAAAGGGAACTCCTTAAAATATATAGTATAGATTAGTTGACATGTTTTCCTTACAAGATCATCCTTTTTTTTTTTTTAATTTTTATGGAATGAAGGATTAGCGGTTTCACAAACAATTTATACTTAAGAACATACGGAGGAATCTCACACAAACAATGATGTTCCCAAAACTTATTCGATTCCAAAACACATCAATCTAACAACCTGGTGGGAAATGATATTGTCATCTCTTTTAACATTGATTAAGACACATGAACAAAGTAACAACTCAAATACAAAACATCATCCAATATGTTGCCTAAATCGGTGAGGCAAATTGAGGAATTGTTAAAACTTGGTACAATGACTTGATTCAATTCTCTGATTCCACAACCACTTTCTTTTGTTCATATCGTCACCCTAGTTTGACTTCAAATTTAATTGCCATGCACTTAGACACTTTCAAATTCCACTAGCCCCTTAAACGCTTGGAGCATGCAAACAAAACTTCTCTTATTACTTTTTTAGAAACTACACCAAAACCCATCCATCCTCATACATTAAGGGTTGCATCGCAATTTAATTGGATCAACCCATTGTTGAGGTAAACACACCTCTTGCGGAATAATCAATCGACCAAACAAACAAACCACAAGCACGTACAAACTACTAGTTTGTTCAAAGGTCACACTTAAGCTAAGCTATTTGATATATCTCCAAGATCAACAAACCACCGGTAATATCAACACTTTAAACTACAACAACTTAAGGCAAAGAACGAGCATAAACATCAAGCAAAAGACACACGATATTTACGTGGAAAACCTCTTCGTTGTGAAGACTAAAAACCACGGGACTTCAGGAGTCCACCCAAATTGCTCTTATTATGATCAAGGAATGTTACACAAATACAATTCCAAATCCTAAAAGTGGGTACTCAATTTACCCAACAACAACAATCATAAGAGCTAAAAATTGAGGAAGAAATTGAGAGATATAACCAGAAAAATAAGATTCTATCCAGCAGCCGTAAGTCATGAACCATAGCAGAAAACGACAATATGACTGTTAAAAAGGAATCCCTAAATGTCCCAGGCAAGCTGTCAAAATTTGAGCTTAATCGGGCCACGGATGAGCCTCGATCAGGGCTGATTTCTGAAGTCGCGGTGTGAAAACCGTGAGCTGTGGCTGTTCTTGAAATCTTTTTGTGTTTTTTTTTCTTACTCACAACTACTTGCTTCCCTTATTTACTCCCACTTTCTGGAAGAAATTAAAAGGAGTTACCAAGACTTTGTTGCCTGTCATTTCACATGAAAAAGGCACCCCCAAAGTCAACTAGAGTAGTAGTTTCTTAAAGAAGCACTAACACACTTGGGCTAAAACTTGACTAGTTTCCCCAAGAAACTAACACAACATCAAATGGGCTTTCTCCACATAGGAAGGGACCCATAACCCAACAAATCTTTCCTCTCGACTATGCGGAGGTGGTTGTCATTCTGGCAATCGAACGACAAGTGTCAAACTTGCCTCTTGGCTATGCCTTAGTTATCATGTCGGAGCCATTGTCATCGATATGGATTTTCTCAAGCTCAAGGAACTTATCATCAAGAACATCCCGTACCCAATGATACCTCACATCAACGTGTATCAACTTTACATGAAAGGTAGAATTCTTAGCAAGATGAATAACACTTTGATTGTCACAATACAACACATATCTCTTTTGTGTAAATCCAAGTTAACGAACAAATCGATGCATCCATAACAACTCATTACATGCCTTTGTCGCTGCATCTGACTCAGTTGTGGACAAAGCCACACATTTTTATAATCTAGATTTCCAAGAAACTGCTCCCCTGCAAAAGTGATCAAATAACCCGAAGTAGACTTCCTCGAGTCGATATAACCTGCCATATCAGAATCTAAGTAGCCAACAAGAATAGGCTTATCACTCCCAAAGCATATATAGCTTCATATATGTAGTTACTCTTAGATATCTCATAATCCATTTCACAGCATTCCAATGCTCTTTTCCCGGATCAGAGAGGAAGCGACTAACCAAACAAACTACATAAGCTAAATTAGGCATAGTGTAAACCATTGCATACATCAAACTACCCATGGCTGAAGCATATGGAATATGCATCATACTTTCCTTAGCTTCTCTTCCAATGTAGAAGGACATTGTTGAGAACTCAACTTAAAATGCAAAGCAAGAGGAGTACTCACTGGTTTTGCTTTCTCCATGTTGAAATTTTGAAGCACCTTTTAATATATGCTTCGTATGACAACCACAACCTTCGAGCCTTACGATCACAAATGATCCTCATGCCTAAATTGTTCTTTGCTGGCCTGAGTTCCTTCATAGAGAAAATCTTACTCAACTGTTGCTTCAAACTGACAATTCTATCCATATTTTGCCCTATAATAAGCATGTCATCAACGTAAAGTAGCAAAATGATAAAATCATTGTCTGAAAATTTCTTCAAGAAGACACAATGATCACAAGAAGTCTTCTTGTAGCCCTGCTCCCCCATAAAGGAGTCAAACTTACGATACCATTGCCTTGGACCTTGTTTTAGGCTATACAAGCTCTTCTTCAATTTGCACATATACTCTTCCTTCCCTTTGACTTTGAAGCCCTATGGTTGTTCCACGTATATGACTTCCTCAAGGTCACCGTGAAGAAATGCGGTCTTCACATCTAACTACTCAATCTCCAAATTTAAGCTAGCATCAAGACCCAAAACAACTCTAATGGAGGACATCTTGACAGCCAGTGCAAAAATCTCTTCAAAGTCTATTCCCTTCTTCTGGTTGTAGCATTTGACAACAAGTCTTGCTTTGTATCGTGGTTTCTTAGAATTCTCATCTTGTTTCCGCTTGTAAACCCTACGATTCCTCAAGCTCTCTTACCCTTTGTGTAACACCCTAGAAATTCCATTCCTTTAAAAATACCTGTTTTTCCCTTTTTAAAAAATACGAAATAGGAATTTCTAAGAGATTACCGCCACCATGATAACAGCTAAGGATTTATCAAAGACACACAACGGAAGACTATCTTTGAAGTACCGTTCAAAACAAGTCAACTTAAAAATCAAACCAAACGAAAGTAAAGTCAAAACCAAAGTCAAACAAAGTGAACCTATAACTTGGAGCCATTGTAGGCCCTTATTAAAACCGGAATAAGACTCAAAACCTTTGCGTTAGTCTCACAAGAAAAAATGATAATATAATTAAAGCAATAAACCACATCATATCCCTATGGAAACTAAGCATAATTCACTCTTTACACATGCCCATCATGAATATGCTTCATCACCTGAAAAACTTCTCTTACATTGTCCCCACTACTCGCCATTGGAAATGGGTCATCGTAGGGTCAAGATAAAGACAAGGCCAAACAAACATACAAACACACAATCAGTAATGCTGAGTACATAAGCGTAACAAAACACACTAACATGCTTTCATCCTATCATCACACAACTTACCTTGTTGCACATGTTTACAATCATACAACTTAAAACATGACCATTCAATAAAGAACTAATTTATTTATTTAGCTTGATTACGCATCGAACGGGTTTCCCCCTAACTTGCCTCAATAAAGGGGTACTAACACGGGATCTAACCGTGCCAGTATAAAAGAACCACTCGTAAGTGGCGGAATTCCTATATAATAAAAAGGAATATACAGCGTCCTGTACTCCCAGTAGAAGTTATAGTCAAATATAAAGTCGCATAACTCCCCCATATGTTCATACTCAAGGTATATACGTTCCAAAAATTTTGGTGCGTAATCTCTTTCACTTTACGTTGTTTACATAATTTTAGACTTGGTGATGACTCTCAAAACATAACACAATCAATCATTATAATCATTCAAGCATCCAAACATATCAATTTAATTCTTGAATAATTAAAGACCACATAATCTTAAATGTTGAACCCTTTTTAATCTAGCTCAGTGTCCAAGACACCTTAAACACATAATGCGCCACAAATCCTATCCCTTGGTGTTAGAAACACCTTAAGTGCACTAAGGAATCAAAATATAATTTTATCCTCGTGTACATAGACACTTAAATAGCTCCTTCCTCATGCTTATAGCATCAATAGACTTTATATGAAACATAATAAAATTCCTTTTCAATATTCCAAACTCAACTAAACATTTAGTTTAATTAAACATGCTTTCAATCATGCCAATAATAAAAGTGTGGTTCATATTCAACATGCCAACATAATTAATTCCAATCATCAATTCACCACAATAATTCATACTTCACAAATTAATCACCAACATCAATCCAAACAACAATTCCAATCAATAACTATAATGATACTACTTTGGAATTATTTAATCGAAGCCTAGCATGCTTCTATACACTCAAATAATTACCAAGTACGCGAACGTACCTCAAAATGCTACCAAAATCCACAACCTTTCTCAAGTAATCCAAATCCAGGTCTCCTACATAGAGGGGCAATAACACTATATTAATTACCCTTGTATACACAATTTCTAGCAACTTAAACTCACTTTAATTCACTCTAAATAATGTGAAAATTATTTTAAAATTCCTAATTATCATCTCTTTTAATGGCCTGGGTAATTAAACCCTTTCATTAAAATCACAATTATACTATTTTAAATAAAATTCCAGCATTAATACTTGATTAAAACCCCTTAAAAACTTTATTAAAACATACTCTTAAGCCCAATTAATCAATAGAATTATTAGGTATACAAAAGCCCCAAATCAATTTGTGTAAGAACCCTAAAAATCAAGTCTTTGGTAAAGAAAAACCCTAACTTTATAATCTTTGAAAATCTGAAAATTAACCCTTACGAAAATCTGAAAATTATACTTTTTAATCCATTAAAACATTGTTTGTTACTATGTAAACATGTTTTAACAATCAAAAACCAAAATAACCATATTTACATAATTATACGCTAGTGTAATGAAGGAGAAGAAAAGGAGAGAGAGAGGACCGTAATAAGGGGGTCGTTTGGGCGGCAAATGGCTGGTGGTAGTGGCCTGCGGTTGGCTGGTGGTCCGGTGATCTGACTGGTGGCTAGAGGTCAGCGACTTGGAGGGAAGGGGAGCAAGTAAGAGCAACTCCATGTTTGCTCTTAAATTCCTACGTGAAAAGGAATAGAAACCAAGGGGAAAAGAAAGAAAGAAAAGGAAAAGTAAGAAAAGAAAGAAAAAGAAATAAAAAGGAAAAATAATAAGAAAGGGAAAAATAAGTTTGCCTCTTTGACTTCTTGTGTGGGCAAATTTTGGGGATTCAATGGGTATTTATAAAGTAAAGTAAAATGAGATATTTAGGCCTCATAAAAGATAATATGAGGAAGAAGTAACTGGCCCAAACAAATATAAAGAATACTTGGACTTGAATAAAAAGATGTAAATTTTGAATTTTGGTACCTTAAAAATGACCCTAATTGAATTTTCGCACCCATTTAAAACTTTTTTTTTTATTTTGGTACCCATAAAAGTGCAAAATTATAGATTTTGGTACCTCCGTCCATGTTCCGTTAAGTTTTCCGTTAGTGGGGTCCTGCCACCTTCCAACCACCCTTAGCCCCTCTCTTCCCCCCCTGTGTGGCTGCCGGCAACCCTGAGAACAACTGCTTCCTCCCAGCCACCCTTAGCCCCCCTCCCCACTTCCTGTGCGGTTGTCTGCAACCCCGAGAATAACCTTCCAGCCACCAAAACACCAATTACAAGGTGCGCAACCCACCACAGCAGCCTGCCGCTGCGGCCAGGCACGCATCCCAGTCACAGTAGCCTACCGCCGCGGCCAGGCACGCATCCACCGAACACACTCCAGTCGCCGAACACACTCCAACCGCTGGTGGTTTTTTTTTATTTATATTTTTTAAGTTTTTTTTTTTTTTGAATAAATTAAATTATTAAATAATTAGATAATGAGCCCCACTAACGGAAAACTTAACAGAACATGGACTGAGGTACCAAAACTTATAATTTTACACTTTGATGGGTACCAAAATAAAAAAAAGTTTTAAACGGGTGTGAAAATTCAACTAGGGTCATTTTTGAGGTACCAAAATTCAAATTTTCCTTAAAAGATAGTTAGCCCAAAAATTAAAGTAGGATAATTGGGTCTATTATATAGATTGGCTACGTTTGGATAAAATACTTATGGACTGACACCAAATTGCGTCTCCCCAAAACCAAACCTTGTAATGAATGCTTTTCACGTCATTTGATTATCGAATGAAGCGAAATGTGGAAGAGTCTCGTGATTCCCCTATTTTAATAAAAATACTTCTTTCTATTTTCGAAAATAAATCTTTCTTTTTGTACCTTATTTATGAAAAATGTCCAATCCAATTTAATTTGGTCCATGATGTGGGTCCAATAATTGTGTAGTTGGATGGGGCTCGAAAAGAGCTATCCAACAATATGTTATAAGCCCAATTCCGATGAATAATGAGGAAGTTATGGCCTAAATATTAAATTGGATATTAAACGAGTTTTATGGGTGACCTAATGATCAAGTGGAGGGTCCATTAATTATCATTCCTAAAGTCATAAGGAATTACTTTAATTTTCTAGAACAATCTGGAAGGTTATTTTAAGTTCTAAAGAGATTTGGATTGATAATTATATTTTATATTTTTGGAAAAGATAAAGAATTTCATTTAAAATAAAACAAGTGTTTTAAAGAGATTTTAGGGCTTGTTTGGTAAATGGCTTTTCATTGGCTTTTTGATTGGCTTTTGGCTTTTTCATTTGGCCAAACATCCAAAATTTGTGTTTGGTAAATGGCTTTTTCAGCTAGCTAAAAAGCTGGCTTTTAAGCCAAAATGCAAAAGCTACTTGGAATAGCTTTTGGCTACCTAAGTTACTAATAACATCTAACAACTAATTTTACCAAACATGTTTTTAGACTAATAAAAAGTCAAACAACCAACAACCAATTTTACCAAACATGTTTTTAGACTAATAAAAAGTCAAACAGCTAACAAAAAAGCCAATACAAATAGCCAGTCAAACCAGCCAATCAAATCAGCCGACAGTCAATAGCCAGCAACCAATTGCCAAACCAGGCCTTAATCTGATTTCTAACGATAAAGTACGGACTCTAATTATTCAATGATATTGGAAAAGGACTCCGTACAACAAATATTATTCCGCAGCACCATCGCGCTGCGATAGGTCCATCGTGCCGCGATAGCCTTGTCGCGCCTCGATATGAGCAGTTTTACTTCGATTGGAATTCGATCTTCTCTGATTGTTTTCGGATGTTTTTCTCTATAAATAGGGTTGTATTTCCCCGTTTTCAATGATTAACAATTATCTATTCTATTCTCTTCTCTCTCAAAGCTAGAAGCTTATTCTTTCCCCTTCTTTCTAAGACTTGCCTTTTCAAAACACCATACGTCCATCATGAGACTTAGACACACTAGCCTAGCTCGAAGTTGCCTTCACCCTAGACGTGAAAGGTTGATAATTTATGAGGGTTTGGTCCCAAATCCCTATTTCAATTATTTAAATTAATTGTTTGATTTAATACTTTTATTGAAGTTACTAACGTGTGTATTGTTTTGATAGAAAGAGACACGAGGCAACAAAGTGAGTAATTTCATTGCTATATTTCTTTAGAAAGCATGCTTAGATTATTTTAATTCCTAGAATCATGTTAGGACGTCTTTATGATTCCTAGTATCATGTTTAGGGTATTAACTAATATTTCTTTAGAAAGAGACACGAGGCAACAAAGTGAGTAATTTCATTGCTATATTTCTTTAGAAAGCATGCTTAGATTATTTTAATTCCTAGAATCATGTTAGGACGTCTTTATGATTCCTAGTATCATGTTTAGGGTATTAACTAATATTTCTAATATCATGTATGTTTCTGGTATCATGTTTAAGTGACTTCCTATTTCTTATATCATGTATGTCTTTAGTATAATGTTAGGGATAAAGATTTGATTTTTATTGTTTAGTGACATGCTAGGATTTGTTATTAACCATGTTAGTATCATGCCTAAGATCTTGCTAATAATATTATTATGCTTTATTGAGATTATTATGATGATGATGATTTGTTGTGTCAATATTATTATGTTGCTTGATATATTATTGTTATTGCTTGATCACGCCCTCTCTTGTAGGTTTAAAGAGAATTTGTACTTGAAATCACGCTTAATAAGATAATTAATAATTTTCTTTAGGCTAATATGATTTTAATTCAAGTGATCGCCAATAATAGATTTGTTTGTGCATTAATAATCAACCAACATAGATTAAACAGGTTTAAGATTAATATATTGATTGTATGTTAGTCAGAAAGCGCACATGAATATGAGAAGAATAAAGTAGATGCCTATTTTTAGGGCAGGTTCAATCTCTTTTAGGTTCGATTTGTACCTTCATCCCCAAATATTTATTCATGGTTCAAGACCACTATGGAATTAACGATCTCTTGGATCGTGAAGGAGTATAACCTTCACCTTGTGAACGGTTTACAAGTTCCTAAAACTTGTTTGCAACTCTTTTGCTCTATCTTCCTTCCTTTTGGACGCCACCATGCTTAAGTGTATGATCATAGTGGGGCTCAAGTGTGGGATGCTTGAAATATTCCCTACAGTTATTGGCGACTCCATTGGGACTTGAAATTTATTTCTAAAATTTAATTCCTAAAATTTATTTTGGAAATAATTTAGAATAAGTGGATAAGACTTGAAACGTTCTAAGTATTCACGTGCGTAATTTTGATTGACATTATTGGCATAAGCATAAAAAGGTCCGCATTGGAAAGACCATCCGTAATGCGTCAAAAACATAGGTTTTTTACACGTAGGAAATTTGGAAAATATCTTTCACAACTAGAATAAAAAAAACGCTACGAAAATCGAAAAATTCTAAGAACACAGATTACTGCCGAGGCATGTAAGAACCATCGCTGAGAGAACAGAGCCCATCGCAATGCGATGGCTCTATCGTGACGCGATGGAAACATTGTGGCGTGACAGGGCCATCTCCTCGCGATGGTCCCTGTTTTATCGCGCCATGTTCTTCCAATACTGAGCCAGACGTCTGCCTTCTTGCTTTGACCGATTCTAGTAGTATTTGGCCGATTTTACTTCCTGATTAAGTTTTTCCCTATTTTCTGAAACCCATATGTGTTCTACATATGGCCATAACCCTCAGGGAATTCACGCTCCATCTACCCAATCGAACGCTCATTGCAACGAAAGGTACATCCGAGTTTGTGAATTCACCAAACCATGGAAACAAGTTTAACTTGTGGGATCCCATCCATACGCGCCAACCCTTCCAAAGGTAAGGCTTCCGCACGATGCATCCGGGCTCATAACCATGGACCCTCTTTGGACTACCTTATCCTTGAACTTCAGAGAACTAGAGCCATGGTTAGCTTGCAAACTCATTGCATCATATTGTGCTTACTTGAGTACTTGTGCATCTCTTGCCTGTGCATAGCATGTATGTGTTTACGCTAACCGTTTGTTTGACTTGTGTATGAGTCTAAATAAACTGATTAATGACTATATAGGACTTTGCTTAATTAATTAATTAATTAATAAATAAATGATTAAAGTTTAATAAAAATGAATAAACACGGCTTAGCATGACCATAGGCTTGTCCCTTTTAAAGCAGAATACTGGAAACAGGTGCATACTGGCGTTTCAATAATGACGCAGAAGTCTGGCCTGTGGCGCGACGCGACGGTGCCATTGTTTGCGCGATGGTCCAGTTTTCTGCTTGAGTCTTTGCGCCAAGTTTGGTTAATCACTTTATTAATAATCGAAGTCATATTCAGTCCTTAATCGAGTCTAGACACATAGTCCCATGGTCTTACACAAGTGTCAAGCATGCCACTTTCACTCACTATTTTAAAGCACACACTTTATGTATGTTTCACTACGACCATGTACAGAGAATCTTGTGTGCGCGTGTTTTCTGTCATTTTTTATAGGGGGGTAAGTCGGATATTAATCCTCCCAACATAACCATGTTGTTTAAATCATTAAAATTGATTCCAAAAAATGCACCCCATTTTTTGCTTTTTTGCCTTTTAAAACCAATAAAAGTCAAAGTCAATTTGAGTCGAGTCATTAAAGATCAATGGTTTAATATTACAGCACTTGGTCAAGAAGAGAAGGACGGTTAATCAAGGACAACACTTTTATTCAAGTTCTACTCTTCGATAAGCCCATCAGACACAGAAAAAAGTTCCTACTAATGGCTACCCAACAGGAAGTCGATGAGCTAAGGCAAAACATGAACAACTTGACTGAGATGTTGAAGACTATTTCTCTTCAAGTCAACGATCCCGTCAAGTAAAAACAACTTGAGCGTATAGAGGAAAGCCTTAGCAAAATCTCCAACGACTATAGGTTTCAGGGAATTAGCTCCTAAGGGTCTCAGTGGACAAGGAACTTCTTCCGTAGAAGTTTAATGCCAATGAAATCCCTAAGTTCAAGCCTACCGACAATCCTTATTTTCATTTAAGAGCTTTCGAGACTATAATGAGCATTAAGGCCATTGACAGGAAGGTCTTCCCTTCAGTATTCTCAATATCTCTTGAAACCGTTTGTCGACAATGGTTTTTCTCCCAAGAAAAGGAGAAGACCTTTTGCTGGGAATCTATCAGAAACGCTTTCATTGATAGATACAAGTGCAACATCCAAGTTGAGACTGACCATAGGGAGCTTGAGATGTTAAAGAAAAAGGAAAACGAAGGATTTACTTCCTTCTTCAACAAGTGGAGGGAAACTTTTGCTAAGATGGTAGAAGTTCCTACTGAAAATGAATCTGTAAGGATGTTTGTCAAGAACCTCCAAGAAAAGTATTCAAAACATTTAAGTACCAAAGTAATTTGAATACTTTTAAGGCCGTCTACGATATAGGTATTGATATTGAAGATGACCTTGCAAAACAAAAAGCTGCTAACAACAGCAATAGTGGCTAGAAAGGCAAGAAGAATGACAATCCTTCTTCTTCCAAAACCACCCATTCAAATAATGTTAGCACCTTTAACTTGAATGAAGTCCTTTCTATGAACAATCAAGGACAAAAGAAGCCATTTAGGAGAAATTTCACACCTATTGGCATGAGTTATGATACAACGTTTGATCGACTACATGCTAAAGGGCTCATAACTCCTGTTGGACCGTTTGGAGATCCACCAGTCGACAGGAGGACGGCTAGTTAAAACCCTAACTTACATTGTAAGTACCACCAAGGCAGGGGCCATCTCACTGAGAATTGCTGGAAGTTGAAAGAAGCCATTAAAGACTTAATCAATAGCAATAAACTTCCGTTGCCTCCTGCTAGTAAGAAGCCAAGTATCAATAGTGTTCCACTTTCAGACGCCTTGGCTATTTTGGAGGAGGAAAGTCATGGTGACCCATCACTACTCATCAAACCAATTGAAGAAACTCATGCCAGCGAAGAAGAGGAGGAAACCTTTTTCGATGCCATGAGTGATTTTCCTCTAACTAAAGAACCTGCCTCCAAAGAAGATGTATGGGTTCTCATAAACATAATGAGGGCGGCGATGACCCAACTTCACTATTCCATCAAGGAAGCAAAGAAGATGGAGGAAAGACGCATCGCTAAAAAGATGACGCCCACTAAGACTATTGAAAGAAAACCTTTCTCTCTCAAAGTAGTCGAACCACCCAAGAAGAATAATAAGGCATATACACCTATTGGGACTTTGTATGCGAACATGTTCAAAATGCTCTTTGAGAATGGGAAGATCAAACCTCTTGAGCCAGTACCATTTGAATCGCTGAAAAGGACAAATAGATTCTACTATCCATACCATCAATCAGGAGGACATACCATAGAACACTGTTTAAAATTCAAGGACCTAATCCAAGGATTGATTGACAGTAAAAAGTTGGTTCAGATTCAACCAGAAAAGGATGTTAGCATCAATGGAGTTTGGGAAAGAGATGATGATGATGTCTACCTCAAAGACATAGAAGAAACACCACTTTCCACAATCTATCCAGTCGATGATATGTGGGATGAAGAAGATTCTTCTATCGACGTCCTCACAAGATCAGGGAGAATGCAACCTCCCATCACAAATCAACCCATTCCTACCACTTAACAAGTCCCTATTCCAATTATAGAAGACAACGATGTTGTCAAACAATTAAAAAAGACTAAGGTAGAAATGAATTTATGAAAGCTCCTAGCCACATCCCACGAGCATAGGATCGCAGTAATGGATGCCTTGGAAAAAGTAGGGATAGACTCAGAAACCTCACCTAAAGGTTTAGCTAATTTCCTTATTAGTGATCTTCCCAGTCCCATCAACTTGATCACCTTTTCTGACAAGGATTTACCTCCAGAAGATGATAAGCATAATAAAGCCTTGAACCTCACATTAGTTTGCAAAAGGATGAACGTTCCAATGACTCTCGTAGATAACGGATCGGCAATTGATGTTTGCCCACTCCGAACCGCGAGAATGTTAGGAATAAGAGATGAAGATTTTTCTCCATCAAAACAAGGCATAAGAGCTTATGATAACACTCGTCGTTAAGCTCTTGGGACTATTACCATGAATGTCAAGATAAGAGTTATTGAGCATGCTACTACTTTTCAAGTAGTAGATATTAAGGCCTCTTTCAACCTATTGTTGGGACGCCCTTGGCTTCACGACCTTAAGGCCGTCCCTTCATCACTTCATCAACAAGTCAAGGCTATAGTTGGAGGAATTCCTGTCACAATTGATGCTTCCCCTATGAGGATCAAAGAAATTGATAAACCAATTATAAATGTGGAGTATGATGAGAATGATGAAGACTTAAGGGGCTTCAATGCTGAAGAGGTCTCTTTTATTGAGGAAGAAGAAAAGACCCCTCTTTTCTATGACCTCCATTCAAACATGATATTTAATGGGATTCTCAGAAAACAAGGACACTTTCCCAGAATGACTCTAGGAAAAAAGAAAGGAATATCGAAGCAAATGGGACTGCCTGGCCTCCCTAAATTAGATACTTTTGGACTTGGTTTCCAGTCGACTCCGAAAGACTATAAGCAAGCACAGGAAAAGTTCAATGAATGGAGAAATGCTCATACCCAGAAAAAAGCTATTTCAATGGATCACTATCCCCTTACTCTAAATGGACAATTCGTAATGGAGGGTGAAGATTATCCATGCCATGAATTCCCCGAACCGGTTGTTAAAGATGGGATAAGACAACCAGGGTTTGAGATATTCTTAGACTGTAATTTCTTAGATGAGATCCTAACTCCCTTCTACAAGGAGCAAGCACTCCTATGCTTCGACTTCAATGTTATGGGTCTCCTCTTTAGGTACGAGAAAAATGAGCCTAAGCGTGTCGACGATGATTCCGCGCTTATCCAAACAGTATTACAAAGTGAAAACTTTGATCCTACAAAGCTTATTACTCCAACGGAAGGATTAGTTCAAGGATGGCGAAAGACTGTGAAGGTGACTACGCCAAGTGGAAGAAGAATCTCCATCACCACAGGATAAAGACCAATGTTCGATGAGTCTTAGTCGTCTGAGTTTGAGTCTGAATTCAAGTCTTCTATAGTCGAGTCTTCTAAGTCTTCTATAGCTGCGTCTCCTTCTATCTCTTCTAATTTAGAACCTACTCCTTGGATAGTTAGTAGTCAAGTCCCTACAGACGTATCTCTTTTCGATGTAATGATTTCAGAATTTAATAACATGTCTTCTTCCGCTTACTTCTCGAGTCATTCTCTTACTCAAGATGACGAGCATTGCTTTGCTGACAATGAAAACGATAAAGGAATAATTAAAGTAGTGGAAACACTTGAAAATAAAACACAGATAGTTAAAGACACCGAAACGGTTAATATTTCAAAGGATCCAATATTAAAAGAGAAGTTAAAATTGTTTTAACCCTTAATCAAGAGGAAAGAACCGATTTAATAGATCTAATAAAAGAATTTATCGATGTTTTTGCTTGGTCATATGAAGATATGCCAGGAATAAATAGAGAAATTGCTCAACACACTATACCATTAATTCTAGGAATGAAACTTGTAAAACAAAAGTTACGTCGAATGAAACCCGACGTGGCTCTTAAAATAAAAGAAGAAGTGCAAAAACAAATAACTGCAGGTTTTATCAAGGTATCCAAATACCCCAAATGGGTCGCAAATGTGGTACCGGTTCCTAAGAAAGATGGTAGAGTAAGAATGTGTGTCGACTATAGAGATCTAAATAAGGCAAGTCCAAAGGACGACTTCCTTTTACCACACATCGACATTCTAGTAGATAATACAGCGAATCACGCACTTCTCTCGTTTTTGGATGGATACGCGGGATGTAACCAAATTCTCATGGCTGAAGAAGACATGGGAAAAACTACCTTCATAACACCATGGGGCACTTAATGTTACACGGTGATGCCATTCGGGTTGAAAAACGCGGGTGCCGCTTACCAAAGAGCAACGACTGCTTTAATCCATGACATGATGCATAAAGAGGTTGAGGTTTATGTGGATGATAGGATTGTAAAATCAAAGGACCGTCTAGGAAACCAAATAGCCTTAAGAAAATTCTTTGAGAGATTAAGAAAATATAAAATGAGGCTAAACCCAGCCAAGTGTGCATTTGGAGTCTCCTCAAGGAAACTCTGAGGCTGTGTCATTAGCTCTAGATGAATAGAAATAGATCCAACCAAAATCAAAGTAATCATGTCAATGCCGCTGCCTAAACCGAGAAATAAATTCGAGGATTTATTGGCCGGTTGCAATACATACGTAGGTTCATATCTAAATTCACTATGATATGTGAACCAATATTCAAGAAGCTCAAAAAGAATATACCAGTAATATGGGACAACAAGTGTCAAAAAGCCTTTGATAAAATCAAAGCCTATCTCGCTAATCCTCCAGTATTAGCACCCGCGCTTCCAGGTTTCCCTCTTCGATTGTACCTAACGGTTACCAAAGAAACAATGGGAGCTATGCTAGCACAAGAAGTAGAGAATAAAGAAAACGCCATATACTACTTAAGCAAAAAGATGCTAGAGTATGAAGTTCGCTACACACAACTTGAAAAATTGTGCCTCGCATTAGTGTGGGCCACAACTAAGCTAAGACACTACATGCTTGTTCATACAGTGTATGTAGTATCTCGAATGGATCCTCTTAAGTACGTCTTTGAGAAGTCTATACTCAACGAGCGAATATCTAGATGGATACTCAACTTAGCCCAATTTGATGTAATATTCATGCCTCAAAAAGCTATCAAAGGATCAGTGGTTTCGAACTTCTTAGCAGATTTCCCGATTAAAGATTCGACACCAATGCATGAAAATGATTTTCTAGACGAAGATTTAATGGTCACGGAAGATGATACTTGGAAATTATACTTTGACGGAGCCTCAAACCAGAAAGGATGTGGAGTAGGAGTACTATTAGTATCACCAACAGAAGAGCACGTCCTAATCTCAATAAAGTTAGATTTCGACGTTACCAACAATGCTGCGGAATACGAAGCATGGGTGGTAGGCCTTGAAATCGCTTTGGCATAGGGAGTAAAGAAACTACGCATATTGACAGGCTAAAGTCGTATCACCTAATCAAAAGTAATTACCTAAGTCCTCTGACTAAAGTAGATAGGGAAGTAGGGTCGAATCCACAGGGAAACTAGTCTTTCTATTCCTAATTAATTAATAGCAATCTAAATTATTAGTAAAAATTTGTTGTGATTTAAAGATTATACTACGAAGAATATAAGTAGGGAGAATAAAATAAGAGGAATCAATGAATTAAAGACCTAGGGCATAGGTTCACCAATAAATAATATTCCAGGGTAAAACATAATAACCAATCATTAATGCATCAATTAACCAGATAATAAAGGGCTTTCGCTACGTATTACAATCACAGAATTAATCTACCGGTATTAAATCTCATCTCTCGAATCTCGACTTAACCATTTATAGATTAACCTGCCTATTGAAACTAGACCTAAACATCAATTCTCATCTCTCGAATCTCGAATCAATATTGTCAAACTCATGCATAAAAGATCAGGCCTAATCTAGTCACAGAGCATTAAATCAATCAATAGGAAATTAATATAGCATTGATAATTAACAACAATAAATTACCCCTTCATATTATTTATGGATCCCCATAAACCCTAGAAAAAGAACTACTCACACATAATTAAATCTAAACTAATCAAAGCAATAAAATAAAACATGATAGAAGGAATAAAATAAATAACTGAGATTAAGAGAAAAGAAATTGTTACCAAAGTAATCAGAATAAAGAGTGGAGTAAAGAACAAAGTATAAAGTGTAGAGAGAGAAAATAAGCTTAAGTAAAGAGAGAAAGTCTAAGAGAAAGAATTACAATAGTAAAGAGAGAATAAGGAAGTGTAAAAGAAATCCTAAACTTGCTTAACAAAAACATATTTATAATAAGCAAGAATCCTAAACTAAAACAAACTAAACGATGCTTAAAAGATCTATCAGAGACACGTGCCCGACCGGGTGCGCCTTTTTGATCGGGCGAAGGGATGTTGCGATATAAGTCTTCTTTGCCCGATCGGGCGCGCCATCGGGCGGACCATCGGGCGGACCACCGGGCGGACCATCGGGCAGACCATCGGGCGGACCATCGGGCGGACACCCTTGGGCCGCTTGGACTCCTCGTTTAGGCTCGTAACTTGGCCTAAACCAAATATCCTCTTTGGGGCTTTAATCATTCGGTCCAAATGCCTCGTCTTCACACAAGTCGAGCCCTTATTCACCGGTTTGATTACTCTAACCGATATTGGGCTACGAAAGATGGCCGTGCTCCTCCAATGCTCGTAGTTGCTCCATAAAATCCCGGGAAAGTACTCCAAAGGTGCAATTCCCTACAAAACTCAACCAAAACAACGAAAACACTAGAAAACACATATTAGTAATAAAAGTGGCTCTAAAGAGCCAAAAACACTACTAATAATGACCAAGGGACGAGGGTAAAATACTACATAAACTAGACATATCAAACTCCCCCAAGCTAAACCTTTGCTTGTCCCTAAGCAAAGAGCTCATCAATGAACATATAAAACATTCCTCACCCCAATAATCAAATCAAGCACAGACGATTCAAGGAAAATCTAATGAGCATGCTTCAATATCAATCAATCTCATTCATCCAATCACTCTTCCTCCCCAACAATTGTCAAATAGAGCAATCCACACGAGCATATAGAATTCAAGACTAGTGCTCACACACTCAACTCTCATTTATGTGGCGAGTAAAAGATGTACTTGATCGCTCTCCAACCACCCTTTTATGTGAACAATGCCCTCCCAAACTCACACACTCATGTGTTTAAAAAGATAAGCACTCAACCTAATAGTCGACTCGGAATATGTCAATTCATAATTTGCATTGATAAACAACACTTTCACATCTACACAACTCTATGCACAAGGTCAGAAGGTCTTTAAAGCTTGTAATGTAAGGCTAGGATAAAGAGTAAGAAATATTTGGGAACATGTGAGAGAAAAGCCATGCTTAAAGGGAGCCAAATCCTAATAAAACCAATGATCAAAATAAATAATGATCAACATCTCCAACATAACTAACTCCAACAAGAATCCACCAAATACTACTCCAAACAACATAAACAATCCCAACACTTACAATTTCACTCATAAAAATATGACAATGTAGAACTTGAGTGAATAAACAAACTTTGAACTCATTCTTTTTTCAAACTTGATAATTTTTTTTTCTTTGAATTTTTCTTGGGCAACTTTCATATAGATAATTTGAACATATAACAATTTTTTTCTTTTGATTTTTTTTTTCTTTTTATTCCACATTGGAAATTTCAACTTTGAAACACAAATTCTTATTTTTTCCAATCACAAAAATCAAAGAACAAATTACTCTTCTTATACCTCCACATTGTGCAAATAATGTGCACACTACAACTACCTCACCTCACTAACTATAGCTCCCCCAAGCCAAGCTTGGGACTAGTAACCAATGGGGCTAAAAAGGCTTGTAATGTGGCTAAATAAACAATAAAAGGGCACAAGCAACAACATGGGTAGCAAGAAGGGAACAAATGTATCTAATATCGTCTGAAGGCTACCTAAAAGAATGAACGCCTTCGTCCTCCTCATGTGCATAATAGGTGAGTCATGAAATACTACTCATAGTTGCAAACCAATACTCAAATTCATTGACATACCAGGAACTAAACACACATTCCTAACCAAATCAACTAGTCAAGCACTATATTCACAAGTAGTTGGACAAAATTGACGCATGTTTAGGCATCCAAGCAATTAAACTTCAAATCATGACCAACAAGTCCACAATGTTTATCATCAATAACTAAGAATCAAAACAAATTTTCTCAAGTATGGGGCATAGAGAAGCATGATTTACAATTCATTGGAACGTATTTTTGGATTTTTTAATTTTTCAATTTTTTGTATTTTTCTTATAGGAAAGCAATAAAACTACACTAGGAAAGCAGTAAAACTACACTAAGCATACCAAGAGAGAGAGTGAAAGATATACCATATGAACACGAGAACCTCCCCCCAAGCTAAATCAGACAATGTCCTCATTGTCTTAAGGGGAAGCAAGTATTCAAGGTGACTACTCTTCATCATCACCACATCAATGTCACCAAAGCCTCAGGATTGCAATGCATCTCTTTGGACAAAATTGGGCAAGAAAGAAACAAAGTGTTAGTGGAAAAAAGATAAAAATTGAGTCAGGTGCACTAATCTGATCATAACTTTTGATATATAGATGATAATGCAGTGATTCTAATTGCATTGGAAAGTAAACTTAAAGAGCTTTCCAACGATAGGTCACACGCCCAAATCCAATAAGAAACGCAAAAGTTATGGCCTGTCGAAGTTGAGCAGTTTTGCTGATCCGCTCTCGCGCCCGGTCGGGCGCCACACCGCCCGGTCGGGCGCCACACCGCCCGGTAGGGCGGTATAAACCCTTTAAATTCTCTTCGTTCTCGCGCCCGGTCCGGCGCCATACCGCCCGGTCGGGCAGTCGAAATGTCCGTACTCGTCAACTCTCGCGCCCGATCGGGCGGTCCTTCGCCTGGTCGGGCAAAAATTGTCAATTTTTCACCCTTGCTCTCGCGCCCGGTCGGGCGGTCCTTCGCCCTGTCGGGCCCGAGGCAATGTTTGGTACGAGAGACTCCTTCTCTTTTTTCCAAATTTGACTAACTCTTTTCCTTCTAACCTGTACAACTCAATAAACTCATTAAACTCTCTCCTTTCTCCTCTCACAAGAAATAGAAAGAAGACTAAAAAAAACAAGAAAAATACGGGTTGCCTCCCGCAAAGCGCTGGTTTATTTAGGTCCCGCACGACCCTCTTACCACATGTCGGGAAGTTAAGCCCCTTGGCCTATCGCCTGGTCAGGTGGTTCTTCACCCGGTTGAGCGATTTTTAAACCACGACTCGGCTTCCTAACACGCCCTGTAAGGCGCCAATTCACCCTATTGGGTGGATCCCCATTGGCTTGAACTGGTGGGTCTTTACTTTTGTTCGATTGAGAACCCTTTTTGACCGTTGGTTGCCTCGATTTATCACTTTGTTGAGCTATTACAACACGATCTGGTGGAACTCTCACTATAGGCTCAGTTTCCGCAACTTGTGTACTTATTTCCACCTTCTCATCTTCAAAACCAAGACCTTCACAGTATAAGGCTCTCTCTATTGCGTCCACTTCCTCTATCCATCGGTTAGTTGTACCTGTAGAAGATGCAACACACGATACCGCCTCCAAGGGATCTTTAACAAAAGCCTGGGGCTTATTAGAACAATTACCAACCACATCAATTTTATAACACTTTTCCTCTAGCATGGGGCTTTTAGGGGTATTATTCAAATTAAAAACAATTTTATCATCCCCTACTGATAGTGTCAATTTACCACATTTTACATCAATAATTACTCCTGCAGTATTAAGGAAGGGTCTACCCAAAATGATTGGGGTTTGCAAATCCTCAGACATATCAAGAACAACAAAATCCACAGGTATATAAAATTTACCTACTCTAACAGGGACGTCTTCTAATATGCCTATGGGGTATTTAGAAGAACGATCGGCCATTTGCAGAGTAATATTAGTAGACTTTAATTCACCCATTTTTAGCTTTAAACACACAGATAATGGCATGAGACTAACACTAGCGCCCAAATCACACAATGCATTATCAATCATTAAATTGCCAATATGACAAGGGATAGAAAAACTACCGGGATCTTTTAGGGTGGAGATTTATTTTGTAGTACGGCACTACATTCAGCAGTAAAAGCGACAGTCTCTACCTCACTAATAGACCTTTTCCTAGTCAATATTTCTTTCATGAATTTTTCATATGCAGGTATTTGCGTGATTAATTCTGTAAAGGGAACTGTTACCTGCAAATCCTTCACCATGTCAAGGAACTTACCAAACTGCTTATCCATGGTGGTTTTCAAATGTCGATTTGGGAATGGTAGTTTGATAATTGGTTGTTGCACATCATTATTCATGTCTTGAGTTACAACCTTCCATGGAGTTTTACCCTGCAATGTAACATCAGAAATATTAGTACTACCCTTTAGCCCTGCAGGGCTAGGATTAATATCCCTTGGTATAAAGGAATCAGGATTAGCAATTTCTGTTGAAACAGGTTCATCTTCTTTGGGCATAGGAGGCCCATCATAGTGTGAACCACTCCTGAGGGTAATTGCAAACGCCTGATCTGTGAGTTGTACTGGTTGCGATGGTAGGGCTCCTTGTGGGCGAACCTGAAGAGCAGCGGGTAACTGTGCAATTTGAGTATCTATGACTTTATTGTGGGCTATAATCGAGTCAATTTGTGAGTCTCTACTCTCCATATGCTTTTGCATACTAGTTAACATCGCTCTAATTTCTGATAAAGATGGGTCAGAAGGTGGTGGAGGAGTTTGTGGTTGGTTTTTCTGGCCAGCATTGGGATGGTAATATTTCTGCTGAGGTGGTGATGCTGGTTGTTGTGGTTGTTGTGGAGGTGGAGGTGTGGGATTTTGCACATTAGTACTCTTGTAGGAAAGATAAGGATGGTTCTGATACCCGGGATTATAGGTGTTGGAGTGTGGGTTATTTTGCTTGATGGACTGAAAAGCGTTAACCTGCTCCATGGAACTCCTACACTCATGTTCCCAATGACCTACAATTCCACAATTTTCACAGAAAGCATCATTAGCATTATTATCAATTGCAGAAACATTAGCTATTTTAGAATTAGCAGTAGTAAGGTTATCCAATTTCTGACAAATAGAGGTTAATTGAGATTGCAAAAAGGATACAGAATCGACGTGGTGTTTTCCCTTGTTTGCAAAACCTCTAGGATTCCCATATTGGGAATTATGGATCGCCATATCTTCAATAACCTGACCTGCATCATCAACATTGAGGTTCATAAACCTCCCATTAGCTGCAGAATCTAAAATTGCTCTAGAAGAATTTCCGATCCCATTGTAGAAAGCTTGTATCAACTGCCACTGTGCTAAGTTATGATGAGGGCACTCTCTCTGCAGGTCTTTGAATCTCTCCCAAGCTTCATATAGTGACTCATCTGGCTCTTGGGCGAAATTTTGAATTGCGCTTCTCAATAGAGCTGTTTTCTCTGCAGGGTAATACTTGTTATAAAAATTCAAAATAAGAGTCTCCCAATTAGTAATGCCAAGTGCAGTTCTATTTAAACCATTAAACCACAGTTTAGCTTTTCCACATAAAGAGAAAGGAAAGAGAATCTCCCTTATTTGGTCTTGCGTGACCCCAGCTTGCCTTATAGTGTTACAATATTGACAGTAGTCAGCAATGTGTAGATTTGGGTCTTCACCCTTAGCTCCACTAAATTGCTTCCTTTCTATCATCGTGATGAACTGGGGCTTGATCTCGAATTGAACTCCCTCGAGATCTGGCGTAGGAGAAAGGTGCGGAAAATGCGCCAAAGATGGCTGAGAATAGTCGCTGAGCTTTTTAGATGGATTTTCTCCCATCTCTAATTCTGATTCTGAAGAAGTGTCTGGATCACTAGAATCAGATGAAGGGTCTCTAGGAATTTCACCACTAGAACTCGCCAGTATTTGCTTGTATAAATTCTTTTTCCTATGGAAAGAGCGCTCGATCTCAGGATCGAATGGAATGTAGCCTGATCTGGAACACCTAGGCATAAACAAAGAACTAAACAACAAATATGAGAACTGTCCCAAAGAACTTATGTTCTCCGGGACGAAGGAAAATAATCTAGACTACAAAAACAATTAGAAATAAAAAATATAACCGTTTCCCCGGCAACGACGCCAAATTTTGACAGGCTAAAGTCGTATCACCTAATCAAAAGTAATTACCTAAATCCTCTAACTAAAGTAGATAGGGAAGTAAGGTCGAATCCACAGGGAAACTAGTCTTTCTATTCCTAATTAATTAATAGCAATCTAAATTATTAGTAACAATTTGTTGTGATTTAAAGATTATACTACGAAGAATATAAGTAGGGAGAATAAAATAAGAGGAATCAATGAATTAAAGACCTAGGGCATAGGTACACCAATAAATAATATTCCAGGGTAAAACATAATAACCAATCATTAATGCATCAATTAACCAGATAATAAAGGGCTTTCGCTACGTATTACAATCACAGAATTAATCTACCGGTATTAAATCTCATCTCTCGAATCTCGACTTAACAATTTATAGATTAACCTGCCTATTGAAACTAGACCTAAACATCAATTCTCATCTCTCGAATCTCGAATCAATATTGTCAAACTCATGCATAAAAGATCAGGCCTAATCTAGTCACAGAGCATTAAATCAATCAATAGAAAATTAATATAGCATTGATAATTAACAACAATAAATTACCCCTTCATATTATTTATGGATCCCCATAAACCCTAGAAAAAGAACTACTCACACATAATTAAATCTAAACTAATCAAAGCAATAAAATAAAACATGATAGAAGGAATAAAATAAATAACTGAGATTAAGAGAAAAGAAATTGTTACCAAAGTAATCAGAATAAAGAGTGGAGTAAAGAACAAAGTATAAAGTGTAGAGAGAGAAAATAAGCTTAAGTAAAGAGAGAAAGTCTAAGAGAAAGAATTACAATAGTAAAGAGAGAATAAGGAAGTGTAAAAGAAATCCTAAACTTGCTTAACAAAAACATATTTATAATAAGCAAGAATCCTAAACTAAAACAAACTAAACGATGCTTAAAAGATCTATCAGAGACACGCGCCCGACCGGGCGCGCCTTTTTGATCGGGCGAAGGGATGTTGCGATATAAGTCTTCTTTGCCCGATCGGGCGCGCCATCGGGCGGACCATCGGGCGGACCACCGGGCGGACCATCGGGCAGACCATCGGGCGGACCATCAGGCGGACACCCTTGGGCCGCTTGGACTCCTCGTTTAGGCTCGTAACTTGGCTCAAACCAAATATCCTCTTTGGGGCTTTAATCATTCGGTCCAAATGCCTCGTCTTCACACAAGTCGAGCCCTTATTCACCGGTTTGATTACTCTAACCGATCTTGGGCTACGAAAGATGGTCGTGCTCCTCCAATGCTCGTAGTTGCTCCATAAAATCTCGGGAAAGTACTCCAAAGGTGCAATTCCCTACAAAATTCAACCAAAACTACGAAAACACTAGAAAACACATATTAGTAATAAAAGTGGCTCTAAAGAGCCAAAAACATTACTAATAATGACCAAGGGACGGGGGTAAAATACTACATAAACTAGACATATCACATATTCGGAGACTCTTCCCTCATTATCAACCAAATCTCCAAAAGATGGAAAATAAGAAGTGAATGTTTGGCCCCTTACCAAACATACTTAGAAACCCTTACTGACCAACTCAAGAAGGTAGAATATACATATCTACCTAGAGAAGAAAATCAATTTGCTGATGTCTTGGCAAGACTAGCCCGATGGTTAGAATTCCTAAGGAGATTGAGCAAATGCCTTTGACAATAGAAAAAAGGCATAAGCCAGCTTATATTCAAGCCATAGAAGATGATAAAATCTTTCAAGAAGAAGAAGAAGAGGAAGAGGAACCGTGGTACACCGACATCCTTAGTTATGTCACGAAAGGGGAATATCCACTTCATGCTGACAAGAGAGCAAAACGCGCTCTAAGACTTTTGGCTTCCCAATTTTTGCTCATAAATGACGAGCTACATAAAAGGGTACCTAAAGGAAGAGCTCTCTTATGTGTAGACAAAAAGGAAGCTCAAAGGGTGATGAGAATAATCCACGAAGGAGCATGCAAAACTCATATGAATGGCAAAATGCTAGTCTAAAAGATAATGCTCCAAGGGTATTATTGGACTACCATGAATAGGGATTTCAATATGAAAAAAGATGCCCTAAATGCCAAATATATGCAAACTTGCAACATGTTCCACCATCGCTACTTTACACCTATACATCTCAATGGCCATTCTCAACGTGGGGGATAGATATCATTGGGAAAATCACCCTTCCTGGGACAGGAGGCCACGAATACATCCTTGTTGCAATTGATTAATTTACAAAATGGGTTAAAGCAGCATCATATACAAAACTCACCACAAAGCATGTAGTACTCTTTATTGAAAGAAACATCATATGTCGATACGGAGTCCCACATGAAATGATAAGTGACAATGGAACTCACTTTCAAGCGGAATGTGAAGAATTACTGCAATAATATGGCATTCAACATCATCACTCTTCTCCATACAGGTCTCAAGAAAACAACGCAGTGGAAGCAGCCAATAAAAATTTAAAGAATATCATCGAAAAGATGACAGAAAACTACAAGGATTGGCCTGACAAACTCCATTTTCCCCTTTGGGGTTATCGCACGTCAATTCGCCATCCACAAGAAATACGCCATTTTCCTTAGTATATGGAATGGATGCCGTACAACCTGTAGAATTAGAAATACCTTCCTTACGCATTGCATTAGCAAGTAAACTCGATGAGGTAGAATGGACAAGAGCAAGATATGAGGAGCTAATTCTACTCGATGAAAAGCGACTAGAAGCTCTATATGATACTCAATGCTATCAAACCCGCATGGCTAGATACTTTAACAAGAAGGTCAAGACAAGAAATATCAAAGTAGGAGACTTGGTGTTAAAAGCATTAAGAAAAAATGTTCTAGACCCAAGAGGCAAATTTAGGTTTAATTGGTCTGGACCATACATCGTCAAAGCTATTTTATCAAGAGGTGTCGCAAAACTAACTGATATGGATGGTAACGAGTTCTCAAATATGACGAATCTTGACCAACTTAAGAAATTCTACCCATGATCGCTTGAGTTTTATACTCAAAAGAGCTACGTTTGGCCTGATTCTTAAAGAAAGGATACGTAGGCAATCCTTTATGGGGCGTGGCCTCTTTATAATTTACAAATATCGCATGTTTACATCAGCACGCTGAATCAAAACTAGCATCGCACAAGAATTCAAGCTATCGTGCCACGACAAAGATTGTCGCGCCGCGATGGATTTTTATTTCCGACGTCGCAAAAGTTTTGTCAATTTGGTCAAGTTTCGGTGAATTTCGGAAAATTTCGACTTTTGTACTCGAATAATTTTTTCGAAATTTATTTCAAGTTGTTTTCCATTTCTCAAATAAAATAAAAGAATTTTTATATAAAAGTTGATTTAATTTTTAAAGCTGAAAATTGCATTAATAAATAAAGTAAAAATTACATTATTTATGGAATTAAAGAAAGCTTTTAATAAAATTAATTTAAATTAAAAATTATCTAATAAATTGTAAGTAAAGCAATACTCTAATCGGCCTTCTCTTTTCTAGCCCTTTTCCAATTCTTGTCTGCTTCCTCTTCATCATCCATTTCTTTCACCAATAGGGACCCCTTAGATGATCTGTATACAATTTTTAGTAGAGATAATTTCTCCCCTGGCCATCACACCAATCTTTTTCTCAACCCATGCTTTCTTCTCTGTAGAGTCAGCTTTTCATTTTTCTTTGCCTATTGCAACACTTTTCTTTTTAGGCATCATAGGAGTCTTGAATTCAACTCTTGAACCTAGACGATCCTTAGGAGGAATTTTCTTATCCCCTAGGCGATCTTTAATGCTTGCTTTGTCCTTGTTCATGTTTCGAACTTTGTTCTTGTCCTTTTGAGATCTACCAAGTAACCACTGCTTCACGTCTCTAAACAAAGGAGGAGGATCTTTGTGGGACACAACTTCCCATAAAGGCATAGCGCATCAATACTCGTCAAATCTTTCTGCATCCTGAGAAACAAGAAATTCATAAGGGCAGCGAAGATCTCCTGAAGGAATGGTTTGAGCAAGACCATACTGTCTCTTTAACCTAGAAGGGCAATAAAAAGTCAACTTTGATAAGCATGGAATTCGATAGAAGGGTTAAGCATTGACACCGATCATCTTCTCAATTCTCCACCAAGGAACGATCCACTTGATGAAAAATTCGCGAGTTTCAATGGTTCTTCTCCATTCCCGACGCCCCATCTTTATGGAAAAGCGCTTCTTCCTTCTTACAAGGCAATTAGGAGTATATTTTAATATTATCAGGAGGGCTAATTAACTCTAGCCTTTCCATTAGCCAAATCTGCAAAAATTCAATGCAATAAATTATTATTATATACAAAGTTATATATTTTTTATTTCTGTAATTAGAAATATTGATTTTCTACCTGTAATAAAATTGGAGAGCCTCGAAGAGGTGCTTTTAGATTTCTTTTTAGCTCATCTAAGCTAAGCATTGTTTCCCCAACGATTAGTGGCTAGGGATTTCTCTCGCCATCCACTTGCTCCATGACACAAGCTAAAATAGCTTGACCTTTATGCATACTACCATTGGTAAGCAAATATTGGCTAAACAAACAAAAAAGGAAAGCTCTTCTTTTGTAAACATAAAAAGATTCTGACTTTGGTTTATTAAAATAAAAGGATGTAAACTTTTTAAGATCAACTTCAGTGCCATAAACTATGACTTTCAAATCATTACCCTTGAGATTAAAAATCGCTCAAAATATTCGTAGTAATATTAATCTAACCTAGGAATTACTTTGAGATCTAGAGAAGGGAAGCCAAGGATGGCACCAAATTATTCTGACATAGGGGAAATTTCATCATCTCCTAGTCTAAGCAATAGGTATCGGGATCCCAATATTCTAAGGCGGTATGAATAAAATCTATGTCAAGATCTACCCCCTTAGTACCATATAAACCCCCCAAATGGAAAAAATCAAGCTCTTTTCTCTCTTTAGCGGTCAGAGAACGACACCACTCACGGGTTGTATCACAAAAATTCCTAGCCATAACTACTTGATTGGGAATTAATAGGCTAAAATTTTGTTGGTTCGAATTGTGCTGGAATCGGCAGATTTGGGGGCTATTTATAAACAGTAATCGACACAAATCAAATTCCAGTCGAATTCGGAAAAAACCAAAATCATCGCACCACGACAGCCTTTATCCTCCGCGACAGAACAACGCGCTATACTGACCGCATTTTTTTTTTTACTTTGGCTCGGATTTGTACTTTGACTTTACGGTTTCCTAACCCCCCTCAGCCTTATTCAATCTTATTTTTTTGGCATATTGATTATTTTAAGTTTGATTAAGCTTATTTTAATCAAATTTGATTTTATTTTTCATTTTTCTTTTTGGGGAGAAAGTTAGATACCCTCAAAGATAATAAAAATAATGACGGAAATTTTTGCTCACAATATTTTTACACACACATGCACATAAAATGACATAAAATGAAAATAAAAATGCAAAGGGTATAAAACTATGTAGTAATACTAGTATGTATATACATCGCATAAGAGTCAATAACATACAAAGTCCTATATAGTCAAAATAAATAAGCACAGGTACAACTATGGCGCCTGAGGACGAATACCAAAGGTATCATAAAACTGCAGAGTTTGCGGAGTCACTTCTTGTCCAGCGCCAGCCTCTCTAGTGGTAGGGATCGAAAGAGTAGGGCCAGCCCATCCTGGCTCACCCTACTGAGGCTCCTGCCGCTTCGGCTGCTACGACGATGAGCTAACCTTGTACGTCCCACCAGCCATGAAAGGAGCAAGTATCGGCGTACCCTGACCAAGTGGCCTCATCTCCGTACCCTCGAAAGAAGAACTAGAGTCCCCAAAGACAACAGTGCGATCCGACCCCTCTCGCCCATCCCAGTTCTCAACTGAGGTACGATGGCCCCGCGATCCGGATCTCTCTCTCCTACCCTCTAGCCTCAAACAAGTATGAGACGGAGGAACAGGCTGAAATCAAACAGTAAGCCAAGTCAAATAAAAGAAACAAAAAAGACAAACACAATACAAGACAAGAGACATACCTCTGTCGCACCACCATCCCGATGGCATGATGCCTGATGGGTCAACCTTACCAGCTGATAACGAAAGGCGTCCATAGCTCTCACCATCCTCGTCATCACTTTGCGAGTAAACTACAAAAGGAAAAGATTAAAAATAATCAAAATATACATACAGGCGGAAATAAGAGATAAACCTACCCAAGTCTGATGTCGAGGGATCGATCTCTCCACTCGGCGCCACTCCTCAGGAGCTGAGGGTATCATCTCCTCTACCGGCTCATAAGATCCCTGATAGATGATGGACATGGTCGGAGGTACAAACTTTGCAGCCTCAGAAGCAGCCTGCAGAAATAAATTTCAACAATTAAACATCGTTGGGGGATCCCAAAGTAAAAATCAAAAGATACAAAAACGCACCTCTGCTTCCTCCGATATCGAAGGCGATGGAGCCAAACACGGCAAAAGCCTCTCAATGTAGTATTGGTTCGGGTGGCTGAACCTCTGCCAATCAACACCAACTGGCGACGAGTCCATAAAAGTGCTAAGACTTGCTTGGTCCATCATATGCGGTGGAGGATGAGTCGGAACAATGAAGAACGCGGACGAGTGCTGAATCGCAACTCTCTCGTCCAAATACACCACAGCATCGTACGTCCCCTAGAAATAACGCCGCTGAGCTGTATACAGAACAACACGCTAGTTTGCAAGATACGTGTTTCTAACTCTCTTATCTGTTTGACTAACGCTAGTTTGCAGGTATCGGCGTTACAAGAATGATTTAGGATCGCAGAACGTTCTGAATCATTCTCCGTCCCTATCGCTACTTTGACTTTTGTTTTCGAAACTTATGTTTCTCCAAACTCAGTTAAAGTGGGGGCTTATGTAGACACCAAATTATGTCTCCGCAAAACCAAACCCAGTGAAGAATGCTTTTCACGTCATTTGATTATCGAACGAAGCGAAATGTAAAAGAGTCTCGTGATTCCCCTATTTTAATAAAAATACTTCTTTCTGTTTTCGAAAATAAATCTTTCTTTTTGTACCTTATTTATGAAAAATGTCCAATCCAATTTAATTTGGTCCGTGATGTGGGTCCAATAATTGTGTAGTTGGATAGGGCTCAAAAAGATTTTTCTAACAATATGTTATAAGCCCAATTCCGATGAATAATGAGGAAGTTATGACCCAAATATTAAATTGGATATTAAATGAGTTTTATGGGTGACCCAATAATCAAGTGGAGGGTCCATTAATTATTTTTCCTAAAGTCTAGAAGGTTATTTTAAGTTCTAAAGAGATTAGGATTAATAATTATATTTTATATTTTTAGAAAATATAAAGAATTTCATTTGAAATAAAACAAGTGTTTTAAAGATATTTTAATTTGATTTCTAACTATAAAGTACGGACTCTAATTATTCAATTATATTGGAAAAAGGACTCCGTACAGCACATATTATCCCGCAGCACCATCGCCCTGCGACAGGTCCATCCCGCCGCGATGGAAGCAGTTTTACTTCGATTGGATTTCGATCTTCTCTGATCGTTTCCGGATATTTTTCTCTATAAATAGGGTCGTATTTCCCCATTTTCAATGATTAACAATCATCTATTCTATTCTCTTCTCTCTTAAAGCTAGAAACTTATTCTTCCCCCCTCTTTTTAAGCCTTGCCTTTTCAAAACACCATACGTCCATCACGAGACTTAGACACACCTAGCCTAGCTCGAAGTTGCCTTCGCCCTAGACATGAAAGGTTGATAATTTCTGAGGGTTTGGTCCCAAATCCCTATTTCAATTATTTAAATTAATTGTTTGATTTAATACTTTTTTGAAGTTACTAAACATGTGTATTGTTTTGATAGAAAGAGATACGAGGCAACAAAGTGAGTAATTTCATTGCTATATTTCTTTAGAAAGCATGCTTAGATTATTTTAATTCCTAGAATCATGTTAGGATGTCTTTATGATTCCTAGTATCATGTTTTGGGTATTAACTAATATTTCTAATATCATGTATGTTTCTAGAATCATGTTTAGGTGACTTCCTATTTCTTATATCAAGTATGTCTTTAGTATAATGTTAGGGATAAATATTTGATTTCTATTGTTTAGTGACATGCTAGGTTTTGTTATTAATCATGTTAGTATCATGCCTAGGATCTTGCTAATAATATTATTATGCTTTATTGAGATTATTATGATGATGATGATTTGTTGTGTCAATATTATTATGTTGCTTGATATATTATTATTATTGCTTGATCACGCCTTCTTTTGCAGGTTTAAAGGGAATTTATACTTGAAATCACGCTTAACAAGATAATTTATAATTTTATTTAGGCTAATATGATTTTAATTCAAGTGATCGCCAATAATAGATTTGTTTGTGCATTAATAATCAACCAACATAAATTAAATAGGTTTAGGATTAGTATATTGATTGTATGTTAGTCAGAAAACGCACATGAGTATGAGAAGAATAAAGTAGAGGCCTATTTTTGGGGCAGGTTCAATCTCTTTTAGGTTCAATTTGTACCTTCATCCCCGAATATTTATTCATGGTTCCAGACGACTATGGAGTTAGTGATCTCTTGGATCGTGAAGGGGTGTAACCTTCACCCTGTGAACGGTTTACAAGTTCTTAAAACTTGTTGGCGACTGTAGACATCTACTTTTGGCCTCCTGTCCCGACTGGAAGTGCTATGACGATAAATAAAACCATCTTTGTGTTGGATCAACGTGAAGAATGCTTATGGACAACTAATTAGGCCACAGGAATACAAAAGACCTAGCCTAACCCAAAACGAAATGAATTAAAGTCCAATCAACTAAGCCCGATCAGAAATTAGGCTTAAACCCGAAGTCTAAACCTAATTTTAACGAACTTAGAGGCGCCTTGGTTAAAAATAAAAGCTGCTGTAGAAAAATCTGCGCGCATCTCAATGAGTCGCGCTAGTCTGACGCGTGCAACACATAGAGTTGCGCGTGATGACCAGCACAGCCTCTAGTGATGTGCTTGCGGAAGATTCAGAATTTTATAAAAATATAAAATCGAATCTTACCATAATATCGTGCGCAAGACGTTCCGTTGCGCTGCCCATAGCAGCACACCTGAATCACTTGTGCTGAACTGGCGCGCGTAGCCCATTTAGATGCGCGCGACACCTACTGCGGCAGAACATTCGAAACCCTAAACGTACCCATTCCCTATAAATAGAGGCTTAATACGAGGCTTAAACGGACATAAACAAACCCAAAACTTTGGCAGAAACTTTTTGAACTTGTGTACTCTCAACCCTCTTGTCCTAAACACTCACCCCGTTTATTACTTGTTGCTACGGTGGAGGTTCCTTGAACAAGAAAGAGACAATAAGTGTTCTAAGCGAAGGTCTAGCAAGGAAAAGTGGTAAATTCCCGAGCGTTAGATCAATCACCTTTTCTTTTCTTGTTTAAACAAACTTTAGTTGATTAATTAATGTTATTTGATCACATTAAACGAACTTTTAATTAATTGATTTCACATAGTATCTTGCGTTAAATAAAGAATAAAATTGAATAATTAATTGTTGTTTGATCACTTAAAACAAGGCGAATATTGTTTATTTATTATTGTTTTCACGAATATTAATTAAGTAAAGAATAATGAATTTTGTAATGTAATTCCTATGTGATTAATGCTTGTAAATAAAATCAACTAACTTAGTTGTTAGGTATGGCGTTGCATATATTGTTTGGTAATGAAATTGTGAAAAAGGAAGAGCTAGTAGAGGCCGCACTAGGGCTAGAATAATGATTATCCCCTAAAAGGAACTATTTTAGTACCGTCGCTCCCGAACTCATTTCTGGTATAAGTAGACCAATTTGGGCATGGGTAAACTTACGATTCGTGCTAAATATCCCTTGAACACTACTTGGGAGAAAGGCATAAACGAGGTTTATGAGTTTTCCTTAAACTCATTGGAGACTCCTTACTAGTTTCTTACAAAAAAGCATAATGATAGGATCAACTCTAATTCAAGGTCCCCCAAACAGTCAGGAATTCAAATCCTAATACACCCTAACAAGTGTAAAGTCCTAGGCTTTTAAATGGCCATGGGCATATAAGGAGAAGGATCCCCTACGATGGGCACACCATCCTTACAATGGGGACTTAGAGGTTACAAGATTAGTTTTCAGTTATGGTCCAAGGTTTCCAACACTAGGTTGCCTATGGATTGTAACGAGAATTAACTTGGATAATCTCTAGTTAGAGAGCGAGACTTGAATGCATAATATCTTCCTTTTTCACAAAAGTAAAAGTCAAACAAGCAACATTGCATCATGCATAATCATAGCACACTATAACCCATGGGGATTGGCTCATTGATTAGGGGTTGCCAACACTAGGCTTCTATCTCGAAATCAATAACAATCATCCCACCCATATCGCCAACAAAATGTTGGGAGGACTATGTCATGAGTCAACACGTTGAGTGATTGATTTGTGCATCGTTTCTTAAGATATGGTACCTTTGGACACCCAAGATTTCGACCATTAGAAAGGCATTATGTGGATCTTGGCTTACGGTATGCTTGTGTGATTACATGACTATTTGCGATGTGTTTTAGGATAGCTTTTTAGTTTTTGGTTTAGGTTCCCAATTACGAAGTTGTCCCTTCGTAATTTTGATTCACATTTGAAGGGTATCATAAAATATAATCAAAGTCGTAAAAAAAAGACACAAAAAAAAAGTGTTCGAAAAAAAAATCACACGAACAGGTGGCGCACGCAACTTATTAAGTTGCGCGACCACACCCAGCGCAAGAGCCAGGGCTACGCGCGCCATCCGCGTGCAACCTAGTTCCATGCGTGTGCCTCCTGCTACGAAGTCATTTCGATTCTTCAAAGAACGATCGGCTCGTACAAACAATATCATTATTAATGAATTGTTTAAAGGTGATGCTATCCATTCGAATGTATCTTGCATCTTTCTTTTTCTCCTTTTTTCTTTGAAAAAAAAACAAGCGTATCGATTTTCATAACTTTTCATACTTCCTTTAGGGCCGGTTTCCAAGCTTGGGAACGAAGACTCCCGGGCGCTCGCATTTTACGTTCACCATCTTACAATTCACCCCTTTCAAACCATCTTCCTTCGACAACTCACGCTAGTGCAACAACGATATCAACCATAGAGCAACTCTAAGAAGAGATTGCTCGCTTAACAGAGGAAAAGGCACAAGAGGCCGAGGAAAGAAGAATTAAGAAACTCGAAAATACTGAAAAGAAAAACGCTGAAGCTTTGGCTTTGCAACAAAAGATGGATGAATTATCCATAAGAGAGAAGTCGTTAGAGAAGCTTGTTCTTCATTCCACAATGGGGAATAAGTACTTTGACACAGAAAAGTTTGCTCTATTACAGGACTCATTTTACCAGAAAAGTTCATAGCTACGGACTTGCCAATATTCAAGGTGACCAGTAATCCAAAAAAATCATCTAATGAGTTTTACTGGCACCATGGCTTTAAAGGGAGTTGATCCTAAGCTTTATGCTTTGACTTTCCCTTTATCTCTAGACCCAGCCGTGAGAGAGTGGTACTATAGGCTAGATGCTAAATTTAAAACCACATGGGAAGATGTAGTCTCTACTTTCATCACCCAATATGAGAGTAACGTAGAGTTCAAATCAACTTTGCGTGAACTTGAAATGCTCAAGCAAGGCGACGATGAAGGTTTCCTTGTTTTCTATGGTAGATGGCGAGAAAAGGCGGCCCATCTTTCCCAAAGGCCACCAGAACTCGAGTTGGTACAAAATTTCATTGACAATTGTCATGAAAAATACAACAAGCATCTACGCTACCTTAGTTTAGACACTTTTCAAAATGTTTATTCTGTGGCTACTAGGATTGAAGATGATCTTTCTAAAGAAAAGGCAAACAATCCTCATCATCATCAACCTAAGAATAGCTACAAAAAGGGGAATGATAACACTTCCTGCTCTATTGATGTATTTACAACTTCCACGCAGTATAATAGCACAATGCAATATAATGATCCAAGGAAAAGGTGGTCAAGAGAAAGAAAAATATACACAATTTCCCGTGAGCTATAAAGAGTTGCTAGAAAAACTAAATGAAAAAGGATTTCTCACACCAACAGGGCCAACGCCAATCACTCCCCCAGAAAAAAGAAACCCTCAATGGGATGGCAATGCCTATAGTGCTTATCATAGAGGTGTTGGACATGATACTGAACGTTGCTTTGTCCTAAAGAAAAAAATTCAAGACTTAGTAGACGATGGGAAAATTCCCACGCCTAAACCCAATAATAATATTTCCCCATTGGGAATATTTCACATTAATGAGGATCATATGGGAAGTGATACATTTGATCCTTTGGATTATATCACTCCTATAGGGACGCCTCTAACCACAACACTCATAGAGGCAACTAATGAAGTGTGTGGGTTATGGGACAACGTCTTCCAAGACTTATATGTCTCTAAGTATGCCGCCGTCCCACCTCCACCATGTCTCCAAAGCGAAACAAGTGGAATGCTTGATTGGGATCATTTCTTGGGGAAATCACAAGACTTATCGAATCTCTCCTTAGATGAGCAATGACATCAAGCACAACTCATGGAACATCTTTAAATGGAGGCGCAATCAAAGCCTCTAGAAGAAAATTGGTTCACGAGTCCCACAACTAACCCAAATGAGATAGATCATCTAACTCGTTTTGGGCGAGTTTATCAAACACAACCAAATGGATCTTTAACTAATCAAAATCAAATTCAAAATCCGGTACCACCTCCACCTGAGGTAGAAGATCCATTGGTCAAACAACTTTGCCAATCTAAGGCGAATGTTAGCATTTGGGAACTCCTAAGTACTTCTAAAGAACATAGGAATTCTCTTATGAATGCTCTAACTTCTTTGTTTGTAAGTACGGACACAACTCCACAGGATCTCGCTAACTTATTTACTAGCGAAAAATACGAAAAATCAATCGTTTTTACTAATGATGATTTGCCTTCAAAAGACAATACCCACAACAATGCATTATATGTAACTATGGGGTGCAAGGGATACAATATCCCTCTTACTTAAGTGGATAATGGGTCTGTCATGAATGTATGCCCATTACGAACTGCGAAATATTTAGGCCTTAATCAAGAAAAAGATTTTCATTCGACAACACAAAGCATTAGGGCCTATGACAATTCAAGGAGATCGGTGTGTGGAACTATTAAGCTACCCATTACCACAGGCCCAATACAAAAGATAGTTGAATTCAATGTCATAAACATTAAACCTACATTCAATCTTCTTCTTAGACGTCGTTGGATACATGAGCTTGGAGCAATACCATCTTCACTCCACCAAATGATTAGGTTGAACTATCAAGGTCTTCCTATGACTATACATGCTTCTCCTCTTAAAATAGAAATAAACGATCAATCCCTTTTGGAAATAAACCATGATAATGATGAAGAGGACATGTGGGGATTCGCCGCGGAGACAATTTACACACTAGAAATGGAGGAAAGCCTTGAAAAACCATTCAAGCTTGATCTATATTCCACCCCAATAGTAAACAACATCTTATTTAAGAGTAGTTACTTTCCTGGGATGCCTTTTACTTCCTATCCCAAAGAAAAGCTTTTCTTTTGGATTGGGATATAAGCCAACCAAAGAGGAACTCAAGTCTCACGATGCTAAGATCAAAGCACGTAGGGACAATAATAAGAAAGGAATAATCTCTTTACTCCCATCCTACAATCAAACCCTCAACGGACAATTCGTTTGGGAGGGAGAAGATTATCCATGCTATGACTTTCTAGAACCTCTAGTTCTAGAAGGTATCAAGATTGCTACTTCTTAAATGACGACTTCGAAATCGTTCAATCAAAACACCCAACTCCAGGGTGCTATGATAGGCAAGCATTTAAATTGCTATTTGGACTAGATCAAAACCATGTTGCTACAAGGACTAATCAAAATGTCATCCAAGATGAAGCTTTCGACCGAACTTCGTTGATCACCCCTTCCAACGAAACCTTCGAGCATGGATAGAGGAAGACTTTCAAGTGGATTAACCATAAAGGTGATGTAGACACCTAAAAATGTCAAGTCAATCGCAGTCTATACGGGTCCTTTGGCAACTTTCATTTTGCAAGTCTCATTTACAGCCCACGTTCGGGGACAAGCGAACCATCTACAGCCACGTTCGGGGACAAGTGAACCATCTACAGCCCACGTTCGGGGACAAGAGAACCATTTACAACCCACGTTCGGGGATAAGCGAACCATCTACAGCCCACGTTCGGGGACAAGCAAACCATCTACAGCCGACGTTCGGGGACAAGCGAACCATATACAGCCTACGTTCGGGGACAAGCGAACCAACTATAGCCCACGTTCGGGGACAATCGAACCAACATCATTTTAGTGATCATCTCCCAAGCGAAGATGATTCACAGCGCAAGGTTCTCGATACACTGAGACTCGCAATCTCATCATCAGACAAGTTTTTCCTCAAGCATGGAAAATTGTCGGTCATTGCCACCTCTCAAGGCGAAGAAGTCAACGATTATACCATCTTTCGACTTTCCTCAAGCATGGAAAGTATCTCAACAAACATCATCCGGTGGATTTCTTCAAGCATAGAAAGCTACCAAAGATATTTTCCACCAATACAATGGTGTCAGATAAGCATCCTATCCCTTTACTCTTTTATCTGTGGAAATAACATTTTTCTGTAGGTATTGGCGTATAAAGAGTGATTTAGGATCGCAGAACGTCTTTAAATAATTCTCCATCCCAATCGACTACTTTGACTGTCGTTTTTGAAACTGGCGTTTCTACAAACTCAGTCAAAGTGGGGGCTTCTGTAGACATCTAAAAATGTCTCCCCAAAACCAAACCCGATGATGAACAACCTTTCACCACTATTATTGGTCGGGTTGAGTATTTAATCTTTGGAGTGCTTAAATCCATGTTTCCATTCAATACATTTCATAAACCAATCCATTTCCTAGCTCATTTCCCTAAACCATAACTTGTTTTCCTCTTTTCGTGTCCACATCACTAAACCGAGAGAAACTGATTTTATGGCCCTATGATTTTGATCCAATTATTATTTGGATGTATAGGCCTTGAAATAAGATTTCCAACAATATATCATAAGCCCAATTCCAATTTAAAACGGAGAAGATATGAGCAAAATACTAAACTCGGCCCAAAACCGACACCCTTTTACTAAAACGACCATATCTTAAAATTTACAAATTATTTTGACCTATTCCAATGATATATTATATGCCTTATTCCAAGTTACGGATCAAAAGTTATTGTAGTTTTAAAAACGCGTAAAAAACTAGAATTACCACGCAGTAGCTAAAATGTCGCGACGCTGCAAGAACTGACGTGGCACGGTGCATAATGCCGTGACACGATACTCTACACCGTGTCACGGTGCCTTTTTCATGTATTTTTTGCATTTCCCCACGCATTTCGAAAAAAAACTACACGGCGCCACGTGCCGCCCGTGCCGCCCCACGGTGGACTTTGCCGCGTCACGCCATTTTCAGTCGTGTCACGGTACATGTGTCGTGTCACGGATTTTCCCGTGTTTTTTTCCGCGTTTTCCTCACACATATACGTATTTGGACGCAATTTTAGGTAAATTGTTAACCGTGACACGATGGCATTTACCGCACCACGGTGGAAGTTGCCGCGTCACGGCATGTTCTATCGTGTCGCGATACACATACCGTGACACGGGAAGCTTCCGTGTTTTTCCCACGTCCGTACCTGCACTCGTTTTATCTTTTAGGGATGCTACTTCCCCGCGTCATGGTACAATATCCCGTGTCACGCCAAATTTTGCCGTGTCACGGCAACCTCTACCGTGTCATGGCACCCTAAAACTAGGGTTTTATCTTTTTAAGGCTCCGTGTGTTCTTTCTACTCATTTTCTCTATAAATACCCCCCTCCTTTCTACAGTTCGGGGCACCAAATCATTCTCTCTTCCTCTCTTCTACACCAAAAATCATTCTCTTCTCTCTCTCTCATATTCTAAGCCTTAAACCTACATCCCTTAAGCACTCTAAGGAGTCCGTACTTTACCCGAGGTTCCGTCCTTAAACCAAGGCGTGAAAGGTAGAACTGTTTGAGGGTTTGGCCTCAAATCAACTTTATTTAATTTAATTTTAATTATTGCTTTATTGGTTTTCCTTGAAGTTACTAACGCGTTTATTACTTTTATTATTATTTAATTTAATTTAATTTACTTTTATTGTTTTATTGGCCTCAAATCAACTTTATTTAATTTAATTTTAATTATTTAATTTGTAGTTGCAAGCAAACAAATTCAAAGTAAGGAATCATGTTCCTTTTATTATTTTTCTAACGATTTTTGTTATGTTTGTCATATATTAATTGTTGGATTATTGTTGAATTGCTTCCAATATTAATGTTTATTCTATTATTATTATTGATCACCATATTGCATGTTTAAAGGGAATATGTAATTGAAAATCACGCCTAATAAGATAATTTGGACGATCGGTTTAGGTTCCTTTTTAATCTTATTGTTTAATTAAGTGATCACAATATTTTAGAATTATATGTTGCATTAATATTCAACCAATTTAGCCTAATAATAGTTTGGAGCGAATTAAATCTTTGTTTGCATGCCTTTGAGATCACAGGAATCACTTTTCACTATAAGAATCGAGTAGAGGCCAATACGGGCGAATGTGACTCCATGACTCACTTCGTACCATCATCCCTGATCCTCCTTTCGTGGTTCTGAACCATATGGAGTTAGTAATCTCATGGATTATGAATGAGGTGTAACCTTCACGGGTCAATCATTGTTTCCTATCGTTGTCCCTTTATCGTGGTTACCTTTTATGATCCGTGAACGGTTTACAAGTTCCTTAAAAAATTGTTGGTGGCTCCCTACTTTCCTTGTCCCTAATCGTATATGTCAATTCCCACTTCCTATGAGTGCGAAGCATATTCACACATGCTTTAATGTAGGCGCACTTCAAACGACGCCTACAGGTGACAACCTGGAAATCACCACAGGCGAAGGAGAGATATTCGAAGAATCTGATGATGAGTCTAGCCTAGGTTTTAAGGAAGCTGGAAATTTAGGCCTTGTGGCCATTACTGAGTCTTTATTTTCTAGTTCTAAGGATGAGGATCCCAAAAAGGATTCTCCTCTCGATGTACTTTCTTTTAATTTCAATAATATGAGCTCTATTTCCAAGTATATGCCTTCTCTTGAATCTTTTGAATGCTATAATAATCAATCAAATGAAGATGATAACATTAATAAACCGGTTAAATTAATGAATGAACGAGAACAAAAGAATCCTGTAATTGAAAAAATTGAAACAGTCAATATAGGAACTAATGAAAATAAGAAAGAAGTCAAAATTGGCTTAACATTAAATCCGGAAGAGCGATCGACCCTCATATCGACGCTTAAAGAATTCGAAGACGTGTTCACTTGGTCATACAAGAAAATGCCTGGAATAGATAGGGAATTCGCGGAACACACCATTCCCTTAAACCCTATCTCTAAACCAGTAAAACAAAAATTTCGACGAATGAAACCTAACGTCGCTTTGAAAATAAAAGAAGAGGTACAACAACAATTAGACGCTGGCTTCATTTGCGTATGTAATTACCCAGAATGGGTTGCAAACATCGTCCCAGTTCCTAAAAAGGACGGACGAGTTTGCATGTGTGTCGACTTTAGGGACCTCAATAAGGCTAGCCCTAAAGACGATTTTCCTCTACCTCATATTAACATATTGGTAGATAACACGGCTGAACATGCGATGTTATCCTTTATGGATGGATACGCAGGTTATAACAAAATTCTAATGGCAAAAGAAGACGAAGAAAAAACATGCTTTATTAACCCTTGGAGGTACGTTTTGTTATACAGTCATGCCATTTGGTCTAAAAAATGCAGGAGCTACATACCAAAGAACGGCTACAACTCTCTTGCATGATAAGATGCATAAAGAAATAGAAGTATATGTGGATGACATGATCGTGAAGTCTAAAGATAGAATAGGACACATAAAAGCTTTACGCAAATTCTTCAGTAGCATAAAAGAATATAAAATGCAATTGAATCCACAAAAATGCGCCTTCGGAGTGACTTCCGACAAGTTACTCGGATACGTAGTAAGCACACGTGGTATTGAGATCGATCCTTCCAAAATAAAGGCAATTGTTGATATGCCTCCCCCTAGAACAGAAAAAGAAATTAGGGGGTTCCTTGGCAAACTACGGTACATTAGTCGATTAAGCAATTAATTGACAATGACTTGTGAGCCAATATTCAAAAAATTGAAAAAAGAAGAAAAACATGAATGGGACGATCAATGCCAAGAGGCCTTTGAGAAAGTCAAAGACTATCTCAAAAGTCCACCAGTTTTAGCACCACCAGTACCCAAACTACCTCTTAGGCTATACATTACCGTTATAGACACGGCCACAAGAGCCATGTTAGCACAAGAGGTAGAAAAAGTAGGGCGTGCAATATACTACATAAGTAAAAAATTCATTCAATATGAAACAACGTATAGCACCTTGGAAAAAACCAATCTAGCATTAGTGTGGGAAACCAAAAAATTATGAAATTATATGCTACCCCACACCACTCATGTGATTTCACAACATAATCCGATAAAGTATTTGTTTGAACAACCACCCATACAAGGAAGAATATCCAAACGGTTGGTAATGTTGGCCGAATTCGAACTAAAATATATACCTGAAAAATCAATTAAAGGAAAAGTAATATCAGATTTTCTAGCTCAACATCCTATTCAAACAAGTCATGCAGAAACTAATCATCTTCCGAATGAAGAGATTCTCATGACACAAGATGACAAGTGGGTAATGTACTTCGACGGTGCATCCAATAAAAAAGGATGTGGTGTAGGAGTGTTACTCATAAGTCCAGAGGGAGCACATACTCCAATCTCTTCCAAACTAGACTTTAAGGCTACTAATAATGTCGTGTAATGTGAAGGCGTGCATTATAAGATTAGAAGCAGCAGCTAGCATAGGTGTGCAAAAATTAGAGGTATATGGAGATTCAAGTTTGATAATAAATCATATACTTAAAAAATGGAAAATTAAAAACTCTGCAATGATATTATAGCAAACACACCTAGAGAAACTCATCGAGCATTTTGATTATATTGACTTCAAATATCTCCCAAGGGATGAGAATCAATTTGCTGATGCGCAAGATAAATTAGCCTCAATGATCAACATACCAGATCACTTAAATATGATGCCATTATGCGTTGATAGAAGAAATGAACCAGCTTATTGCAACATAATAGAGGAAATAAATGACATCGAAAGGGGAAATCCTTGGTATGATCATATCCTCCAATACATTACTCATGGCACATATCCTGCAAATACTTCATCGAAAGACCAACAAGCTTTGAGAACGCTCGCAGCCCAATATGGTTTAGTTTATGGTCAATTAAGCAAAAGGGACCCAGTGGTCAAAGCTTATTGTGTATAGACCAACCTGAATGCACACGCCTTATGGAGGATACTCACAAAGGCGTTTGTGGACCTCACATGAATGGAAAAATGCTTGCTAAAATAATCTCACTACAAGGGTACTTTTGGTTCACAATGGAACATGATTGCATACAATATGTCAAAAAATGTCCAGAATGCCAAATGTTCGCTAATTTACAACACCTCCCACCATCCGAACTATATAACCTCACTTCCCCTTGGCCCTTTTCAACTTGGGGAATTGACATAATTGGTAAAGTTTCTCCAACGGGAGCAGGAGGACACGGGTACGTACTAGTAGCCATCGATTATTTTACTAAGTGGATCAAGGTCGCTTCTTACGTTAACATCACTTCTAAACATGTCGCAAAGTTTCTCGAACGAAACATATTTTGTAGATATGGGGTTCCACATGAACTAATTAGTGACCAGACATCTCAATTCAAAGCGGAAGTTGAGACCCTCTTAGCTCGTTATAAAGTAAAACATCATTACTCGTCCCCATATAGACCCCAAATGAATGGAGCAGTAGAATCAGCGAAAAAAACATAACAATCATCATTAAGAAAATGGCAAAAAATTATAAAGACTGGCTGAGCAAACTACACTTCGCCCTATGGGGTTATAGAACACCCATACAAACATCAATAGGTTTAACTCCATACTCCTTACATTTCGGTATGGTCGTTGTTCAACTAGTTGAACTAGAAATACCATCCCTACGCATCGTACTCGAAAGTAAGGTACCGGAAGTTGAATGGGTACGAGCAAGGTATGAATTATTCCTTGATGAACGAAGATTAAAAGCTTTGCATCATGTGCAAGTCTACCAACGACGCATCGCCCGACACTTTAACAAACGGATACGACCCCGTAATATTAAAGAAGGGGACTTTGTCCTAAAAGAGGTTAGGGGTCCACCAACCGATCCAAGAGGGAAATTCAAACCTAATTGGATAGGACTATACCGTGTAATTGAAATTCTATTAGGAGGATCCGTTCGATTAATGGATATTGGTGGCGATGAAATCCGTCAATTAATAAACATTGATCGACTTAAAAAGTATTACATATAAAAATCCGGATAAAATCGTTCATTCATAATTAACAATCATATTTCTTAGCATTCAAATAAAGATTCTAAGTGTTATGCACTTTAATGAATCACACGGTAAAGCTCATAACACTTTGGGGGGGATCAAAAAAAATATACATCATTCAAAGTGTTCAGATTTTTTCAAACTTTACGAAAAAACTCTTCACACTTGGGGGGTAATAATAATAAAAAAAATTAACGCTCGTAGCACAGGTGTTGTGCGCAACAAAATGAGTTGCGCACGGATGTCACGCGCAACAAAATAAGTTGCGCGTCACCTGATAACGAACTACAAACCCAGGATTTAACGCTTGAATAAATATTGATTTTTACTGGCGATTAAATTAAGGGCGTTTCCAAGCATTATGTGTACTCGGAAAATAACAAAGTTAAACTTTGATTTAAATTATTAAACAAAGTTTTCTTAATTTTTCATTTAATTTCTACAAGTAGAGATTAAAGAAAAAAAAAAGAAAAAAAATAAAAAAAAAAATAATTAATCAAACTCTATTCGCAAAGAACTATGCAAAGACCTGATTCTGTAATACGAATACGTAGGCAATCTTTTTGATTCGGTCATATAAATAAAAAAAGAGCTCATTTAATTCCAAACAAGATTCAAAAGACATCATACAACTAGATAATAAGTAATTCAAAAAAAAACATAATAGTGATTACACTTTATTCAAAAAATTAAACTACTAATATTGTGTAACACCCTAAGGTTTTACTATATCCTCAATCGTCACAGTCAAAGGAGGAGTAATTTCCATTGTAGTACTCTCAACAACCTTAGAGCTTTCTCCTTTTGCCTTCTTTTTTTACCCAAACATTGCTTTTCAATTTAGGTATAGCGGCCCTTTCAACTCTTTTTCCCTTGTCTTTAGCGTTGGATGGAGTCTTCTTATGGGGATTTGATGAAGGTTCTTTAATCTTTATTCCTTGTTGTGCGGGTTTTGGAGCAAACTTCCTCTTAGGTTCTCTTGAACGAGCCTTAGGAGATGAGGAGAAGTCTAATTTTCTTCTCACTCCTTTGTTTTGACCACTAAGAAGAGTAGTTGTGGCCGATTGCATCGAAGGTTTGGGTGGATTGCGAGCCGAGGCGGCTTGAATTTGTTGACGAGCCGTGTTTAACTCTCCCTTATCCGTCGTGTTCATCCAAACCTTATAAAAGGAAGAGAGTACTATGCTTATCGTAGGATTTAACACCACCCACTTAGGAAGACTAGACCAATCATCCAACGTGGGATCTTTTCGGCCTTAAAAGTCACATCCTTCGGAGCATCACAATCCTGTGGGGGAATAATTTGCTTCATCCCGTACTGTCTCATTGCCCTGCAAGGAAAGATGTAACTAGTACTAGAAAGGCCTAAAAGCCTAATGTAGGGATAATTGAAACTATTCTCGATCATACTACTTATGTTCCACCAAGGAATCACAAAGCGTATGTTGGGAACCCCGTGACAGAAAAAAGACGTCCATTCTTCTTCATTCTTATGTTTGTAAAGAATGCAACGACCAGGGAACATCCTCACTCCGTTAGCCTCAAGATTTTGTGGCTGATCAACAATCCGCAAGCGCTCCATGAGCCAAATCTAAAACAAAAAAAAAATATTAGCTCGCGGCATTACGACAGCAGGTGGCGCGCGCATCCTAGTAGATTGCGTTAGTCAGACCAGCGCAACTTCCAGAGTTGCGTTGATTTACGACGAAAAAAAACGTACGTGTAATAGGAGTGGACTCCCCGTGAAACCATTCTCGTTTGGATCTCCTCTAAGACGGTTCAAGCAAAGTACAGTTTCTGCCAAAGCAAATGGAGCAGGTGAATGACATCCCTCTATTTGCTCCACTATGGACACCATTGAATAATCCCCATGTTCTTTGCCCGTCCTAAGTAAACAATTGACAACAAGACAAAAACGCAAAGCACAAATTTTAAAACGTTGTTTAGTCAAGTTGTCACGAGGAGCGATGAAGTGTTCAATAAATTGAATTAAATTCACGCCTTCTTCTGTCCCAATTTTGGCCATATCATTGTCATTCAAACCAAAGAATCGTTGAAACGAAGGTTTCGAATCTGACAAGGTAGGGGCATACGTCACAGGGAGAGTATTTACAGGGAAGCCTAGTAGAGCCTCAAACTCACCAGGTAATGGGACAATTTCTTCCCCCTTAAAAAGAAAAAGATGGTGGTTTGAGTCCTAATGATTAACTGCAGCATGGAGGAAATCAAAATTTATGTTGAGTTGCATATAACTTAATAGGGGGTCAAGGTGGTATATTTTAAAGGGTAATTTATCCTCATTAAAAAGAGAAGTTACCCATTGTTTCAGACGTTGCTCAAAGTTTTCACCATTGTTCAAACACAAGAAAAGAGAAAAAGAACGAGTAAAAAAAGAGAGCAACAAATGTCTTTATGAATAATACTATCAACGAGTAAATGTGAGATGATCAAAAGCCTACACGAAACCGCGTTTAAATAGATCCAAACGGGATAATTTTTTGGCGATTTTCGCTCAAAGGAAAGTTCACCCGTAGGTGGCACGCGCATCTAACGAGTTGCGCACACCTACCACGTGCAACCGATTTACATGCGCTCGACAGCCGTGCGCAACACATTAAGTTGTGCGCGCCCTATTCTATCGCGACATGTTGGTTGGTTTATTTCCGTATTTCGGACTACCAAATAATAGAATATCAACGAAATTTTATGAATAATCCATACGCTTGCCTTTATCAGTATTGTTTCCTTTCTTTTTTCTTCTTTTATATTTTTTTTTCTTTTTTTCTTTTTTTTTTCTTAACTTCCTTTTTATTTTCTTTTTTATTTATTTTATTTTTAAGTTCTTTTTTTTCTCTCTTTTCTCCTTTTTTCCTTTCCCCTTTGTTTCCTTTCTTTTTTTCTTGTTCTTTTCTTTTTTCATTATTTTTAGGAGGTGGGTAAGTCGGGAACCCTTTCCCTCCCTCGGAAATTTTTTCGCTTTTAAATACTTATGGAAATAAAAAAAAAAACAAACAAACAAAATATGATATATACAAAAAAATGTGTCATATGTACAACAGTAAAAATAAAAAAAAAGTACATCCTCCATAAGGCAAAAAAAAAGTATAATAAAAAATGGAAGTTAGGATGCTCGGCGGCTCCCAGATGGCTGTTGTACATCCTGCAAAATCTAAAACAAAGATTAATAAACGCATGTGTAATAACTTTGAAAAGAAAATAAAACAAGACTTACCGCGACCATCCAATGATCATGGCATGACAAAGCCACGAGCTCCGATAAGCAGCTTGGAAAGCACGCATAATCCCCACTATGCCGTTCACGGTCTTCCGCGGAACCTGTTCCAAAAGTAATAACAACAAAGGACAGTTACAAAAAAAAATGTATATGATATATGAAAAGGAAAAGATATACATATACAGAATAAACATACCGACTCAACCGTCTCTGGTACAAACGGTATGTCCTCATTCTCCGCCTCCGAAAGCGTCTCACGAATTATCGACCCAAAAGCGTCGGTATACGTCACCTCCGCCGTAGGAGGCACCCAACCACCCAGCTCGACTCGCTAAAATATATACAATAAAAAGAGTCAAAGTTCCGAACAATAGATAAAGAAAGAAAAAAAAAGAGAAAAGAAAAATGCTGGGAAAGGAGTCAGCTTAGATGCAACAAACGCCGGGTAAGACACATTCGGTAGCACCAACTGTTCCGCTAGATAACCAAGGATCGCCTGAGCTCGATCCTCGGTAAACAAAAGATTCGGACGCAGCATCCGGATTGGAGGATCAGCAAGAACCAAAGGCTCCTCGGACGCGAACTGCCAGAGAACACGGTCGCCTAAAAACCAAGCGTCTGTCCTCTGGAGCACAGAAAGTCCCTGATAAAGGGCTCGAAAACGGCAGCGAACTACGCCTGCTCGAACGGCCTCAGGGACCCCCGACGATCAAACTCTAAGGACGGAGATCAATCTACAAAACACAATCACATAAGAAAGCCACTCGAAAAAAAAATATACATATGTGTGTTGTCAAAAATATACTCACTGACGCACGAGTCACCGAAAGAATCCTCTGGCAAAAGTCGCCGTCTATAGTAGCTCGCTTCTTCCTTATCATGACCAAACGATGGCCGATAAGAAAACAAGCCTCCCCGAATATCCTGGGGGCTAGGAAAGGCAAGTACGAGTACATCAAGCCTAAAAAAAATACAATGTGATCAAGAAGAGCCAAAATGGTGATGAAAAAATAATAAAAAGATTAAGATAAATACGCACCTCGAGGATATGACCATGCCACGAAATGGAGATCCAAGGCACCTCAGTAGCTGTCGCGGAATCCATCACCCGGGTCGCCTTGCCCATAGCTGTGAGCATACAGGCATACGACACCTCCGCCCAACTCAAGTTACCTACTTGCCCCAAATTACTAAGGCAAATAAGTAACCCGATAGCAAAACACTCTCTCCGATACTCAGAATAGTGACAAAAAGAACGTGGGTAATATATATCCGAGCCAGCTGCTCAGGTGTACACTACCGATCAACCTCGTCAGCCGACAGCTCGTCGGCAAGAGAATCGAGTACAGACAAGACTGTGCGTACATATGAAGGGCTGCCGTAAGACGGTCTCCCACAAGGACACGCAACCTCTCGTCTGACCCTTTCATGGTCTCCATAATCACAGGCTCACCTCCAAAAGGAAAACCTGTGATCATAGAGAAGTCGAAAGGGGTAACAGTCATCTCCCCCCACGGGAAGTGGAAAGTGTTGGTGGAATCCCACCAAAACTTCAGTAACCCGCGAAGGAAAGCGAGCTGACGATGCAAGCTGACTCGATAAGTCCCTCAGAGCTGCCAGCTAGGGGATGATCCCCAAAAGCTCCACCACCTCCTTCACCATGTCGGGTAAACTCTCAAAACGACCTCTCAAGTCACCCGAACTGTACAGACGTATGCTAAGCTCGCTCTAAATAAAATATATGAGAAAATGCGGTTATGACTTTTCAAAAAGAAAAAAAAAAGAAAGAAAGAAACGATGAAAGGACGGAGGCGCAAAAGAACTCACTATGCCGCGCCAACCCAGGATCGAAAAGTGATGGTCTGGGTCCCACCTCAAGACCTGGGGTCCCAGTTGGGAGGAACCTCCCAGACCACATCCTCATGACGACGTTAATCAGCCCCGACGCGTCCCTCTCGAACCTCCTCACGAGGATGTTTCACCCTCTTTCGAGGGCGAACCGCCTCGTCAGGCACTCCTCCAAGATCCTTCTCAGCATCGACAAATGGAGGGGAGTCCATACTATAATCGACAAAACTCCTTATTAGTTTACTTTCCTAAAAAAATAAAATATACGTGTTCTAGACCCATTTCGGCAGCATAAGTACTGTCGAGAGGGCAAAACACAAAAATCGAATGCCACCCACGCTTGGGGGCTACGATACCTGTAGTTAAACTCAGTAAATGGGGGCTTTAACACCCACAAAAGCCATCCTATACCAGTTTTAACTAAAGTATTCTAGAGATTATACTCCTAAATCTCAAATTATCAACTATTTTCAGGCAAATAATAATAACATAAACATAATTATCGTCTACCAAACAATCTTAAGGTTCGAACATGACAAAAATAAGCTAAAGTGTATAATTCGCACCATTTTTAGGATTCAAAATTTTCGAAACATGATTCATGAAAGTAATCGTAGTTCCAATACTATAATTTACTTCATAATCAACAAGTATAACAAAATGAGCAAGCAAAAAACAGCAAAATCGAACTAAAATTCGACCAAAATACCAAGAACGCATTTAAGTAAAGAAATGCTCATACAAGGTTCAATACTCAACCATTTTTCATGAAATTTGTTGCAAAACACTCCTTAAACATGGCATGACAACATGGAATAAACAATTTCAAGAATAATGGACCGAATTAAAGACCCCCAAATTCGAATTTTGGGGTTTAACGGTTCGATTTCCCCAAAGTCCACCAAAAAACGAAGTAAAAAAAGCAAAAACTTACATTAGATTGTGGCGAATATGAATAGGGGACGAGATCTACTTCCTTTAGCTTCAAAAAACAAAGAATGATGAGCTTTGTAGAGAGAGAAAGAGTCGAAAATGGCAAAGGAAGAAGAAGAGAAGGTGAAATGAAAAATCGCGCTCCGCGATTTTCTTTTACTGACTTAAGTGTCGCGCGCAACTGAATCTGTTGCGCGTGACAACCCAGTGCAACCCAGAATGATGCGCGCGTCTAGCCAGCGTGACCCACTGAGTTGTGCGCAGATAGTGGTCACTTAAAAGACCGGTATTTTGATTTCGATTCGTTTTATTTATTTTTAATGGTTTTTGTCCGTTATTAGACGTAATGGCGCGCAAATTATCAAAATCTTCTATTTTTGCTTTGCATCTTGTAGTTTATTTTCTTTTTTGATAGTTTTTTGCATCATCCTGCATGCACACCGTGCATTGTGCCTGCCCCAAGCATACGTTTTGGACGTTTTTTGTGAGCATGTCTTAAAACGTTCCGTAGTGGTGCTTTGTGTAAAAGCTCCCATAGACAGGTTTGTCATTTTACTGTACTGACTTTAGAAATGTCATGTTCTTTCCGTTTTTTTTTTTGGCGTCCACAACAAAAAAAAATGGCGTATCGTGCAGCGTAAAATTGCATGGTGTATCGTACAGCGTAAAATTGTATGGCATAGGTGCTACGTAAAATTTCATCCTCTTCCCCAGCAACATGATCTACCTCCCGTAACGAAAACGGTAGAACTTCTTTTCAACTTTAGGTGTTAGCTTTACGAGTCGACTGGCGCGCCGAACCATCGTGAACAGACACATTCTCAATTGGAAGCAAATACGATAGTTAGTGAGCTTACTAGCTTACAGTTAGGCTGTCCTTCCACCCCCTGTATAAAGAGCGACATGCCAAAGTCGCACCTATTTAGACACGTGCCCCTAGTCTTGAGACGCGTGTTTTCATCTTGTGGACAAAACTGCTGAGAGAGTCGCCGATTTTCTTCTCTCTCACTGGATTTGGATATATGCCTCCAGTCTTGAGACATGTATTTCTATCTTGTGGACCCCGAATACTTTGTTTTGGCAAGCGAGTGTCAAAACCTCTATTCACATGTTAGGCTATGAATGCTGAAGCACCTCTCTTTTATCATCTTTTAACTTGTTAAAATCATAGACTAAAGTTTCAATGACATATCAAGGGACTTTAGATCAACGATGCCATATATAATTGAGAGGATATCATCCTCTTTACTCTTTTTTAAACCGATATCTTCTCATGACATGACATCACACAAGACGGCCTTTACTTGTAAAAGCGTTCTACACTTGCAAAGGGTCAATCTAGATTCTTTAGCGCACTAAAACTAGAAAATACCTTTTCTAGTCTTAGCAGCTACTTGTCTCGAACACTTAGCGAATCGAGAATATTTTCGACATTCTCAACACTACTGAAAGATTCCTGATTCTTAAGGAACTTTGCAGAATGAGTCTCGGATTTACTTCCTTGACTACTTTGATCCTCGTCTATTCTAGACTCGATCAAAGTGGGGGCTAACTGTAGACATCTACTTTTGGCCTCCTGTCCCGACCGGAAGTGCTATGACGATAAATAAAACCATCTTTGTGTTGGATCAACGCGAAGAATGCTTATGGACAACTAATTGAGCCACAAGAATACAAAACAACTAGCCTAACCCAAAACGAAATGAATTAAAGTCCAATTAACTAAGCCTGATCAGAAATTAGGCTTAAACCCGAAGTCTAAACCTAATTTTGACGGACTTAGAGGCGCCTAGGTTAAAAATAAAAGCTGCCGCAGAAAAATCCGCGCGTATCTCATTGAGTCACACTGGTCTGGTGCGCGCAACACATAGAGTTGTGTGTGACGACCAACGCAGCCTCTAGTGATGTGCTCGCGGAAGATTTAGAATTTTATAAAAATATAAAATCGAATCTTACCATAATATCGCGTGCAAGACGTTCCGTTGCGCTGCCCATAGCAGCGCACCTGAATCACTTGCGCTGAGCTGGCGCGCGCAGCCTATTCAGATGCGCGCGACACTTGCTGCGGCAGAACACTCGAATCCCTAAATGTACCCATTCCTTATAAATAGAGGCTTAATACGAGGCTTAAATAGACAGAAAATAACCCGAAACTCTGGCAGAAACTTTGTGAACTTGTGTACTCTCAACCCTCTTGCCTAAACACTCACCCCCTTTATTACTTGTTACTACGGTGGAGGTTCCCAAACAAGAAGGAGTCCATAAGTGTTCTAAACAAAGGTCTAGCAAGGAAAAGTGGTAAATTCCCGAGCACTTAGATCAATCACCTTTTCTTTTCTTATTTAAACAAACTTTAATTGATTAATTAGTGTTGTTTGATCACTTTAAACGAACTTTTAATTAATTAATTTCACATAGTATCTTGCGTTAAATAAAGAATAGAATTGAATAATTAATTATTGTTTGATCACTTAAGACAAGGCGAATATTGTTTATTTATTGTTCTTTTCACGAATATTAATTAAATAAAGAATAACGACTTTTCCAATATAATTCCTACGTGATTAATGCTTGTAAATAAAATCAACTAACTTAGTTTTTAGGTATTGCGTTGCATATATTGTTTGGTAATGAAATTGTGAAAAAGGAAGAGCTAGTAGAGGCCGCGCTAGGGCTAGAATAATGATTCCCCCTTAAAAGGAACGTTATTTTAGTACCCTCGCTCCCGAACTCATTTTTGGTATAAGTAGACCAATTTGGGCATGGGTAAACTTACGATTCATGCTAAATATCCCTTGAACAATACTTGGGAGAAAGGCATGAACGAGGTTTATGAGTTTTCCTAAAACTCATTGGCAACTCCTTACTAGTTTCTTACAAAAAAAGCATAATGATAGGATCAACTCTAATTCAAGGTCACCCAAACAGTCAGGAATTCAAATCCTAATACACCCTAACAAGTGTAAAGTCCTAGGCTTTTAAATGGTCATGGGCATATAAGGAGAAGGATCCCCTACGATGGGCACACCCTCCTTACAGCGATTCGTTTGCTCTAGCTTCCTTCCCTTTGGACGCCACTATGCTTAAGTGTATGATCACAGTGGAGCTCAAGTGTGGGATGCTTGAAATATTCCTTACATTGACCCAAAAATTAAACCTTTTATTATTTAACCCAATAATTAAAATAATTTGTCCCAAAATATATATATATATATGTAATAAATAAATAAATTATTTATAAATACATAAAAAAAATACGGGATATTACACTTTGGTAGCTTCACAAGATCAAAAGTATGGTTATCATGCAATGATTTCATTTCATCTTTCATTGCATTTAATAAATGCTGCTTGTTATCACTATCCATGCCTTCCTCAAAGGACTCAGGATCTATCATTCGGCTTGTTAGGAGAACATAATCAGCAGAACGATACCTCGTGGAAGGACACCGGTCTTTGATAAACCGTCTCACAAGATCTGGTTGCACTTCATTTGAACCCTGGTTAACAAGCTCAATTGCATCATCACCATCATCATTATCAACATTATCATCTACCTCTAGAACATCATCCCCAATATCATTATCTTGCACCTGTTTAGCTGGAGTAGGTGCAGGAGTCAAAAGAAGTAGATCAAAATCAACCAAATCATCGCCACTGTGAGATGTTGATTCTTCATCCTTTTGGATGTCTTCAATTCTCTGATTCTCGACAAATACTACATCCCTGCTTCGAATCAATTTCTTCTCTACAAGATCATAAAACCTGTAACCAATTAGTCCAAAGAATAGCCCACAAAGATGCACTGGCGAGTCTTTGAATCCAGCTTCGATCTTTCACCATTCAAAACATGCACAAATTCCTTACACCCAAAGACACGCCAATGATTATAAGAAACCTCCTTGCCTAGCCAAACCTTATCTGGAACATCGCCATCTAAATGAACAAAAGGAGACAAATTAATCCCATGTGTAGCTGTATACAAAGCTTCACCCCAAAAGTGTCTTGGTAATTTTGCCTTTGAAAGCATGCACCGTATTCTCTCTAACAACGTTATGTTCATTCTCTCTGCTACTCAATTCAACTGTGGAGTCTTCTTTGGTGTAAACCGGTGTTGTATGCCCTGCGAATTGCAAAAGTCATCAAGTGGTCCGATGTATTCACCACCATTGTCACAACGGATGTACTTCAAATTTTAACCTGTTTGCCTTTCAACCAAAGCTTGAAATTACTTAAAAACATCAAGCGCCTAATCTTTGGTTTTCAAAGCATAAACCCACAACTTTCTTGAACAATCATCAATATAGGTAACAAAGTAAAGTGCACCACTAAAACTTTTGACTTTTAAAGGACCACAAACATTAGAATGAACAAGGTCAAGCAAACCTAATTTTCTGGAAGGAGGGTGTCTCTTGAAAGAGATTATATTCTACTTGCCTGCGAAACAATGTGGCCATTTGTCCAACCTTTTACTCTTTAAATCTGAAGTGCATTCTACTTCATCAAACAACTTAGCCCTTTTTCACTCATATGGCCAAGTCTTCTATGCCACAACTTTGTTAGATCATTATCTACTATATTTACACTATCTGTACGTGGAAATTGTGGATTTTGCAGCAAATACATGCTCGCGTGCTTCTTCCCACGACCTAACACCAAACTTCCCTTAGTAAGCTTCCACTACCCACTATGAATCTATGAAAGGTGTTACAATAGCCTTCATTATCGAGCTTGCCTATTGAGATCAAGTTTAAACGGATGTCTAGAACATGCCTAACATTCTTAAGCACTAACTTTGCTCCAATGTCAGTTACCAAGCAAACATCACCAACACCAACAACTTGAACCAAGCCATCATTACCCATCTTCAATACCCCGAAGTCACCAGATGTATAAGATGTGAAGAATTCCTTCCTAGATGTCACATGTGGTGAAGCTCCACTATCAATCACCTAACTTGTCTCATATCTAGCAAGATTCGTAGAACTCTCATCATGAATAATGATAAGATCATCAACTGTTGCCGTTGCAGCTCGATCATCACCATCTTGATCTTTCTAACCATGCTTCTTTTCCTGCTTGCCATTACCACCCCTATTGTTATCTTTCTTCCACTTCACTAGTACATAACTTACTTTTTCTTCCACTTCACTAGTACATAACTTACCTTAAGTAACACCCAAAAAGTATTACATAAAATAGTAAGAGTGCTATTATAGACAATAGGTAACACTTTAGTGAGTGATACATCCGCCCATGTTACCTAAGGTCTTATGTAGCACTTTGGGTTACGTATGGTAACACTTTTATTAGTGTTACTTGTTATTTCTTATGTAACACTTACTTACCTAAGTGTTACTTGTTATTTCTTATGTAACACTTACTTACCTTTGGTATCATTTTTCAATCATATAGTAACACTTTATCTGACATTGTGTATCACTTTTGCGAACTAATTTATTACCTTATTGATTATTAGGTAACATTTTTCAATCATCTTTTGACATATAGTAACACTATTTGACACTATATGTATCACTTTTTGCGAACTAATCTAACACCTTATTAATTCATAAGTAACATTTATTATTACTACAAATACTAATATGATTATTAAAAATATGTAATTTTTTAAAAATATAAAAATAATATTAACATGTACAACAACCACGAATATAAAATTAACACATACAATAGACCATAATTTGAATTGATATGATTTCATAGTTTTACAAAAAAAAAAAAAAAAAAAAAAAAATAAAATAAAATAAAAAATAAAATAAAATAAAAATAAACACAAATTTGTTTGTTTGGCTAACAATCTAATAATCAAAACAAAAATAAAGTCAACTTCTATCTCTAGCTAGATCAAACCACCAAATTCCCTAGCGCAGTAGCAAAGAGACAGCAGTAATAACAGCAGCAAGTAGTAACAGCACGCGGATAGCAGCAGGCAGCAGTAGCAACAAACGACGGTACCCGGCCAGCAGACAGTAGAGACATCAGTAGGCAACAATAGTAAGAGTAGTAATAGCAGATTGCATCAAGTAGCAGTAACAGCAAACATCAATAGGCATCAGTACGAGCAGTGACAGCAGCAAACATTAGTAGGAGCAGTGACAGCAGCAAGAAGTAGTAACAAGACTAGAGAAATAGAAACCAACAATTGTCAATATTCTCGCTTTATTAAAATAAAAGGAAGACATCATGGCTAATCTATCACATGAAATAGTAGTGGTTCATAACTGGTTGTATCTCATCTAAAACAATCCAAGTCCACTACTCCCACATTATTGAAAGAAAGTAAAAAAAAATTATATATATACATATATATATATATATATATATATATATATATATATATATATATATATATATATATATATATGACTGGTAGCTTGTAAATTCTCTCTTGCCTTTTATTACTTTAGTTTCTTAAGAGAACGACCAGGTCTTGATGAACTTTATATAGCCGTGGACGAAATTAGCAATTCTTGATATTAGATATGCTCTTTTAAAAAAACCAATTACACAGCCTGAGTTACTAGGTGAATGAGGAGTGATTGGGTGAATCAACAGCAAACTTAGGTAAAAAACGAGAAATATGGCAGCAGCAACATCTGTTATAGTATTAGTAAATAGGTTTACCTCGCCTTTCCTACGGGTGGGAAGAAGAGTTGCAGTTGTTAATAGTAAAGTCAACCCTGCAGCTAGCAAGAAGTTGGTTGTGGGCCTTGTGGCTGCTATAGCTGCTCCTAAGAAGTCTTGGATTCCTGCTTTTAAAGGTGGTGGCAACTTTATTAACCCCGAGTGGCTCAATGGCTCTTCTATTCACCCATTACGACTACCACTGCATTATTAGTGCAATAAGTTGTTCAGCACTTCTAAAAAAATAATAAAAAAATAAAATAAAAACATATAGCTCATATGTTTATTTATGAAAAAATTAACACATACAGCTTATTTAGCTATGTTAGTTGAATAAATACTCATCTTGAAGCACTTAGTGAAGTGATTTCCATGCCAACTTATAAAGGACTGTTTCACTAACCCCATCATCTTTGTATAAATTTCTGCAATATTGTATTTATTATACCAGCTATAATCAGCAATGCCAATCTAGTGTTCTATTCATTCAATTGCTCATCACACCAAGCCAGGCATATATACAAGCACACATATAAAATGAAAATCATGTTGCAAACCAGGCCACAGAAGAATGCACATCAGATGAATGTACACGCACCAGTGACAAGGGGAAAAGGAGGCAGAAAACTATACATATAATAAAAATTTATGAATTTTAAGTATCATAATGTATCCCAGCAAACCAAATAAAATTTAATACTCGTACATTCTTCCTTATAATGATCAAACTAATATTAGTCATGAGCATGCATAAGTCAAACCCAAGTACCTACAAGATCGAAAGCATGAATTTCACCTAACTCGGCAATTAAAATCATCCATTCCTCTGAAATTGTAATATAATTGACATCTACAGCATAAAGAGCATTGAAATCATCACCAACTAGTGATAGAAACTTGTTTTAACAAAAAGCACCCCCTTGAACAACATTGACTATTTAGAAAAGTGTACATCAATTGAAGGTGGGGTGATTCCTACAGATATCTAGTAATCTAATAAATAATTCCTGAAGACTAGTTCAAATTTCTTGTGAGAATGATCATCTTAAGTATTATTGCAAAGAGGAGCACATATGTCATTCATCTTATTTTCTAAAATTAAAAAATCCTACTAAGCTGATGAAGTTTAAGATTTCAAAACTAGTTTCGATTCTACACAACAATCTAGCACAAAAAACTAACTACCTAAGAATCAGAATAGATCAAACAATCAAATTTCACAATTCGACACAATAATCTAACACATCAAAACTTTCACACAAAAACAAGATCATTCAAAACTAAAAACTAAAAATCAAAAAATTTGATTGCCTTTCTCATAAAATATAAAAGAGAAGATCCGAAATCAAAATCATCTTCAATTATTACATGAGCCAAAAGTAGGAGGTTGATGATAAGAAACCACTGAACCATACTATAATTCTATTCCCACCACTACTAATTTTACACTAGTAGAAAAATGAAGATTGGCACTGAGCAATGGCCACCGGTTTTTAAAAACCGGTGGGGAAAAAATGGGCGGGATTTTAAGGGAAGGGTATAAGAACCTGTCAAACCGAACCGGTGGGAAAAATAATAATCCCACCGGTTTGCACCGGTGCCCTATTTATTAAAAAAAAAACACCCCCCCCTTTATAAACCCTAACCCTAACTCATCTCTCCTCTCTACGGCCTCTCTCCTCCTTCTCTCTCCTCTCTCCCCTCTCCTCCTCTCTCCGGCCTCTCTTCTCTCTCCTCTCTCCCCTATCTCTCCTGCTCTCTCGTCTATCTCGTCTTACCCCTCTCTCTCTTCTCTCGATGATCTCCTTCTCTCTCGTCGCCCTCCTCTTCTTTCCCCTCAAAGCCCACCACCACCACCGCCACTAACCACCGCCACAACCTTGGAATCTAGGGTATTGATTTTAAGAACAAAGTACAGGTTTTTCATGTCAAATTCGACCCTAAAAACTCTAGATCTAGAATTTTTACGGTCGAATTTGACCTTTGAAACCCAAATTCAAGCCAATATCGGGGTTTTGGTGGAATTCAAGGTAAGTTCTCTTTTTTATTTCTCTTATGTTGTTTTTTAAGATTTTTTTATTTTATTTTATAGTGATGTGGTTGAATTGCGGTGGTGGTGGGTGGTTTGTGTTCAGGGTAAAGGTTAAGGTGGGAGTGGGCTAGTTGTTTCGGGTGGATCTGGTTTAGGTGGGAGTTTTGGTGGGGTGGGGTGGGGATGGTGGTTTGGGTGGGGATGGGGGTCGTGGTGGGTGGGAATCTAGTTTGGTTGGGGTTTTGGTGGATGGGGAGGTGGGTTACGGGTTTTGGTGGGGTGGTTCGGTCGTTTTAGGTGGGTGGTGGGGTGATTTTTGGTGGCTGGTGGGGTGGTTTTAGGTGGGTGGTGGGGTGGTTCGGTCGTGGGTCGTGGGTCGTGGATGGTTTTTTTTTGTTTTAATTTTGCAGATTTAATTTTTTTTGTTAGTTTACAATTTTGTTTTAATTTTTTGCAAATTCAAGCTATTCGAAGAACAATTTTTTTTTTAATTGTAAATTAACAATTTATTGATGAATATATATGTAATTTATGTATATTATGATTATATTTAAGTATCTCCTGATTTTTAAGTGAAAAAAATGAAAAAAAAAATTATTTTTTTATTGCATAATTGCCACCGGTTAACCAATGTTAAATTATAGAATTGCCACCGGTTTTGAACCGGTGACATTTTTTTTATTTTTGGCATCCCTCAAATGCCCACCGGTTCAAAACCAGTGGCATAGGGGGTTTTGAACCGGTGGGCTAGCATTTTTCCACTAGTATAAACAGCTTATAATTATAATGATTATTACTATTATTTTGATTATGACTATAATTATGATTATTCCAATTCTGCTCAAACCCATCATAATTTCCCATCCTCGCTCCGTGGAACGCTTAATCATCATCTTCATCCTCCTACTTGAATCTTAACCCAAAATTTGATCCCTAACCCAAAAATTCGAATCCTAATCCTAATAATTTGAATCCTAACCAAAAATTCGAACCCTAACCCAAAATTTTGAACCATAATCCTAACAAATTCACAGCAGCAAGCAGCAACAAATAAAGAGCAAGTAATTGCAAAGCAAAAAAAAAATAAATAAAATAAAATAAAAGAGAGACGAAATCCGATCCCCAAATTCACAGAACCATCGTTTATTTGTATCGTAAAATCAAAATAATAAATAAAAAAAAACAAAATACCCAAAATCAAAACAATTCAAAAATCAAAACAAACCCTAAATTGGAAAAAAAAAAAAAAAAGGCAGAAAACTTACAATTGGAGGTGCCGATGGCGCGGTTTTGCAGGAACGCAATAGAGGTGATGACGGTGTGGCTTTTGGATGGTGGAAGCGCAGCGTCGGCTTGTGTAAGGTGGTGGAGAAATTCTTCACCTTTGTTGCGAGGAAAGACAAAGAAAGAGAAAATTGAAGGATATGAGAAATTAAGGAGATGAGAAATTGTGATGAGAGGGAGGGAGGAGAGAGTATAGTGGGGGGGCTGGTGGTGGAGGTTGGTTGTTATGGTGGTAGCGTTTGTTAGCAAGAAAATTGGTGGTGGTGGTCATGGGAAGGGAAGTGGTTGTGAGGAGGAGAGAGAAAACTATTGTTTGGTGGTTTGTAAGGTAAGGAACAATCTGGACTTCGGGTTAGAATATACTCCGTGTAAATCAAGTGTAATTTTTTATTTTATTTTATTTTTTTAACTTTTTTCTCCTACTAATACATAGTTAATGTCAAAGTGTTACAACATAGTGTTACTTAATATAAAAGTGTTACACTCAAGGTGTTACAAAAGTGTTACTTATAAATTAGTTAAGCTTTTAGCCTTGAAAGTGATACCATGTGGTGTTACCTTAGGTCATTTTTGTACTAGTGCTTGTAGTAGTATTTCTGAATGTGACCCATTTTATCACAATAGTTGCATTTCATGTTTTTGTATCTCCCACGGGACTTGCCCCTGCTTTTATCTTTGCCACTCGGAACCCTGTTCTTGCTTCTTCCCATGTTCTCAGCAACATATGCTTCCTCGGACGAAGATGACACACCATGAGATTTCTTTCTCATCTCCTCATCCAAGATACCAACCTTAGCAAGATCCAACGTGATTTTGCCATGTGGTGCAGAGTTACAAGTGTCATTCTGAAAGTATCCCATGAATTAGGAAGAGTACCAAGCAATATAAGTCCCTGAATCTCATCATCAATCTAGATTCCCATGGCTAACAACTGTTGGAGAAGGCCATGAAAATCATTCAAGTGATCTGAAAGTGTCTTGCTCTCTCTGTACTGTAAGCCCATCAATCGCTTAGTATAATTGCCAGACTTACTAGCATACAAGGATTCAAGCTTTTCCCAAAGGGACTTTGCATGCACATTATCATTTATGTGATTCAGGACATTATCATCAACCCATTGGCGATGAACCCACAAACTTGCTCATGTTCAAATTGACATTGCTCATCACTTTACTTTCTGGTTTTCAGTACTAAACACAGGTAAATGCCAACTCTTGACATACAACAAATCTCTCATCTTTTTCTTCCAAAGATGATAGTTAGTTCCATTCAAGCTAACCATTCTACTAGTGTTAATATTACTGGATTCCATCCCGAGAACTCAATATCAAAGTCGTGGCTCTAATACCAGATTGTTAAGGTAAACACACCTTTTGCGGAATAATCAATCGACCAAACAAACAAGCCACAAGTACGTACAAGCTACTAGTTTGTTCAAAGGTCACACTTAACCTAAGCTATTGGATATATCTCCAAGATCAACAAACCACCAGCAACATCGACTCTTTAAACTGCAACAACTTAAGGAAAAGAACGAGCATAAACATCAAGCAAAAGACACACGATATTTACGTTGGAAACCTTTTCGATGTGAAGAGTAAAAACCACGGAACTTTAGGAGTCCACCCAAATTGCACTTATATTATGATCAAGGAATGTTACACTAACACAATTCTACACAATTCTGAATCCTAATAGTGGGTACTCAATTTACCCAACAACAACAATCATAAGAGCTAAAAATTGAGGAAGAAACTGAGAGATATAACCAGAAAATTAAGGTTCTGTCCAGTAGCCGTAAGTCACAAATCAGAGCAGAAAAACAACAATCTGACCGTTGAAAACAAAGCCCTAGATGTCCCAGACAAGCTGTCGAATTTTGCTTAATCAGACCACGGATGAGCCTCGATCGGGGCTGATTTCTGAATCTGCGCAGTGGAAACCGTGAGTTGTTCTTTTTTGTGTTTTTTTTTTTTTCCTACTCTCAACTACTTGCTTCCCTCATTTACTCCCACTTGTTGGCAGCAATTAAAAGGAGTTACCAAGCCTTTCTTGCCTACCATTTCACACGGCAAAGGCACCCCCAAAGTCAACTAAAGTAGTAGCTTCTCAAAGAAGCACTAACACACTTGGGCTAAAACTTGACTAGTTGCCCCAAAAAACTAACACATTATCAAATGGGCTTTCTCCACATAGGAAGAGACCCATAGCGCAACACTCATTGATTAAGGAAGCCAAATATTTGAGCTTCAATTTGGGTTGCCTTCTTAACCCCCATAGATTTTGATTGTGTATTTATTATGGTTCGTACATTACATGTACACTCTTTCCAGATTACATGTAAAAACATCAATCTTTAGCCAAAAGTAAACAAATCATCAATATTAAGTAATAAACTATTATGGTATCAATTCCTTTTTTTTTTTTTTTTTTTTTTTTTTTTTTGGTGCAATCAAATTCGTATGTTATTTTGATTAGTTTTACCCAATTTTTCTTAATACTCCTTAGTATCTATATTAGAAATCCACATTGAATTTGTTAATAATTTTCGTAAGCTTATTTTATTAAATTTCTTCCACCTTTTAAATGATATACGATGATTATAAACCTATTGCTAAATTCCAACATTTTCCTACAGAGGAAAACCCAATTAATATCCTATATAAACAAAACATGTTTATATTATCAAATTTTCACTCTCCTTTCCCCCATGGACATTATTTCCTTCTCTCTCCTCCCCTCCCATGGTCAATTGGTCATGCCAACACTCACCCACTAACAAAAGACACCCTAATAACAAAGTATGTAAAGTGGGTACATACTAACCCCTTAGGTGTTAGTGGTCATTCGATGGTCGATTGGTGGTGCTAATGGTCATGCGGTAGTGCAGCAGGTGGTACTAGTGGTTATGTGGTGGTGATAGAGGAGAGAGAAAGGGGTATGGCGGCTAAATTTACAAAATAACCCTTAATATAAACAACTTTTGAAAGATTTATATGCACAGATGGGTGTTTGTCATAAAAGCCATTGATATTTGGGAAAAAAAAAAAATGAAGCCCAAAAATTCACGATTGTCACAATATATAGACAAATTAGTAAGGTTTTCCCTTGAGAAACTTTGTACCTTTGTTTGGGATACTTTTTAAACCTTAAAACAGTCTATATGCGAGACTGTCGAGACACATACGCAACACCAGTATCATGTATCAGTGCTCATGAACTTCGAATTCAAAGGTTACACAAAAAAGGTTATAAAATATTTTCTTTGAAATGCCAATAGCAATTCCTTAAAACGACATTTAAAGACAAAAATATGACGACAGAGTATAGGAAAAAAACCACTAGTGCCGTACACAAAAATTAAAATGGCAATCATATTTATAACAGCAGCAAATAGACACACTCACTCACTGTGAGGGTAAAGAAATATTTGGATTACTACATTATTATTTCTTCAGCTGCAGCTAGGGATGAACAAGATCTTAAACGAGACATCCTCAAAATGGATCACCAAACTTCAGGACGAAGCTCACCAGTTGCAGGAGGCATCCATCTCCCAGAATGGTATACATTCTCACCAACCTTCCAGCCAGGCACATTCTTCATGATTCTGGCCTCATCTTCTAGGTATTTTTTCCATTCTTTGACAAATCTGTGAATCATGATGAACAGGTAATCAACTAGACTGATGTATAATAACCACTGCAAAATTATAAACAAGAGGAAATCACAAACTAATATAAAGCTTAACTACCTTTCATCCTCTTCTGCCTGCAGCAAAGGCAGTATGGCTCGGCGAGCAGCATATTTCTCTTCTTTTATTGCCCTATTCATAAATTTAGCATAAGTACATGATGTTCAACGTGTAATCAAGGTAACACTACATAGAAGTATATATTCATTCCACAACAGTTATTGATTGACTGGCGGTTATGTTAAAAATTTCAAAAAACCTTCTCAGTTATTTATAAACTTTAAATTCATATACGTGTCATAAGTACACAAACAGAGCAGTTGCTTACATGAGATTTAGAGTAACAGGACAAATTAGAAGTGGACACTAACCACTTGTAGAAAGTGTACAGAAAACTTAAGGCAATCTCTCCTATGTGGGTTCTTGTAGTGCTTTAGTGCTATAGAAATGGAAAAAGACGAGGAAATGAGACAAAGGAGAGACTTAACATCTAGGCTTGATCTTCACCCACACTTCCAGTAGGCCACCTGCTATTTTCACCAAATCAATCAGGAAAGAAGTCCTGGAAAAGCATCAAGGTCTCAAGGATGTAGAGGGGATTGCAATAGATATTGGTTCTTGATAGAGCAGAACTGGTGTGATTGAAGTGACATCAGATTAGCAATAGGAAAGCGCTGAGGTAAAGCACGGGACAATGAACATCAATAATGTGTGGCAATGGATAATTCCTATGGCACCACCCTTAAAAGAACCCAATAAACCTTTTTGCATGTGCATGTATCAAGTTTAGGTAAACACCCATCTTAATTGGCTCCATGATCCACATATCTATTGCTTGACCAATATACTTTTTTTGAAATAAGATTTACATTCACTCATTTCTTAGGAAAAATATAAACAAATTAGTGAATGTGTATGTCATAATTTCTTCATGTCCATAAGATAATTTAATTTTCAAGTCATTTTCAAATGTGAAAAAAAAAAATTAAAAAAAAAAAAAATCCAGGGCTTAGTAGCTGAAATCTGATAACAAGCAGTAGATCAAGTCTTGATTTGAACTATGCCCAATCCAAGCCTCCAAATACCTATGTTACCCGAGGTTCTTCAGCAGCAATTGATACAAATGCTAAAAGCTTCTGGAAAGGGTCAATTCTAGGCAAGGAAGGGGAAGGGAGGCTACTGGTAAATTATATAGCAATGACATCTAGTAACAAAAGAGCCAATTGGCAAATTCATGGCAGGAGAGATTTGGTTGAAGATTTAAGATTTTAAGGTTGGAAAAGAATTCCGGTTGCAGAGATTTTGCTTGACAGCCCCCAAAATTCATGGATGATGAGACAATCTTGTTTATATAGCATCATGAACAGCATTTTGACTACTTCAAACAGCCTTTCCTGGTTCATTACATAGTTCAATCCATTTTGCAAATTAAAGATATGGTTGATTGCAGAAAGGCCAAACAAACAAGCCCACTGTCCTATAGTATTTTATTATATAAATGATTAAAATTAAATCCTTAAACTCAAGGCCATTTACTTCTCAGATGAAAGAATGGAAGCTAGGCCCCATTTTCTTTCAAATATAATTATATAAATATAAAATAATAGAAAATTTTCTTTCAAATTCAACATAAACTTGACAGAGAAGGAAACTTTAAGCCAAACATACTTCAACTGTAATAGACTAACCTAAGGAGTATTATTAGGTTAGAGTCTTTAGCTTTGGTATAAATACAGAGAGGGGAGAAAGGAGAAGGTAGGCAGAAATTTGTATTGAGGGAAACCTTAGAGAGTCATGGCCTAAAGCCATTTGTTGGAGAGTTGTGAGCTAAACTCACTATTGGAGATTAATAGCCTTAAGCTATTAAACCTATCATTTGTAATCCTTCCACCATTATCAATCAATACTAAAGCTTCCATTCTTAGTTATTCTTCATATTCAATCAATTTACGAAAAATCAGATTATAAAGTTCACTTAAAGAATCCCTCTTTTCCTCTTTATTTCCTGTTACTTGCGTGAGTTAAGTTAGCAGTAAGCTCAGTTCATTACATCAACATATGAATGATTGGAAGCTTGTTACCAATTTTTCCTGGATATATTACCTCCTCCACAAAACCAAACACTCTCCCTGTCTCCCAAAGAATGGCTGTGATGGATGAGGGATAAGTTTTTTTCAGAAAAACTGATGGAATTCACACATGACATTACCCTGAAAAAAAGAGTTGGCTTCAAAATTTAGCCAAGTCATAGGTACTCAATTTACAAGTAACCACTCTTTCCTATCATAGAAAACCACAAGCAATCTTCATCCCATCAAACTACCATCCATTTCCACCCTCGTAGTAGGCTAGTGGCTAAAAGGGGCTCTTTATACACCAAATATGTGACCCATAAACGACATTGTTTTACTTAACCTCTAGTGTCTAAGTAATTGTAAACCATTAAAACCAAGTAAGAGGTAACCTCACTATTTTAAAAGAATGATCTCAGCAATTCACATTCTTCAATATTCATCAATAAACACAAAATTACTAACAGCTTAAGGCTCAACAATAGAACTAAGCATTCAAATTATGCACTATGCATGAACAAAATCTAGCCTTCTCCCACAAAAGAATGTAAAAAAAATAAACATATAGGTGAGACTACCGTCAAAGTAGCCTATGCAAAATTGCTTATCAACCAAATGTATGCACCGTTCTACAACTTAAGCACATACACATACACCAATAACAACCAAAAGGGCTATTAACCATGCACTTTTAATAGCACATCCCATGGATGACATATCACTAAATTGTTGGCTTCCACAATATTGCCATGTGTCAATATAATACTTTATGAGCTCAATTTTGAAGGGAAGTATAATTAAGAGAAGGGTAGTAGTTGAAATAGATGATTCATCACAAATATTCAATATACATTAATTGCTAGCCGCCCTAGTCCTTGATGAAAAGCTACTGAACAAAGAGAGTTCTGCATTAAATGACACCAAAATGAAGAAAATCTCTTAGGTGCACCTACTCAAGCAACAGTAGACTCTTTGTTGGAACTCAGCCACAGCATCATCTGCCCGTCAAAAGATTCATACTGTACTTTCCTAGACACAAGGACTCACTAATCGACATTAGAACATGAAATTGACTAGAAAGAAAGATTAATTTGTGGAGCAATTATATTAAAGAATTCAGGACTCATATATCAGTGAGAATCCCAGTGAAACGTAAGAGATCAACGGAGTCACATCAAAGAATCTGATCCTGAAGGAAACAGAACGTGCTACTAGGTTTACAATTGACATAAAACCCTACAATAGAAGCCATAAGCCATTATGAGTAAAATACAGAAAATCAGCACATGATACAGCTACCTGTAATAGTGTAATGTTTACATGTACCAGAAGGAAGGGATATAACATTACTTGTCATTGATAGTTTGTTTCGAAAACAGTTACCGGGTAGAGCTGGAAAGCAGTTAAATAGAGTTAAGAAGAAGGTTAGGAATGCAATAAAGGAGGCACAGACTCACTGTAAGGGCAGTCAGATCATTGTTAAGCAATATGTAGTATTGAAAGAGAATCCACCAGTCAAATGTGGGTGGTTGTATATGTATAGGTTGATTACACTGATTAATCAATATTATCCATCCTATCTTGGCCCTATTCTACCTTTTGTTCTCTATCAATCTATGATACAATTCTTTAATTTCTCTTAAATCTCAGACTAATCTACTATGTTTAGCAAGAAAAGCTAAAAATCACTTGGATTCCTAGTATAATAAAAGGTAAATGGTGACAGTAAGAAAAGAATTGGAGGGGTGAGATAACTTAAAACCTCACAACACCATAAACACTTATCGTCATTATCGGTAATAGAGTCATAGAGTAAACTATTATGTGTGAAGAGAAAATCTTATCTTGGAGTTCATTTATCCAAGGGAGAACCAATCCAATAAACAACATACAATTAATCTTGTAAATAATTAATTCCTAAGAAGGATTTGGAAATCATTTATGCCCTTTCATAATTACACAATGGATAGCATAGAACAACACAATGAAGAAAAGGTCCATTCTCAATATGCATCAACCTTCAACATGGTTTCTCATCAACAAATCTAATGCAACAAATCTATTGCAACAAATCAACCATTCAATCTGTATTCTAGGTTAAGAAAACTATCAGCGATGGGCGTAGTTAAGGACTTAGCCCTACATTCATTGGCCAAGACACGAAACAAATTTTCTAGAGTATCAAACAAACCTTTCATTCCACCCTATCATAAAATTTTGAAAATAACTCAGCAAAAAGTCATTGGCCTATACTCCCATAGGGGCCAAAACAAACTCACCCATGAAGTGCATCTACTATAGTGTTTAGCATGCTTGACATAGACCCGCTTTAACAATTGCCAACATCAAACCATATATATGATCTTACAGCACATTAACCTTATTCGCCAATATGTTCGACACCCAAAGCCTATCCTGGTTAAGCCTTCTCACACGACAAATACCGACAATTTTCATGCTAGTCAACAAACCCATTTATCATACGAACAAAATCACAAAGGGAAATAATCCTTGTTTTTGTAGCAAATCCTAAATAAGTCCACTAAACATAGCTCATTCAGCTCCATATTCCAATCACATTACATCCATAATCTCTTAAAGCTCACAAACAATAAGTCAATAACCCAGTAACAATCTCAAATCAACAAAACTTTCAAAAACCCATGTAATTTCCAGGCAATCGAAGGCATTTTCACGCCAATATTCAAATTCTCAACATACCCATCAATCCAATTTAATCCCCTAATCATTTATCATACCAACAATTTCACAAACCCTAAATTAAGTCCACTAAATGTAGCTCATTCAGCTCCATATTCCAATCACATTACATCCTATAAACTCTAAAAAGCTCACAAACAACCCAACAACAATCTCAAACACGAATCCAACAAAATCATCAAAAACCCATGTAATTTCCTGCCAATCCAAGCCATTTTCACGCCAATATTCCAATCCCCAATAAACCCATCAATCAAACTCAATCCCCAAAATACCCATCAATCAAATTCAATCGAAAATAGCAACACTAAGTCAAACGCATAAAATAAACAAGATCCAAGTTTGAACAAAAGAAAAAGAGAGAGAAAATAGAAAATACCGGCGCTTCTTGTTGCCCTCGCCAACCTGGTACATACCCCAAGCGAAAGCGCCGAAAGTGGTGAGGAAGATGGCCATGGCGCTAGGACCTTTGGTGGGGATACGACGGGCGTAACGAACAGGAGCGAAACCACCAGGTGGAGGTCCATCTTGAAGGAAAGGCATGTCCTTCACACTCGCCATTCCTGGCTTGTTCCTGATCACAGCCTCCGTCATTTTTCTCTCTCTACGAATTCGATCGTCGGTTGGATTGAGTGATTGGTTGGGTGTTGGGGGTGTCTGATGAGCTAGCTATGCAAAGAGGTTTGCCGCAAAGGGCGACTACTATTTGTGGGGGTTATGGTGATTGGTGTGAGGAGGGGAGTTGGATGATGGGTCTTAGGAGAAAGGAAGGTTTTTTTAGATCCATTGTGTTTCTTATGCGGAATACTCCTTTCGTTTCATATTGGGTCCGATTTGGTGCAGTATGGTACCCAACAAAATCAAATTTTTGAAATTTATCGAGACCGAATAATAATTTCTCAAACTAGTGTGTCATCCTGGCGTTGCCCCCGGGATATTACTTTGAGTAAATTTTTTTTTAATAATAAAGTGTTTAAAGTATTAATAATTTGGAATGCAAAGTTGAATATTGAAGAGAATATAAAGCATAATATGTGTCTCTTTGTTCTTGAGTTTAGATGCAAAGTTTAAATACATTTATGTGGAAGAGTTAAGCATAAATTAATGGTAATTAAGATGGTAAGACATGTGGTGTAATTCCATGAGGTTAGGAGTTCAAACCTCTTTTGGGATATTGAGTAGTAACGTGGCACATGTGGAATATAAACGTTTTTAGGAACGCTTTTTAATATATAACTATAGATTATTGAAATTTATAGTAGATTGAGAATTTTATGTGTGCTAGGGATTCCTACGCGTTGTATAACTAGGGGAAATACAAGTTACTCATCATGAGTAACGTTTTTCGTAACTCAAGGGACACGGTCGTAATTTTGTGCGCTTTAATTAGGGATATATTTGTCAAGTATGATTTTAAGTGAGATTGGGGGAGTTAACGCCAAGAATGGTCGTTAACGTTTATGAGATGGTGAAAAGTTAGGGTTTGGTTTATCAAAATCGAATTCGCACAAAGGTGGGGAGTCGCTGGTGTTTTGGGTGTTTTTGTCCCTTGGGAGAGTTACAACTCGAAGACTGGTCCGCCTGGCTTTGTACCTGCAAAATCAACAGAGACTCCGGTTGGGTGGAGCTCCGCCTCCGACGATCAAGTTAGAAACTTGAAAAAGGATAAAAAGTGCGGAAATTAAGGTGGGGATCTGCTTGGATTCCAAGCTCAGATATTCTCTAATGTGAGAGAAAATGGATCTAATAAATGATTGTGAATGCCCCCAAAATGGGGAATATCTCCCTATTTATAAGGTCATGGGAAAAGTGCCCTCCACTAGGTCATTCTGACCCAGGGCAGGTGGGCTGCGCCGCAAAAGTACGGATTTGGAGAATCGAGCCCTTTAAGGCCGCAATTCTGAGAACTGATCTAGGAGTGCCACGTGTCAGCTGGGGATTGGTCAGAGGTGACTTGCCAGCCTCTGACACGTGGCAGGCCCTCATTGGTCCAAGCGTTTAGGGTAAAAATACCCCAAACATTTGCCCCTCACAGGTGGCACGTGACAGGCCACGTGGCGCCTGTGACACGTGTCCACCCGTGAAAGGTGAACAGTAAAAACGGCTCTTTTAACGGAGGTGTGACGGGGATTCCACCGTTTCACCCCCCAATAAATAGGGATTTACCCCCCCCCCCCCCCTCTCCTCTTCACTTTTCAGTTTCTATTGACTTTTTAGAGAGAGAAAGAGAGATTCTAGAGAGAGGTGCTCTGATCCCGGTTGCGTTCTAGCTAATTCAAAATCTCCGCGTGCTTTCTCAAAGTCACCCGGTCACCGGTTGTTGCTTGTTTTCAGATTTTCAGAACTTAAAGCAAGGTAACTATCTGTTCCCTTCTTTTAGTTTTTTCTTCTTTTAGCTTGTATACATTCATTTCCGGCTGTATACATTAGTTTTTCAAAAAATAAAATGGACTCTCCATCCGCACACACGGCACTGCCTAAGACATTTAGCCGGTCTCCTGGTACGGCTGAGTCTAGAACCGGGGGTGCCTTGTCTGGAGTTTCAGAAATGCTTTGCTCATCTCCGGCTTCCTCCCTCTCTGTGTCTATGCAGGACACAATGGCTAGAGTAAAAAAAACGGCTACCAAACCCAGGTGGCGGCGCACTAGGAAAGTGCCCGCTGATGAAGTTATGAGAGAAGAGGACTATGAAGGTCCTAATGAGCAAAGTGACTCCCAGGAGGATGCCCCCTCCACTTCCTGCAGTAACGAAATGGAAGAGGGAGACGGTGAGGAAGCTGCCTCCTCTCTAGAGCAACAAAATAACTCAGACGGTGAAGCCGCTGAGAGGTCAGAGGCCGAGGCATCCGGCTCTGACCAAGAGGACCTTGCTGAGGCGTATCGTCGTTCAGCAAAAGTAGTAGAAAATCTGAATCCTATGAGGACCAGGATGCGGCCGGGAGATATCTCTCTCCTGGAAAGTGGCTTCAAGGCCTTCAAGCAGCAACATCCCTTTGGAGAGGGATGGGATATCATAGTCCCGCCTGCCGATGCTGTAATGGCTTGGGGGGACGATATTGACAATGCAAACAACTATTTCGTTTGCTATGAGGCAGTGATAGAAGCCGGCCTCCGCTTCCCCCTTCACAAAGGCATCCCGAAAATTTTGAAGGGGTACGATTTGGGAGTGTGGCAACTGACCCCAAACTCTTGGGTTAATATTCTGAGCTACATTGCCGCCTGCGAGCTCCAGGATATTGAGCCCAGCTTTACTGCATTTGCCATATGCACTACCTAAAGAGTGCCCCAGGCGGATACGGGGCGTGGTACACTATTTCCACGCTCCCGGAATACTTGATGACTTTGGACAAGGTGTCCAAATGGGGAGGATGGAAAGACAAATGGTACTTGGTCTCCTCCCCTTCCTTGAAGATGAATGAAATTCTCCGGCGCTACAATAAGGAGCCGGCTTTGGTGGGCCAGAAATGCGTGCGCCCGGCTCTGTCTACCAAGGCTAGGGAGCAAATAATAGAGCCGGAGTTTTTCAAGACTACAACTGAGCCCTTAGGGGATGGGTCTCATATAGTTGTACCAAAAAATTGGATCCCCCTTCCGGATTTTTTCTCGGACGAGAGATTCTTGTCCGCCTGTGGGTTGAGCACCATGTTTCCCAAGGGTAGACTCACTCACCCACCTGACAATTTGTCGTCTGCATTTTATGCTTCAGTGATTTCAATTATTCTTGTTTTAATCCTTTTTTCTTTGTTTTTTGTAGAAGAACCAAGAAACATGGTGGACCCTGCAAAAACACCGGCTAAGTCTGCCGCGCAACTCCGCAAGGAGTCGGTGCTTGCCAAAAAGGCAGTCGCAGAGGCCAAGGAGGCCAAGAAAGGCGGGGTAAGATCATCTATATATTTTGTCTGGAATTTATCCAAGTTCCTTTGATGCCGGATGACTAACTTTCATTTTGTTTTGCAGGCTCCTACTGGCATCCTCCCCCGGGCCATTACAAAGGTCTTGAAAAGGCCTGGGGATGAGTAGCTGAAAACACCGGCTGCCAAAGCCGGGAGGAAAAGCTCATCGGTCTCTAGCTCTACTGCCAAAGACCACCCCACAACCGGAGGAAAGAGCCCTGCCGCCCTGAAGTCTCTGAGTGAAAGCTCAGAGAGAGAAGGCAAGAAAAAGCCGGATGCCCCAGAGACATCAAAGAGTGGCGAGCCACTCAAAGCTGCAGGCGGTGCTGCAGCTGGAGGGGAGGAGACGGCGAGAGCTGGCGCCAAAGGTAAGATTGAGATTCCTTGGCCGCTTGACTTTATGAGAGTCAAGACAATGGTCGACCCTTCCGGGGGGTCAGTTAGCAGCCGGCAAAGAATGAATGCCAAATACGCTGCTAGTCTCTCACCAAGTACTTCTTATGGTGCGAATGCTACTTCTAGGCCCCCGGACATGGCGGGGTTTGCAAAGATAATGGTGAGAACTCTCATCCAGTCGGAGAAGAACTCCATCCCCAACCGCCATGAGGTAGATTTTGACCAAATCCTGGGTCAGCTGGCGGAGGTAAGTTGGACTTGACTTCTTTTCGTTTCATTCTTCTTTTTTTTTTTGTTTGATTTTCCGACTGACCCTATGTAGGTTATGGTCCGGGTGGATGGGCTCCGGGTGCCCTTCAGGAAAAAACAAGATGAGGTAAATGATGCCAAGAAGAGGGCTCAACAAAACCTCTACTCTGCTGAATATGCATATTATATGTCTGATCTTGCCATTAAAGCAGTGGAGTTGAAACAGGAGGAGATGATCAAGACCCTAATGGCTCGCGGCTAACAACCGGATCAATGATCTTGAGCTGCAGCTGAAAAATGCCAGTTCGGATCTCAGGGCCCTGGAGGGAGCCGATAAGGAGAATGCGAATCTCCGAAAGGATAACTCCCGACTGGTTGCTGAGTTGGCCACCCTGAAGGCCAAGCACAAAGAGGAGCTCGACGCTGAGCAGAGCCGGCTCATCAATGAAAATGAGCGGGACAATGAAGTTCGCCTGAAAATGGCTTGGTAGCTCCTCTACCCGGATGTTGACTTTGAGGTGTACAAACTTCGGTATGAATACGCCACTGCGGTGTACGATGTCGAAGTCCTTGGTGACCTAGCTCCACCTCGCTTCAAGGTTTGGGCAGCTGAGCAGGGGCTGAGGTCTCGGATGACGAGGAGCCGGAGGAGGAAGAGGGGGAACAGGGCAACAAGAATGTCCAGCCTGAAGAGGCTGCTGATCTGGAGAGAGTTTCCCCTGCAGGCCAGGTCCAGCCGGAGCAGCCCACTGAGTAGCTCTCCTTTTCTTGTATTTCTGCGGCAGTATGCTAAATTTCTTTGTCTTTCCAACCTGTGTGCCGAGTATGTTATGTATTTTTACCGACTGTGGAGTCGGGTAACATTGGTTTCTTCACCGGATGTGATTCCGGTTAACAATTATTTTGGCCTTTGTGCCAATTTCAACTAATTATGAAGTATACCGACTCAGTCGGTTTTTTTATATTTGCACAATTTTTTCAATTTGTCACTTTTGCATATATACTTGATATATACTTGTGATTTTGCCAAACTTATGAAAAGCATGCGGCAGGTATAAATCCGGCTGTCCTTGCCCCTGGACGGCTGTGTGGTTGGTTTTATCTGAAACTGATTGATTGTCTTGAAAACTTCTTATACTTTAGAGAGTATGAGATGTTTGTAAGACAATCAATCACAATGGTGATTTCCCCAAACCAAGTACACAGCCGGACAAATAACAGGCACACAACCTCTGCCCCAAGCGTTGTTTGACCGTCTGGGCAACAATCATAGCCATTACACGAAAAGTTTTGCCCGAATTAGGGGGGTACGTAATAATCCTAAGAGCTTGTGATATACTCCGGCTGATATCTAGGGACATCCTGAAGTTCACAGTCTTAAACACTCTTAGGAGCAATTCAAGTCAGACGGCTATGAGTTGGCTAATTTAGCCGTTCAATCTTCGCCGTCTGTATGGATACGTAGAACGAGCAGGTAGGCTGTTCTCTGCGACGATTGCACCCGGAGGGGTGTCGCCGGACGCCTTTATCCATGTTGGGATAGGTGATTTTATGAAAAAGACAACCATCCGGCCATTGGCCTTTGGTCTAGTTGGAGACCGATTGCGTAGCCACTAGGCGGTTTTGTGCTTAGCTTTAGGATCTGGCCATAGGCCGCGTGTCACTATGGAAATTTGAATTTAATACTAAGTTTCAAACTTAGTTAGTTATCTGGACATTGGCCTCATGTCATTCAGACGTTTAAGTGAGATACTAAAACTTAGACATTGTCCCCTTAAGAAAATGACCCGTATGGGGAAAACCCAGACGGAACTAAGAACTAACATAATTGAAAACAAAAACAACACTTTTCATTAATACTCTTTGTTACAAAAATTTACAAGTCTCAGAAGTATGTAGTACTTTTTCAAGTTGTCTACATTCCAAGTTCTAGGCAGGCGTCTACCGTCTGGGGTTTCCAGGCGGTAGGTGCCGTCTCTTACTTCTTCATAGATCCGGTAGGGGCCTTCCCAATTTGGAGTTAGCTTTCCAAGCTCATTGGCCCTACCGGTTGCCTCTATTTTCCGTAACACAAAATCATCCACTTTCAAAGGGCGTTTGTGTACTCTTTTGTTATAGGCTCTGGTCATTCTCAGACGGTATATCTCATGACGCAGGGCAGCATTGCCCCTGCGTTCCGGGAGGGAGTCCAATGCCAGCCGCATGGCCTCCCAATTTGCCTCTTCATCATAGAGCATCACTCTGAGCGTGGGCTCATAGTGTTCAATGGGCAGGACGGCTTCAGCACCGTACACCATAAGAAATGGAGTTTCCCCGGTTGACCCTTTGGCAGTTGTCCGGATGGCCCATAGGACATGAATCAATTCTTCTGCCCATAAACCACCGGCTCTTTCAATTTTCTTTTTAATGCCGTCTGAGATGAGCTTGTTGAAAGCCTCAACCTGGCCATTTTCTTGAGGACGGCCGACTGAGGCAAAGTAATTTGAGATCCCTTGATCTTCCAACCAAGTCTTGAGCTAGGGAGTCTCAAACCGAGGGTCGTTGTCAAATACCATAGACATAGGTACCCCAAACCGGGTGATGATGTTCTTCCAAATGAAAGAGATGACATCCTTTATCTTGATATTCTTGACTGCCTCCCCCTCCACCCACTTGGTGAAGTAATCCACAGCCACCAAAATATAGCGCTTTCCACCTGGAGTGGGCGTATAAGGACCCAAAATGTCCATTCCCCATTTAGCAAATGGGACTGGGCTGTGGATTGCCGTCAGATGAGTAGCCGGGCGATGTATAATCTTGCCAAACCTTTGGCATTTGTCACATTTCTTCACAAATTCCTTGGCGTCTGCCTCAGGGGTAGGCCAAAAATAATGCCGCCTGGCTCTAACGGCTAGGGACTTGCCGCCTATGTGGGAGGCGCAAAATCCCGCATGCAGCTCTTCGAGAACCTCTTTCCCCTTTTCTGGGGTAACACACTTCAGCAAGGGCTTGAGAAATCCAGCCTTGAAGAGTTCTCTGTTTCTCATCTCGAAGTTAGCTGCTCTCTTCTTCATGACGGCTGCTTCCTGTGGTAAATCAAGAAGCGTGCCGGCTGTTAGATACGCCCGGATGCCATCCATCCAGGTAGAACTTCGGTCCAGAATTCCAATGGGCTCTTCATATATACTTCTTTTTTCCAGAACTTCCTAAAAGACTGACCGAGGCGTATCATGGCAGGCGGAGGATGCCAATTTTGACAATGCATCCGCCTGGTTGTTATCTGACCGGGGCACTTGACTTAGTCGGAACTCTTCAAGTGACCCAGCCTCTTCTTTGACGGCCTAAAGATATTTGATCATAGTCGAGTGAGTTGCTTCATATTTTCCCTCATACTGGCTAACGACCAACTGAGAATCAGAGAAGGCGTCAATCTTTGTTGCCCCTGCTGCCTTACACATGCGAATTCCGGCTAGCAGGGCTTCATACTCTGCCTCATTGTTTGAGGCCTGAAACTCGAACCGTAGTGCATACTCAAACTTATCTCCTTCTGGAGATTCATAGATAATGTATGCACCACAGCCGTTCTTTGTAGAGCTCCCATCTACATACACCTTCCAAACCTGATCAATATTATCCGGAGGAACCGGTCGAGTCATTTCAACAATGAAGTCGTTAAACTCCTGACCTTTCAATGTCTTCCTTGGTTCATAGGTGATTTCAAGACTTTGCATTTCAATAGCCCACTTTAACATTCTACCAGATGACTCCAAGGTAGACATTGGCCGCTTGAGGGGCTGGTCGGTGTAAATTACAACCGGATGTGCCAGAAAGTATGGCTTCAGCTTTTTGAAGGCCATATATAGAGCAAGACCAAATTTTTCAACCATGGGGTACCGGAGTTCAGCATTCTTTAACACATGGCTAATGAAATATACCGGGAGCTGGATGCCGTCTCGTTCAGCAAGGAGAACAGCACTGAGGGCATGATCTGAGATGGCTAGGTACATGTACAACTTTTCTCTAGGCAAAGGACTAACAAGCCTTGGCAAAGAGTGAAAGTGTTCTTTCAATTTCTAGAAGGCCGCCTCAGCATCATCCCCCCATTCGAACCTAGTCTTCTTCCTGATTGCTTGGAAGAAGTAAAGGCATTTGTCACCTGACCGGCTGAGGAACCTCCCTAATGCGGCCAGGCAACCGGTGAGTCTCTGAACTTCCTTGACAGTGCAGGGTGACTTCATGTCAATCACCGCCTGTATCTTTTCAGGGTTAGCCTTTATCTTTGATCAATCAGGAATCCGAGAAACTTCCCAGACTCAACACCAAAGACGCATTTCTTAGGATTCAACATGACCTTATGCCGCCTGAGTGTGGTGAAGGTTTCTCGGAGATCAGCAAGGTGACCCGCCTGCTGCTTAGATTTGACTATCATGTCATCAATGTATGCCTCTACGTTCCTCCGGATTTGATTAATGAAGACTGTATTAATCATCCGTTGGAACGTAGCCAGTGCATTCTTCAAGCCAAACGGCATCACAGTATAACAGAATAACCCCTGATCAGTGACGAAGGCCGTCTTCTCTTGATCTTTTTTCCACAGGGGTATTTGATGGAAGCCGGAATAGGCATCCATAAAACTCATCAAGGCATGACCGGCTGTAGAATCGACTAAGTTGTCAATCTTTCGAAGTGGATAACTATCCTTCGGGCATGCCTTGTTGAGGTCTGTGTAATCCACACATATCCGCCAGGTACCATTCGGCTTCTTTACAAGCACAACATTTGCCACCCAGTCGGGAAAATTACATGGCCGAATGAACCTAGCATCCAACAGCTTTTTTACTTCGGCAGCTGTCGCCTGACTTCTTTCCTCGCCGTGATTTCTTTTCTTTTGCCGGATGGGCTTCATTTTTGGATCCACGGCGAGTTTGTGGACAGCGAGATCCGGGCTGATGCCAGGCATCTCTTCCACTTCAAAGGCAAAAATGTCTTTGAATTCTTTCAGCAGAAGGTGCAAATCTGCACCCAGAACAGCATGAGTAACCGTCCCAACCTTTATAGTTTACTCTGGACGGCTGTCATCCAGAGCAAGATCAATACTTTCACCAGCCGGTTGGGGGCGGAGCTCCTCTGACCGTTCACCGGTCAGTGATTGCTATTTCTTTTTTTTTTCACCTCCACCAGCTGTGCGACTTTCCTTTTCTTTCCGGCTGCTGGTGGGGGTGGACTGGCATCCTTGACATTGTCAAGGTCTATTGGTTCCTTCCTTGGCCGTCTACGGCCACAGTATCTTTGACGGCTGAGAGGTAGCACTCCCGGGCCGTCTTCTGATCCCCGTTCAGGGAACCAACAGAGCCATCATCCCGCTCATATTTAATGAGCATGAGAGACGGGATGATTACCGGCTTGGCTTCGTTGAGGGTTGGCCTACCAAGAATAATGTTGTAGGTGGTCAACTCCTCAACGACCAAGAATCTGACGACAATATGTCGCCCCTGGCCTTTTTTTCCCAGCCGGACGGGTAAGTCAATTCTTCCGGCTGGGTAGACCATCCCACCCACAAAACCAACCAAGGGGTGGGTGACCGGATGCATGCTGCTGGTGTTGTATTTCAGCTTCTACAAGCACCGGAGGCTGATGATGTCTGACGAGCTGCCGGTGTCAATAAGGATGCATCCAACCAATTAGTTGGCGACCTTACATTCAATGACGACCGGGTCGTCATGCGGACGGTGGACGCTGCCCTTGTCCTTCTCAGTGATGAGGACTCTGGGAAGGTGGAACTGGCAGACGCCTGCTTGTCATCATCCTTATCCATCTTTCGAAGATGGCTTTTGGTGCCCCGGATGGTAGGGCCACCACATGAGAATCCGCCTGCTATAGTGTAGACCGGATCCTTATCGGTATCCAGCTACTAGTAGGCTGGTGGGTTGTCTTGGAGGACTGACCCTTATTTTTCTTCTTTGCCCCGGCTGGGGACTTAGAAATGTAGGACTTCAACATCCCTTTGTCAGCCAGACGGTCCAACGCCCGCTGAAGACTGAAGCAGTCGATGGTGTCATGGCCAACCTCCTCATGGAATTGACAGTATTAGTTTTTGTTCCGTGACTGGACGGAACTCTTCATTGGATTCGGCTTCTCAATAGACAGCCGGTCCTTTACCTCCATGAGGATGGAGTTGCAGTCTTTGTTAAACTCGTACCAGGAAACATACGGTTTAAACTCTTTTTTCTTCTTCTGGGACGGCTGCTTAGAATCACTGACCGCCCAGACTTTTTTTCTTTTCTTGATCTCTTCTTTTTTCTTTGTCGGCTGAGCAGACCGGCTCTGTCTTTGCTTGTCGGACTTTTTGGAGTCCGACTGGCTGCCAGGCGTGCAGAGGTCGGTTGCTTGAATATAGCTTTCCGCCTCCCTCAGGGCCGCCTGCAGCGTAAATGCCCCTTTTCTGACAAGGTCGAACTTGAAGTTCGACCCGTCTCTCAGACCCTTAAAGAAGTCTGTAAATGCTACCTCGTCAGACAGTCCCTGGATCTGGATTCTGATCAGGTTGAACCGCTTGACATATGAGCGTAGCCCTTCTCTCTCTCCCTGCTTAATGGTGCTCAAGTCTAAACTTGTTTTCTTAGCAGGGATGTTCGTTGAGAAGTTGGTGGCAAACAAGAAGGCTAGCTTCTTAAAGCAATCAATAGATCCGGCTGGCAAGTTGCCAAACCATTATTGGGCAATGCCCTTTAATGTAGCCGGAAAACAACGACACCAGGTGGCATCGTCCCAACCCTGTAAACACATAAGGTTGGTGTATGCCATCAGGTGGTCTTCAAGGTTGGTGGTACCATCATAAGTACCCACCAACACATTCTTAACCTTGGCCGGCTGGGCCGGCTCGGTTATATTCTTGGCGAACGTAGAAGGCTGTTCTCCAAGCTTCAGCAGCCGGAGCTGCCAGTCCAGTGGCTGGACATTGCTGTATGCTGCCTGACCTCCGAATGGGGGTGGCTGCATAAATTGGAGGCCATATTGCCCATACTGCGCCTGGGGTGCGTATGGCATAGACCCTATCATGAGTTGAGGTTCGGTGTTGACGGTCTTGCCGCCTGTCCGACTCTCATGCAAGGACAGTGAGTTCCTTGCAGAAGTTTCTCTGAAGCTGTCTAGAAAGCTTGATGTAGAAGCTGACGCAGACAACTGCTGTTGACTCCTTCGATCAATGATATGTCGAGCATGGAAGGCAGACGTCTTGTTGGCCTCCAGCTGTTGTTGCCGGGGCTGCCTCTTGGGCTACATAATTTTAGTCCAGTCAAGTTTTGCGGCTGCCTTCTCCTTAGGATGAGGAGTTGGCTGCCTGTCCTTGACTGGCTTCTTCCTCCCAACAGAGGGAGTCTTTTTAGCCGGCTGACTCTTGCTAGAGCCAGCCTTGTTTTTGTTGATCATCTCCCTGATTTCACCCTTGAAGGAGTTCATGAATTTCATGAGCTCATCCCGGGTGACCGGAGCTTCTCCTCTGGCCTTCCGCGTTTCCCCTTCTGGCCGCCCAGAGGGCCGCCTGCTTGGACCCGCCTGGTCTTCATCACGTTCCCGTTGATCCCTATAACGCATGGACTTAGAGATGAGGGAGCCATTCCTTGTTGTATAGGTCTCCACATCATCATCCTCATCATCTTCTTCCTCAGTAAAGACCTCCGACTGAGGCTGGGAAGAAAGCCGAGGAATTCCAAAGCTACCCGGTTGAATAACCGGTTGAACATTATCGAGGTTTCCCAGTTGGGTAATCGGCTGCAGAGTAGTAGGGTTAGAAATCGGTACAGAATCTTGAACCATCTTGAGGTACTCTCCCCACAGACGGCGCCAAATGTTTTGGGTGTTTTTGTCCCTCGGGAGAGTTACAACTCGAAGACTGGTCCGCCTGGCTCTGTACCTGCAAAATCAACGGAGACTCCGGTTGGGTGGAGCTCTGCCTCCGACGATCAAGTTAGAAACTTGAAAAAGGATAAAAAGTGCGGAAATTAAGGTGGGGATCTGCTTGGATTCCAAGCTCAGATATTCTCTGATGTGAGAGAAAATGGATGTAATAAATGATTGTGAATGCCCCCAAAATGGGGGACTATCTCCCTATTTATAGGGTCATGGGAAAAGTGCCCTCCACTAGGTCATTCTGACCCAGGGCAGGTGGGCTGCGCCGCAAAAGTACGGATTTGGGGAATCGGGCCCTTTAAGGCCGCAATTCTGAGAACTGATCCGGTAGTGCCACGTGTCAGCTGGGGATTGGTCAGAGGTGACTTGCCAGCCTCTGACACGTGGCAGGCCCTCATTGGTCCAAGCGTTTAGGGTAAAAATACCCAAAACAGCTGGAAGTCGGGTTCATTCACCATTATTTTCTCACAGAATCATGAAATTCACACAGAAGAGTGGGCTAATAGCTTGGAAATGCAGAGGCAATGGTTCATACAGCGTAGAGGAGACTCGCAAGAATTCGCCAGAAGCATACCATAATTCTCCCACAAAATTGCGATTTGCAAAGTCAAAACCGTGGTGTTGAAGGTAAGTAATTCAGATAGAATATACCTGTGATGGAGTGAATTGATTTAATAAATGTTCATTGGTTGCCATTGATGGTTTGCTTCTTTGTTTGTTTTGGATGGTTTACTGCTGATATTGCTAACACAAATTTGCATCCCTGTGTAAATTGCTAATACATAAAGTGTTCATGTCCTACCATTATTAAATGTTTTATTGAATTTGTGGATAATTGTGTGTAAAACGCACAAATCTCCCTCTATGGAAATATTAATATAATACATATAATTATACCATAGAGATAGACTTAGGCGTATTACCGCCGTGTGATTACGCAAGGCTACCAAACTTACTAAATAAAACCAATACTTTGCAGCAGAAACTTCAATACTCTTTTATTAAATAAAACCATAATTAGTAACCATTGTCATGAGTACTCATAATTAAAAACAAGAACCGACATTCCTAATCTAGATGAAGACATTCCCGGGACTCCAAATCCTCACATATTGAGTTCACCTTAAATTAGTCAACACTGCTTACCATTAAGGTAAACAAGGCGAACTAAAACAAATAGGAAATACGAATTAGCAAAATATGCTAAGTACGATAAGTGCAAGATAATTAAATTCAATTTAGTAGCAAACATGCTTTTGAAAATCAATTCCAATAATTAAACCAATAATTCCAATCCATGATTTAAACCTATTCCAATATTTCAACCATTCCAATAATCCAATAATAATTAATAAAACCAATTCCTTTAAATATCCAAATTCCTTACCCAAGTGTGCACACCCCCCAAGCTAGTCTCCTTATATTACAAGGCTATTCTTGAGGAAAGACTCGGTCATACAAAGTCCAAAGTCTTATCAAACCAAATCCGAGTAGTGGGATTACTAACATGCTTATAAAGCTTTAATGATAATTATTCAATAATCCAATAAATCCTTTTTAATAATTCCAATATAATTCAAACTCCTTTTTATTAAATTCCACATGCTTTCAAAAATCAAACCTTAAAACATAATTAATAATTTAATTAATCAAGACATGATATAAAATCAACCCTTAATTTATTTATTAAAATCAATCCTTTAAACATACTTTTATTTCATAAACCATAACTCAATAGAATCATAATATCAAGATCAATTTATTAAAACACATTAAAATCATACTTTATTTCACAAATCATAATTTAAATCAATTTAATTCAATCACTAATAAAATCATATAAAATATGTTATTCAAACCGATCACTTTCAAAGGTATCTAGCCACCCAAACGTACCTCGATCCTTGCTTAGCAAAACCACACAAAAGAACTCAAGAACCTTGATTGAACACACCCTACAAATAAATATAACCTTAATTAATATAAGTTTAACAAATAATCACAGCAATTAAATTAAAAAACCCCAACTATATGTACATGAACCTTTTTAATTATTTTCTCATAAATATCATTAAATATCTAATTTTATTTAATTAAAACTAGTCATAATAATTTTTATAAATCCCCCATAATAATTATAATTAATTAAATAAGAGAAGAGAAGAAGAAAAGATAGAAAACCAAAGGAAAAAGAGGAGGAAAGTGGCGGCAAGGGTGGCTGCCGGTGGTGGCTGGCGACGGCAGGGGCGCGGAGGTGGCTGGCGGCGGCAGGGGTGCCGGAGGTGGTGGTGCGCAAGGAGGAGAAAGAAAAAGAAGAGAAAAATAAAGAGAAGAGAATAAGAGAGAATTAAGAGAATTTGTGTGAGTGTTTGGTCATGAAATAAAGGGGTATTTATAGGAAAGCATGGGCATGAATTATGGTAGGAAAATGTAGGAAGAGTTATGGCAAGAAGAGTTAAGGAAATACTTGGAGAAGTGAAGAAATAAATATGGAAAGTTTTGATATGAAAGTGATTGTGCATAATAAAAATATGAAAGGCGTGTTGTCATGAAAAATAATATGGTAAGGGAGATTACTTGGGGAATAATCAAGGGAAATAAAAGGTAGGAAAATAAGATGATCAAATATTTAGGAGATGGAAAAATAAAATTAAGGAAAATGAGAGATTTTAAGGAGATAATTAAAAATACAATTTCCAAAATAAATCACCCAAAAATCCAATCTGATGGCCAAAAATTTTGAGCTTCCATAGCTCCAAATTTTCGGACCATCTAATTGTTTTAAGGAAAGTTTTTTCTAGATTTTAGGCTTTCAAAATAATTGTGTAAATAATGTTTATTGTATAAAATAATTAATTAAATAAATACCAATTATTCACCAATAAAATCAGATTTTCTATACATAGAAAATCCGAAATTCTTAGCTACAGTTTGGGAATTTTTGAACCTCTTTAATTAATTAATAAAATATAGTTTTTGCTTTAATTAAAATATCCAAAATATATAAATAATTCAGTTTTTAAAATAAAATAAATGGATAGGAAATCTTATCCAAAATCTAAAAATAATAATTAGGTTTCAAAATATTTTTGGATCCAAAAATTCAAATATCATTTTGGCTCCAAAATTCAAATAGTAAATTCATTTACTAAAATACCCTTTTTATGAAATAATAATTAATTAATTAATTAGGAAAATACATATGAAAATATGGGGTATTACATTGTGTAGCGATGATATTTAAAGTGTGAAGAAGTAGAAGGTTGAATGTTTTATTCAGTTTGTGGATAATTTTGTAGTGATGTAGTGATGATATGAATAGTGAGAAGTAGTGCAATAGTGATGGTTAATCGAAGAATTTTGTAATACCCGAATATTTCATGATTTTATTTAATAATTTTTTATTTAAAAAAACAAAAAAAATTTATTTTACGAGTATCTTAGTTTTATAAATCTTATTTTAACTTAAACAGACTGTTTATTTTTTTTTTTATCATATAGTAGTATAATATATCTTAAACCCTAATAAATTTTACTGCTTGTTAAAAAAAAAGGTCTTATTTATTCACGCTTTTCAATTTTCCTATCTTCTATGCGTGAGTTTTACGAGTTCGGCAAAGATTATTAATTATTCATCAATTCAATCTTCTTAATCTCTTAAAAACAATATGATTGTAGTTACTAAGCTTGCCGTCCCTTTTCTTTGATTGGAGTTGATTGGATTGGATGATTTGTATTTTCTTACACCAGCATTATTATTTTCGGCAACTAAGCTCGTGTATACGTACTTTAGTGTTTCCGAAGGTAATCAGACTATCAACCCTTAGACTTGTTTGTTTATAATTTGATTGTATTATTTATTATATGTAATCACACTATCAATCTTTTAGAGTTATTTGATTATTATAATTTGATTGTATTATTTATTATAGGTAATCACATTATCGATCTTTTGGAGTTGCTTGATTATAATGTGATTGTATTAAATTATTAGAATTGTTTGGTTATAATAGATTATACTCTGTATTATTATTATGTGTAAATTTTATATTCATGTGATCAAGTTTGTATATGTATATGATTGATTATTGGTATTATATGATTTGATTGGATATGAGTATCATATTACTTTTATTGTTTATGATTGATTATTTCTAGGGTTTTCATGTTGTGGCAATAGGGAGTATTGTTTTATATAGGTTTTAGGGTTATTAATGCAGAGTATTATTTTTGGGTTGTGAGTTAATTATATTTGGGTTACTAGTATTATTGCCCTACAAGAGTTGAGATATTTTATGAATCTAATTGTTATGTTATTTGGGAACATGTGCCATTGTTGCGATTGTTTATGAATGATTATTTGATCGAGTATGAGATCAAAAGGTTGAGGATGATTATTTTATTCTTGGTATGAGGCTCGGCGTTTATTACCTTATTCCTTGGCATATTGGTAAGAGGATGATAATCATCAGTTAAGAATGAGGTACAATCTTTATTAATATTTTTCTATGGGTCAATCCCACTGTAGGGGACCATAGAAAAATATAAATAAAGATTGTACCTCATTCTTAACTGATGATTATCATCCTCTTACCAATATGCCAAGGACTAAGGTAATAAACGCCGAGCCTCAAACCAAGAATAAAATAATCATCCTCAACCTTTTGATCTCATACTCGATCAAATAATCATTCATAAACAATCTCAACAATGGCACATGTTCCCAAATAACATAACAATTCGATTCATAAAATATCTCAACTCTTGTAGGGCAATAATACTAGTAACCTAAATATAATTAACTCACAACCCAAAAATAATACTCTGCATTAATAACCCTAAAACCTCAATAAAACAATACTCCCTATAGCAACAACATTAAAACCCTAGAAATAATCAATCATAAATAATAAAAGTAATACGATACTCATATCCAATCAAATCATATAATACCAATAATCAATCATATACATATACAAACTTGATCACACGAATTATAATTATAGAATTTACACATAATAATAATACAGAGCATAATCAATTATAACCAAATAATTCCAATAATTTAATACAATCACATTATAATCAAGCAACTCCAAAAGATCGATAGTTTGATTACCTATAATAAACAATACAATCAAATTATAATAATCAAATAACTCTAAAAGATTGATGGTGTGATTACACATACTACCTCCGTTAACAGTTATTTACAGCAAAGGGGGTCTACGCAGACTCCTAGGTAAAACTTCTTAAACATGATTATTAAAAGTTATGGGCATGTAATTAATTATTAATCAAATTTATTAAAAAAAACAATTATAATCAAACCAGAACCATCCAGACCACCACCACATGCCACCCAGAACCACCACCCATGCCACCCAAAACCCATGAATCACCACCCACGCAACCCACAAATCGCTGAAACCACCCATAAACCACCGAAACCACATAAGAACCACGAAAACCACCCAAAAACCAACAGATCTGAAACTCAAAAACCAAACCCACCCACGAAACAGCCACCTGCAAACCACCTAAACCCACGAAACGACCACCTGCGAACCACCTAAACCCATGAAACAGCAAGCCACGAACCACCCACAAAAGCCACCAACACCCACAAACCACCAACACCCACACACGACCCACTAATACCCACACACGAACCACCAACACCCGCAAACTACCAGCACCCACGAAATACCAACCTACCAGATCTAACGAAACCCACACACAAGCTAGATCTATTGAACCTACCCACGAAATAAGTAGAAATGAGGGATGAGAAATGAAGAAGGAAATGAGAAATGAAGAAGGAAGAAGATGAAGATGGAGGAGAAAGATGGTGGGTAGATGAAATTAGGGATAAATCAGATTTTTTTGGGATAAAAGTTTAGATAATTGAGTTAGATTAGAGTTATAATAATTTGTAATTATGTGTAGTGTTATGTGTTAATAATTTTTAAATGAGGGCATTTTGGTCATTTAATCATAAAAAAGTTACTATATTAAGAAAAAAATAGTTTTTTTGCAAATAATAGTTAGCACCTGTTTTTAGTAAATGTTGCAAATAATAGTTAACAGAGGTAGTAATAAATAATACAATCAACTTATAAACAAACAACCCTAATGGTTGACCAGAAGGCTGGACTTCATCACCATGAGGGACGAGTGCGAGGCCGTCGGACAACTTGTCTCTTCCTTTATCGAGACCCCTTCCCCCGTCCACAGTGATGCTGAATCTAAAGAGGATGAGGAAGAGGAAACGACCGAGGATGAGGAGCCAACCCGGACTAACAATGCGGCCAGCATTAATGAGTTGGCCAACGTTGGTGGCGGTGGCGAGGAGGCAGCCAAGTGAAGAGCCCTTGCCTGCAGCTTTAAGCTTTAAGTCTTCTATCTTTTCTTTCTGTTTTTGCTAAACATTTCTTTTAACTTCTCATTGCCGCCTGTTTTGAGCGGTTTTTAGAGATATTTTGCCGCCTTCTGAGCGGTTTTAATTTATTTTACTTTTGCCGCCTTCTGAGTGGTTTATGCATTTACATACTTAGCAATTTGCAAATCTTATTTATTTATGTTTTTTTATTGCTTTTCGTTCAAACACTGGGGGTATGCCCCTTTATTCGGCGTTTTTCTAGTCCATATTTCCGAGTGGTTTGATTAAATTAATTGATTTTATACCTTGAAGGGTATGACAGCTAGTAAGTTAATCAAATCATAATAATGATTGCCCTTGGATTAGGTGAACACCGAGTCAACATTAAGTATACGGCCTCTTTATTGGCTTTGTTTGAGTCGTCCGCTAAAGTTATCGCTCAGACGTACCTAAGAAATTTCAAGTATTCTCTCAACTTGTGAATTTCCATTTACAGGGCTCGTACGCCTAGGGAAGTCTTCATCCTAAATGGGTAATACCAACCTTAGGCAGATTTAAAACTTCCCGTTTTTTCTTTACTTCAGCCTGGTAGGGCCAAATGATAAGATTGGCCTTTTAGGCTAAGTGACTGAGTGGATGAAGAAAGTATGCCCTTGCTACACTTGGTAGTCGGCATCTTTGGAGGACTTTCTTAGTACGGACGTTCCATTTGACGCAGGACTGGATGTTTAATTGTCTGTTTGGACATCATGGCCGATCTGTTTAGCTAGGGAATCCTTTGCTCAACATTTTAGTCGGCCGATGTATAGTTCATGGCCGAGTAGCCTAGCTAGGGAAACCCTTGCTTAACATTCTACTCGGCCACTAAGAATTGACCGAGTAGCTTTGCTAGGGAAACCCTTGCTTAGCATTTTACTCGATCAATGTATAGTTCATCATCGTTTGACTAGGTATGGCCGAACATGTCTGTTTTGACATGCCCTTAGTCATTTTCTGCTCGGCCCCCACTCTATGCCCTATTTTGAGGCAACTGAGCTGCATGCTACGTTGTAAGCAGCATCGGTACCTTTTTTCAAGCGGCTGCTATGTCTACTTTTGGGTGGCCGACCAGCATTGCTTTGAGCCACCTTATTGTTATTTTCATTCGACATTTTATCTTAACATTATAGACATTCATAACAGTGAGTAACAAAGAACTTTATTAACAATGCTTGACTTCTCATTGATAATTGTCAAATTTTTACATTGTTTGTGCCCATTTGGCTTAATTACGTTGCTCGGCCATTAAGTCTCAGTTACACTACTTGGTCATTTAGACTTAGATGCAACATTTGGCTGATAAACTTTAAACATGGTATTTTTTCAAGTTGTCTGTATTCCATGTACGAGGAATAGGACGGCCATCTAAGGCTTCGAGACAGTAAGTTCCATCTCGCACTTCTTCCTTGACTCGGTAGGGCCCTTCCCAGTCCGGGGTTAACTTTCCATCTTCATTGGCTCGGCCTACCACTTCCATCTTTCTTAAGACCAAATCACCCATTTTCAGCGGCCGCTTAGACACTCGGTGGTTGTATGCCCTTGTCATCCTTAGATAATAGATTTCGTGTTTGAGCGCCGCATTGCCCCTAGCTTCAGGAAGAAACTCTAGGGCAGTCATCGTGGCCTCCCAGTTGGCCGATTCATCATATAACATTACTCGGAGAGTAGGCTCGTACATCTCAATTAGGAGCACTGCTTCGGCACCATACACTAGACAGAAGAGGGTTTCTCCTATGGAACTTTTTGTTATGGTACGGATGGACCATAGCACGTTGATCGACTCGTCTGCCCATAGGTCGCTTGCTTTCTCAAGCTTATGCTTGATGCCGTCAGAGATCAACTTGTTATAGGCCTCAACTTGGCCGTTGGCTTGGGGGCGGTCGACCGAGGCAAAATAGTGAGTGATGCCCTGGTCACTCAGCCAACCCTTGAGTTGACGCGTTTCAAATTGTGGTCCATTGTCAAATACCATAGACTGTGGTACCCCAAAATGAGTAATGATATTTTTCCAGATGAAGGCTGATACGTCCGTCCACTTGATTCCTTGAACGACCTCAACTTCAACCTACTTTGTGAAGTAGTCCACATCTACTAACACATACCGCCTTTGACCGGACGCTGGCGTATACGTCCACAAGATGTCCATGCCCCATTTTGCAAAGAGGAGTGGACTACTTATGGCCGACAGACTATTTGTCGGGCGGTGAATTAGGGTTGCAAATCTCTGGCACTTATCATATTTCTTCACCATTTGCATGGCATCCGCATTCATACTCGGCCAGTAGTACCCCAAGTGGGTAAATTCTTTAGCTAAGGCTCGCCCTCCAATGTGCGACCCGCATTGCCCTTGGTGGAGGTCGTCCAACACACCATACCCTCTTTCAGGGGTAATACACTTCATATACCGCTTCACAAAATCTTTTTAAATAATTTCCCATTTTTCATCTTGAACAAGGCCTCTCTCTTCTTCATCGGCCAACTCTCTTTCGGATTGGCCGGAAGTATCCCATCCCTTAGGTAGGAAATGATTCCGTCCATCCAAGTGGAGCTTCTATCAATAATTTGTACCGGCTCGGCATCAATACTTGTAGACACCTAATTGTGTCTCCCCAAAAACTAAACCCAGTTATGAGTACCTTTCACGTCATTTGATTATCGAATGAAGTGAAAGTGTGAAAAGTCTTGTGATACGGTTGTTTTATAAAAATGTCTTTCTTTCTGTTTTTGAAATGTACTCTATTTATAAAAATGTCCAGTCCAATTTAGTTTGGTCCATGATAAGGGCCCAATAATGGTGTAGTTGGATTTGGCTCGAAAAGAGCTTTCCAACGATACATTATAAGCCCAATTCCGATGAATAATGAGGAAGTTATGGCCAAAATACTAAATTGGGCCTGAAATGGTTTTATGGCCCAATGATCTAGTGGAGGGCCCATTAATTAATATTACTAAAATTATTAGGATTGATTTTAGTCTTCTAGAATAATCTAGAAGGTTATTTTGAGTTCTAATGGGATTAGGAATAATAATTATATCTTTAATGAAAATAAAGAATTCTATTTGGATTAGGACAAGTGATTTAAAAGAGATTAAATTTGATTTTTAAAGATAAGTACGGACGTTATCAATCGAATTTAATTAAATTAAGGATTCCGTACGGTTTTTTAGAAACGCGTGAACCAATGCAAAGGACCCTGTCTGTAACACCCCAATAATTCTCTCTTTAAACCTGGGAGTAACCTGAACAATATTCAAGAGAATTACTGGCGTGCTACCGCCACGTGTTCAAACGTTAAGGCTATATCAGAAATTAGCAGCGAAAAACTAAATCAGTTATAGATAAGTTTCAAAACCAATAACCAAAACTAAATTAAATCTTACAACTTGGAACCATTAAGGCCCTTATTCAAAACCCAATTTAGTTAAAATAGTATAAAATGAAATTGAGTTTAATGAATTCAAAACTAAATAGCAAAATAAATAGTGAAAAGTAACCAACACTCCACTCAAAATCCCACAACCTTGATGCGAATGCTGAATGTGTAAGAACCTGTGGTTAATCTGCTCCCCAATATTACAAGTGTAAAAATTGGATCATCACAGGGTCATTGAAAGGCGAAGGCCGTGACCAAAGAAAGGCACACACAAAAGTATGCAATCAGCAAAGCTGAGTACATACAAGCTGTGAAACATAATAAGAAATCCCTAGCATGCTATTAATAATCAATCAACACACATCATTAATTTGTAGACTCAACACATGACTCAACTATCAATTTACTAAGACTCCATTATTTAAAAGTAGTTAACTCATCATTTTTATTCATTGGATTAAGCAATAGACAAGGTTGTCCAACCCATGCTCCATTTGGAACATCAATAAAAGAAAACCCCATGCCTCCTTTCGGAAACATCAATAAACATCCAACGACCACGGGCGCGACTCCGTGATCGTAGTTAGTATGAGATCTCAACTAACTCCTAGTTTTTGAAAATTATTTGAAATAAGAGACTCGTAGATCAGACAGCCTCGAGAAAAGTGCACGGCTAATACCCCGTGTACCCCAACCCCTGTTTGTCATTACTCTAGATGTGCACAAATCCGGAGTTTTATTGCTCATCCATCTTGCACTTTACGTGATTTACAAGTTTAGACTTGGTGATGACTCATATGCATAACAATACAAACAATCCAATATCCATTCAATCAAGCACACCAAATTTCCAATTCAATTCTTGATTAATTAGTGACAAGCAGTGTTCATTATTGGTTCCTTTAACTACCTCGGTGTATAAACACCTTGAGTGCATAAGGCACCCCCAAAACCTTAACCTCGTCTCATAAGACTTGAATTCTTCCTTTACTTATTCTATTTCAATAATCATGAATGAGTAATAAATAAATCATTCCACATATTCACATACCTTTGCCTCTAAGCGCATCTTGAAAAGTTAATGCATAAATAATATTTGCAAAGTAAAATAGTGCACATCATACGAAAATCACAATGTATAACCAAACAATCATTCTCAGTCTTCTCTATACATGATACTAAGTTCGCGATACATCCCTAAACATGCTTCTAAAGGCAAGGTTTTGTAACTCGTACGTACCTTGAATAAACGAATTGGTATGCCACTTTACTATCTAGAAATCACCTTCAATAAACTCCTCTCCTAAACCAAACAATAACATCTCAATCAATACCCAATCAATCAAATTTACTGCAATACTAACGTACTTTAAAACCTTCAAAATCCAAATCGAACAACACTTTAAAACCTTCCCTTTAGTTAAAATTAAAGGCTTATATATAGTTCTTTAAATTTTCTTCATAAAACCTTAAAATATATTCTTATACATGAAATTACAGCAAGTTTAAAGTTTAATAAAAATCTGAAAATTATTTAAAAACCCCTAATAATCTCCCTTTTTAATGGGTGATTAAACCCTCTTTATAAAACATCAAAAGTAATACTTAGAAACTATTTCCAGCACTTTAGATTAAATAAAAAACCCTTCAAAAATTTATCAACATATCACTTTAATACTCAATTAAAAGTCTCCTAGTAAATCATCACTTCCTAAAAAAAACAACAATTAATATTACTAACCCACGTAATTTCCAACAATATAATATGATGAAAAACCTCTTAAAACTTCAATAAAACATATATTTATGCTTAATTAACTTTAAACATAATTAATTTTATTAATCAAACTCAAGGATAAAATTTTAAGCATAAAAAACTTCGTTAAAAATCAAAAACTGCCCGAAAATCATATTTAGAGGCTGAATTTGGCCACGAGAGGGTGGTGCTCACTACCAATGTAGTGAGTCTTTCTTAAAACGTTGTTTACACATGGAAAACACTACTTTTTTTTTTTATCAAAATCGGATGAGTTCAGAACCTGATCGGGATTAAAACGGGATTAATATTAACGAACGGAAATCTAAAAATTAAAACACAAATTTACGTGTTCAAAATAATCTGGAATTAAGTTAAAGTAATCATTAGTTATAATCACCAAAATTTCAAAACATCATTACTATAAAAGCCCTAAATCAATTGTTCGTAAAAACCCTGAAATCGTGATTTTCAATAATTAAAAACCCTAGGTTATAAAATTTACAAAATCTAAAAATTATGACATTTATAAAATCTGAAATTATAAAGTTTAATCATCAAAATACAATTTGGTACTAATTAAATTAATTTCAAACAATAAAATCAAAACCACAAATTAATAAAATAAAGGAGAAAGAAAATAAGACTAACCTTTTTGTGTGGGAAATTTTTGGGGATTCATGGTGTATTTATAGAGTAGGGAGTGTAGGGTTAAATTTGGGCTTATAAAAATGTGGGCTTAAGTTATGGGTTTTGGAATGGGTTATTCCAATAAGAGTATGTAGGAATAATTTACATTGCCCAATAATTAATAAACGTTTGGTCCAAAATATATTTTACTTTTATAAAACCTTATACTTAAAATACTTTAACCCTTTAAAATATTTAATTAAAATACTTGAGCCCTTAACAATACATTTTATTAATACTTAAATACTTTATAAAAAGTACATAAAAATACGGGGTAGTACACTGTCGTTCTGCGACAAAGGCAGTTTTACTCCTGATAGGATTCGGTCTTTTTCTATTGTTTTCGGACTATTTTTCTTATAAATAAGGTCGTATTTCCCCGTTTTTATTCACAACAATCAACAATCATCTAATTTTATTCTCTTCTCTCTCTCAAGCTAATAGCTTATTCTTTCTCCCTCTTTCTAAGCCTAGCCTTTTTACAAACACAATACCGCATTCACAAGTTCTAGACACACCTAGCCAAGCTCGAAGTTGCCTTCGCCCTAGACGTGAAAGGTTGATAATTCCTGAGGGTTTTGGTCCCAAATCTCTATTTCAATTATTTAAATTAATTTTTTGATATAATATTTTCCATGAAATTATTAACGTGTGTATTTTGTTATTAGAAAGAGGTACGAGGCAACAAAGTAAGTTGTTTTAATTGATCTATATCTTTAGAAATCATGTTCTTTATATTATATTAATTGCTAGTATCATGTTTAGGTTGCTTCCTATTTCTTCTATCATGTTAGTATCATGTTAGGGATAAAGCTTTGATATTTAATGTTTAGTGACATGTTAGGATTTGTTATTAATCATGTTAGTATCATGCCTAGGATCTTGCTATTATTATGCTTTCATGAGATTGAGATTTTTGATGATGATTTATTGTATCAATTATAATTATTGTTGCTTGATATATTATTCTTATTGCTTGATCACGCCCTCTCTTGCAGGTTTAAAGGGAATTTGTACTTGTAATCACGCTTAATAAGATAATTAATAATTTTATTTAGGCTAATATGATTATAATTCAAGTAATCGCCAATAACAGATTTATTTGTGCATTAATATTCAACCAACATAGATTAAATATATTTAGGATTAATATAATGATTGTATGTTAGTCAGAAAGCGCACATGAATATGAGATGAATAAAGTAGAGGCCTATTTTTAGGGCAGGTTCAATCTCTTTTAGGTTGGATTTGTACCTTCATCCCCGAATATCCAGTCATGGTTCCAGACCACTATGGAGTTAGCGATCTCTTGGATCGTGAAGGGGTGTAACCTTCACCCTATGAACGATTTACAAGTTCCTAAACCTTGTTGGCGACTCTTTTGCTCTAGCTTCCTTCCCTTTGGACGCCACCATGCTTAAGTGTATGATCACAGTGGGGCTCTGGTGTGGGATGCTTGAAATTATTCCTTACAATACTCCTCTTTTCTTTTACTTCCCAAAACACCGATCTGGGAGTATCGCATGATGCCGAGGATGCTAACTTGGAGAACGCGTCCGCTTGATGATTTTCTGAACAGGGGACTTGTTGTTAAGACAAATCCTCTTGGCCATCGGCCTCATCTTTTACTATCTGCAGAAATTTCATCAGATCTGGCTCCCTGGTTTCATAATCACCATTTACTTGGCTGACTATCAGCTGAGAGCCCGAACTTGCATCAATTTTGTTGCCCCTGCCGCCTTACACATTCTAAGGCCAGCCAGTAGAGCTTCATACTCGGCCTCATTATTGGAGGCTTGAAATTGAAATCTCATTGCATAATCAAACTTGTCCCCTTTGGGAGACTGGCAAATGATACCAGCGTCGCACCCGGTTGTTGTTGCACTACCATCAACATAAATCTTCTAGATTGGTCTCCTGCCGGCTGCAAATTTGGCCGAGTCATTTCAGCCAAAAAATCAACAAAGGCTTGCCCCTTAATCGCTTTCTTGGGCTCGAACGTGATGTCAAAACCTCTCAGCTCTAAGGTCCACTTAAGCATCCGGCCGCTAGCTTCCAAAGTTGCAAACGGTTTCTTAAGTTGCTGGTCTGTGTAGATCACGATTGAATGGGCTAGAAAATATGGCCGTAGCTTCTTTGACGCCATGAACAATGCTAAGCCGAATTTCGCAATGGGGGGGGGGTACCTAAGCTCGGCGTTATGCAGTACGTCGCTAATGAAATAGACAGGGATCTGGTGGCCGTCCCTTTCAACAAGTAGGACGACACTTAAGGAATGCTCTGAAATGGCAAGATACATATATAGCTTTTCATCCTTGAGTGGACTGACAAGCCGAGGAAGTGTATGTAGATGGTTTTTTAGTTGTATGAAGTCTTCCTCGACCTCTTCGGTCCACTCGAACATGGCCTTTTTCTTGATTGTCTGAAAGAAGTATCGACACTTATCCCTTGACCTGGACAGAAATCGGTCGAGTGTAGCTAAACAGCCGGTCAGTCTTTGCACTTCTTTGATTGTTCTCAGCGACTTCATGTCTAAAACAGCCTTAATCTTTTTAGGTTTGGCCTCGATTCCACACTGAGCAATTTGCCGGACTCAACACCAAAAACACATTTTTTTGGATTTAACATCATCTTGTGCCGCCTGAGTTCGGTAAAGGTTTCTCGGAGATCATTCAGATGATCGGATGGCTGCTTTGAATTGACAATCATATCATCAATGTAGGCTTCCATGTTCCGGCCGATCTGGTCTCTAAAGACCGTATTCACAAGTCTCTGAAAGGTAGCAGGGGCATTCTTAAGGCCGAATGTCATGACTTTGTAGCAGTACATACCCTGCTTGGTCACAAACGCAGTTTTTTCCTAATCTTCTTCCCACAAGGGGATCTAGTGGAATCCAGAGTATGCGTCCATAAAACTCATAAGGGCATGTCCGGCCGTTGAATCGACCAGCCTATCAATCTTTGGCAGGGGAGAACTATCCTTTGGACATGCCTTATTGAGGTTGGTATAATCCACGCACATTCTCCATGTTCAATTCGGCTTTTTCACAAGGACTACATTTGCTACCCATTCTAGGTAGTAACATTGCCGAATGAAACCAGCGTTCAACAACTTCCTTACTTCTGTTGCGGCCGCTAGATTCCTTTCTTCTCTATGATTTCTCTTCTTTTGCTGGATAGGCTTCATCATTGGATTCACCGCCAACCTGTGGACGACCAAACTTGGATCTATGCCCAGTATCTCATGTACTTCAAATGCAAAAACATCATTGAATTCTCTCAACAGCTTTATCAGGCCATCTCCAAGCAAACCCACATCCATAGTACCAACCTTAACCATCCGATCAGGCTGATCCGGGTCGAGCACTATGTCCGTGTGATCGCCAGCTGGCTGTGCCCTGAACTCTTCTGGAGCATACGACCATTAGCTGTTATGCCTGCTATTTCTTGATGCAATTCTGGCCGATCTGCTGTGCTTGGAGTAACCCTTCATCTGAGTTTGGCTCGGACGATCGTGGTCGTCCTCTAGCTATTGGCTTTACGGCCAGTTGATTGCATTCCTTTGCCATCTTTTGGTTACCATGAATGGTACCAATCTTCCGGTCCATCTGCTCAAACTTCATCAGTTAAGTGAGGTACGATTACTGCTGTAACACCCCCAAATCTCCCTCTACGGAAATATTAGTATAACACGTATAATTATACCGTAGAAATAGACTAAGGAGTGTTACCGCCGCGTAATTACGCAAGGCTATTCAAATACTTAACTCAATAACATAACTTGCAGCGGAAAACTCAAATTTCTTTTATTAATACTTATAAAAATAGTAACATTGTTATGAGTATTCAAAATAAAGACGAGACCAACATTCCTAAACTAGGTGAAGCAAACCCCGGGACTCCCATATGCTCATTCATGACTTCACCTGAAAATAGTCAATACTACTTACCATTACGGTAAACAGGGCGAACCAAAACAAATAGGAAATACGGATTAGCAAAATATGCTAAGTACGATAAGTGCAAGATAATGTAAACTTAATCTTATTTGCAAACATGCTTTTAAAAGCAATTCCAATAATTCCAAAATTCATGATTTCAAACCAATACCAATAATCCAATATTTCAACAGAATAAATAATAAAACCAATTCCTCACTGTAGACACCCAAATGTGTCTCCCCAAAACCAAACCCAGTGATGAATTCCTTTTGCGTCGAATGATTATCGAACGAGGTGAAAGTGTGAAAGGTCAAGTGTTGCGGTCAGTTTTATTAAATTATTTCTCTCTGTTTTCGAAAACAACTCTATTTTATGAAAACAGCCAATCCAGTTTAGTTTGGTCCACGACAAGGGTCTAATAATAGTGTAGTTGGATGGGGATTGCAAAGAGCTTTCCAACGATATATTATAAGCCCAATTCCGATGAATAATGAGGAAGTTATGGCTAAAATACTAAAATGGGCCCAGTTTGATCTTTACATGCGGCCCAATGATCTAGGGAAGGGCACAATGTTAATTATTATTTCTAAAGTTATTAGAATTTTTTATAGTCTTTTAGAATTCTTTAGAAGGTTCTCTTTAATCCTAATAGAATTAGAATTAATAATTATATTTTGATAAAGTTTTATTTAGAATAAAATATTATTTTATGCAAGATACGATTTCAGTTTTCATACGGACTTCACAAATCGATTTTGATTCATATGTGGACTCCGTGTTGAAAGCGCGTAGGAATCCAGTCTGTCGCCAGACGACAGGCCTGTCGCCACGCGACAGACCCTGTCGCCTAGCGACAAAGTCGATTTTGCAGCGACAGAGTGGAATTTTATTCCTTATTAAATTCTACCTATTTCCGGACTGTTTTCTTATAAATAGGGTCCTGAACCTCCATTTTAATTCATCCACAATAATCTACAATCAATTATCATCACCAATTTTCAGTCATCATCATCAATCATCTCTCTCTAAACTCTCTCTAGCTTTTCACAAACAAGATTCCGCATTCACGAGATCTAGAAACAACTAATTAAGTTCGAAGTTGCCTTCGCCCTAGACGTGAAAGGTTATAATTTTTGAGGGTTTGGTCCCTAATCTCTCTTTCATTTACTTGATTTAATTGTTTGATTTTATATTTTTCTTGAAGTTACTAACGTGTGTATTTTGTTATTAGAAAGAGATACGAGGCATCCAAGTAATTACTTTAATTGTTTAATTGATCTTATGATATAGAAATCATGCTTAGATTGTTGTTTTGGTTTCTAGTATCATGCTAGGATGCTTTCCTTAGTATGATATTTAGGGTGATTTGCTTATATCAATTATGATTTCTAGGATGCTTCCTATTTTCTTTTCTAATAGCATGTTAGTATCATGTTAGGGCTAAAGCTTTGATCTTTGATGTTTAGTGACATGCTAGGGTTTGTTATTAATCTTGTTAGTATCATGCCTAGGATCTTGATATTATTAAGCTTTATTATTAACATGATTATTGTTATTATGATGATTATTATGTTGCTTGATATATATATTTATTGTTATTGCTTGATCACGCCTTTTATGCATGCCTAAAGGGAATTTATACTTGTAATCACGCTTAATAAGATAATTAATAATCTTGTTTAGGGCTAATATGATTATAATTCAAGTGATCGCCAATAATAGTTTTGCTTGTGCATTAATATTCAACCAACATAGATAAACAAGTTTAGGGTTAATCTGTTGTTTGCATGTTAGTCAGAAAGCGCACATGAATACGAGAAGAATAAAGTAGAGGCCTATTATTAGGGCAGGTTCAATCTCTTTTAGGTTGGATTTGTACCTTCATCCCCGAACCCTATTTGGTTCAAGACCTTTAGGAGTTGACGATCTCCTGGATCGTTAAGGGGTGTAATCTTCACCTTGTGAACGGTTTACAAGTTCCTAAAACTTGTTGACGACTCTTTTGCTCTAGCTTCCTTCCCTTTGGACGCCACCATACTTAAGTGTATGATCACAGTGGGTTCAAGTTTGGGGTAATGCTTGAAATATTCCCTACACTCTTTTCGTGTTTTTCCCTATCGGCAGCCGTTATGCTACCGAAATGGGTCTAGAATACGTATATTAGTTTAGTTTAGGAATTAAAGAAACTTTATCCATCATAGCATGGACTCGCCTCCATTTGTCGATGCTGAGGAGATCCTAGGTGGTCTGGACGAGGCGGTTCGCCCTTGGAAGAGGGTGACCCGTCCTCGAGAGGAGGTTCGAGAGCGACGCGTCGCAGCCGATCAACGTCGCCAGGAGGATGTGGTTTGGGAGGCTCCTCCCAACTGGGACCCTAGGGTCCTTAAGTGGGACCTAGACCATCATGTTTCGATTAGAGGGTGGCGAGGCATCGTGAGTTTTTCGCACCTTTGTTTCTTTCTCTTTTCCTTTGTTTCTCCTTTTTAAACCATAACCGTTTTTTTTTCTTTATTCTTTCATTTAGAGTGAGCCTAGCATGCGTTTATACGGCTCTGGTGACCTGCGAGCCTGTTTTGAGAGTTTGCCCGAGGTGGCAAAGGAGATTGTAGCACTTTCCGGGATTGACTCCCAGCTGGCAGCTCTTCGGGATTTATCGAGTCAGCCTGCATCATCAGCTTTCCTCCGTGGATTGCTGGAGTTTTGGTGGGATTCCACTAACACCTTTCATTTTCTATGGGGAGAAATGACGGTTACCCCTTTCGATTTCTCTATGATTACAGGTTTTCCTTTCGGAGGCGAGCCCGTAGTCATAGAGTTCGTTAAGGGGTCAGACGAGAGACTGCGCGACCTTGTGGGGGACCGTCTTGCGTCGGCCCTTCACGTGTACGCGCAGTCTTGTCCGTACTCAGTTCTTACCGACGAGTTGTCGGCTGACGAGCTTGATCGACACTGTACACCTGAGCAGCTGGCTCGGATATACATTGCTCATGTTCTTTCCGTCACCATCTTGAGTGATTGAGGAGAGCGTTTTGCTATTGGGTTACTTATTTGCCTCAGCGATTTGGGGCAAGTAGGTGACCTGAGTTGGGCGGAGGTGTCATATGCTCGTATGCTTACAGCTATGGGCAAGGCGACCCGGGTGATGGATTCCGCGGCAGCTATTGAGGTGCCTCGGATCTCCCTTACGTGGCATGGTCGTATCCTTGAGGTACGTGTTTTAAGCTTCTTTCGGTTATTACTTTCGCTTTTTTCCTTTAGGCTTATCTTTTCTCGGTTTCAGGCTTGGGGATACTCATACCTTCCTTACTTAGCCCCCAGGGTGCTTGGGGCTGCTCGTTTTCCTATCGGCCATCGATTGGTCGCGATTAAGAAGAGACGAGCCACTTCTGCCGGCGACTTTCGCCAGAGGATCCTTTCGGCGATTCGTGCGTCGGTGAGTATTCCAACTACATGTGCATTCTTTGATTTTATTTATTTTCTGACGATTTTTCATGTGGTTGTGTTTTATAGATCGATCTCCGTCCTTGGAGTTTGATCGTCGGAGTCCCTGAGGCTATCCGGTCTGGCATGGTTCGTTTCCGTTTCCGGGCCCTCTATCCGAAACTCTCGGTGCTCCAGAGGATAGACGCTTGGTTTTCAGGCGAGCGTGTTCTCTGGCAGCTTTCGTCTGAGGAGCCTTTGGTTCCTGCGGATCCTTCGATCTGGATGTTACGTCTGGACTTGCTGTCTACAGAGGATCGAGCTTAGGCAATCCTTGGTTATCCAGCGGAGCAGCTGGTGCTGCCGGAGGTTTCTTATCCGGCTTTTATAGTATCCAGGCTGACTCCTTTTCCGGCTTTTGTTTCGGTTAGCACTCTAACTCTCTCTTTTCCTTGTTTCTATTTATTTTTTGGAACTTTGACCCTTTTATCGTTTTTTGTCATGTATATTTTAGCGGGTCGAGCTAGGTGGTTGGGTGCCTCCTACAGCGGAGATCACGTATACCGATGCTGTCGGATCGGTAATTCGTGAGACCGTTCCAGCAGCGGAGGATGATGAGGGATACCATTTGTACCTAAGACAGTTGAGTCGGTATGTCTTTTGTGTATATGTACTTAAACATTTCTATTTATTTTTTGTTTCATATACATTTGTTTACTAATTGTCCTTGTATTCTTGGAACAGGTTCCGCGTGAAACCGTGAACGGCATGGTGAGGACTTTACGTGCATTCTGAGCTGCTTATCGGAGAGCCCTCGTGACTTTATTATGCCGTGATCATCGGATGATCGTGGTAAGTTTTATTTCTTCGTTTTGGATTTTGCAGGATGTGCAGCAACCGACTAGTAGTCGCCGAGCACCCTGATTCCTTTTGTACACATATTTGTTATGTATTTTAGGAAACAGATGTATATAAATATTTTTTTTGCATTGTTGTACATATGACACATTTGTATATATGTCATCATTATTATATTTTTTGTTTCCATGTGTACATTATTATTATTTTTATTATTAAAAGCAAAAAAAAATCGAGGAAGGGAAAGGGTTCCCGACTTACCCCCCTCGAAAAAATAACCAAAACTTGAAAAAAGGAAGGCGAAAAGAAAACAAAAAAGAAGAAAAAAGAGAAAAAAAGAAAATAATAAAAAAGAAAATAAGGAAGTAGGAAAATAATAAAAAAAGAAAATAAAAAGAAAATAAGAAAGTAGGAAAATAACAATAAAAAAAAAGAAAATAAAAAGAAAATAAGAAAGTAGGAAAATAATAATAAAAAAAAATAAATAAAAAGAAAATAAGAAAGTAGGAAAATAATAAAAAAAAGAAAATAAAAAGAAAATAAGAAAGTATGAAAATAATAATAAAAAAAAAGAAAATAAAAAGAAAATAAGAAAGTAGGCAAGAAAAGGGACACAAAGGGTTAAAAGGCAAGCGTATGATTCGTCTTAAGATTTCGTGAAGATTCCGTCATTATGTTAGCCAAAATACGGAAATAAACCCAACTAATATGATGCGATAGGGGAGACGCGCGCAACTGCGTGAGTTGGGCGCGGTTGTCACGCGCATGTGAATTAGTTGCGCGCGGATGTCGCGCGCAACTCATGAGTTGCGCACGCTACCTGTTGGTGAACTTTCCTTTAAGTCGAATTTGCCGAAAATTTGCCCCTCTTGGGTCTATTTAAACGTGGTTTCGTGTAGGCTTTTGATCATCTCGCATTCATTCGCTTAATAATATAAGAAACTAAAAAGAATTAATCTCTCTAAATTCTCATTCTCTCTCTTTTTTTTAAACAATGGTGAAGACCTTTGAACAACGTTTGAAGCAATGGGTCACTTCCCTTTCAACCGAGGACAAACTAGGTTTCAAAACTTACCACCTAGACCCTCTATTGAATTATACGCAACTAGTGGTTATCTTTGATTTTCTTCATGCCACAGTCAACCATTGGGACTCTAACCACCATCTTTTCTTGTTTAAAGGGGATGAAATTGTCCCTTTACCCGGTGAGTTTGAGGCCTTGCTAGGTTTCCCTACAAATACTCTCCCTGTGACTTATTTGCCTACCTTGTCGGATCCCAAACCTATATTCCAAAGATTTTTTGGCTTGTCCGACAATGATATGACCAACATTGGAACTGAAGAAGGCGTGAACTTGATTCAATTTATTGAACATTTTGTCGCCCCCCGTGACAACATGACTAAACAACGCTTTAAAATTCGTGCTTTATGTTATTGTCTTGTTGTTAATTGTTTACTTAGGACAGGCAAAGAATGCGGAGATTATTCCATGGTGTCCATAGTAGAGCAAATAGAGGGATGTCATTCACCCGCTCCTTTGGCTTTGGCGGAAATCGTTCTATGTTTGAATCGCCTTAGAGGAGACCCTAACGAAAACGGTTTCACGGGAAGTCCACTTGTAGACACCCAAATGTGTCTCCCCAAAACCAAACCCAGTGATGAGTACCTTTTGCGTCGAATGATAATCGAATGAGGTGAAAGTGTGAAAAGTCAGGTGTTGCGGTTGGTTTTTAAAAATTCTTTCTTTCTATTTTCGAAACAACTCTATTTTATGAAAAGAGCCAATCCAGTTTAGTTTGGTCCACGACAAGAGTCCAATAATAGTGTAGTTGGATGGGGCTTGCAAAGATCTTTCCAACGATATATTATAAGCCCAATTCCGATGAATAATGAGGAAGTTATGGCTAAAATACTAACTGGGCCCGGTTTGATCTTTACATGTGGCCCAATGATCTAGGGGAGGGCCCAATGTTAATTATTATTCCTAAAGTTTTTAGAATTGATTATAGTCTTCTAGAATTCTCTAAAAGGTTCTCTTTAATCCTAATAAGGTTAGAATTAATAATTAGATTTTGATAAGTTTTATTTGGAATAAAATACTATTTTATGAAAATACGATTTCAGTTTTCATACGGACTTTACAAGTCAATTTTGATCATATGTGGACTCCGTGTTTAAAAGCGCGTAGAAATCCAGGCTGTCGCCAAACGACAGGCTTATCGCCACGCGACAGACCCTGTCGCTTGGCGACAAGGTCGATTTTGCAGTGACAGAGTGGAGTTTTATTCCTTATCAAATTCTACCTATTTCCGGACTGTTTTCTAATAAATAGGGACCTAAACCTCCGTTTTTATTCACCAATTCTCATCATCTTCAATCAACAATCATCATCTCTCTCTAAAGCTAGAAGCTTTCTCTCTCTTTTTCTAAACCCTTCCCTCAAACAAAATTCCACATTCACGAGATTTAGAAACACCTAGCCAAGTTCGAAGTTGCCTTCGCCCTAGACGTGAAAGGTTATAATTTCTGAGGGTTTGGTCCCAAATCTCTATTTCAATTATTTGATTTGATTGTTTGATTTTATATTTTCCTTGAAGTTACTAACGCGTGTATTTTGTTATTAGAAAGAGGTACGAGGCATCAAAGTATGTAATCTTATTGCTCTATTCTTGTAGAAAGCATGTTTAAATTTGTTTAATTCCTAGTATCATGTTAGGATGTTATTATTGCTTTCTAGTATCATGTTTAGGGTGATTCCTCTTTTCTAATATCATGTTAGTATCATGTTAGGGCTAAAGCTTTGATCTTTAATGCTTAGTGACATGCTAGGGTTTGTTATTAATCTTGTTAGTATCATGCCTAGGATCTTGCTATTATATTTAAGCTTTATTATTAATATGATTATGATGATTGTTATTATGTTGCTTGATGATTATTATTGTTATTGCTTGATCACGTCTTTTATGCATGTTTAAAGGGAATTTGTACTTGTAATCAAACTTAATAAGATAATTAATAATCTTGTTTAGGGTTATTATGATTATAATTCAAGTGATCGCCAATAATAGTTTCTTTGTGCATTATATTCAACCAACATAGATAAACAGGTTTAGGGTTAACCTACTGTTTGCATGTTAGTCAGAAAGCGCACATGAATACAAGAAGAATAAAGTAGAGGCCTATTATTAGGGCAGGTTCAATCTCTTTTAGGTTAGATTTGTACCTTCATCCCCGAGCCCTATTTGGTTCAAGACCTTTTGGAGTTGACGATATCCTGGATCGTTAAGGGGTGTAATCTTCACCTTGTGAACGGTTTACAAGTTCCTAAAACTTGTTGGCGACTCTTTTGCTCTAGCTTCCTTCCCTTTGGACGCCACCATGCTTAAGTGTATGATCACAATGAGGTTCAAGCTTGGGGTTAATGGCTTGAAATATTCCCTACACCCTTCCTATTACACGTACGTTTTTTTTTTTTAATCAACACAAGTTACGAAGTTGCGCTGGCATGACCAGCGCAATCTTCAGTGCCGCGCGCGGATGGCGCGCGCAACTGGTTTTGATACGCGCGCCACCTGCTTGTGTAAAAATCGCAAACTGATTTTTTTTTTTTTTTTTTTTTTTTTTTTTTTTTGTAGATTTAGCTCATAGAGCGTTTGCGAATTGTTGATCAGCCACAAAACCTTGAGGCTAATGGAGTAAGGACATTTCCTGGACGTCGAATCCTTTATAAGCATAAGAACGAAGAGGAATGGACATCGTTTTTCTGTCATGGGGTTCCTAACATACGTTTTGTGATTCCTTGGTGGAACATAAATAGTATGGTTGGGAATAGTCTCAATTGCCCTTACATTAGGCTTTTAGGCCTATCTAGTACTACTTATATTTTTCCTTGCAGGGTAAGATTGTGATGCCCCTAAAGATGTGATTTTTAGACCCGAGCGAATTTTTCGTTGGATGCAGTATTGGTAAAGTCTTCCTAGATGGGTAGTACAAAATCCTACTGCGAGTATTGCATTATCTTCCTTTTACAAAGCTTGAATGAATGCGGCGGATAAGGGCGAATTAAACAAGGCTCAATCTCAATATTCAAGCCGTCACGGCTCGCAATCAACCTAAGCCCTTGATGCATTCGGCCACCACTACTCCTCCTAGTGGCCAAAACAAAGGGGTGAGAAGAAATTAGACTTCTCATCTCCTAAGGCGCGTTCGAAGGAAACAAAAAAGAAAGCTCCCTCCAAACCTGCACAACGAAGTGTGATAATCAGGGAACCTTCGCAACAAACTCGAAAAAGGACTCTAATGAAATCTTCGGAAAAGGGAAAAAGGTTGAAAAGACCCCAATTCCCAAATTGAAGAACAATGTATGGGTCAAGAAGAAGAGCGTAGGAGAAAGCTCTAAGGTTTATGAAAATACTGCGATGGAAACTACTCCTCCATCGTCCGTGACAATTGAGGACATAGTAAAACCTTAGAGTGTTACAAAGTTTCGCCATTAGTTTTAAATTGAATAAAGTGTAATCACTACTATGTTTTTTTTTTCTTTGAAATTTAGTTCAACAATGTCTCTCTTTTCTTTGAAATTTAAATGAAATAAAATGAGCTTTATATTTTTAGATTTTGATATGACCAAATCATAAAGATTGCCTACGTATTCGCATTACGAAATCAGGTCTTTGCGTAGTTCTAATGTTTTTTTTTTTAATTATGTATTTTTTTTCTTTAATCTCTTAGGTAGAAATTAAACGAAAAATTGATCAAACCTTGTTTAAAAAGAATTAAATCAAAGTTTAATTTTATTTTCCGAGTATATGTTATATTTAAGAAACACCCTCTTTTTGCCGCAAGTAGAAGTCGCAACTTCATTCAAACGTAAAAAAAAATCGGGTTCGCAGTTCGTCATCAGGTGGCGCGCGCAATCATCTGTAGTTACGCGAGCCTGCCACGCGCAACGAAATCTGTTGCGCGTGACATCTGTGCGCAACTAATTCAGTTGCGCGCGACACCTGTGCTACGAATGTCTCGAAAATTTATTTATTTATTTTTAATTTTTTTTTAAAAAATTCTATATTATTACCCACCCCCTAAGTGTGAAGATTTTTTCGTGATGTTAGAACGGTTTATTATTTCTAAATTACCCCCCCAAGTGTTATGTATTTTACCGTGTTATTCGGTAAAATGCATAACACTTAGAATCTTTCCATTGAATGCTAATTAAAATTGGTTGTATGAGTGAACGAGTTTATCCGGATTTCATATGTAATATTTCTTAAGTCGATCAATGTTTATTAATTGGCGAATTTCATCTCTGTCGATATCCATTAATCTGACGGCTCCTCCTGATAGGATTTCAATTACGCGGTAAGGACCTATCCAATTGGGTTTGAATTTCCCTCTTGGATCGGTTGGTGGACCCCTAACCTCCTTTAGTACAAAGTCACCTTCTTTTATATTTCTGGGTTTGACTCTTTTATTGAAATGACGCGCAATGCGCCTTTGGTAGACTTGTACATGATGGAAAGCTCTTAATCGTCGTTCATTGAGGAATAAAAGCTCTTCATACCTCGCTCTTACCCATTCAGCTTCCGGTAGCTTACTTTCAAGTACGATGCGTAGGGATGGTATTTCCAGTTCGACTGGTTGAACTGCGTCCATTCCGAAAACTAAGGAGTATGGAGTTACTCCTATTGATGTTCGTATAGACGTTCTATAACCCCATAATGCAAAGTGTAGTTTATTCGGCCAGTCTTTATAATTTTCTGCCATTTTTCTAATGATGACTGTTATATTTTTATTTGTCGACTCTACAGCTCCATTCATTTGAGGTTTGTATGGGGATGAGTGATGATGTTTTACTTTATAACGAGTTAAGAGGGTCTCGACTTCAGCTTTGAATTGAGATCCCTAATCACTAATTAGTTCATGTGGAACTCCATATCTACAAAATATGTTTTGTTCGAGAAACTTTGCGACATGTTTAGAAGTGATATTCACGTAAGAAGCAGCCTCAATCCACTTAGTGAAGTAATCGATGCCTACTAATATGTACTCGTGCCCTCCTGCTCCTGTTGGAGAGATTTTTCCAATTATGTCAATTCCCCAAGTTGAAAAAGGCCAAGGGGAAGTGAGATTGTATAGTTCGGATGGTGGAAGGTGTTGTAAATTAGCGAACATTTGGCACTCTGGACATTTTTTAACATATTATATGCAATCATGTTCCATAGTGGACCAATAGTACCCTTGTCGTGAAATTATTTTTGAAAGCATTTTACCATTCATGTGAGGTCCACAAACACCTTTGTGAGTATTTTCCATAAGGCGTGTGGCTTCCGATTGGTCTATACATAATAAACTTTGAACATTAGGTCCTTTTTTGCATAATTGACCATTTAATAGACCATATTGGGCCGTAAGTTTTCGTAAGGCTCGTTGGTCTTTCGATGAAGTATTTTCGGGATATGTGCCATGGGTAATATATTGGAGGATATGATCATACCAGGGACTATCTCCTTCGATGTCATTTATTTCCTCTATTGCGTTGCAATACGCTGGTTCTTCTCTTCTATCAACGCATAATGGCATCATATTTAAGTGATCTGGAATGTTGATCATTGAGGCTAATTTTGCTAGCGCATCGGCAAATTGATTGTCATCCCTTGGGAGATATTTAAAATCAATATGTTCAAAATGCTCGATGAGTTGCTCTAGGTGTGCTTGGTATAATATCATTGTGGAGTTCTTTATTTTCCATTTTTTTAGTATATGATTTATAATCAAACTAGAATCTCCATATACCTTTAATTTTTGCACACCTATGCTAGCTACTGCTTCTAATCTAATAATGCACGCTTCACATTCTGCGGCATTATTGGTAACCTCAAAGTCTAGTTTAAAAGAGATTGGAGTATGTGCTCCCTGTGGACTTATGAGTAACACTCCTACACCACATCCTTTTTGATTGGACGCACCGTCGTAGTACATTACCCATTTGTCATCTTGTGTCATGAGAATCTCTTCATCCGGAAGATGAGTAGTTTCTGCACGACTTGCTTGAATTGGATGTTGTGCCAGAAAGTCGGAAATTACTTTTCCTTTCATTGATTTTTCAGGAATATATTTTAACTCAAATTTGGCAAACATCACCAACCACTTAGATATCCTTCCTTGTATAGGTGGTTGTTCAAACAAATACTTTATCGGGTTTTGTTGAGAAATCACATGAGTAGTGTGTGGTAGCATATAATGTCGTAATTTTTTAGTTGCCCACACTAATGCTAGGCTTGTCTTTTCCAAGGTGCTATATTTTGTTTCATATTGGATGAATTTTTTACTTATGTAATATATTGAACGTTCGACTTTTTCTACCTCTTGTGCTAACATGGCGCCTGTGGCTATGTCTGTAACTGTAATGTATAGGCTAAGAGGTAGTTTGGGTACTGGTGGTGCTAAAATTAGTGGACTTTTGAGATAATCTTTGATTTTCTCAAAGTCCTTTTGGCATTGATCGTCTCATTCATGTTTCTCCTCTTTTTTCAATTTTTTAAATATTGGCTCACAAGTCATAGTCAATTTGTTGATAAATCGACTAATGTATTGTAGTTTGCCAAGGAATCCCCCGATTTCTTTTTCTGTTTGAGGGGGAGGCATGTCAAAAATTGCCTTTATTTTAGAGGGATCGATCTCGATGCCACGTGTGCTTACTACTTATCCGAGTAACTTGCCAGAAGTTACTCCGAAGGCGCATTTTTGTGGATTCAATCACATTTTGTATTCTTTTATGCGAGTGAAAAATTTGCATAAAGCTTTTATATATCCCATTCTATCTTTAGACTTTACGATCATATCATCCACATACACTTCTATTTCTTTGTGCATCATATCATGCAAGAGAGTCATAGCCGTTCTTTGGTACGTAGCTCCTGCATTTTTTAAACCAAATGGCATGACTACGTAGCAATACGTACCCCAAGGGGTAATAAAGCATGTCTTTTCTTCGTCTTCTTTTGCCATTAAAATTTGGTTGTAACCTGCGTATCCATCCATAAAGGATAACATCGCATGTTCAGCCGTGTTATCTACCAATATATCAATATGTGGTAGAGGAAAATCGTCTTTAGGGCTAGCTTTATTAAGGTCCCTAAAGCCGACACACATGAGAACTCGTCCATCCTTTTTAGGGACTGGACAATGTTCGCTACCCATTCTGGGTAATTACATACGCGAATAAAACCTGCGTCCAACTGTTTTTGTACTTCTTCCTTTATTTTTAATGTGACATTAGGTTTCATTCGTCAAAGTTTTTGTTTTACTGGTTTAGAGGTAGGGTTCAAGGGAATGGTATGTTCCGCAATTTCCCTATCTATTCCAGGCATGTCCTTGTATGACCAAGCGAACACGTCTTCGAATTCTTTGAGCGTCGATATGAGGGTCGATCATTCTTCCGGACTTAAAGTTAAGCCAATTTTGACTTCTCTTTTATTTTCGTTAGTTCCTATATTAACTATTTCATTTTCTTCAACGATAGGGTTCTTTTGTTCTCGTTCATTCATTAGTTCAACCAATTTATTAATGTTATCATCTTCATTAGATTGATTTTTATAGCATTCGAAAGATTCAAGAGAAGGCATATACTCGGAAATAGAGCTCATATTATTAAAATAAAAAGAGAGTACATCAAGAGAAGAATCCTTTTTGGGATCTTCGTCCTTAGAACTAGAAAATAAAGACTCAGTAATGGCCACAAGGCCTAGGTTTTCAGCTTCCTAGAGTCTATAATAGATTCATCGTACGATTCTTCAAACATCTCCCCTTCGCCTGTGACAATTTTCAGCTTATCGCCTTTGTGATTGGTCCATTTGAAAGATTTCCTCCATCTATGCTCAAAAGTTTCATTTGAAAGGGTGATCAACGAGGTTGGGTCAAAAGCTTCATCTTGAATGGCGTTTTGATTGGTCATTGTAGCGACATGATTTTGCTCTAGTCTAAATAGCAAGTTAAATGCTTGCCCATCATAGCACCCTGGAGTTGGGTGTTTTGATTTAACGATACTAAGATCGTCATCCAAGAAGTAGCAATCATGAAATATTTCAAATCCAGGCTTCTTGATTCCTTCCAGAACTAAGGGTTCTGGAAAGTCATAGCATGGGTAATCCTCTCCCTCCCTAATGAATTGCCCATTAAGGGTTTGTTGATAGGATGGGAGTAAAGTGATTATCCCTTTCTTATTATTGTCTCTACGTGCTTTGTTTTTTGCATCGTGAGACTCCAATTCTTCTTTGGTTGGTTTATATCCCAATCCAAAGGAGAAGCTTATCTTTGGGATAGGAAGTACGAGAGATTTCTTCATTCCTATTCCCAAAGGCATCCCAGGAAAGTAACTACTCTTGAGTAAGATGTTGTTTACTATCCGAGTGAAATATGGATCAAGCTTGAATGGTTCTTCAAAGTCTTCTTCCATTTTAATTGTGTAGATTGGCTCCTTGGCAAATCCCCACATGTCCTCTTCATCATTATCATGGTTTATTTCTAAGAGTGATTGATCATTTATTGCTATTTTGAGTGGAAAAGCATGTATAGTCATAGGAAGCCCTTGATAGTTCAACCTAATCATTTAATGCAGTGAGGATGGTATTGCACCAAGCTCATGTATCCAAGGACGTCCAATTAAAAGGTTGAATGTAGGTTTTATGTCCATAACATGGAATTCAACCATCTTTTGAATTGGGCCTGTGGTAATTGGTAGCTTAACAGTTCCACACACCGACTTTCTCGAATTGTCATAGGCCCTAATGCTTTGTGTTGTTGATTGAAAATCTTTTTCTGGATTTAGGCCTAAGTATTTTGCCGTTCGTAATGGGCATACGTTTACAGCTGACCCATTGTCTACCAAAGTTAGAGGGATATTGTATCCCTTGCATCCCACAGTTAAGTATAATGCATTGTTGTGGATAGTGTCTTTTGAAGGCAAATCATCATTAGTGAAAATGATTGATTTGTCGGATTTCTTGCTAGTAAGCAAGCTAACGAGATCCTGAGGGGTTGTGTCTGTGCTTACAGACAAAGCCGTTAGAGCGTTCATGAGTGAATTCCTATGTTCTTTAGAAGTACTTAGGAGTTCCTAAATGCTAACATTCGCCTTAGATTGGCGAAGTTGTTTGTCCAATGGATCTTCCACCTCAAGTGGAGGTGGTATTGGATTTTGTACTTGACCTTGAGTTTGATTTTGTGTGGTCAAAGATCCATTTGGCGGTGGTGCTTGGTAGACTCGCCCAGAACAAGTTAAATGATCTATCTCATTTGGGTTAGTTGTAGGACTCACAAACCAACTTTCTTCTAGAGGCTTTGGATATGCCTCCATTTCAAGATGTTCCATGAGTTGTGCTTGATATCATTGTTCATCCAAGGAGAGATTCGATAAATCTTGCGACTTCCCCAAGAAATGATCCCAATCAAGCGCTCCATTTGTTTCATTTTGTAAACAAGATGGAGGTGGGACGGCGGCATACTTAGAGACATATACGTCTTGAAAGTCGTCGTCCCATAGTCCACATACTTCATTAGTTGCCCCTATGAGTATTGTGGATAGAGGTTCTCCTATAGGTGTCATATAGTCCAAAGGATTGAACATATAACTTCCTATATAGTCCTCATTAATGTGAAACACCCCTAAGGGGGATGCATTATTGTTAGGTTTAGGCGTGGGAATTCTCCCATCGTCTACTAAATCTTGTATTTTGTGCTTTAAGACATAGCAACGTTAAGTATCATGTCCAACGCCTCTATGATAAGCACAATAAGCATTACCATCCCATTGAGGAAATCTTCTTTCTGGTGGAGTGGGTGGTGTTGGCCCTGTTGGCACAAGTAAGCCTTTTTCATTTAATTTTTCTAACAATTCTTTATAGCTTACAGGAAATGGAGTAAATTTTCTTTCTTTTGTCCATCTTTTTCTAGGATCATTATATCGATTTGTGTTATTGTACTGCGTGGAAGTCGCAAATACGTTAATAAAGGATGATGCATTATCATTCCCCTTCTTGTAGTTATTCTTAGGTTGATAATGATGATGAGGTTTGTTTGCTTTTTCTTTAGCAAGATCATCTTCAATCCTAGTAGCCACAGAATAGACCTTTTGAAAAGTGTCTAAACCAAGGTAATGTATATGTTTGTTGTACTTTTCATGACAGTTGTCAATGAATTTTTGTACTAACTCGAGTTTAGGCGGCCTTTGGGCAAGGTGGGCCGCCTTTTCTCACTATCTACCATAGAAAGCAAGGAAACCTTCATCGTCGCCTTGCTTAAGCATCTCGAGTTCACGTAAAGTTGACTTAAACTCTGCGTTACTCTCATATTGGGTAATGAAAGCCGAAACTACATCTTCCCATGTTGCCTTGAGTTTTGGATCTAGCCCATAGTACCACTCTCTCGCGGTTGGGTCTAGGGATAAAGGGAAAGTCAAATCATAAAGCTTAGGATCAACTCCCTTTAATGCCATAGTGCCAGTAAAACACATTAAATGATTTTGTGGATTATTGGTCACCTTAAATATTGGCAAGTCCGTAGCTACAAACTTTTCCGGTAAAGCAAGTCTTGGGGGAGAAGCAAACTTTTCTGCATCAAAGTACTTGTTCCCCATTGTAGAACGAAGAACTAGCTTCTCCAACGACTTTTCTTTGATGGATAATTGTTCCATCTTTTCTTGCAAGGCTAACGTTTCAGCATTTTTCTTTTCAGCCTTTTTCATTTTCTTAATTCTTCTCTCCTCGGCCTCTTGAGCCTTTTCCTCTCTCAAACGAAGAATCTCTCACTAGGCAAAAATATGAATTGGCCACCGGTTCAAAACCCCCCTATGCCACCAGTTTTGAACCGGTGGCCATTTGGGGGGTGGCAATAATCTTATTAAAAAGCCACCGGTTCAAAACCGGTGGCAAAAGCAAATATTGCCACCGGTTAACCGGTGGCAATAATGATTCCCGCGATTTTTTTTATGATATTAACAAGTATTGCCACCGGTTAACCGGTGGCAATAATGCCCATAAAAAACAAAAAAAAAATTGCATTTATTTCACTTAAATTGTAGTAGAAACTATATATATATGTAAAATACATAAAAAACACACATATTTTCATCAATATCTAGTAATTTTACACTTTTTAAGAGTGAAAAAACTAAATTAATAACTACAACTAAATTACTTATACAACAATTCCAAGAACTAAATTAATCAAATTACACAAAACTAAAATTCCAACATTAAAATCAAAAAAAAAATTACAATAAAAACCCAAAAAAAAAATTACAACATTTAAATTAAAAAACAACCCATATAACACCTAAATCAATAATCCTGCATCTTTATTCTTCGATTTAACATCTACATCTAAATCAATATACCTGCATCAAACAAAAAAAAATCGATTAAATAAAATAAATAAGCTGTGAAAAAAAAAACCAGAACAGTATGCATGGTACCCATAAATCGATTTAAATCGGTTAATAAACCCAGAAAAAACACACAAAAATATAGACAAAACCCAGAAATCAAACAAAAACTCAGAAAAATAACCCAAAAAAAAAAAGAAAAAAAAAACCCAGAAAAAAAAATAAACAAAATTCCCAGAAATTAGTAAAAACCCGAGCATTAAATCGAACTCAAAAAAAAATCGAATTGATTTTCAAAACGAGAATTAAAAACACAATGAGAATTAAATCGTACTCAAAAAAACAAATTGATTTTCACGGACTCAAAAAAAAAAACCAGAATAAAATCGAATAGAACCTAGAAGGAGATCGACTTAGAATCGAGTAAAATCAATTAAAATCGATGAAAACACTCAAAAAATCCAAAATCGACTAATTAACAATTAATTAAACCCAACAAAATCCAAAAATCGATTAAAATCGATTAATTAAACACAAAATTAAACCTAACCTCGTGCATGTCTTCGTTGTTGTTGTTGCGGTGGTGGTTGAAATGACCGAGAAGGAGACGAGAAGGAGATCGAAGATAAGGAAAAAAAGACGAACAGATCGAAGGAGATCGAAGGAGATCGAAGATCGAAATGAAAGAAAGAGAAGGAGATCGAATGAGGGAGAGAGCAGGAAAGTGAAGAAGAGGGACGACGGCGGTTGTGGTTGAGACGAGAGAGCAGGAAAGAGAAGAAGAGGAGATGAGATAAGATCTGGAGAGAGAAGAGAGGAGAGGAGAGGAGAGGAGAGGGAGAATGAGGGAGGCTGATGAGTGATTTGGGAGTAGGGTTTGGGTTTTTATATGGGGCGCTTTTTTTTTAATTTAATTGGATATTGCCACCGGTTCAAAACTGGTGGCCTTATAATTATTGCCACGGTTTTGGTTTGAACCGGTGGCAATACCGGTTTGGCTCATCCCGCCCATTAATTAAGCCACCGGTTTTCAAAAACCAGTGGCCAATTAGCGGTGCATTTTTCAATTTTTCTACTAGTGTCTTGTTGAAGTTCTTCGATTGTTGGCATTGTTGTTGGACTAGGATTAGTTGTCGAAGAAAAGTGGTTTGAAAGGGGTTGATCTTTGGGTGGTAAACGTAGAATGCGAGTGCCCGGGAGTCCTCTTTCCCAAGCTTGGAAACCGACCCTAAAGGAGTACGAAAGGATAAGTAAATCGATACGCTTGTTTAAAAAGGGAGAAAAAAAAGACGCAAAATATATTCAAACGGATAACATCACCCTTAACAATTCTTCAATGAAGATATTGTTCGGACGAGTCAATTTGTTTTTTGAGAAATCAAAATTGACTCGTTCAGTGGGCACGCGCAAGTGACTCAGTTGCGCGCGGCTGTCACGCGCAACAGAATCTCTTGCGCTGGGGGGGGTCGCGCAACTCACAGAGTTGCGCGCGCCACCTGCTCGTAGGATTTTTTTTTTATCATCGTTTTTTTTTTTAGCTATCCTTTGAATATGACTCTAAATCACGAAGAGACAACTTCGTAATTGGGAACCTAGACCAAACTAAAAAGAAAAAAAAAGAAGACTATCCTAACACGTTGCATATAGTCACATAATCACATAAGCATGCTATAAGTCAAGATTCACACAATGCCGTTCTAAGGTCAAAAAAGGTTTGGGTGTCCAAAGGTACCATATCTTAAGAAACGGCGCACAAATCAATCACTCAACGTGTTAACTCGTGGCATTGCCCTCCCAACATTTTGTTGGCGATATGGGTGGGATGATTGTTATTGATTTCGGGATAGAAGATAGTGTTGGAGACCCCTAGACAATGAGCCAATCCCCAATGATTTAAGTGTGCTATGCTTATGCATGATGAAATGTTGCTTGTTTGGTTTTTACTCTTGTGCAAAAGGAAGATATTATGCGTTCAAGTCTCGCACTCTAACTAGAGATTATCCAAGTTAATTCTCGTTACAACCCATAGGCAACCTAGTGTTGCAAACCTTGGACCATAACTACGAATTAATCATGTAACCTCTAAGTTCCCAGCGGAGTCGCCACTGTAAGGAGGGGGTTCCCATCGTAAGGGGTCCTCTCCTTAAATACCCATGGCCCTTTAAAAGCCTAGGACTTTACACTTGTTAGGGTGCAGTAGGATTTGAATTCCTGATTGTTTGGGGGATCTTGAATTAGAATTGATTCTATCATTACGCTTTTTTGTAAGAAACAAGTAGGGAGTCGCCAATGAGTTTTAGGAAAAACTCATAAACCTCGTTCATGCCTTTCTTCCATGTGGAGTTCATGGAATAATTAGCACGAATCATAATTTTACCCATGCCCAAATTGGTCTATAAACCAGAAATGAGTTTGGGAGTGAGGGTACTAAAATAACGTTCCCTTTAGAGGGGAATCGTTATCCTAGCCCTAGTGCGGCCTCTACTAGCTCTTCCTTTTTTACAATTTCATCACCAAACAATATATGCAACGGGATACCTAAAAGTATGCTAGTTGATTTTATTTACACGAACCAATTCACATAGGAATTACATCGTAATGTCGTTATTCTTTATTTAATCAAATTCATGAAAAGGACAAGAAAATAAACAATATTCGCCTTGGCTTAAGTGATCAACCAACAATTATTTAATTCAATTCTAATCTTTATTTAACGCAAGATACTATGTGGAATTGATTAATTAATTATTTTAAAGGTGATCAAACAACACTAATTAATTAATTAAGGTTCTTTTAAACAAGAAAATAAATGTGATTTAACTAAGTGCTCGGGAATTTACCACTTCTCTTTACTAGATCTCCGTTTAGAATACTTATGGACTCCTTCTTGTTGGGGAACCTCCACCGTAGTAACAAAATATCAAAAGGGGTGAGTGTTTAGGACAAGAGGGGCTAGGTTGCACAAGTTCACAAGTATTTCGCCAGAGTTTTTTAGGTTATTTTCTGTCTGTTTAAGCCTCGATTTAAGCTCTTATTTATAGGGAATGATTAGGTTTAAGGTTACGAGCATTCTTCCGCAGCAGGTGTCGCGCGCAACAGGATGAGTTGCGCGCGGTATCCCAGCGCAAGTGATTAGGTTACGCTGCTATGGGCAGCGCAACTAATTGTCTTGTGCGCGGCTTTATGGTAAGATTCGATTTTATATTTTCCGTATAATTCTGAATCTTCCGCAGCGCAACTCTGGAGGTTGTGCTGGGTGTCGCGCGCAACTGAATTAGCTGCGCGCGGCAGCCCAGCGCAACTGTGTGAGATGCGCGTGGCTTTTTCTGCGGCAGCACTAAAATTTAACCTAGGCGCTCCTAAATCCGTCATTATTGGGTTTTAAGCACGGGCTTAAGCCTAATTATGATCATGTTTAGTTAATTGGACCTTTGTTTTGGCTTTTATCTTTAATTTAGGCTAGTCTTTTGTGTTTTGTAGCTTAACCAGTTCTCCATAAGTATTCTTCACTTTGATCCAACACGAAGATGGTTTTATTTATCGTCATTACACTTCCTGTCGGGACAGGAGGCCAAAAGTAGATGTCTACAGAAATACTTGGAGAAGTGAATAAGTAATTATGGATAGTTTGATATTAAGGTGATTGTGCATAATAAAAATATGGAAGGTGTGTTGTCATGAAAAATAATATGGCAAGGAAGATTACTTGGGGAATAATCAAGGGAGATAAAAGGTAAGAAAATATGATGATCAAATATTTAGGAGATGGAAAAATAGAATTAAGAAAAATACTAGATTTTAAGGAGATAATTAAAAATATAATTTTTCAAAATAAATCCCCATAAATCCAACTAGGATGGCCGAAAATTTTAAGCTTCCATAGCTCAAATTTTCAGACCACCTAATTGTATTTAGGGAAAGATTTTGCTAGTTTTTAGGAATTAAAAATAATTGTGTAAATAATATTTATTATATAAAATAATTAACTAAATAATTAAATAAATAAATACCAATTATTCACCAATAAAATAACTAAGAAAATTAGATTCTCTATACATAGAAAATCCGAAATTCCTAGATACTATTTGGGAATTTTCGGACCTTTTTAATTACTTAATAAAATATAGTTTTTGTTTTAATTAAAATATCCGAAATATATAAATAATCTGGTTTTTAAGATAAAATAAATGGATAATAAATCTTATCCAAAATAATAATTAGGTTTCAAAATATTTTTGGCGCCAAAATTCAAATATCATTTTGGCTCTAAAATTCAAATAGTAAGTTAATTTACTAAAATACCCTTTTTATGAAATAATAATTAATTAATTAATTAGGAAAATACGTATGAAAATACGGGGTATTACAGTTTACCCCCATTAAAAGAAGTTTCGACACGAAACTTAGCCAAAAAGAAACAAAAATCATTTTAAGGTTTTGGTTCATGCACATCCTAACTTGACTCAAGACTCCAAACAAACTCAAGAAAGACTCGAAATCACTCTAAAATGACTCAAAAGCAAACGCGCAAAACTCTATCGCCCTCTACCCCCCTTAAAAGCAGTTATGCCTCCATAACTCGACCAGTAACCTTAGGTAAACAACTTTGGGTAACGTTTCCTCATATTAGCCTCAACTTCCCATGTAGCCTCCTCAGTTTTCTAATTCGACCACAACACTTTCACAATACTCACATCCTTGTTCCTTATGCTTCTCACTTTAGAATCCATAATCTTTACTGGTCTTTCCTCATAAGTCAAATTCTCATCCATCTCAATGGTTTCTGGTTGCAACACATGTGTTACATTAGGAATATACTTTCGAATTTGGCTCACATGGAACACATTGTGAACCCTTTCTAGCTCATTTGGCAAATCCAATTTATATGCCACTTTTCCCACTTTCTAGATGATCTCATAAGGCCTTATGTACTTTGGGTTCAGTTTTCCCTTCTTTCCAAACCTCATCACACCCTTCATGGGTGAAATCTTCAACAAAATCTTCTCTCCTACTTCATACTCTTCCTCCCTCCTTTTCAAATCAGCATAGCTTTTCTGTCGATCTTGGGCTGCTTTGATCTTTTCTTGGATCAACTTGACCTGCTTCACCATATCCTCAATCATCACTGGCCCAAGTACCATAGTCTCACTTATATCGTTTAACAAATTGGGCTTCTACACTTTCGACCACATAAAGCTTCAAACGGTGACATTCCAATGCTTGCATGGTAACTGTTGTTGTAAGAGAACTCTATCAAATCCAAGTGGTCTTCCCAAGACCCTTGATACTCCATCACACAAGCTCTTAACATATCCTCCAATGTTTGAATCGTTCTTTCCGTCTGACCATCTGTCGCAAGATGAAACGCCGTGCTCATTAATAACTTTGTTCCCATTGCCTTTTGCAAACTCTTCCAAAAGTTAGACAAAAATCTCGAATCTCTGTCCGAAATGATATCCAAGGGTACCCCATGGTACTTCACTACAAACTTCACATAATCTCTGTCCCAAGTACTTCTCATGGGTATGAATGCTGCTGACTTCGTCAACCTATCCACTATTACCCAAACAGTGTTATTCCCTGCCTTAGTCTTTGGCAAGGCTCCCACAAAATCCATAGAAATTGAATCCCACTTCCAAGGATTGGACCTTTCCTTGAGGCCTGTGATGTTCAATCTTCACCTTCTGACATGTCAAACACTTAGCCACAAATTCAGCCACTTCTCTCTTCATATTAGGCCACCAAAAAGTCTTCTTCATGTCCTTATACAACTTATCCCCTCCAGGATGCATTGAATAAGGAGAATTATGGGCCTCTTCCATCAATCTTTGCTTTAGATCTCCACGACTCTGCGGTACACACCATCTACCTTTAAAACGAATACTCCCTTCATCACCAATGGTGAAATCCAACACTTGACCTTCGTCAATTTTCTTTTTGATTGCTTTTAACTTCTCATCCTCCAATTGACTTTCCCTTATCTCATCATAAATGGATGGTTAAATCACTAAGGCATTCAACATCCTGGTCACTTCACCAAGATCCATCACTTCCAAGTTCAACTTCTGAAATTCAACACACAACTGATCTGGCACTACCATCACATTCATCAAATGTTCTGACTTTCTGCTCAAAGCGTCTGCCACCACATTAGATTTTCCTTCATGATACTGAATATCCAATGTATAGTCACTCATATACTCCAACCATCTTCTCTGCCTCCCATTCAAATGCTTTTGGGTGAAAATGTACTTTAAACTCTTATGATCCGTGAAAATCCTACAAGTCACCCCATACAAGTAATGCCTCCAAATCTTCAAGGCAAACACTATTGCAGCTAACTCCAAATCATGGGTTGGATAGTTCCCTTCGTGAGCCTTTAATTGCCTCAAAGCATACGCAATCACCCTTCGACTTTGCATCAAAATACATCCCAGTCCAAATCTCGATGCATCACTATACACCTCATACAAATCACTTCCATCCGGCAGAGCCAGCATAGGTGTTATGGTTAACCTTTCTTTCAAGATCTTAAATGCCTCCTCACACTCTAGAGTCCATAAGAACTTATGCTCCTTTTTCATTAAACTTGTTATGGGCTTCGCGATCCTTGAAAAATCTTTCACAAACCTTCTGTAATAGCCTACCAAACCCAAGAAACTCCTCACATCCGACACATTCTTTGGGGTTGGCCAATCACTCACAGCTCGAATCTTGCTTGGGTCCACTACGACTCCATCCTTGGAAATCACATGGCCCAAAAATGCTACCTTTTCCAACTAAAATTCACACTTTGACAGCTTGGCATACAACTAGTGTTCCCTTAAACTTGACAACACTTGCCTCAAATGCTCCTTATGTTCCCCTTCATTCTTCGAATACACCAAGATATCATCGATAAACACCATCAGAAACTTGTCCAAGTATGGCCTGAAAATCCTATGCATCAAATCCATGAACACTTCTGGTGCATTAGTCAACCAAATGGCATGACTGTAAACTCATAATGACCATAACGGGTTCTGAAAGCACTCTTTGAAATATCTTGCTCCGTAATTCTCAACTGGTGATACCATGATCTCAAATCTATCTTTAAAAATACTCCTGCTCCTTTCAGTTGATCAAACAAATCATCGATCCTCGGTAATAGATACTTATTCTTCACTGTCACTTTGTTGAATTCTCGATAATCGATACACAACCTCATACTTCCATCTTTTTTCTTTACAAACAACACTGGAGCTCCCCAAGGCGAGAAACTAGGTCGAATGTAACCTTTCTCCAATAAATCATCCAACTGAGTCTTCAACTCCCTTATCTCAGCTGGAGCCATCCTATATAAAGCCTTAGAAATAGGTTTAGTACCAGGAACTAGGTCGATAGTGAACTCAACATCCCTTACTGGTGGCATACCAGGAATCTCATCTGGAAATACGTCTGGAAACTCTTCCACAACAAGAATATTCTCATCACCTTTTTCTTCCTCACTTTTAATCTTTTGAACACTACACATAAACAGCGGACAACCCTTCTTAACCAACTTTTGTAGTTGCATTGCAGAAACAATTCTCAACCCTGAACTTTTCCCTTCCCTTTTATACACCACTTGAACTTTACTTGGGCTAGTCAAAGTAACCTTTTCGGCCGCACAATCAATCCTTGCTTCATACTTCCCCAACCAATCCATACCCAAAATTACATCAAAATCCTTTAAATCAAACTCGATCAAATTCGACAGAAATTCTTCCCCATAAATGGTTTTAGGCACACTCAAAAATAACTTGGAACAACTCCTCACTTCCCCAGACGGAACAGACACATCTAGAGAAACCGACTCAGGACTTTCTTACCCGAGACTTCCAACTACTCTCTTAGAAATAAAAGAATGGGACGCCCCGTATCAAACAAGACTTTCACAGGCAAAGAACTTATAGAGAAAACACCAATTACCACATCATTAGCAGACTCAGCCTCACGGCTATTCATCACGAACACACGACCCTTTGGGGCACTTCCCGCACTGCCACTGGTTCCAACCTTGGGTGTAGGTCCACTAGACTGGGGTGGTTTATTGGGAGCACTCGACTCTTTCACTTTCCCTGACTTAACGTCAGCCTCTTTCTTGAAACACTCATACTCACGGTGTCCCAACTTCTGACAGTAGCGACAAGTTACCGGTTTTCCCTCACAATCCCTCCTTGGGAGGTCTTTCTCACACAGCTTGTAAAAATACTTTCTCGGAGGCTTCTTACCCCTTTGGTTTCCATTCCCCTTATCATTGGACGATTGTCCTCCATTCCCCTTCCCAAAGCTTCCCCTGTTTTCCCTCCTCTTAGAATTCCCCTAGTAGTTACCATTGGGCTTATGCCTTTTTTCACCCCCGTGAAAAGAGTCCGAGTTCTTCCTTTTCTCTCCAACATGCTCCATTTCCCTCCCCTTGATTCCGTACAGATGGGCTGCACAGCCATATACTTCATCCAGGGTCTCAAAGGTCACTCCCCATAGCTTCCCTTGGAGGGTTAGGGTTTAGCCTTGCTCAAATCTCTAAGCTTTGATGGTTTCGGTAAGGACTACTTCCGGGGCAAACCTCATCAACTCAATGAACTTGTTATAGTATTCACTGATTGACATGTTCCCCATCCTTAAGTTGTTGAACTCCATGCACTTTTGCTTTCTCGGGTAGGAAGGGTAAAACTTCTCTCTCAGGGCTTCCTTGAACTCATCCCACCCAAAGTTTGGTTTCTTCAACAACTCATCTTTTCTTATGGCGCACCATAAATCAGCTTCCTCCCTCAGATAGTAACTTCATTGTTCACCCTCAGCTCACTTGGGCAATTGATTGCATCGAACAACTTATCAAACTCCCTAATCTAGTTTTCAAGGCTATCAGGGTCCTCCTTTCCTAAGTAAACAGGTGGTTTGGCTACAGCAACTCTCTTGAAAACCTCACTGTAAGAGTCAAGGTCAAAGCTTCGGTTTCATTTGTTCACCACTTTTGTGATGTTCCAGTAATATGGGTTAGCTTTCTAAGGACCTTCCCTATTTTGGAATCAGTGCGCTTACTTCTCACTTAGTCTCTCATTCTTGCAGACATACTTCCTGGGTATAATTATCATACTTGAAAATTAAAACAAGTTCTATCACATAAGCATTTAATTCACTTAATAACATAAAGAAATTTCAAATTAATCATTTTATTTCATTAATAATTAATGAGAATACAACTTTGTCATTTAGGACAATTATTGAAACATTAAACAAAATCATAGTTCAATCATTCAATCAAGCAACACTACGAGCATAACCATCTTCAATAGGATCATAATCAGGATCATCTTGCTTATCACTTGGCTCGGCCATGAGAGTTGGGTTATAGCCACTATAGCTTGGAATATGGTCTGAAGAGCCTGACTCGAAATCACTTAGATTTTTGTCCAGACTAATTAAGAGTGTAACTTGGGCTTACATCACCACGAGGTTGGCTTGAAAAAGCATTGGGATTTTGAGCTCTTTCTTTGGCAGTTTGGGCACGAGTTTTGGGCTTTTTTGCAACATGGAAATGGACTTTTGGGCTAGGACGTTTTGGAGGTTCATAGCTTGGAGTACGGCTAGGAGAACAGTAATTCTTGCTCCTACCAAGAGGTGGTATGGACTCATCACTGGATTCCACAAATTCATGACGCTCCCTTTGATAAGAAAAAGGTAATTGGGCATTTAGGTAGTACATTTGGTCATCCTCTCCAAAGGTGCAATCCTTTGAAGGCTTGGGAATGGTCACAACTTTTCTCTTAGGTTCATACTCACGTTCCACATAGTGTAAGTCCCTATTAAGGCTAGACATGCTTGCTAACCACTTCCCTTCATGATGATGCTTTTCATTCCACATCCCATTTTTCTTGATCACGTCCCCATGCTTGTCAAAGAGAGGTTGATATTTTGTAGCCCTAGGTAAATGAGCCAAGGCCAAAAGAATCATCCAAGGTGGTTGGGTCAAGGCTTCCAAGTCATACTTATCATAAAGGGTTAAGGCCAAGGTAACAATTCCAGTTATAAACTCACTAAATGTGACTCCATTATCTTTCAAGTAGTGCAAGTTAAAATAATTCTTTCTCATATCATCAATATTCTCCATCTGTTTCACATACACATGCAAAACAATAAATTCAATGCTAAATCACATAATCAATTCAATTCAAAATCCATTTGCAATAAGCAATTCACAACTCAACCAATCCAGGTTTAAATCAAGATCACCCAACCATGGGCAATAACCAAAAATTTTGGACCCCAATACACACTTTAAGGTGTTTTAACACCAACTTTAATGCACACATAATCACATACTCAAGTTTCAAATAATTTCAATTCTTTTTATTTTCAAAAAATAATAATAATGTACTTGAGTCATGATTATAGGACGGTCGAGCCCGCATCTCCCGGGAAAGTTACCTACGACGTTGAGGCGAGCCTTTCCTAGACAGAGAGTCGTACCCATTATAGGCCTCCGTAGAGAACTCGAGAATCCTTTTCTCATTCATCTTTCCACAAATAGGAAAATAGTTTTATATAAAAATAAAGCTTTTGACTCTCACACAAATGTGAAACTCTATCTATCCTATATGCCCTCTTAAGTCTACCCATAATTTTTATTATTACTCCAATTTAATCTTTTTAGGACCGGAAAACTGATACCACTTTGTAACACCCCCAAATCTCCCTCTACGGAAATACTAGAAAAATACGTATAATTATACTATAGAGATAGTGTAATACCCCGTATTTTTGAAACGTATTTTCTAATTAGTATTCTCTTAAAAAGGGTATTTTAGTAATTTATTTTACTATTTGAATTTTGGAGCCAAAATGATATTTGAATTTTGGCGTCAAAAGTATTTTAAAACTCAATTATTATTTTTGGATTTTGGATAAGATTTATTATCCATTTATTTTATTTTAAAAATCGGATTATTTATATATATTTCAGATATTTTAATTAAACAAAATTATATTTTATTATTTATTTAAAAGGGCCAAAAATTCCTAAATTATTAACTATGATTTTCGGATTTTCTATGTGTAGAAAATCTGATTTTCTTAGTTATTTTATTTAGTGAATAATTGGAATTTTATTAATTAATTATTTATACAATAAATATTATTTACACAATTATTTTTAATTCCTTAAAACTAGCAAATTAATTCCCTAAATATCTAAAGCCACCATGATGGATTTTTGGGTGACTTATTTTGGTAAATTAAATTTTTAATTATCTTCTCAAAACATCTTATTTTCCTTAATTCTATTTCTCCATCTTTTTAATATATAATCATCATATTTTCTTGCCATTCATTCTTCTTAATTATTCCCCAAGTAATTCTAATTTCCTTATTATTTTTCATGACATACATACCTTCCATATTCAAGTATACACAATCACCTTAGTATCCAAACTTTCCTTAATTCTTTTATTCACTTCTCCAAGTAATTTCCTTAATTCTTTTTACCATAATTCTTCCCACATTATCTTGCCATAATTCTTGCATGAGGTAGCCTATAAATACCCCTTTATACCTCTCATATTCTTCACACCAAAAACCCAATTCTCTTCTTCTCTCTTATTCTTCTTTTCCCTAAACCTTTTCATACTTTTCTTCTCCTCTTTTCATACAAATATTATCCCGTATACCTTTGAAGCCAGTTTTCGGGCACTTCTGGTCATTTTTTGAGGTATTGATGTTTCACAAAAGATTGTTCCTCTCAAAAAAATCCTTAAGGTTAGGCTCAAGAATCACCCAATTCAGAGTTATATTGAAGGAGTTATGACCTCTGCAAGTTCTGCCTATTCTTTCCTACGAAAATTCAATTCTCTTTAATTCTATTCTTTTATCTTCTTTATGGTTAGTTTTCTAAAATACAAATAAGCTATAATTTTATCTTAAAGTATTATTTTAAAAGAGTTTTATAGTCCATGCACATTAGATTTTAGTTTATGTTGTGATAACCTTATGGTTATGTTATTTGCAAGGTGTATTCGTGATTGAACTTTGAAAGTGCGAAGTGTTGATTGATATTTGGAATCAAGGTTCTTGAGGTTCTTTTTGTGTGGTTTTTCTAGCAAGGATCAAGGTACGTTTAGGTGGCTAGATACCTTTGAAAGTGATTAGTTTGAATAACATGTTTTACATGATTTGATTGGTGATTGAATTAAATTGATTTGAATTATGATTTTGAAATAAATTATGTTTGAAGGTATTGATTTTAATAAAAGTATTTTGAATGATTGATTTTTAAATCATGTTTTGAATGGTTTGAATTACTTATCATGTTTAAATAAAGGAATTGATTTTAAAAGTTTTGTTGAATTAAATAAAAGGTTTTTCAAGGAAGAGTTATTGATTTTGAAAAGTTATTAATATGAGATTTTATTCTCAAGTATCTATTTAAAAGGTTTTGATTTTCAAAGTATGTGGAATTATTAAAAAGGAGTTTGAATTATATTGGAATTTACTGGATATTAAAAGGATTTATTGAACCATTAAATAATTATTATTAATGCTATATAAGCATATTGGTAATCCCACTATGCGGATTTGGTTTATTGATAAGGCCTTGGACTTTGTATGGCCGGGTCTTTCCTCAAGAATAGCCTTGTAATATAAGGAGACTAGCTTGGGGGGTGTGCACACTTGGGTGAGGAATTGGATTAAAATAAATTGGTTCTTAATAAAGGAATTGTTTTATTAACTATTATTTTGAATATTGAATCATTGGAATCGGTTTTGGAATAATGAGTTTGGAATTTGTTGGATTAATTATTGGAAATGATTTTTAAAACATGTTTCCAAATAAATTGAGTTTACATTATCTTTCACTTATCGTACTTAGCATAATTTGCTAATCCATATTTCTTATTTGTTTTGGTTCGCCCTGTTTACCTTAATGGTAAGCAGTGTTGACTATTTTCAGGTGGAGTCATGAATGAGCATATGGGAGTCCTGGGATTTGCTTTACCTAGTTTAGGAATGTTGGTTACGTCTTTATTTGAGTACTCATAACAATGTTACTATTTTTATAAGTATTAATAAAAGAAAGTTGAGTATTCGCTGCAAGTTTTGTTATTGAGTTAAGTATTTTGAGTAGCCTTGCGTAATCACGCGGCAGTAATACGCCCAAGTCTATCTCTACAGTATAATTATACGTATTATACTGGTATTTCCGTAGAGGGAGATTTGGGGGTGTTACAGATAGACTTAGGCATATTACCGCCGCGTGATTATGCAAGGCTACCAGACTTACTAATTACAACCAATACTTTGCAACGAAAACTTCAATACTCTTTTATTAATAAAACCATAATAGTAACCATTGTCATGAGTACTCATAATTAAAAACAAGAACCGACATTCCTAATCTAGATGAAGACATTCCCGGGACTCCAAATGCTCACATATTGACTTCACCTGAAATTAGGCAACACTGCTTACCATTACGGTAAATAGGGTGAACAAAAATAAATAGGAAATACGAATTAGCAAAATATGCTAGGTACGATAAGTGCAAGATAATATAAACTCAATTTATTTGCAAACATGCTTTCTAAACCAATTTCCAATAAATTCCAATACTCATGATTTAAAACCATTTCTCAATACTCAAGTATAATTTCAATAACTCAATAATTCAATAAGAACGATTATTAAACATCCATTCATTCAAAACTCAACAATAATAATGATTTATAAAAACAATTTAACTCAAACTCCTCTCTAAGTGTGCACACCCCCCAAGCTAGTCTCCTACTATTTCAAGGCTATTCTTGGGGTAAGACTAGGTCATACAAAGTCCATAGTCTTCAATGAATCCGCATAGTGGGATTAATAAAATAAACAGGCTTGTAAAGCTTTTTAAATAATCAATAATCTCTTCAACTCATATATTCCAATAAATATCTCAAACTCCTTTTTAATTAAATTCAACATACTTTCAAAACCATGTCTTTAGAACATGATAAATAATTCCATTCCTTCAAAACATCATATAAAAATCAATACTCCAATTTATTTATTAAAACCAATTAATTAAACATGCTTTATTTCATAAACCATAACTTAATTAAAATCAATCTCAAATAAAATCACATAAAACATGTTATTCAATTCAATCACTTTCAAAGATATCTAGCCACCTAAACATACCTCGATCCATGCTTAGCAAAACCACACAAAAGAACTCAAGAACCTTGATTGATCACACCCTACAATCAAATATAACCTTAATAAATATAAGGTTAACAAATAATCACAATAATTAAATTAAAAACCCCCCAACTATATGTACATGAACCTTTTAAATTATTTTCCCATAAACATCATTAAAAATCTGATTTTATTTAATTAAAACTAGTTATAATAATTTTTATAAATCCCCCATAATAATTATAATTGATTAAATAAGAAAAGAGAAGAAGAAAAGATAGAAAACCAAGGAGGAAAAGGAGGAGAGTGGCGGCAAGGGGGGTGGCTGCCGACGGCGGCTAGGTGGCGACAGGGGGGTTCCAGAGGAGGCTGGTGGTGGCAGGGGCAGCCGGTGGTAGTGGTGGTGTACGGTAGAGGTGGTGGTGCGCAAGGAGGAGAAAGAAAAAGAGAGAGAAATAAGAGAAGAGAATAAGAGAGAATTATGAGAATTGGTGTAAGTGTTTGGTCATGAAATAAAGGGTTATTTATAGGCTAGTATGGGCATGAATTATGGTAGGAAAATGTAAGAAGAATTATGGCAAGAAAAGTTATGGAAATACTTGGAGAAGTGAATAAGTAATTATGGAAAGTTTTGATATTAAGGTGATTGTGCATAATAAAAATATAGAAGGTGTGTTGTCATGAAAAATAATATGGCAAGGAAGATTACTTGGGGAATAATCAAGGGAGATAAAAGGTAGGAAAATATGATGATCAAATATTTAGGAGATGGAAAAATAGAATTAAGGAAAATACTAGATTTTAAGGAGATAATTAAAAATATAATTTTTCAAAATAAATCCCCATAAATCCAACTACGATGGCCGAAAATTTTAAGCTTCCATAGCTCAAATTTTCAGACCACCTAATTGTATTTAGGGAAAAAATTTGCTAATTTTTAGGAATTAAAAATAATTGTGTAAATAATATTTATTGTATAAAATAATTAATTAAATAATTAAATAAATAAATACCAATTATTCACCAATAAAATAACTAAGAAAATTAGATTCTCTATACATAGAAAATCCGAAATTCCTAGCTAGTATTTGGGAATTTTCGGACCTTTTTAATTACTTAATAAAATATAGTTTTTGTTTTAATTAAAATATCCGAAATATATAAATAATCTGATTTTTAAGATAAAATAAATGGATAATAAATCTTATCCAAAATAATAATTAGGTTTCAAAATATTTTTGGCGCCAAAATTCAAATATCATTTTGGCTCCAAAATTCAAATAGTAAGTTAATTTACTAAAATACCCTTTTTATGAAATAATAATTAATTAATTAATTAATTAGGAAAATACGTATGAAAACCAATTTCTCGCCCAAGTGTGTACACCCCTCAAGTTAGTCTCCTAATATTTCAAGGCTATTCTTGAGGAAAGACCCGATCATACAAAGTCCAAGACCTTATCAAACTAAATCCGCATAGTGAGATTACTAACATGCTTGTAAAGCTTTAATTCAATAATAATTCAATAATTCCTCCTTAAATACAATAAACCTTTATAATAGGTTAAATCAAAACTCCTTTTTATCCAATTAAATCATGCTTTCAAAATCAACCTTTTAATAAATACTTGAGAATAAAATCTCAGATTAATAACTTTTCAAAATCAATAACTCTTCCTTTGAAAACCCTTTTATTTAATTAAACAAATTTTTCAAATAATTCCTTTATTTAAACATGATAAGTAATTCAAACCATTCAAAACAAGATTTAAAATTCAATCATTCAAAATACTTTTATTAAAACAAATATTAAAATCAATACCTCCAAACATAATTTATTTCATAAATCATAATTCAAATCAATTTAATTCAATCATCATAAAATCATTCAAAACATGTTATTCAAACCAATCACTTTCAAAGGTATCTAGCCACCTAAACGTACCTTCATTCTTAATATCAATCAACACTATCACAACATAAACTCAAATCTAATGTGCATGGACTATAAAAATCTTTAAAAATAATACTTTAATATAAAATTACAGCTTTGAAACAGACATTTGTATTTTCAAAAACTAACCATGAAGAAGATAAAATAATAGGATTAAAGAGAATTGAATTTTCGTTGGAAAGAATAGGCAGAACTTGAAGAGGCCATAAATCCTTCAATATAAATCCGAATTGGGTGATTCTTAATCTTAACCTCAAGGATTTTTAGAGAGAAACAATCTTTCGTGAAACATCAAAATCCCAAAAACCGACTAGAAGTGCCCGAAAATTAGCTTCCAATGTGTACGGGCTGATTATGTATGAAAAGAGTAGAAAGAAAAGTATGAAAAGGTTTAGGGAAAAGAAGAATAAGAGAGAAGAAGAGAATTGGATTTTGGTGTTAAGAATATGAGAGGCATGAGGGGGTATTTATAGGCTCATGAATGAAAGAATTATGGTAGGAGAATATAGGAAGAATTATGGTAAAAAGAATTAAGGAATTACTTGAAGAAGAGAGTAAAGAAATATGGAAGTTTTAATATTAAAGTGATTAAGAATAACAGAATTAAGGAAAGTGTGTTGTCGTGAAAAATAATATGGCAAAAGAGATTACTTGGGGAATAATCAAGGAAGATATAAGGTAGGAAAATAAGATGATCAAATATTTAGGGGATGGAGAAATAAAATTAAGGAAAATAATAGATTTAAGGGAGATAATTAAAATACAAAAATTACCAAAATAATTTTGCCCAAAATATAATATGGTGGCCGAAAATTTGAGCTTTCCTAAGCTCATATTTTCAGACCTCTATTTAGATATTTAGGAAAATATTTTACAAGTTTTTAAGGAATAAAAATGATTGTGTAAATAATATATTTTGTAAAAAATAATGAATTACAAAATACCAAATTAAACTAACTTAATTAACCAAGAAAAATCAGATTTTCTACATCTAGAGAATCTGAAATTACTAGCTAATTAAATAGGATTTTCGGCCCTTTTAAATAAATAGGAAATATAATTTTTGTTTAATTAAAATATCTGAAATATATATATATATAAATAATCCGATTTTTAAAATAAAATAAATGGATAATAAATCTTATCCAAAATCCAATAATAATTGATTTTTAAAATACTTTTGGCGCCAAAATTCAAATATCATTTTGCCTCCAAATTCAAATAGTAAAATAAATTACTAAAATACCCTTTTAAGAGAATACTAATTAATTAATTAATTAGAAAATACGTTTCAAAAATGCGAGGTATTACAACTTCCTTAGCTGCTGTTAAAGTCGGACAGCCGAGAATAACGTTGTAGCCTGTAAGCTCTTTGATCACCAGGAAGCGGATGACCATATCCCTTCCCTCTCCCTTCTTCCCAAATCGGACGGGTAAATCAATTCGTCCGATCGGGTGAATGATACTCCCACCGAATCCAATAAGCGGATGGGAGATATCCTAGAGGGCATCTTCCGGAAACTTTAAATTTTTCAGACATCCTAAACTAATTATGTCGGACGAGCTACCAGCATCAACTAGCACCCGGCCGGCCTTCAAGTTAGCTACTTTCATGATAAACATCGTAGGGTCATTGTGAGGGGCCTTTATCTCGCCTCGGTCTGCTTTGCAGACCTTCATTTCAGGGAAGGGCTCGTCCTTCACCCCCTCGACGTGCATCACATTCCCCAACTTCCAAGCGCCCTGCTTGATTCCCTTCATGGTAGGGCCGCCTGCGGCAAAGCCGCCTGATATGACAGCCATGAAACCAAAATCAGTGTTATTTCCATCATCTTCTTTGTCATTTTGCTTTTTCTTCTCAGATTTGTTGTCTGTCCGAGTGTACGTGAATTTTGACTTCAAGACATACGACTTCAACATGCCCTTCTCGGCCAGTTTATCCAGCAATCTTTTCAAACTGATGCATTCATTCGTGTCATGTCCCACGTCCTTGTGGTAATGACAGTACTTGTTTTTGTTGCAGTACTAGATTGAGTCTCTCGGCGGTTGAGGCTTCTCGAACTCAAATTTATCTTTGATTTCCATCAGGATTGAGTAACAATCCTTGTTGAACTCATACTGAGGTTCGTACGTCTTGGCCTTCTTTGATTTGGTCTGATGACTGTCGGCCACCCAGACTTCCTTTTTCCTTCTTTTTCTTCCCGACCGAGTCTTGCTGAGAAGGTTGCTTCTTCTCAACCCCCTTGGCCGGTTGTTATGCTTTAGTGAGGGAACAAAAATCTGACGCTTCAATGTAGGCTTCGGCCTCCTGCAGTACGCCTGCGTACGTCCGAACCTTTTTTCTGACTAGATCAAACTTAAAACCATTATGCCTTAATCCTCGGAGAAATTCAGAGTAGGCCATTTCATCCGGCAGATTATGAATTTGGGCTTTCTCTTGATTGAACCTTTGAACATACGAACGTAACCTTTCGTTTCTCCCTTGGACGATCGTAGCCAAGTTAAGACTAGTCTTCCTTAGGGGAATATTGTACGAGAAGTTCCCAACAAACAATAGACTGAGAGTGGTACAACAGTTTATGCATCCGGCCGGTAGGCTATTAAACCAATCCTGCGCCACGCCCTTAAGGGTGGCCGGGAAGCATCTGCACCATGTGGCACCGTCCACACTTTGTAAATACATCAAATTTCTATACGAAGTGACGTGCTATTCCGGGTTTCTCGTACCATCATAGGTGTAGACACCACATTTTGATCCTACTTTTGTAATTATCACTATTATTATCTTTTATTATTATAGTTATTGTTTTTGCAAATAATTACTATTATTTTGCTAAATATTTTTATAAACTTAATGACGTTTTTTTTATCATTTAAAACGAAGAAAACGAGTAATAATAATGATTTTCATTCATAATTTCCAAAATACATGTTATAATTTGTACTTCTAAACTACTAAATTACAAAATATTGAAGTACAGCTAACACCACATGCATTTTTACCCTGCTCCACCGAAGTAATTTTCGGGCTTTAGTTGTGGATTAGCAAGTAAATTAATGCAGCCATTAGGAGGACCACTAGCCCCACAATGTACAGGAAGTACACCTGTATCATCCTCATGTCTTCCTCAAAAGTAAAGACAGGCTGATCTTCTTGGTTATCTTGAAACATGGTGGCCGAAATTAATGGTGTTTTTGTTTGGTTTTTTCGAGTAAGGAGGGAGATGGAAGAAGATAAGAATTAAGTGGTGAGTGGAGATTTTGGATAAGGGTAATTTTCTTTTTATAGTAAAAAGTAGGCATTGTATACTGTATTTTTATGCGTACATGTATAATAATCGTATAGTATAAAGTACAATATTTTTTGTCTCGCCAGGGGAATATGTCATTTTCTTTATAAACAAGCATTGTTTACTCCTTTAAAGTATAGTAAGTATATTAGTACGTTCACTTATAGTATTAGAATACTTTTATCTAGTAATTTTTGCGATTTTTGCAATATTCTATTATTTGGCCAGTTTACCTATAAAGTCCACTACTCTAAAGACTCATGCCCAACCAATATAGGGAAATGACAAACATTCCCACACCTAACGAGGTACTACATGTCACAGTACTAAAGGGACCTTTTTTTTTTTACCGCAGACTAAAATAGTACTGCATTTTTTTATCCCGCTATTAATATTGGATCTGATAAATATCAATTCGGATACATTGAATCAATAATCATCTATTGATAGGAAGCGTGTATGTGGATAGGAGTAAAACAGGCTGATAATGGCCGGAATTTATACGGCAGTATATTTTTGTTAGTTGTTGGAGTATAATATGGACTGTAAAGGGTATAAACTCATGGAGTGACAGAGATCATGCATATTGTGAGGATAGGAATGAATGGGGCTGCAATAGTAACGTTAGTGGAGATAGGAATGCATGGGGCTACAGTGTTAACGTGAGTTTGTAGCAATTAGTAGAGATGTGAATGCATGAAGTTTGTAGCAGTTCGTGAGGATGAAATGCATGGAGCAACAATAATAGTTTAGGCTTGTAGCATTTAGTTACAAGTACTTTATGATTGTGAAGCTATTTTTAGGGATCATGTCCCCTTTGGTGGACTGTTTGTTTTTTCTTTCCGTTTCTTCAATTTGTTTTGATCTAATTTTGTATATCTTGTCATCGTCAATGGTGAAATAATACGACTATGATAGATATAAATTTGTGTTTTAGTAGAGTAAGATAGGATAAGAGTTCATTTAAAAAAAAATAAAAAAAAAAAAAAAAAAAGAAGTCGTTTGGTTAAGGGATATATATTACTCTTGACCACGTTAACTTTATGTCGTATGACTTAATAACTTAATAATTATTACTCTTAACCATGTCAACTTTTTAATTAAATGGTTTTACATAGTATATTTTTACTCTGACCACGTCAATTTTTATATGACTTTATATGATTTACATTACTTTACTTAGTAAGGGTCATTGTTTGTCATGCTCGTACGTATAAGATTTTATCGTATGGTTAAATGTTCTTGGGTAAATTTATATGTACTGTCTAATAAGGGCAAGGGTTATTTTTTATTTTATTTTTTTTAATAAGCTCTGAAAATATTTTGTCCACCCCTACTAGTATTGTAACCTAATGTCTTTGTATAACTTTCAGAGCTAACATCTTAGGGAGATATTTATTTTATAAGTGTTGTTTTAGTACCTTGGTGAGTATAATAGTCACTAAATAAATTTAAGCACTCTACCATACGTATACCAACGTGAGTATTTTTGAGTTGTGACATGACTTGGTTATATATATTCTTTGGCATTTTAGAACCTTTTTATTATATGAATATTAGAGTCTGATTTAATTACGGTTTTCTTTATTTTATCAGTTTAAGTGTTGCAAACAGATTAAGTAGTTTGTTACATATAAAACGAAAGAATCTAATATCAAGATTCTCATTATTACCAAAATCTTGATATTTACCATTAAAATCCTTGAATTATAATTTATTTACTTTTTTTTATTTACAAATTAACCCCTTTATTTTTCTATAAACACCCCCCTAATTTTCTCATTTTAACACACCAAAATTTTCTACTAATTCTCTCTCTAAAAATTCTCTCTAAAAAATTCTCCTCCAATCTTTTGCTTTAGTTAAAAACTCTCTAATTTAGCTTTATTTTTAAGTTATTAGCTTATTAAAAGCATCATATAATTAAGTTGTCATTTTTATTTTATTTAAGTATTGTTATTATCTTTAATTTCTATAAAAAAAAAAGCACAAAAATATTCAAGTTCAAGCATTATTTTTCTTTAGTATCCTTGTTAAAAAATATTAGTTTAAGTGCTTAAGTATTCCTAGTCTATATTAAAACCCAAATAAAAGTTTTTTTTCTCAAGATTTAGTTTTATTTTTCAAGTTTATTTTCTATAATAAAAAATAAAAATAAAATAAAAAGTTCATTAGCTTTATTTTGCACTTATTTCTTTTAATATCTCAAAATTCCAAAAAATATCTCTTAGTCTCTTTTATTTTATTTTAATTAAGGAGTTACCATCTTTTAATCCTTGATAAGCAAGAAGGATTATCCAAAAAATTGTTACATCTAGCTCAAGGTATTATCTTTATTCCTTTCTTAATTTCCTTAATTATTATTATTATGCTAACTAATGTGTTTGTTTTCATATGATGATACCAATAGGGGTAATGACGATATTAGGTGCTAAATTAGCCCTAAATCTTTCATTACTCCACATTAGAAAGCTAAGTCTATTGGTGAGGTGATACGTTACAAAGAGGGGGGGTTAATTGCATTTTTCATTGCATCTCTTTTTAATGCATTTAAAATATGAAAGGTTAATACATTCATGTGTTTGTCTAAGATATGTTTTTAAGAATAATTTCCTTCTTAAAGTAAGCTTAAAGACTTAAGGAATTACGAGTTTATGTAAAGGATATTCAAGAGTAAAGAGTAACTTACCACGTCCCAAAGATGGCCTATAAAACAACCCTTACGTATAGAAAAAATTCCTTTTCTTTAGCTCATGTGATAGAATTTTTCAAGAACTTTCCAACCGTATCTCACAATAATTTTTCCGATTTTTCTATGATTTTTTATGATTTTTTTAGTTAAAGCCATCAAAGAGATGAAAAAGGCACTTTTTTTATTACTTTTTTTAAAATTGTATTAATTTATTTTTAAGAAACTAATGGTGTCATGGAACCTATATTACACTATATTATGTATTTCTCATTTATGGAACTTTAATTATTAAGAGTTTTAAGTAACTTTAATTTTATCTAGAGATGACTTTAAAAATAAGAGTTTTTAACAAGCTTTAATTCTAAATGTTGTTTTAAGAAACTTTAATCTTATTCTAAAGATGACTTTAGAAATAAGAATATTTTTAACAAACTTTAATTTTAAAAGATGTTTTAAAAAATCTTTAATCTAATTTTAAAGATGACTTTCGAAATATATGATGTCTTAAGGACTTTAATTTTATTTTAAGACGACTTCAGAAATAAAAGTTTTAACAAACTTTATTTTGTTTACTTTAAGACGATTTTAGAAATAAAATCTTTTATAATTATGTGAGCCTTCTTATTTCAAACCCTTTTGTAACACAAGAATGAATCATAACTTTGCTTGTTTGTTTTAATAATTAATGATAGTTAATATGAGGTTTTGGCCTCACTTCCAACCATGAGGTTAAGATTAATTATTTAGTTGTATAAGATTGTAACAATTATCCATCTCCATAAAAATAAGCTTATATCCCATTGTAATTACCCGATGGATTAATTGACAATCGAATATGATTAAATAGTTTATTGTTCCTCTTTATTTGGAAGTAAAGCTTTGACAGGTGTCGTGTTTTATTTGGTCAATTCCATTAAGCCTAAACACATAACCCTTAAAACCTTACAAATATTACCCTTTAGTGTTTTTAAAACCCAAAGTGAGATTATACAGTGAACCCTTACAGTTTCACTCCAAAAAATACCTTGACCCACTAAAAAGTCGTCAATTGGGACGCATTTATTGAATTGTCTTGTTCAAAAGACATTTTTGGTGATCACTAATCAGAGTGATTTTCCTCAACCAAGGTGGTTCATTTTACTTTTATGAGTGAATCCGTCAAAGATCACTAAAATCCCACTTACAAAAATGATGTTTACGTCAACTACCCAAATTAAAAACCCAATGGAATTGGTTACTTAAAATATGGAATCTGTTCGAACTACGAAGGTTTTGATCTGTGAGTGAATTCAAAATCTCACTATGATTGGTACGTAGTGCAACTTTGGTGCAAAAACCTACCTTATATTAATTATTATGTCATTTTATGTGATTAACATGTTTTAAAACTTGATTTTTAGCAACGCAATAGTAAGAGCCCGTTCCTTAGAACGGAAGGGAAGACGAGTTCCAGACGTTCGATTCTCTTAACCTAAACCCCGAACCCTGTGACTTGTTTCTTTTTATAGAGTTAGCAGTTGATTTTTTTTTTTAATTTCATTTCTTAAAATTGACAGTTTTAAAACCCGTCCTTATTCGGATAAAAAATAATGTGGCAACTCTAAGTTTTTAATTATAGGTCTTACACTTAAGTGGAACCTTTATAGACTAATTTTTGTCCATTAAAAACTAAGTACCACAATAGGCACCCACAAGTACACTCTTGACCTTTGCTGGTTAAGGAGAGTTAAGAATTTCCTGAGAAAACGGAAGCGGCTTGTCACCTAGATTCAATAGACGCATTTGCCAATCAATTTGCTGAGGTTGCGAGGCCGGTCCGTCCAGGTATGTAGCTTGGTCAAACTGCTGGCCATAATGCCCGTACTGTCCGAAGATAGGGGGGTTAGGCGGCAGGATTGCATTAAAATTCTTGGGGGTCTGATACTGAAACGGTTGAAATGGAATTGGAGTTTGAGTATGATGAGCTTGACTTCTACTGGTCCTGGCCGAGCAGGTATGCTTGGAGGGGGTATGGTTTGAGAAATCACCATATCCGGCATAGTTGGTGTAGAGGCGGTGTCCGAATAGGCTATTCGTTCACGCTGCTTATGTCGTATGTACTCCCTTGCATCTTTCCAACACAGAGACGACTCAGTTATCTTCTTCTAAGGCTGTCTGGTCTGCCCCCCAGCCGACTCTGTTTTCTCCAGAAGCCTAGACATATCCGTCCACAGCACCCTCGGCGAATGTTCATGTCGACGGAATGGGGTATTCCAGCATCTTTAGCATTGATCGCCTTGCTCTAGGTCTTCTTTGAGTGCCCTCTCCTCCTCTTCAGGGCGGTGGCCTAGAAGAAGAAGGCATCTTACCCTCAAGCTCTCTTCGGAGCTTGCTCAACGCTATATTTAGTGAACCAGCAGTCACCGGAGGATCCTCAGCCTCATGAAATGAAGCGGTCAGAGGATCACTGGAATTAATCGTTGCGACTATATCCTCTACATGTCGGTCCTCACTAGGACCAGGATCGGTGTTAGGTGTCTAACCATCTATTGCCATAACGGACAAGTATCCCCACAGACGGCACCAAATGTTTTGGGGTTTTTTTGGAATCCCTTGGGATACTGGTCGTGCTCCTCGAACAGAGTGGATCGGACACCTGCAAAACACGAATATTCCGTTGCCGGAATATTTGCTTCGACAGTTAAGTTAGTAACCGAAAATCGAAAAGCTAGAGAGAGAAAGTAGAGAGAAGTTGGAGTTGATTTTATGCTCCATTGAATGTTATGTCACAATCCACCATTCCCATCATAAATGATTGGGGTATTTATAGGGGTGGGAAATTATGCCCCTTTAAGATTAGTGACTATAGACATCTGATTGTGTCTCCCCAAAAACCAAACCCAGTGATGAATATCTTTTACTTCATTTGATTATCGAACAAGGTGAAAATGTGAAAAGTGTTGTGATGCGGTTGTTTTAATAAAAATGCTTCTTTTGTTTTCGAAAATATATCTTTTCTTACACTATTTTTATGAAAAATTTCCAGTCCAGTTTAGGGTCCAATAATAGTGTAGTTGGATTGGGCTGGAAAAGAGCTTTCCAACGAAATATTATAAGCCTAATTCCGATGAATAGTGAGGAAGTTATGGCCAAAATACTAAATTGGGCCTAAAATGGTTTTATACGGCCCAATGATCAAGTGGATGGCCCATTAATTGATATTCCTAAAGTCATTAGGATTGACTTTAATCTTCTAGAATAATCTAGGAGGTTATTTTAAATTCTAGTGGAATTAGGATTAGTAATTATATCTTTTAGAAAGTAAAGAATTTTATTTGGAATAAAACAAGTGTTTTGAAAGACTAAATGTGATTTTAAAAGATAAGTACGGACGTTAATTAGTCTAATTTAATTAGATTAAGGACTCCGTACGACCTTGAGTTAACGCGTGGACCATCGCGAAACGACAGCTCCATCGCGCCGCGATTGACCCTGTCACGCTGCGATGGAAGCAGTTTTACTCCGAATCGAACTCAATCTTTTTCTGATCGTTTCGGGACTATTTTCTCTATAAATATGGTTGTACTTCCCCGTTTTTATTCATTCACAATCATCAACAATCATCTTTCTAATTCTATTCTCTTCTCTCTAAAAGCTAGAAGCTTGTTTTTTCTCCCTCTTTCTAAGCCTAGCCCTTTTTACAAATACAATACCGCATTCAAGAGTTCTAGACACACCTAGCCAAGTTCGAAGTTGCCTTCGCCCTAGACGCAAAAGGTTGATAATTTCTGAGGGTTTGGTCCCAAATCCCTATTTCAATTATTTAAATTAATTGTTTTATATTTTCCTTGAAGTTACTAACGTGTGTATTGTATTGATAGAAAGAGATACGAGGCAACAAAGTAAGTTGTTTCACTGCTTTATTTTTCCTTAAAAAAAGCATGCTTATATTATTTTAATTCCTAGTATCATGTTAGGATTCTTTTATTGCTTTCTAGTATCATGTCTAGGTTGCTTCCTATTTCTTCTATCATGTTAGTATCATGTTAGGGCTAAAGCTTTGATCTTTATTGTTTAGTGACATGCTAGGATTTGTTATTAATCTTGTTAGTATCATTCCTATGATCTTGCTATTATTATCATGCTTTATTGAGATTACGATGATGATTGTTGTTATGTTGCTTGATATGATATATTATTGTTATTGCTTGATCATCCCCGAATATCCAGTCATGGTTCAGGACCACTATGGAGTTAGCAATCTCATGGATCGTGAAGGGGTGTAATCTTCATCCTGTGAACGGTTTACAAGTTCCTAAAGCTTGTTGGCGACTCTTTTCCTCTAGCTTCCTTCCCTTTAGACGCCACCATGCTTAAGTGTATTATCACAGTGGGGCTCAAGTGTGGGATGCTTGAAATATTCTTTACAGTGATCTAGGATAACGTGCTCTAATTGGCAGCGCAATTAGGAGAGGGCACGTGTCCCCTTTGGGCGCCATTTTGCGGCTGACTAAGATCTTGGGCCTCCTGATGTAAGGAGGCCTTCATTCTTCATTCTCTTTTTTCAGGTGCTCTTATGCTTGACACGTGTCATCTTCCTATAGGGACACGTGTTGCCTCTAAATTTAGGCCACATGTTACTATGGGATTGGACCACGTATTTGGGGTATTTTCACCCTAAACAGTAGGGTGTACACATTAAATGATATTCCAATGACTTTAAATGTAATGGATCGGTTAGAAGGGCGCTGGGAGGAACATGAGGAGGAAGAGTTTAAGATGTTATTTATTTTCGTTGCTTTGGAGATGATTTTAACTCCAACGCAATCTCCTAGGCTGGCTTACTCACTAACTAGCCCTTTGAAAATAATTATACTCGTGGCCTTTATACCCTATGTATCCTATATATATGTCTGTATGCATGATATATTTTTATAACTATTTGCATATGGGCGATAAATGTGTTGGATATTGTGTAGCTGTGAATGTTTGAAACTTGTAGAGTTACCTTGATCTAGCAAGAGAACAGTAAAAATATCGAGTTCTAGAGATATAAGTAATAAATATCTAATAATATAAGTACTAATTGACATGAATTGAATTAATTAAACAAGACATCACACAATTATACACTTCGTAATTACACTTCGTAATTCTTATACATTGTATAAATTAGAGTCTCTTTAACACTTTGTATTAAATAGTATTTTAACTCCACTAGAAAAAACAAAACACAATGGAGAGAGTAAAATATGGCTTTAAATATTGAAATAAATATAAATTTTTATTTACAAATAATTACGAGTAATCAATTTAAAGGATTTAAGTGACAATTTTATGGCTTTTGAAATCTAACAAGGGCAAATATGTAAAAGAACAATTTAAGGATATAAGTGTCCACTGCACGCACTATTCATTAGAGTTTTGTTAAAATTTTTATATGGTAGGGATAGGGATAGGATGTAATTATACTCAAAAATACTACTCCCTCTATCCCTTAATTACATTCCTGCTTTCCTTTTTGGGTGTTTCAAAATTACATTCCTACTTTTCCTTTTTAGTAAGTGAATTTTTATCAAATATCCCCAAATTATCCCTAAATAGTTGTGATGTGGCATTACTTTAATTATTTTTCTGTTTTGCAATTAATGGTTGCACAAAAACCATAATTTTTCTCACTCATATTTTCTCACTCATAACATTCTGAATCCATGTGCAACACTATAATTGAATATGATTGGTCCTTTCATTTTTCATAAACAAATGTGATTGGTCCTTTTTCTTTTCAAATGATCGATGACATGTGATTCATTTAATATCATTCTATCTTTGTTTAATTCAAAGACAACAGTAAATGTCTTGTAATTCCCATTGTACTTTCTAATAATGAGTTTTAAGGTTACTCCAAGTTCCTTAATTCCCGTGTAAATTTAGAAATAGGAATGTAATTAAGGGACGGAGGGAGTATTGCTAAATAATATCTTTTGGAAATTTTGTCACTTACTACATACCACATATTTGAAGCTATTTGGAAAATACTATTGTAAATTAAATCATTTGTAAACTACTACCGTTAATGACGTGATAATTTGGCCTAAACCCTCATTTAACCATCAAAATAATTTTCTATTAACTCTAGTTAACCCTCCCCCCCCCCCCCCCCCCCCCTCTCTCACCATTTTCTCTTTCTCCTCCTTCCTCTTTGACCTCTGATCGACCTTTATCTTCTTCATCAAATTGAAGAAAACCCAACAAATTGGTGTCACTTGAAGAATTCTAAAAAAAAAATTCTAATCAAAAGCAAACCAATTGTAAAATACAGAGACTAACAAAGCCTACAAAACTTGAAAGCTGCTGAAATACACTCAGCAAAGCCTGAATCAGGTTGGTATTCCTATGGTTAGCTCAAGTGTCATCTCCACAAGCTCATTCGCACGAAACCAATGTAAATTATCACAATTTCTTAAATAGCTGGATCATCTGCATGCCACTTTGCAATACTCAACCAGAGTTTATTTTAATGTGTTTAGCATTACTTTCATCAACAAGCTCGTTAACACAAAACTGATGCAGATTGTCGTACATATTTTTCCATTGTTGGACCATCTGCGTTGCCCTCTTGCACTCCAGCTTTAGTCGCTCAACTTCCATTTCTGCTGCAGTAGTTGAGCCTTGTTGCTAAACAAGAAAGAAAATGATAAGAAAAAATAGACCACACACACACATATAAAGACGGATTGATATCGATCACTAACCTGAAACTCTTTGATTTGGTTGTTCATCACATCTTCGATGAGGTAAGAACCACCACCTGGATTAGAAGAGCTATCACAACCAATAAAAGCCTTTGTCCCCACAATCTCCTCGCTAGAATTTGCATATTTTTCAAGTGAGGGAGGCAATAAGGCCTTCCTCCCATGAGACGCTTGGGACTTCAACTCACTCTCTGAAATCCTAGTAATCAGAACGTTGGTCACTGGACCTGTCAAGCAAAGCAGCTCACATATTGATAGTTTGAATTTTATTGTCGGGCAAGACTGTAACAAAACAATGTACTGTAGTGATAATATGGCAGGAAGACTTCATCCTCTTTTTTGTGTTTCCTTTTTTGTTAAAAAAATCCATTCATAGTAGCAGACTGGCACGTAAAACCATAAGAGGGAGGTTAGTAGCACAAACTTGACACAAATTGGAACCAACATAGTTATTAGTGGATACTTTGTGCAGTTGCTAATAAATTTTAGGTTTACACCATATTAATTTGAGGGTGAGCCATATTATTCTTGCACAATATTCACTAACGGACTACAGCTTCTTACTGATCAATTTCTACAAAAGAAATGCTTGTGTACTCATAAATTTAGATTTTTGATGTGCAGTTACCTTACATAAAGAATAAGGATATTTCAAGAATACTGAAATGTAATTTAAATAAGATGAGACATTATAACAAGTATTTTGAATAGCAACAAGTGACTGATTGGCAAAATAAATCCCCTAGATCTTAATGTGCTAATTCTATACGTCAGCATGATTTTCGTCAACTATCATTCCAAACACATAAAAAGATACGGAGTAGTTGAGAAACAGAATTTTCAGCTCCTATCAAAATTAAATTTCAAGAAGTCCAGATAATTAAACAGCAGAATAGACATATAAAATTTCACATTATTACATAACAGTCCAGTACTCCAGTTGAACTTGAAGTGATTAATAAAAAATTCCACATTAGTACATAACACATAACAGTCCAGTACTCCAATTGAACTTGAAGTGATTAATAAAACCTAGATACATTACAGATAATTTCATTAAATATTTTTCATGATAACATTACAAGAACTGGTGTAATAATATTTACCCATCCTTAGATGCACGTAGACTCCAAGCTACCTGTTTATCTTAATCATCTATACTATTCATTAAATGCTTAAATTTTCCAACACTTGGGTCAAAAAAATTAAAAAATTTCCAACCCAATCTAAACAAAAGGTAGTGTGTCTTTTTTTTTTCTTTTTTTGTTTTGTTGTGTGTGCATGTTGGGGGGGTATCTCCCTAGATAGTGTGAGGATTCATATTCTATCACTGAGATGTCAAAGTTGTAACAGTCCCCACTACCTGCTTTGTGCTCCTCGCCTTAATATTAAGGATATGACAAGGACATGATAACAAAAGCACATCAAACCAAAGCGCAGAACACAAATATTTAAGATATCATGAGCAGGTTGTTAGGTGAGTCATATTACCTTTACCATGTGTAAACATGCGAACAATATTACGAGTTCTAGTATCCCATACACGAATTTTGCCATCCTCTGATCCAGATACCAACGAGATTCCATCAGCACGGAATGCTAGAGAGGTAACAGCCCTACTGTTGACCACAAGAAAAGAAGGGGAAAGGCACAGAGTAAATAATCTAGAAAATGATACCCAATAACAAAACTTCTGCTTTCTATGAACATAAAATTACTTCCTGCTCTCTCTGAACATGGATATCAACCCCAAAAAAAAGACAACAATAGATACAAAATGTACTATATTCAATGAACATTGGCTTAAAGTCTAAAGAAGACTTTCAGAAGTTACTTCAATTTCATATATTTATGATAAAAGTTAAATGCAATAGACAATTAAAAAAATCTAATATTTGCTAAATAAGCAAGAATACAAATTATATTGGCAATTTATACAACCTCCTAATGGTCTTGGTACTAAATTATTCCACATGGCATTCATAAGAGATTATAAGCAATAACAAAAGCGTGCAAGTCCGCAAAATTAAACAAGTAAAGGCTAAGCATATGGAGAAAGCTCCCACAAAAAAAAAAAAAAAAAAAAAAAAAAAAAAAAAAACCCACACATGTGTCAGATGGATCTCAGCTAGCCTAATCCAGCACAATCTCAAGTTAATTTTGCCAAAACTAACTTGAAAGATCAAGACGGGTGATGAAACAAGAATATTTCACATCAAGGTCAGTCACTGTTCTCCAAATCAGTGTTCACAGATATAAGAGAACCACTTCCAATGCATAACTTTCAGCATTTCCTTGAGGATGTATATGTAGTAACTAACCACTTGGAAACAAAACAACAAACCTACTGCCGTAAAAGGGTAAATCTTTAAAGAATGGAGGTAGTAATTAGGATCAAAGATTAGGTAAATTTAACAAGCGAACCTTAAGGGGACAGACAATAAAGGGTAATGATTTCAACAACTCCCTCAAGCCAAGTTCACATCCCCATTTTGTGGACAAGAATGAGAGCAACAACGAGGAAGGCCACAGTGGCAATGCACCCAATTTTTGATCTTGAGGTTGCAAGATCAAACACTCAATCGCCCATAGCCTCATAGGGGAAAAGGGAGTACTCACCTAGGTGGGCTTACACTTAAGATAGGCAGCTGAGTTAAGTGCCTTGTGCACCTCTTTAAACATAAGATAAAAGAAGCCTAGGTGGGAATATAAACAATAGTGTTAAAAACCATTTCCAACAAAGAGTGGCGGGAGGAAATATTTTAAGATATATCAGGGTTATGTCCACTTTATTTTTGTTTTTCTATTTATGTGATTGATTGATCCAGCACACTTACAAGAGAGTTAAAAACTAAAACAGATATGCATTGCAAGACTCCATTATCACCATCTATTAGAGAAATTTAGCTACATTGGTTTAGAGAGTTTTTGTTTGTAATTGTATGTAGGAATGGTTAGAATGTGCCATTGGTAGCCTCAAAGAATCTCAGTATCACGGCATCCTAATATATATGCAGAAAGGACCATGTCCACACTGAGAAGGACATGTTGAAAAAGCAGGAAAATAAAAAATGAAAATAGGTGAGGTGAGGAGAGGAGAGGGTTAGCCCACGTGCCTCATATATGTACCTAAATACAGGTAAAACCAGATAACTATGCAAAGTAGCAGACCTTATAAATACAGAATAAAGGTTTAGCAATTATGCTTTCTGCAATTTTTTATTAGTGCAAGTCCATCCCAAGATTATATAATAGCATCTACTCTCATGAAAGGCAGATTAAGTAATCAAATCTGCACATTAGAGTCTAAGACATGCCCTAAACTTATTGTTCCCATCACATGTCAAAACATTAGACTCTAATACATACGTATGGTTGAGAATCTTGGGAACCCAGCTCCCTATCACTTAATTCATCTTATTTTTCTCATTTATCAGCAAGTTAGTTACAAGTCTTTTTATAAATGGAATGGTTAGTTATTAAAAACAAGGTTTCAAGTTACTTTCTCAACTCTCCTCATATGATTTACATAAATACTTTTGCATTGTGTAGTAGACTCATAAGTCATAATTACTTCCCAGAGAAATATATTGAGTCCATAGAGTATGCAATAATTTTACAAGCATTAAAATCCTTCTTTAGTCCTGACAATTAAGCATATTTAACTAGAATAAACACCACCAAATGAAAGGAGTACTTCAAGACGAAAGGGATTAGAAGCAAGAGATTACTAGGCAAGGTCAACAAGTTAGCCAATAATACTCCAAACACACCAGAAAAGCTTGACTCATATCTATTAAAGCAAGTTACAGTTTTTGTTCAATATATAAGGAACTACTAATTAAATAGAACTCCTTATCTCCAAGTTTAATGATGAACTTATCCTCAAGTGTCAAGGTAATTGAACTGTTCATAACGTCCAAATAAACATTCAAAACAAATTGCTCCAAACAAAAGCTGATAGACAAAAAGCCCCATAAGTCAGAAACCAATAAATAGCTAATCAACAAATGATATTCAACCATTAAGTGATGAACAATGAATAGAGCACATGCCAAGCTTGTAAAACCACATTTGACGTAGCTAATAATCAAACAAACTTTCAATGGCAGAGCACTGCTCTCAAGACATCAGACTGACTAATTCAAAAACTAGAAGAGTAAATCAACCAAAGGGTTTAGTGATGTACAGTAATCAAGTAACAGACCTCGAATCAGCTAATGAGCCAATAATATGCTTTCCATAGTCAGTACTATTCGTAGTCAAAGCATTGAGCGCAGCTATGTATATCTTCCCATCTCTACCACCAGCATAAAAAGCATATTCACCCACATCAATGGCAATTGCATTGATAACAGCTGGGAATGTAATGTTCCGCAACAATCTTCCTGTCGCCAAGCTCCACACCTAGGAAATATTTAATTTAAAATAGGATGAAAAGATAACTCAAAAAGTAACAAATTAACAATAATAATAAATAAAAAATAAATAAATAAACGAAGTAATTATTTCATATTCTGATTTGACGATACATCATTAACATCAACAAATGAATTTTCAAGATCATAGGAAGCAACAACTGGCCCATGCAAGAGCATACTTTGTAACTCAATCCTTTTAATTTTTCATCTTTAATCATTATTGATAACCTGAAAAACATATCTCACCTTACAAGTTTGGTCTTCTGAAGCAGAAATAATTACAGCATTAGATCCACCATGACCTGATTTGACATCTGTAACGCGCAAAGTATGCTCTCGAAAATTATGCACATGATCATGCCTAGCTTCCTTTCTTCTAGCATCATCAAACATCCTGAAAAGCACAAGAAAGAGGTCAATTGTGGCAAAACTATCATCCTAAAGAACATAATAGTCACAGGTAAATTGATAGCTTAATTTACGATCAGATTCAAGCAGTACATGAAAAGCGACCAAACTTTAACACGTCCATCTTCTGCACCAGATATAAGCAGGGATTCATCATCTGACAATGCCATACAAGAAACAGCCCCATAATGTGCACGCCATTTCTTCAGTAATCTACCAGTATAAACCTAATCCACACACAGAAAGAACAACCAAATATATAAAGAGAACATGATTTCATCATAAATTCATAAACTTTAACTATCTTATCTTGGGAAATTTAGTTCATGCTGCATACAATATAACCGTATTAAAAATGACACATAAATAATACACTTACAGATTTCACTAAACTTCCTACTTATCATATGATATTTCTTTGGAACTTGAATATTATTTGTTGATGAAAAAATAAAGTTCTTCGTTCCTGAAATCTTCTAAATTCTTCCAATAAAAAAAAATAATAAATAAATAAATAAAAACATAGTCGTATACTCATATGAAGTCTTGTTTGATTTGTTTCAACAAGTATTTACCAATATATAATTTATAATTTTTCAATAACAAGTAACAAGAGATGCTAAAACCAGGACATCTAAAAAAAGCAAAAAAAAAAACTTTTAAATTCTTCCATTTTTACAAAAATAGTTGTACACTCATATGAAAGTCTAATTTGATTCGTTTCAGTAAGTATTTAACATCAACTTGTAATTTTCACTAACAAGTAAAATGAGATACTAAACCCAGGACATGCTAATAAAACAAAATGAGAAGAACATTTAGAAATGGAGAAAGTACCTCCCAAACAAAAACATCACCAGAAGCACCGCCGCCAATGAGATAAGTACCCTCACGATTCGATACTAACGGTTTTATCGGCTCAACCGGAAAACTCTTGACTTCAGGCTGAGGCTGCAGAGTTGAACCAATTCATACACAAATCAAACATAACTTGATGAACCCAAATTAAACTCTAACTTAAAAAACCCAAATCAAACACAACTTGAAGAACCCAAATAAAACATAATTTGAAAAACCCAAATTAATCACAACTTGAATAACCCAAAACCCAATTCAAACAAAAATTGAAGAACCCGAATTAGAAGTGGAATTGAAGTGAGGAGAGAGAAAGAGGTACCTTGTGCCAAGACCAGTAGAGAATGGAGCCGGAAGCGGAGGACTCGCGGAGTTGAGAGGACGCGAAGAAACGACCGCCGACGGAAACAAGGCCGTGAGGAGGGGATAAGCAAGATTTGTATCGGAATTTCTCGGCGTTGGAGTCTTCTTCCCAGCGACCTACGCCCCCGTCCATGGAAGACGACGCCATTACCACCTCCATTTTTGCGAGAGAATAAGTTCTAACACTACAGAGTACCAAGTACATACCAAAAACAAAATTTTAACCTTAATTTCCTAAAAAAAATAAAAAAAAAATCGAGAATAACAAAAAAGGGAAGACAAACCGGACAGGCGGCTACGAACAGGCGGCGCGAGCCTGGACGGTGCTACAATGCTGGCTGCTGCGGCGTAGAGCGGTGGAGGCGGCGTTGTGGCTTGACTGAACGAGTTTGAGAGAGGGGAAGAGGAAAATGCGTGACAAATTTCAAGATACAGCACTTTACTCGAGCTACAATGTGGTGTAGTTTGCAAAAAAAGAAAGGAAAATTTAGGGAAAATCCAAGTTTCTCTCCCAAGAAAATACCACGGGGTATATTTGTCATTTTACACTTAATAACAAGGGCCAAGCAGTAAGCAACCTGCAATATTCTGTTATTTGAGCAACCTTTAGTATGAGTAAATAAAATTGTTTGGGTTACTATTTGAATAAAATAAGGATTTTTTAGAAAATAACACCACAAAATAACCAAAAATTTTATTATATCATAAAATTTCAAACTTTTATTATAACACCACAAAAAAAAAGTTGATTTCACCACTGTTTTGGGTGTTTTTGTCCATCGAGAGAGTTACATCACCAAGACTGGTCCGGCGCGGTCCGTACTCGCAAAACACGGAGACTCCGGTTGGTAGGAGCTCCGCCTCCGATAATCAAGTTAGAATGTGTAGGAGAATGTAAAGAGTGTGGTAAAGTAAAGTGAAAACTTCTCGGATTCCGAGATCAGGTGTTTTCTCTGATGAGAGAGAATGTAGGGTAATGTGATAAATGAATGTGTCCCCAAAATGGGGGAAAATCTCCCTATTTGTAAGGTCATGGGAATACATGCTCATTAGGTTCCGCCGTTTTGCGACTTTTCTCGGGAATTGGGCCCTAAAGGCCGCAATTCTAGCTAATATCTGAGGCTGACACGTGTCAGCTGGTGAGTGGCCCATGTTGGACCTATCCAGGCTTGACACGTGTCCCTCTCTGATTGAACCACGCATCTAGGATATTTTTACCCTAAACATTTGCCCCTCACAGGGGTGACGTGGCAGGCCACGTGGTGCCTATGACACGCGTCTCCCTGGGGTGATGTACAGTAAATAAGATTGTTCACCTTCTGGGTATGACGGGGATGCCCCCCGTTTTACCTTTCTATAAATAGGGATTTCCCCCCTCTTTTCACTCTCATTGTTGACTTATTTGCAATTATTAGAGAGAGAAAGAGAGAGATTTCTAGAGAGAGAGACTCTGCCCCCCGCCTGTTGCTAATTTTTCAAGCTTTCGTCTGCCCCTTAAGTGGACACAACCGATCACCGTTTGAGGCAGTTTAGAGTTTTCCAGAGTTTGAACAGAGGTAACCGTCTCTCCCCTTCTTAGCTCTTTCAAGCTTTTACCGTTTGTATTTTTATTCTTTTCAATAAATGGATTCACCATCAACACACACGGCACAGCCTAGGACAGTAGTCAGCCGGTCTCCTGGTACGGCTGAGTCTAGGACTGGGGGTGCCGTCTCTGGATGCTTGGACCTCCATCTCCGAATCCCTCCATCTCTGTGTCTATGCAGGACACAATGGCTAGAACAAAGCAGACGGCCACTAAGCCAAGAAGGAGGCGCACTACGGAAGTGCCTACAGATGAGGTAACCCTAGACGGGGATTACCATGAACCGGATGAGCAAGCAGAGTCCTCTCCGCGTGCCCCCACAACTCCAAGTGACGGAATCTTGGAGGAGTCAGACGGCGAAGGATCCGCCTCTACTCAAAGTCAAAATAATGAGTTAGACGGCGAAGATGCCGCTGACAGGTCCGGCTTAGAGGCTTCCTGCTCCGATCAGGAAGAAACCGCCTCTAAGTACCAGCAGGCGGCCAAAGGGCCATCCATAACGAACCCTACTCAGACGGGTATGTCCCCTAAGGACATTGAGACTTTGAAGGGTAGCTTCAAAGCTTTTCAAGACAAACATCCCATAGGGACCAGTTGGGTCATTGAAGTGCCGCCTGAGGAGGCGGCGGTTGCTTTAGGATGACGACATTGAGAATGCCGATAATTACTTCAGCTGCTACGAGGCGGTATTCAAAGTCGGTCTATGCTTTCCTCTCCATAGAGGGGTAAGGGCAACTTTGAGGGGGTATGAGCTTGGCGTCTAGCAGCTCACTCCAAACTCGTGGGTAAATATTTTGAGTTACATTGCTGCCTGCGAGTTTCAAAATGTGACGCCTAGCTTTGAGGCGTTTTCTCATATGCATTATATGAGCCGCACCCCAGGCGGTTGGGGAGCGTGGTATACTCTAACCACACTCCCGGAGTACATAATGACGCTGGACAAGACGTCCAAATGGAGCAACTGGAAGGAGAAGTTTTACTTGGTTTCTTCTCCAACTCTTAAGTACAACCGATTCCTCCGCCGGTATAATAAGGACCCGGCTCTACTAGGGAGAAACTGTGCCCGGCCACATATCCCTGAAAAGGCTTGGAATGAAATAGTGGAGCCGGGCCTTTTCAAAACGACCACAATGTCGCTTGATGATGGGAGTGAGATAATCGTACCCCAGTTCTGGATACCCCATCCGGAGTGGCTCAAGGATGAGGCGTTTCTCTCCGCCTGTGGTCTTAGTACCATGTTTGAGAGACGTACGTAACCCCTCAACCGGATTTTCTATGTGTTTGCTTTATATTACTTCTCATATTTTGTCTAACCGGTTGACTTTCCTTTTTGCGGCTGTTGGATTGGAAATGGTTTATTCCAACAAAACGCCTGCCAAGTCTGCTCCCTAGTCCGGAAGGAGCTGTTGGAGCAAAAGAAGGCCCAGGCGGCCAAAAAGGATGGGGTAAGCTCCGGCTGACCTATTTGCTTGTAAAATTTCTTTTTTCTTTCTGTTGAACTAATTCTTGCCGGTTATCCCATCTCAGGGTGAGAACAAAGTTATTGCCCGGTCAATTACCAAAATGCTCAAATGGCATCGTCCGGAGGACCCTAAGAAGACCTCTGCCAAGGTTGCAAGGACTCAGATTACCCAGACGGTATCTGAGAAGAGGTCAACAACTGCGGATAAAAGCCCGGCCGCGTTGAAAGCTCTCAGCAAAAGTGCTGAGATTGTCAACATAGAACCGGGCGTCTCTGAGACGCCGAAGGGTGGCGTGCCACCCGGTGCTGCATTCGGTTCTGCAGCGGCTGAGGACCCTGGGGACCCTCAGTCTGGAGCCCAATGTATGAATAGTCTTGAACTCCTATGGCCGTTTGACTACTTAGTGCGTGTGAAATCCCAGACTTCTCAATCTGGAGATTCGCCAGGCAGCCGGCACGATATAGGTGTCGCATATGCTGCTTCCTCACAAAATCCTAGAAAGGACTCTCACCCGGTCTGATAAGGACCGAGTCCCTGGGTTGCAGCAGGTCAACTTTGACTAGATTCTTGCCCTGCTGGCTGAGGTAACTTGTACACTTTTTAATTGTGTTTGATTTTGCAAGGAAATTTTTCTAACTCCTTTTCACCGTCCGCGTTTTCTCAAGCGATGTTAAGGGTGGACGGGCTGGAGGTTCCTTTTAGAAGGAAACAAGAGGAGGTAAGAGACGCAAAAAAACCGGGCGACTGACGCCCTAAACTCTGCTGAATATCGCTCTATCATGGGTGTAGTTGAAACTAAAGCCATAGAGATGCAACAGGAGGAGCAGGTCAAGGAGCTCACGGCTGCAGTGGAGACAACCAATAACAAAATTAACACCCTGGAGTTGGAGCTAAAAAATGCTAAGCCTAACCTCAAGGCTTTGGAGGCGGCTGACACAGAGAACATTAAACTGAGGGCAGACGTCAAGCAGCTCCAGGTGGACATGGCCAACCTGTAGGTGGCGTACAATGCTAAGCTCAAGAAAGAGCAAGAACGGCTGGTGGCGGAGAATGAGAAAGATAGTGAGGAGCACATGAAGCTCACTTGACAACTCATTGATCCCGACACCGACTATGAGTACTTCAACTTGAGATATCAGTACGCCTCTAAGGTATACGATAATCAGCAGCTGAACCTGCCGGCTCTACCTTCCTTCAAGGAATGGGCCGTTGAGCAAGACATTAGGATTGTCTCAGACGGAGAAGATGAGTAGGGAGAGCTAGAAGAGCAAAAGGACTAGGCTCCGATTGACCCAAACCATGATCAACCTAAGCAAACTACATCCAACCTTCCGCCTAATCAATCTCAGCCGGTGCCTCCTCCCTAGTAGCCATAGGTTTTTCAGCGGCAGTATGCCAACCACAGTTTCTCCACCCTGCGTGCCGTGTATCTTTGTATTTTACCGACTAGGGAGTCGGGTAACTCAACAATTTTCCTTTCTTTTGCCCGAATGTCAATCCGGTTAACATTATCATCCAACCTTTTTGGGTCGGTTTTTGAATTTATGAAGTATGCCGGCTGAGTCGGTTTTGTTCAATTTGTTTTAATTTTTTCATACATATATACTTGAATTTTTGCAATTTTGCCTAACTCTGAAATAGCATGCGGCACATGATACCCCCGGTGTAATTGCCCCTAGGCGGCTGTGTGATTGGTTTCCAAGCTTGCTAATTAATTGACTTGGGAACTTTTGATACTTTAAAGAGTATGAGATGTCCTAAGTCAATCAATCATAGAAGTGATTGTCCCAAACCAAGTACACACCCGTCCAAGCATTCAAGAGGGTAGCCGTCAGCCCAGGCGGGGAATTAGTTGTACTTAACTTCTCCCCCGTCTAGGGTACTTGCAATCCAATTACGCTCAATGTCCTTTTGCCCCATTGGGAGGACTTGCATAATTTCAAAAAATAATCTAAGTTAGAACTTTAGTCGACAACCGGCTGATGTCCTTGGACATCCAGTTTTTGTAAACTTAGTCGTTCTTTAGATTATCCTAATCAGACGGCTATGAGTTGACCAATTAGGTTGTTCAATCTTTGTTGCCTGTAGGAGTTTGTAGAGCACTTTGTCACCCGGAGGGAGATACTCTCTGCGACGACTCCACCCGAATGGGCGTCGTCGGACGCCATACTCATGTTGGAGCAGGCGAATTTATAAAATAGGTGTCATCCGACCATTGGCCTCATGTCTTTTGGACATTGATTCAACCACTAAGTTTTTAACTTAGTTTAATTTTAATGCGTGACAGTTGACCGTCTGTGCATTCCAAGTTGCGCATACTCATGACGGTGCTTTAAACATTGCGCATGTATATAAAAATTAAAGGACAGTGTTGAAAACAAAAGGCTTCATTGATGGGATTTTTATTTACAAAAATTTACAAGTCTCAAAAGTAGTGCTTTTTCAAGTTGTCTACATTCCAAGTTCTAGGCAGCCGCCTACCGTCTGGAGTTTCCAGGCGTTAGGTGCCGTCTCTTACTTCTTCATATATCCGGTAAGGGCCTTCCCAATTTGGATTTAGCTTTCCTTGTTCATTGGCCCTACCGGTTACCTCCATTTTCCGTAACACAAAGTCCCCAACTTTCAAGGGACGTTTGTATACTCTTTTGTTGTAGGCACAGGTCATTCTCAGACGGTAGATCTCATGACGCAAGGTGGCATTGCCCCTGCGTTCAGGGAGCGAGTCCAATGCTAGTTGCATGGCCTCCCACTTTGCCTCTTCATCGTATAGCATGACTCATAGAGTCGGCTTATAATGTTTAATGGGCAAGACGGCTTCAACACCGTATGCCATGAGAAATGGTGTTTCACCGATTGCCCCTTTTTCAGTAGTCCGGATGGCCCATAGGATATGAATTAATTGTTCAGCCCATAAACCACCGGCTTTCTCAATTTTCTTTTTAATGTCGTTTGAGATGAGTTTGGTGAAGGCTTCAACTTGGTCGTTTGCTTGGGGTCGGTCGACTGATGCAAAGCAATGTGATATCCCTTGATCTTCCAACCAAGTCTTGAGCTGAGGCGTTTCAAATTGAGGGCCATTATCAAACACCATAGACATAGGTACCCCAAACTGGGTGATGATGTTCTTCCAAATGAAAGAGATGACATCCTTTGTCTTGATACTCTTGACCGCCTCTGCCTCCACCCACTTGGTGAAGTAATCCACAGCCACCAAAATATATCATTTTCCGCCTAGTGCAGGCGTGTAAGGACCCAAAATGTCCATGCCCCATTTAGCAAATTGGACTGGGTTGTGGATTGCTGTAAGGTAAGTTGCTGGCTGATGGATGAGCTTGCCAAATCTTTGGCACTTGTCACATTTTTTTACCATCTCCATGGCGTCTGACTCAAGAGTGGGCCAAAAGTAACCCTGCCGCCTGGTCCTGACAACCAGAGATCTGCCGCCTATGTGAGAGGCGCAGTATCCCACATGCAGCTCTTCGAGAACTTTCTTCCCCTTTTCTGGGGTAACACACTTCAACAGAGGTTTTAAGAAACCCGCCTTAAAGAGTTCTCCGTTTCTTATCTCGAAGTTTGCTGCTCGCTTCTTGAAGACAGCCGCTTACTGCGGTGAATCAGGCAGCGTGCCGTCTTAAAGATATGCCCGGATGCCATCCATCCAGGTAGAGCTTCGGTCAAGTACTCCAATGGGATCTTCTTTAGTAATACTTTGTTTTTCCATAACTTCCCAAAAGACTAACCGAGGCGTATCACAGGAGGCGGAGGATGCCAATTTTGACAGTGCATCCGCCTGATTGTTTTCAAATCTGGGCCCTTAACTTAGATTAAACTCTTCAAGTGTCCCAACTTCAGCTTTGACCGTCTGAAGGTATTTGATCATTGCCGGATGAGTGGCTTCATAGTCACCATGGTATTGGCTAACGATAAACTAAGAGGTATTTGATCATTTTTGTCGCCCTTGTCGCCTTGCACATGTGGATGCCGGCTAGCAGGGCTTCATATTCTGCCTCATTGTTTGAGGCCTGGAATTTGAACCGTAGTGCATACTCATATTTTTCCCCTTAGGAGACTGACAGATTATACCCACACCACAACTGTTCATAGTAGAGCTCCCGTCTACATACACTTTCCAAACCTGATCAGGATTTTCCGAAGCAACCGGCCTTGTCATTTCGACAATGAAGTCGGCAAACGCCTGACCCTTCACTGCCTTTCTTGGTTCGTAAGTGATTTCAAGACTTTGCATTTCAATAACCCACTTGAGCATTCTACTGGATGACTCTAAGGTTGTTGTCATTGGCCGCTTGAGAGGTTGGTCTGTGTAGATCACAACCGGATGTGCCAAGAAGTAAGGTTTCAACTTCTTGACAGCCATGTAGAGTGCAAGGCCAAAATTTTCAACCATGGGGTACCGTAGTTCAGCGTTTCTAAGCACATGGGTAATGAAATAGACCCAAAGCTGAATGCCGTCTCTCTCAACAAGGAGAACGACACTGAGGACATGATCTGAGACGGCTAAGTACATGTAAAGCGTCTCTTTGGGCAGAGGGCTAACAAGCCTTGGCAAAGAGTGTAAGTGTTCTTTCAATTTTTGAAAGGCCGCCTCAACATCATCTCCCCATTCAAACCTTGTCTTCTTCCTGATGGCTTGGAAGAAATATAGACACTTGTCACCTGACCGGCTGAGAAATCTTCCCAATGCCGCCAGGCAACCGGTGAGCTTCTGAACTTCCTTAACAGTGCGGGGTGACTTCATGTCAATTACCGCCTGTATCTTTTCAGGGCTAGCCTCTATCCCCCTTTGATCAATCAAGAATCCGAGAAACTTCCCAGACTCAACACCAAAGACACATTTCTTGGGATTTAACATGACCTTATGCCGCTTGAGTGTGGTGAAGGTTTCTCGGAGATCAGCGAGGTGATCCATCTGTAGCTTGGATTTGACTATCATGTCATCAATGTACGCCTCTCTATTCCTCCCAATCTGATTAATGAAGACAATATTAATCATATATTGGAAAGTAGCAAGCGCATTCTTCAAACCAAACGACATCACAGTAGAACAGAATAACCCATGATCAATGACGAAGGTCGTCTTTTCTTGATCTTTTTTCCACAGGGGTATCTGGTGGAAACCTGAGTAGGCATCCATAAAACTCATTAAGGCATGCCCAACCGTAGAGTCGACTAGGATGTGAATCTTTGGAAGCGGGTAACTGTCTTTTGGACATGCCTTATTCAAGTCAGTGTAATCTACACACATGCGCCAGGTACCATTCGGCTTCTTTACAAGCAAAACGTTTGCAACCCAGTCAGGGAAGTTACATGGCCGAATGAACCCCGCGTCTAATAGCTTTTTAACCTCGGCAGCTGCCGCCTGATTTCTCTCTTTGTCGTGATTTCTTTTCTTTTGCCGGATAGGCTTCTTTTTAGGATCCACGGCGAGTTTGTGGACAACAAGATCAGGGCTGATGCCTGCATCTCTTCTACTTCAAAGGCAAAAATGTCTTTGAATTCTTTCAGCAGGAGGTGCAAGTCTGCACCCAACCTTTCAAAGGCAACCGTTCTTACCTTGACAGTTCGCTCTGGACGGATGTCGTCTAGAGGAATATCAATATGATCACTAGCCGGCTAGGGTCGGAGTTCATCTGACCGCTCCCCGGTCAGTGATTGCTATTTCTTCTCTTTCTTCACCTCCACCAGCTGATCAGCTTTTCTTTTCTTTCCGGCTGCTGGTGGGGCTGGGTCCGAGTCCTTGACATCGTCAAGCTCTATTGGCTCCTTCCCCTATCTGGCTACAACAGTCGTTGGTTTGACGTCTAAAAGGTAACACTCCCTAGCCGTCTTCTGATCCCCGTTTAGGGAGCCAATAGAGCCATCATCCTTTTTCATATTTTAGCAACATGAGAGCTGGGATGATGACGGCCTTGCACTCATTCAGAGTGGGTCGACCCAGAATAATGTTATAGGCGGTCAGCTCTTCAACCACCAAAAACCGGATGATCATATGTCGCCCTTTTCCCTTCTGCCTTAGCCGGATGGGTAAGTCAATTTGTCCGACTGGGTGCACGACCCCTCCCCCAAAGCCAACAAGGGGATGGGAGACGTCGTGCAGATTGTCCAGCTTGGATAGATGCTTGTAGCTGATGAGGTCAGAGGAGCTACCAGTGTCTATAAGGATCCGACCAACCAGTTGGTTAGCAACCTTACATTCAATGACGACCGGGTCTTCCTCCGGTCGGCGGACTTTGCCCCGATCCTTCTCAGTGATGAGGATGTCTGGGAAAGTGCCACTAGCAGACGCCTTCCCATCATAAACAGAATGGATCATCTTTTTCAGATGATCCTTGGTGCCCCGGATGGTCGGGCCACCACTTGCGAATCCGCCTACTATGGTGTAAACCGGCTCCTTGTCAATGTCCGAACTACTAGTAGGGTGGACAGTCTTGGACGACTACCCTAGATTCGTCTTGACAGTCGCTTTGGACTTCAAGACATAGGATTTCAGCACGCCCTTGTCAGCCAAACGGTCCAACGTCCGCTTAAGACTATAGCAGTCATTGGTGTCATGGCCGACTTCCTCATGGAAGTGACAATATTTATTCTTGTTCCGTGACTGAACGAAACTCTTCATTGAATTCGGCTTCTCAATGGTCAGCCGATCCTTTATCTCCATGAGGATAAAGTAGCAGTCTTTATTAAACTCGTACCTCGGAACATACGGTTTAAATTATTTCTTTTTCTTTTTGGACGGTTGATCAGGCTCATCAACCGCCCAAACTTCTTTTCTCTTTTTTCTCTCTTCAGCTTTCTAAGCCGGCTGAGGAGACCGACTATCTTTTTGTTTGTCAGACTTCTTGGAGTTTGACTGATGGCTAAACGAGCAGAGGTCGGTGGCTTGAATAAAGCTCTCCGCCTCTATCAACGCCTCTTGGAGGGTGAAGACTCTCTTCTAGACAAGGTGAAACTTAAAGGTTGACCCATCCTTCAGACCCTTGAAGAAGTCTGTATTGGCTACCTCGTCAGACAACCCTTGTATTCTGATGCTCACCATATTGAACCGTTTGACGTAGGAGCGAAGTCCTTCTCTCTCTCCCTGCCGTATGGTTCTCAAGTTGAGACTTGTTTTCTTGGCAGGGATGTTCATTGAGAAGTTGGAGGCAAGCAGGAAGGCAAGCCTCCTGAAGCTATCAATGCATCTGGCTAGCAGGTTGTCAAACCATTGTTGGGCTATGCCCTTCAAGGTAGCCGGGAAGCATCGGCACCACATAGGATCCTCCAACCCCTGCATGTGCATAAGGTTGGTGTAGGCCATGAGGTGATCTTTAGGGTTGGTGGTACCATCATAGGCACCAACCAACACATTATTAACCTTGGCCGGCTGTGCCGCCTCGGTTATCTCCTTGGTGAACATAGAAGTTTGTTCACCAAGTTTAAGCAGACGGAGCTGCCAGTCCAAGGGTTGGACATTATATGCCGCCTGTCCCCCAAAGAGGGCCGGCTGCATGAAAGGAGGGGTGTACTGCCCGTATGGCATCTGGGGCACATACGAGATTGCTCGGATCATCTGAGGGCCAGTATGGACGGACTTGCCGCCTGTATGGCTCTCATGCAAGGATTGAGAATTCCTTGCTGATGTATTTTTGAAGCTGTCTGGAAAGCTTGATGTAGAGGCTGACTTAGACAGCTGTTGGCTCCGGTTGTGCTCGATGATGTGTCGAGCATCAGAGAAGGTTTTCTTGTTGTCATCCGGTTGAACAGCTCGGATGACCTTCCTTTTGCCCATCTAGGGCAGAAGAACCTTGGTCCAGTCGATGGCAGGTGTAGTCTTCTCCTTTGGATGTGGAGTAGGCTGCCTTTCTTTGACTGACTTTCTCCTCTCAGCTTGAGGAGTCTTCTTGGCCGACTGACCCTTTGCTAGGGCCAGCCGTCCTTTTGTTGATCAGGTCCTTGATTTCACCCTTGAAACTTGTCATGAATTTATGAGTTCGTCTCTGGTTACTAGTGCCTGACCCCTTATCGCCTAGGTGTTACCAGGCGGTGGTCCAGCGGTCTTGCTGGTACCAGCTTCATTGTTAGGTCGTTCCAACTTATCTATGGAACGGATGTGTTTAGAGAGGAGTGACCCATCAGGGCCCACTCGGGTTTCGACTTCACAATCATTGTCTGTATCATGGTCTGAGTAGACCACCCCATCGACTCCAGGCCGGTTGGGTTCAAGTGGCGGTACAAACTCTTGAACCATCTTAGAGGTATTCTCCCCACAGACGGCGCCAAATGTTTTGGGTGTTTTTGTCCCTCGGGAGAGTTACGTCACCAAGATTGGTCCGGCGCGGTCCGTACCTACAAAACTCGGAGACTCCGGTTGGTAGGAGCTCCGCCTCCGATGATCAAGTTAGAACGTGTAGGAGAATGTAAAGAGTGCGGAAAAGTAAAGTGAGATATTCTTGGATTCCGAGATCAGGTGTTTTCTCTAATGAGATAGAATGTAGGGTAATGTAATAAATTAATGTGTCCCCAAAATGGGGGAAATCTCCCTATTTATAGGGTCATGGGAATACGTGCTCATTTAGTCATTCTGACCTAATGGGTTATGCGTTTTGCGGCTTTTCTCGGGAATTGGGCCTTAAAGGCCACAATTCTAGCTGATATCTAAGGCTGACACGTGTCAGGTGGTGAGTGGCCCATGTTGGACCTATCCAGGCTTGACACGTGTCCCTCTCTGATTGAACCACGCGTCTAGGGTATTTTTACCCTAAACAACCACCACTTTCTAACACTATCCAAAAAACCGTTAGTGGGCACCACGCTTTACACGTGTCATAACTATTTGATTAAAAAAATGAAAAAAAAAGAAAAAACCATAACTCCTAATCCCAACCACCACCCTCACCACCGGCACCGATTCTCCGTGCCTCCACCGCAATCACTCCATTCCCGGTTGTCTGCTCCTCCAGACGACCACCCTAGACTGACGAAACCAGCCCTACTCCTCTATCGCAAGCCCAGCCAAGCCTCACTAATCCAGCCTCCCGCCATCATCGGTGAAATAACCTCACCCGAGCCCAGCCACCAAGCCCAACTGGCGCTTAAAACATCCCAGCCAGCCACGAACGAAAACCAGCCACCTTGAAACACCCCAGCCTTGAAACATGCCAACCAACCATGGCCCTAATGGCCGAAAGCCCGAAAACCACCAATTTTTTACCCTTTCACCCTCAAAATGGCCGGAATCGACCATGGAAACCCAGAATGGTCGATTTCCATGGTTGATTTGACCGTTTTAAGGGTGGGGAAAGAGGGTGGTTTTACGTAGTGGTGGCCAAGGTAGGTGGGGAAGGGAGCACTGGCGGTTGGCTAGGGTTGTGCGTAGGCGCGTCTAGGCTAGGGTATAGCGTCGGCGGCTAGGGTAGGAGAGGAAAGGAGCGCCAGTGACTGGGGTTGGGATGCCGGTAGTGGTGGTGGTACGGCCGGGTTTAATTTTGGGGTTTTTTTTTTAATTTTTTTAACCAATAATATGGTGACATGTGGCAATGTGGACCCCACTTAACGGATTCCATCCAAAAATCCGTTAAGTGGTGGTGAAATCAAATTTTTTGATTTTTTTTTGTGGTGTTATAATAAAAGTTTCAAATTTTTTGGTGTTATAATCAAAATTTTGGCTATTTTGTGGTGTTATTTTCTAAAAAATCATATTATCCATAAAATAATGTAAAAAAAAAAATAATGTGATGGTAAATAGTAGGATGAACAAGTATTCATGAAAATGATTTGTCTAATACATGGATTAGTATACTACCTCCGTTAACAGTTATTTGCAACAAAGGGGGGTAGCACAGACTCCTAGGCAAAACTTTTAGAGGATGATTAATGAAAAATAAGGGCACTTGGTTAAGTAATAATCCTACCTAAAAAAAAACAATTAAACAAAACTCATTAACACCGAAACCCAGAACCAGTACCACCACCAAAATCATCGACAATCACCAGTACCACCACCAAAATCACCGACAACCACCAGAACCACAAAGCCCACCAACACTCAGAACCCAAAACCACCACCAAAAACCACTGAATCCCAACCACGAACCCAGCCAAAACCACCGAAACCCAACCACGAACCCAACAAACCACCCACGAACCCAACAAATTAAACCACCACGAAACCCAATTAAATCGAAACCACCACGATTTGAATTACTCCCAATTTAGCCACCACCACGAAACCACCCATGCCACCCACACGGAATCAAACCCACGACTACCCATGAAACCAGACCCACGACGACGAAGACCCATCCCCACGAAAGTCACGCCACCCCCACCAACCAGATCTAAAACCCCTAAAACCGCCCAACGAACTCGGACGACGAACCCATATCCACGAACTCGAACCCACGACCAGACGAACCCAAACCCAAATCGCAAGAGGAGAGAGAAGGAGGAAGATGAACCAAAATGTAGGATTAGGGTAAAAATTCTGGAGATTTGAATTGAAGAAGGGTTAGGGAGATAATGATTTTGATGAAGATGAATGATTTTGGTGAAAATGATTACAATAATCAGATTCATTGAGTTGTTAAACTAGATGTCTAAATTGTTTAAGTAAGGGTAATATGGTCATTTAGTTGGCAAAAAGTTACTAAAAGTGGAAAGAAAAAAATTGTTACACATAATAGATAGCAACCGAAAATGGCAAATGTTGCAAATAACTGTTAATGGAGGTAGTATTATTAATTATGTATGTATTTTTTAGTAAAAGATAAATTGAGATGGGGTAGGTGAATAGTAATATGAACATTTTTTTTTCATAATTAAGAGTAGGAGGATGGAATTTATTTGTTTGGTTTAGGTATATGAAAGACAATTTTTTTTTTTTTTTTTTTTTTTTTTTTTTTTTTTTTTTTTTTTGTGTGGATAGTGACATGAACAATTTTTTTTTTTTTTTTTTGGTTCATGAATAAGGATGCATTTAACTACCATGAGTGTATTTGAACATGATCTGAAAATTGGTCATCGGAGACCATGGAAAATCACAACCCAGTCTCAATGAAGATAATATTCAAAGATGTAAGAACTTCATTTTCATGGTGTATAACCTTTGGAAGTATCGATGTTTGAGTTGGAATTGAAGTTATGGAGTTTAATGTTGTAACACTGTGAATTCACGAGAAAAATAAAATTTTTTGTTTCCCTTTATTTTTCAATAATTGAATCAACTAGCATGAAGTGGCAAGATTTTTCATCAAATTATTTACGAAAATTGCCACCGTGATAAACACCCATATTTCTAGAGTGAACTAGAGTGAGAAAATTCCCTTGGTTTTGGACCTATTCTGCCATACTTTTTTGTCCTGACATTAATCAAATTTCTTTTTGCCATCTGCTTTTTGATATCAGAGAAAATTCTTGTAATTGTTGCTTTGTGCATATTGAATTGAACTGATAAATGCTTCTTGTGCCCCTTTGGTAAGACTTCATCTTACATTTTCAGCAACATTGCATCAACAGTTTCCCTTCTTTGCTGCATAGTGAGTTGTTTTTTTATCTATTTATTGACCTGCATCCGCATTTATATCCTCCATTTGCTGGTCATCTTCAAGTTCATCTTCAATTTGTTCAGATTGTGTGCGTTGTTGTTGCATATGTTTCGCATCTGTTTCATCACCTTGCATGTCTTCTTCTTCTGTTTCTGTGTGCTCCATGTCTTCATCTTGCATGTCTTCATGTTGTCCATATTGGAATGGAGTCATAGTTTCCTCTATTAGAAGTTGAATAATATCAAAGAACAATGCATCAATAAATTCAGCCATGCTTGTCTCTGACTTTTTTTGTTCTCAAATTGAGGTTGTTAATGTAGTGGTGGCTCCTTTTTTTTTTTTTCTATTTTTTTTCCTTTTGCAAAGGTGAAGTTGTCCTTGGTGTTTTGTGAATATGGTAGAAGATGAACATTGAAGACTTTAAGCATTAATTGTAGTTAAGGGTAATTTTTTTTGGTAAATATGGGCTAATTATGGGTAGTTAGTGCTAACTTTTGGACTAAACAATTTTAGGATTTGAACATGTCTTTGGTCTGTAATTAATGCAAGAGACAATAAATGGTTTTGAATGTTGTTTTCTGGTATTTATAAGGCTATTAAATGATGGATAAATTTAGGTTTTAATTTGATTTTTATTTGAATTTTAATTTGGTGAAAAAATAGGAGGGAAAACACCCCCCCTCAATTTAATCAATTTGAAATTTTGGTGAAAAAGCGGGAGGGAAAACATTTCCCTCCTAAAAAAAAAAAACAGATTTCACCACCCTTTTTTTTAGTGGACTGTTCCCATATTCTCTCTCCTCTGATTTAATTACTTTCCATTACTTTTCTTAATCTTTGTCCCTCAAATTTTGCCTTGGTTCCGTAAACCACTCCAAAGTTGCTCAAAACATTTAACAGAGGTAGTACTTCTCAATTTCAACTACTAATTACAACAATTTTTTTTTTCCCACATCCCAGTTTAGCACATATAAAACCAACATATAATGAACAATGTGGGATATAAATGTAAAAGAAGCATGATTAACACTTATCTTCACAATTCTCACTAAATACATAATTTATAATAGTTGGAATACAAAGTACTACTAAATTTTACCACCATTGTAATTTCCCACTCTTTTGTCAAACAATGGTTGAAAGTAATAACTTAATTTCAAATTTTGGACAACGGTGGTCAATGATATATAATGTAATAATACCACGAGCCTTTATTTTTACAAAGAAAAGGGAGGAAAGAAAATTTGAGGAGAGAAAAATTGAAAGTTTTTGGATTGTCCTGCTGTCTCAAAATAAACATTTTTTTTTTTTAAAAAAAAAATTAGTGTGTACCCAGGGCGATGTTCCAGATTATTTATTTGGATATGTCTAACTAGATAAATTGATAGTAACAATGTATATGGTTGATACGCGTTAATTTGCTTATTGATTGATGTGGTTGTACATGCTACCAAAATCTATAGAAAAGTATCGGCCTTTTTTTTTTTTTTTTTTTTGGGTTTTATAAACGAAAACCTCCAAAAATATCTGCTAAAAATATCTTACATCTAGACAACTTTCCATGCCAGCACAACATAAGAAAATCCAAAAAAGTCTTGTTTGACATTGGACCCGTTGAAAAATTAGAAAAAGCACAAACAAACAAAACTGTAAAACATAATCTAATCTCCACTTCCACGTCATAACACCTTCATTAATTTCTTTTTATTATTTTATAAATACAGTAGCATATATGACGGATAAAATTGTGTCGATTATCTAAAATGAAATACATAGAAAATTATACATATAACAGGTGTTTAGAAAGCCGAACCTATTTTAAAAAGTTAACATATGTATAATTTTCTATATGATAGGTCCTTCCTATATGATATGAGGAAAAACAGGTGTTTAGAAAGCCGAACCTATTTTAAAAAGTTAATCGTAAAAATCTAAGTGTAAAAAATTAAAAATGACAAAGGGAGTATTAAAGATATTTTTAAATGGGCAAAAGCGAACGAATGTTTCGGGTGTTGAACAAGCTAACTTAAATGTATATATTAGACTAAAATGAACATTAATACACCGATCGACGCGTAATTTTAATATGCATTTCCAAATTAACACTGCTTAGAAAGTATTTTAAATGTTTATTTAATGTCTCGAGAGTTTTCGTTAACATGATCCTTTAAAATTTCAAAAATGTATGCATTAATAACCGTTCAAAAAATCCAATTAATGGATAAAATATTAACAACAACCAAATAAAGAAGCAATGTCAAATTATCAATGTTTTTTTTTTTTTTTTTTTTTTTTTACAATATCATTGGTGTTAAATAGCCCCAAAACTAAACTCAACTTTAAAAAAATCCAGGTTTCCATTCATCAGGTGGGATTCTCATTCTCTCTACTCACTATTTTCCCAGATTCCGACATAGTAATAGTAAACATCAGAAAAATCTCACCTTCATCCAATCAAAACCCGACATCAAACCGCCACGTGTCATCCTCCGAACTCTCTGAAGTCTCCTCCCTGTTTTTTATCGGTCGGTATATCTTTTTTTCAAACTCTCCATATTAATACCAACAACAACAAATAAATAAATTTATTCATGTAAATCAGATCAAACCCCATTTTTTCTTCGCCTATATACTTTTTTTGTTATGGCGAGATCGAATGGGGTGATGGTGGTGGAGGTGGTTTCCGATACGATAACGATGGCGGTGATGAGTGGAACAAGAAAGCGGCAACGACGACAACGACGGCGAGAAGAGACGGAAAATGAAATTGAAAATGGTAATGAAAATGATCCAATGGAAGTGTTGGGTGAAGATATAATGATGAGAATAATGGGATGTTTGGATGCACGCAGCTTGGCACGCTCTCTTCTCGTGTCCCGCTCTTGGTTTTCACTTGCTTCTTCTGATTCTTTTTGGTCTCCCTTGGTTTTTTTTTTTATTTTTTTATTTTTTTTTATTTTTAAAAGTTTATTGAATTTTGTTTTAATTATATGTTATGTTATAATTGTTGATTTAAGTGACAATATTGGAAGTTCCAGTGAAATTTTGTTATTTGGGAGTTGTGACTTACCTATTATGTCATTATGTATATCTGGATGTATCGTATACACGAGGTCATTTGCTCATTCAATCAACAAATGAGTTAAAATTTTACTTGCCCATTTGTTGATTAAATGAGCAAATGACCTCGGGTGTACGGTATCCGGATGTATATAACAAATTCTAGTACATACTATATAGTGTAGGTGTTGGTTGATAAGCCGTTAAACATGCTTGTTCATGGTTTCTATCTATTATAGAATTGACCATGGCAAATGACACCTAAAATAACATTAATAGAATGAGTACGATTTTAAAGACGAGTGTTGATGTTATGGTAATTGGGTGTCAACGGACTATAAATTGTACTCCGTATTTTGTATTTATAGAGAAGAAAAAAAATACTTTAATGCAGTGCCTGCTAACTTCCCATGAACCTCAGTGTTTATTAGTCCACAAAATGAAAGTCGATAAAATAAATTCAGATAGATTAAATAATCTTGATTAGAAAATGGCCTAAATCAAGTTGAGTAATCTCTTCTACTAAAATGTGACATGATTTTTTGCTTGTTTTGTTAATGTTAGCCACAACAATTACATGATAACATTACAGTGTATTTAGTGTAGGATATATTACAGGTCATATAGGCAGATACGGCAATAGAAGCGAATTGGCTGTAAATTGGAAAAAAAAAAAAAAATCGTGAAGTATGGACTGATGAAACTGCGAACTATAGAGTTTAGACAACATAATTTCAATGGATTCTTCCCATAAAACCACTCCATTTTTAGAAAATCTTTGTTAAATCAAGTAAAATAGCTATTTGTGTAGAATTTGGACATGTGAAGTAAGCTGAAGCTACCTGACAGTTGAGGATCCTGGGTATTATAGTTTATTAGTTTCTCTCTGCTTATTAAGATTAGTCTATGGGCTTTAAAATGCAAATCGGCGAGTCTGATTTTTGTCCAGATCTTTTTTTTGTGGTGTATATATTCGATTCTATGACTCTTTGTCTCTATTGTTTGTGCATTTGCATGATTTTCTTCCTGTGGCTGTACTGATTTTAACATTAGTTGAGCTTATGAAATCAAATAGACGATCATCAATAATTCCTTTATTCTAAAGAATAACCTCACTGATTTCAGTGTAAAAAGTTGTGGATTGGGAAAGCGCATATACCCAGATGGTCAAAAGTACCAGGATTGTCAAAGTTAGCTTGTTATTCCCGTGCAGTCACTGATAGTAAGCGGGTTAGTCTTCTTTTAGCTCTTTTAACTGCTTTAATTCATTTTAGACTGCCCTTATTTTCTTTGCAAGTGCTCGTGCATCAAGTGCATTTTGTTGTTTCTATATTGTCTTGCTCTTATTTATTAACTTCTTTGGTGCTTATAGATCCGTATTATGAGGGAGGATCTCTGCGACCATTCCTGGGATTTCCATTTCACTGAGGTATGTTTTAATCTATAAATGTGATATATTTTCCTTCTAGTACGCATTTTTTGTCTCAATTTCATATGTATTATAGTTGTGAATTTGGTAATTTTTCCCTCTAGTACACAGTACACACCTTGTACGTGTTTTTTAATTTATCACAGTTTTCAGTTGCAGATTCGGTACTTCAGTTGCAGATTCGGTACTTTTCCTTTATAGCAAATATGTTTCTCTTCAAATTTGAGGATTTCTTGCAACAATTTTGCAGTCTCTTTTTGCAACGAAACAAGCTCAAATTACTACTGCTATTTTACTGTGGGGGAGAAGGGAAGGTGGGGGGGGGGGGGGGGGGGGGGGGGGGGCAATTTCATTTTTGGCCAATATTTGATTTCATATAGATTTGGAATGCTTAAAATTTAAGAGGGTAATTCCAAGGATACATGCATACAGAATAGAATAATGCCAAGTGATAGTGTGTTACAACCATTTTCGAAACTTATACTTATATACATTCATTATATGGACTAATACATAAAATTAAAGCTTAGAAGATCAAACTTACTTACCCTCTTTGTAAGTCGTGAATCGAAAGAGCAACCTTGATTAGAATTCTATTTAAGAAAGCTGTTGGGTTTTGAAAATCGTGCACATATTAAAGTCACTTAATGTCATAAGATTTGCAAAGCAGAGCATCTTGTCTTCTACCTGTTCAACTATGACAGTTCTATTCAGGGTTCACTAACATCATTACTCTTTCAATTACCAGGCTGCCCCTGCTTATTGGAAAAATCTCGACCCATACTGGGGAGGTTCAGGCTCTCCAATGCATCGTTACTTCCATGCTGATGGGAGCCAGACTGCAGACCCTGACGACAAGGTTTGGGGTGGCCATGAGTGTACTTACACAATTGTTACCAGCATTGTCGGAGATGGAAAGATCAGGGAAAACTATGTCAGGATAAATCGTCGGCCTCGCTTGGCTGTGTCGAGGAGGGATGACTGGGGTTGGGAGATGTCCAATGTTATCTTCGCTTACTCAAGTGTCCCAGATGCACACAAGGATAGTGGGACTGGACCTATGTTCTAACTTATATATACAGAGTTTTTCCCTGCAGTTTCTTTGTTTAGGAATTGAATTCAAATGGCATAATTTAGGCCAAGTTTTTCTAGTGGTCCTATGATGCCAATAGGTAATATTTACAGTTTTTCCTTGTTTCTTGAATAATTAAAATTGCCTAAATAAGAGCTGGGTGGAGTTATGTCTGAGTATGATCAGTTTGTAGTCTAAATAATATGTATACTTATACTTAATAGTTATAGGTTTTGTGTTCCACTTTGCCAATGTATATCAGAGGATTGTGATAATGCTTAATATTTTACTTTTCTCTTCTTGCTATTGCCAATCTATATCATAGGATTCTAAATACCGGCTGTTGTAGTTTATATCTTTTTAAGGATATAAACTTATTAAGAAAAAAATCAAGTTCTACCGAAAATAAGATACTTTGGACCATCTTGTTGAAACATACTTGGAGTTCATATTATTACGTACGATGTATAACACTTTTGCCACTAGATGGGATTCCATATTCCCTGCCCTTCTTAATTTTTTTTTTTTTTTTAACACAGTAAGATAGGGGGGTGTCCCTCCTATCACAGGAGGGGTGGGGTGAGGATCGAACCCAGGTCACTCGTGGGGGAGATGGAGGGACAAACCGTCCCCTCAATTCCATGATCCTCAACCCTGCCCTTCTTACTTGATTACAGGAAAATAAACAAAACCTTAAACTAGATCGATCTCCGAATATAAATTGTCTCACACAGATGTAGCTTCCATCTGTCTGTCTCTATACTTCTTGAAGTGTAAATACAGTTGATTCTGATCAGGGGCATTGTTCTTGATTATTGGAACATCTTTGAAACTGTTGAACCATTTATATAAGCAAGGGAAAATGTTGGCTTCAAATATCTTAACTTCCACAATTTGTTCAATAACTTGTAACCAATATATTAAACTCCCAAATGCCAAATCTACCATTCCAATTTCTTCACCTCCAAAAAAAGTAATGTTTCCTAGATTACCATGTTCTTCCAAAGTTTTTAGCATTTCCAAGCTATCTTTTTTAGCCTTGGCTTGCTCTTCTCCTGTGGTTTGTGCAAACATCCAAAAAGCTATGCCCTGTAATATAAGTACATGATTTATAATAAGAAGTTAGTATTTTAGCAATAATTTGTTGAATTTTGAAAATCATTATCTTATAAAGGAGTTAATTTATTCCTAGGTGATCCTAAATCAACTAGTTATATGAAAATTTTTGCATGCGTTAGATAAGCATTTAAAATATTACATAAAGTGGTATTAATTTGGAAATGCACGACAAAATCATGTGTTGATTGGTGAAATTAATATTCATTTTAATTTAAGATTTCTACTTTTAGAAATAGTCATGCATAATATTCAACATTTTTTTTACTATCAAAGATAATACTTCATACTCTATACCAAAAAAATAAATAAAGGAGTAAATTGTCTGACCGTATCAAAATAAGAACAGAAATCATAATTAGAACGGAGTAGCTAAGATCTTAAATCGAATCTGTCCAAACCATTAATGCTAATAAAACATTTCCTCTACTTTTGTATTTGTAACTTGTATTTAGACTTTCATGCTAGTTATGTTTCTATTACATAAGTTCAATAATAAATTTTTTCAAATATCAATAATCAATAAAAGTTATATAACAAAATTTGTTTTTTTTATCGAGACGAATATCATAAGATCCGTCGAATAAATAGTTCAGAATATACCTTCTCTTCAGCAAATTTGGCCCAAAATCTAACCAAGGCTCTTTCATACGGCTCCTTGGGCAACAATGGATGATGATGGGGCCACATCTCTTCAATATATTCAAGGATAACTAAAGATTCACAAATTGGTTTTTCATAGTGAACCAAAACAGGGATTTTCTTATGAACTGGATTATATTGTAGAAGTAATGAACTTTTATTAGTAAGATCTTCTTCAACATAATCATATTTTATGCCTTTTAAGTTTAGTGCCCAAATAACTCTGCAACTAAATGGGCTTGACCAAACCCCCAACAGCTTTAAATTTTCCATGCTATTTTATGAAGATTAAGATTGTGGGGTTTTGTAATTTTGTTGCTAGATTTTTAGAGCTCGAACTTATCGGAAATGATGTTTTATATAGATAGTGATTAGGGAGATTAACTTTAGGGAAACTTCTAAGAAAGTGCTTAATTAGTTTTTTAACACTATGTTGGGTAAGATTATTTTCATTGTAAAAAAATAAAAGAAGATTATTTTTATATATTTATTTATTTTTTATTTTTTATTTTTTGTTTTGAAACAAGGGAGGTAGGTTTAGGCTACTTTTATTGACTACTCTAAGTCCGACTTCATTAAACTTTGACATCAGATCATTTGTACACTATGGTCTTGTTCACTCCACCTTAAAAAGAAAATTAGTTAAATAATTTCAGTTCACTAAAAATAATTTCAATTCGCCAAATATGAAGTTAAAGTAAATAAGGCCTTATAGGAAAAATAATATCAAATGAGATAGTTATGACAATGTGTTATTTTTAAGTATTTAAAATTCATAAATTAATTTTATTACATGTATTTTTTTGATAAACAACCACAAATAAAAAAATATTATATTTGCTTAAATAAGTTGAAATGGACATAAAGTTAGTTATTCTATTTTATAACAATTTCAATTATTAAGTAATAAGGTTTTGAGATAAAAAGCTAATCAAACATAACCTAAACTAATACTACATTTTTTAATTTGTATGTGATACACTTTTTGTAAATGACATTAGTTTAATTGCTATCCTTCCTTATTTGAAAATCTTTTACAAAGTACTAATTTTTAATAATAATATGGAAAACAACATTATAATAAAACTCTATTTTTCTATTGCCTTTTATAAAGCCTATAAAATTTCTCATGTGAAAATTCAACCTAAAGGTTTTTATGCATAAATATAAAAAATATATCAATCTAGTTCAAGACTTCTTTATAAGGATTTAGGCCCCATTCACTTCACCTTATTTTTGCTGAACTGAAATTATTTTTACTAAACTAAAATTATTTTTGCTAAACTTAAATTATTTTTACTGAACTAAAATTAATTTTACTGAACTAAAATTATTTTTGCTAAACTTAAATTATTTTTACTGATTTTCTATTATATTTCTTCATTAGGTTTACTGATTTATATTGAACTGAAATTATTTTTGGTGAACTAAACTTATTTTTACAGAACTGAAATTAATTTTACTGAACTAAAATTATTTTTACTGAATATTATTTTTTAAGGTGAAGTGAACAGGACCTTAAAGTGAATTACACTAGAGACCGGATAAAAATAAATGAATACATTTCTTAACTTGAAGACCAAACGAGTACTCTACTACTCTTCTTTCCAATTTGAACAATTTTTTCCAATCTAGACCGATTTATGATCACCTCTAAGGCCCCGTTCACTTCACCTTATTTTTGCTGAACTGAAATTATTTTTACTGAACTGAAATTATTTTTGCTGATCTTTAATTATTTTTACTGAACTAAAATTAATTTTACTGAACTGAAATTATTTTTGCTGAACTGAAATTATTTTTATTGATTTTCTATTATATTTCTTCTTTAAGTTTACTGATTTTTACTGAACTGAAATTATTTTTACTGAATTGAAATTATTTTTAGGTCTCGTTCACTTCACCTTATATTTGCTGAAATGAAATTATTTTTACTGATCTGAAATTATTTTTGCTAAACTTAAATTATTTTTACTGAACTGAAATTAATTTTACTGAACTGAGATTATTTTTGCTGAACTGAAATTATTTTTACCAAATTTCTATTATATTTCTTCTTTGAAGTTACTGATTTTTACTGAACTGAAATAAATTTTACTGAACTGAACTTATTTTTAATGAACTAAAATTATTTTTACTGAATATTATTTTTGTAAGGTAAAGTGAACAGGGCCTTACTGAACTGAAATTAATTTTACTGAACTGAAATTATTTTTACTTAATATTTTTTTTTAAGGTGAAGTGAACAGGGCCTAAGTGAGATAATGTATTGACACACGTAAAATGAGAATCATTGCAAGTAAAAAAATATATAATAGAAGAATTAAATAGAAAGAATATGGTGAATTATTCCATGAAATGCAATTGTTTTTATTATTTATTACCTCCGTTTTTTTAGTTGACACCTTTCTTTTGTCATGCTTGCCAACGCATGTTTTTAACGCTTAATATCTTTAATTATCAACATTGTAAAATTATAAAAAGTGGATATTATATAATAAATATATATTGAGATAATTCAAATAAGATCCCATATGACTGTATTTTATCGTATTTATAAATTATAAAAGTGAGTCAAAGTGTAGTGTGTGAATAGTGTAAAAATCAAACGGTGTCAACTAAAAAAAACAGAGATAGTATAATTTATTACACCCAAATAAGTTGATATAACTTGACCAATTTATGTACGAGGAAAAACTATAACATGATACAGTTAACCGGTATGACTCAAATCAACATAGCTAACTTAAGTAACTTTGAAGCAAGTCTGACCCAAACACCGGAATAGACAACTCTTCTTATAAATAGTGCGGAGCATTTTGTGTCACATAGCGGTAGCATCCATCAGTCTCTCTCTTTGCTTCTTGAAGGACAAAAACATTTGGTGCTGATTAGGGATATTGCTCTTGATAATTGGTACATCCTTGAAGTTTTTAAACCAATTATACAAGGTAGGGAAAGTAGTGCCTTCAAATAACTTGATTTCCAATACTTGCTCAATAACTTCCAACCAATATATAACACTCGCAACCGCAAGATCTGCTAGTCCAACATTTTCACCTCCAAAAAATGTTTTAGTTCCTAGATTACCTTGCTCTTCTAATGTTTCTAGCACGTCAAAGCACTCTTTCTTAGCTTTGGCTTGGTCCTTACCTGTGGTTCGAAATAGTATCCAGATAACTATGCCCTGCAATATTGTTTGTCACAATAATTACATGATTTAGTCCCTTTGCGGCGTGTGCTACATTTAAAGTAACAGACTAAAGATTAAATTTAAAGATGACGGTCCAAGGCACAACATGAATATGGGATTGGCACAAGCACACCGTGACACGCTATTTTGTTTTATTTGTCAGGCCTTGAGTCAATTTTCTTTTGGAAAAGCACAACAAAGCATGACCTAACAATCAAACTAACATGTTAAAATAAAGTTAAATTTGGCTTATGCACGCAAATACAACATAGCAAAACGCGGTGGCACATGGATATGGATCATTTTTTACCGCCCTTTTAGATTGCTTTGATATAACACGTACTTCCTCTGTTTTTTCAATTGACATCTTTTTATAATCACGCTTGCCAACGCATGTTTTTAATGATTAATATCTCTAATTATTAACATTGTAAAATTATAAAAAGTAGATATTAATAAAATATACATTGAAACAATTCAAACAAGATCACACATGAATATGTTTTATCGTATTTGTAAACCACAAAAGCGAGTCAAAGTGTGTTGTGTGAATAGTGTAAAAGTCAAACGGTGTCAACTAAAAAAAACGGAGAAAGTATATAACTATTGGGTTAGCTAGTTAGGCCCAAGACACGTAAGCTAGACACGACCCACAATAATCATCTTTATAAATCAAATCTGACATGTTGAACTTTTATTTCACTATTCATATATTAACTTTGACTATAATTTTTACTAACACAATATAAAACATATTTTGTCATAAAACATATTATTAGATAGGTATTAATATAAAGTTTCATAATATAACTTTTTATTAAAATTTTCATTAATATTTATTATATAAATATAAGATCAAACTAGTGTATCAATGTATGTGCAAAAGTTGACTGTGTAAGCTATTTTAGGACAGACCACTACACTAAGACCAACTTGGTTGGTTGACATGTTAATGTTCCAACATCACTACTTCGAGATGAAGAACTTCCAAGCAAAAATATTTGATAGAATATATCATAGATTCATAGTATGAACAAAGTTTAGAATTATACCTTTTCATCGGCAAATTTGGCCCAAAATCTAACCATTACTCTTTCATAAGGCTCCTTGGGTAATAATGGATGTTGATGAGGCCAAATTTCTTCAAGGTACTCAAGAATAACTAAGGATTCACATATTGGTTTTTCATTGTGAACTATAACTGGGATTTTCTTATGAACTGGATTGTATTGTAGAAGCAATGAACTTTTATTAGCAAGATCTTCTTCAATATAATCATATTTTATGCCTTTTAATTCAAGTACCCAAATCACTCTATAGCTGAATGGGCTTGGCCAAGTTCCAAACAGCTTTACATTTTCCATGATATATTGAGAAGAATACAAATATTGAAATACTAGTAAATGATTGACAATTATGTTATAATTTGATACTCTTGAGTTTGAACTTTAAACTCATTGAATGGGATGTTTTATAGTGTGATTAAGAAGAATAAGCTTAATTAATAGAAGTTTAATTACTTGAGGGAAACATCTAAGAAGGCGCTTTAAAAGTTTTTTATTCTTTTCTTCGGCATGACTTTTTGACTTCGAATTAAGGTTTGGTTATGTTTTTTTTATAGTGAGAAATATTATTGTCACCATCAATCCTGGCAAATGACCAAGTTTGATCGAGATTACTTTGAAAGGATGTATTAATAACTCAATGTGTGACACTAATGAAGGTGAATGTGTTCATATTATCACTGAAAATTTTACGGTAGTCAAAAAAATTTAAAATTGATCCGTTGTGATTAATAATTTTTGATTTATTTTTAAATACTCCCTCCGTCTTTTTATTAAAGACCTGTATTCCTTTTTTGGCAAATCATAATTAAAGACCTATTTATATTTTATAGTTGTACTATTTGAGAATATTTTCCACTTTCCACTTTTTAATGAGTTGTCATCACTTTTTTGTACTATTAATGACTTTTTACATCTATTTTTAACACTTTCTCTCCCCCTCTCTTCAATTATTCCCAACCACTTTTTTTTTCCCCTCTCTAACCCTACACGCACTTATGTATTTCCTCTAATTTTCTTAATTTCCGTAAAAAAAACTCAAATAGGTCTTTAATTAAGAGACGGAGGAAGTACTAACTTTGATTAACATTTATTTTTCTTATTTTAGGAATTCATTTTAAATGGTAAGACTTCCACGCGATGCATCCGGACTCATAACCATGGACCCTCTTTGACTAACCCTTATCCTTGAACTTTAGAGAACTAGAGCCATGGTTAGGTTGCAAACTCATTGCATCATATTGTGCTTACTTGCCTACTTGTGCATCTTTGCTTGTGCATATTTACACTAACCGTTTGTTTGACTTGTTTAAGAGTTTAAATAAATTAGTTAATGACTATGTAAGACTTTGCTTAATTAATTAATTAATATGAATAATTAAAGTTTAATAAATTGATTAAACAGACTAAGTACGACTTTAGGCTTGTCCTGTTTAAAGCAGAACATTGAAAACAGGCCCAGACTGAAGCATCAGTAATGACGCGAAGGTCAAACCTGTGCCGCGACACGATGGTGTCCATCGCGACGCAATAATATTATCGCGTCGCGATGGCCTCTTGCGTTTCGCGACAGTGTCGTTGCTTCGACGACGGTCCATTTTTCTGCTCGAGTCTTCACGCTGAGTCTAATTAACCTTTTTATTAATGGCAGAAGCTATATTTAGTCTTTGTTTGAGTCTAGGCACATAGTCCCATGGTCTTACACAAGTGTCAAAGCATGTCACTTTCACTCACTTCCTTAAACACACACTTTGTAAATATGTTCACCATGACCATGTCTAGAGAGTCATGTGTGCGTGTATTTTCCGTCTTTTTTTAGAGGGGTAAGTCGGATATTAATCCTCTAAATTAAACAAAACCATGTTGCTTAAACCCTATACTCGATTCCCAAAAATATACACCCTATTTTTGCTTTTTTGCCTTTAAAACCAATAAAATCAAAGTAAATTTGAGTCAAGTCGTTAAGTTAAATATGGTTTAATTTACAACTCTTGGGCTAGAAAGGAAGGACGATTAATCAAGGACAATGCTTTCGTCCAAGTCTTACTCTTTGATAAACCGATTCGACAAAAGAGAGAATCTAAGAAGAAAATGGCAACTCAGGAAGAAGTCAATGAACTTAGGCAGAATCTTGCTAGTTTAACTGAGATGATAAAGACCATTGCTCTTCAAGTCAATGACCCTGCGAAACAACAACAGATGGAACGAATGGAAGAAATCTTGAGTAAGCTCTCTAATGACTATAAGTTTCAGGGGATTAGCTCACAAGGGGTCTCGGTGAACAAGAAACTTCTTCCGCAGAAGTTCAATGCCAATGACTGTAATCACCCGTATTTTTAAATATTTCATAAATGAAATTTTATTTTATTTATAATATTTATTTGTATTGTTTTTCCGGAATTTAATTTCAAAAATTTCAAATTATTAATTTGGTCGAAAATTATTTTGGTACAAATTATTTTATGCACTTTTATTCTACAATTTATGTCCAAACAAACAAAGCTTAGTCCATTTTATTTCTTAATTGGCCCATTATTTTATGAGCCCAATTTTCCTACTTACCCTACAACTCTCTCTCCTATAAATACTTCATAAATCCCCAAATTTTTCCCACACAAAAAGGTTAGTCTTATTTTCTCGCTCCCTTATTTTATTTTTCCTTTTCTTTTTTTTTCTTTTTATTTTTTTTCTTTTCTTTTTCCTATTCCTTTTCTTTTTTTTCCTTTCTTTCTTTCCCCTTATTTCTCCTTACGTAAGAAAGTCTCACGCTACTACCACTGCTACTGTTCACCACCGGTGCTGCTTGCTGCCGCCGCCGGCGACCTACCAGCCTGCCAGCGGCACCACCCTCGTGGCTGCTCTTTTCTCTCTTCCCTTTGGTTTTCTTATTTTGCTTAAATTATTAATTTTGGTTTATGTATTGATTTTATAGTATAAAGTTTATATTTTTAGTATCAAAATCATGTTTTTGATGTTTTAAACTTATAATTTCAGATTTCTAGTTGTGTTATTAATTTTCAGATTTTATAATTTATAAACCTAGGGTTTTAATTTAATTTAACTGGGATTTTAGGGTTCCTATGATAAATTAAATTGGGGCTTTTGTTCCTATTGAATTTCTATTGATTAATTGAGCATAAAAAGATGTTTTAAAGGAAGTTTTAATGAGTTTTAAATCAAATTATATTGCTGTAAATTTGGTTGTTTGGGTATTGATTGAAATCTTATTGTTTGGTTTAGGAGAGGACTTTATAGAAGGTGATTTCTAGTTGGTTAAGTGCCAAACCAATTTGTTTACTCAAGGTACGTACGAGTTACGAAACCTTGCCTTTAGATGCATGTTTAGGGATGTATCGAGAACTTAGTATCATGTATAGAGAAGACTGGGATTAATTGTATGGTTATTATAGGGAATATTTCAAGCATTAACCCCAAACTTGAACCCCACTGTGATCATACACTTAAGCATGGTGGCGTCCAAAGGGAAGGAAGCTATAGCAAAAGAGTCGCTAACAAGTTTTAGGAACTTGTAAACCGTTCACGAGGTGAAGGTTACACCCCTTAACGATCCAGGAGATCGTCAACTCCAATAGGTCTGGAACCATGACTGGTGTTCGGGGATGAAGGTACAAATCCAACCTAAAAGAGATTGAACCTGCCCTAAATAGGCCTCTACTTTATTCTACTCGTATTCATGTGCGCTTTCTGACTAACATGCAATCAATAGGTTTACCCTAAACCTGTTTATCTATGTTGGTTGAATTTAATGCACAAATAAAACTATTATTGACGAATACTTGAATTAAAATCATATTAGCCTAAACAAGATTATTAATTATCTTATTACGCGTGATTACAAGTACAAATTCCCTTTAAACATGCATAAAAGGGCGTGATCAAGCAACAACAAATATATATCAAGCAACAAAATAACCATAAATCATAATTATAATCATAATAACAATCATAATTAAAACAAGCATGTTAAAGCATAATATTATTAGCAAGATCCTAGGCATGATACTAACAAGATTAATAACAAATCCTAGCATGTCACTAAACAATAAAAATCAAAGCTTTAGCCCTAACATGATACTAACATGATATTAGAAAAGAGTAAAAGGCACCCTAAACATGATACTAGAAAGCAATAAAAACATCCTAACATGATACTAGGAATTAAACAAATTTAAACATGCTTTCTACAAGAATAGAGCAATAACACTAGATACTTTGATGCCTCGTACCTCTTTCTTTCACGTCTAGGGCGAAGGCAACTTCGAACTTGGTTAGGTGTGTCTAGATCTTGTGTATGCGGAATTGTGTTTGTGAAAAGCTAGAGAGATGAGAGCCTAGAGAGAATTTAGAGAATAGATTAATTGTTGATTGTAGACTATAGATGAATAAAAACGGAGGTTCAGGACCCTATTTATAAGAAAACAGTCCGAAAATAGGTAGAATTTGATAAGGAACAAAACTCCACGATGTCGCCGCAAAACCAACTTGTCGCTTGACGACAAGCTCTGTCGCGTGGCAACAAGGCTTGTCGCGTAGCGACAGGCCTGTCGTTTGGCGACAGCCTGGATTACTACGCGCTTTCAAACACGGAGTTCACTTATCAATCAAAATTGACTTGTAAAGTCCGTATGAAAACTGAAATCGTATTTTTCATAAAATAATATTTTATTCCAAGTAAAACTTATCAAAATATAATTATTAATTCTAATTCTATTAGAACTAAAGAGAACCTTCTAGAGAATTCTAGAAGATTATAATTAATTCTTATAACTTTAGGAATAATAATTAACATTAGGCCCTCCCCTAGATCATCGGGCTGCATGTAAAGATCAACCGGGCCCAGTTTAGTATTTTGGCCATAACTTCTCAATATTCATCGGAATCGGGCTTATAATATATCATTGGAAAGCTCCTTGCAAGCCCCATCCAACTACACTATTACTGGACCCTTGTCGTTGACCAAACTAAACTGGATTGGCTATTTTCATAAAATAGAGTTGTTTTTCGAAAAAAGAAAGAAAGAATTTTTAATAAAAACTAACCGCAACACCTGACCTTTCACACTTTCACTTTGTTCGATTATCATTTGACGCAAAAGGTATTCATCACTGGGTTTGGTTTTGGGGAGACACAAATGGGTGTCTACAGTTATACATTGTGATTTACATATGCTTTGTACTATTCTACTTTGCAAGTATTATTTATGCATTAATTTTGTAAGATGTGCTTAGAGGCAAAGGTATGTGGATATGTGGAATGATTTATTTATTACTCGTTCATGATTATTGAAATGAAATGAGTAAAGGAAGGATTAAAGTCTTATAAGACGAGGTTAAGGTTTTGGGGTGCTTTATGCACTCAAGGTGTTTATACACTGAGGTAGTTAAAGGAATCAATAATAAATATTGTTTGTCACTAATAAATCAAGAATTGAATTGGAAACTTGGTTTACTTGATTGAATTGATATTGGATTGATTGTATTGTTTTGCGTACGAGTCATCACCAAGTCTAAGTTTGTAAATCACGTAAAGTGCAAGATGGATGAGCAATAAAACTTTAGATTTGTGCACATCTGGAGTAATGACAATCAGGGGTTGGGGTACACATGGTATTAGCCATGCACTTTTCTAGAGGACATCTGATCTACGAGTCTCTTATTTCAAATACTTTTCAAACACTAGGAGTTAGATGAGATCTCATACTAGCTACGGTCACGGAGTCGCGCCCGTGGTCGTTGGATGTTTTATTGATGTTTCCGAAAGGAGGCACGGGGTTTTTCTTTTATTGATGTTCCAAATGGAGCATGGGATGGGCAACCTTGTCTATTGCTTAATCTGAAGAATAAAATAAAATAATTTAACTATTATTAATTAATGAAGTCTTAGTGAAGTTGTCAAACGAGTCGTGTGTCGAGTCTATAATTTAATTGTGTGCGATGATTGAATGTTAGTAGCATGCTAGGGATTTCTTATTATTTATCGCAGCTTGTATGTACTCAGCTTTGCTGATTGCGTGCTTTTGTGTGTCTTTCTTTGGTCATGGCCTTTGCCTTTCAATGACCCTGTGACGATCCAATTTTTACACTTGTAATATTGGGGAGCAAATTAATCACAGGTTCTTACACATGCAACATTTGCATTTATGTGGTGGGATTTTGAGTGGAGTGTTGGTTGCTTTTCACAATTTATTTGGCTACTTACTTTTGAATTGGTTTAAACTCGGTTTCATTTTATACTACTTTCCCTAGTTTGGGTTTTGAATAAGGGCCTTAATGGTTCCAAGTTGTAAGACTTAATTTGGTTTTGTTTATTGGTTTTGAAACTTATTTATAACTTAATTAGGTTTTTCCGCTGCTAATTTCTGATATAACCTTAACGTTTGAACACGTGGCGGTAGCACGTCAGTAATTCTCTTGGATTTTGTTAAAGGTATTTACAAGTTTAAAGAGAGAATTATTGGGGTGTTACAATGACATCCCTAGATTCAAGCCAACTGACAATCCATACTTCCACTTAAGAGCTTTTGAAACAATAATGAATATTAAGGGGATTGATAAGAAGGTTTTTCATTCACTATTTTCACTGTCTTTAGAAACCGTTTGTCAACAATGGTTCTTTTTGCTTGATAAAGAGAAGATCTCTTCTTGGGATTCAATAACAAACGCTTTCATAGGTAGATATAAATGCAACATTCAAGTTGAAACTGACCATAGAGAACTTGAGATGTTGAAGCAGAAAGAGAATGAGGGATTCACCTCCTTATTTAATAAGTGGAGGCAAACTTCTGCCAAAATGGTTGAGGTTCCCACTGAAAAAGAATCTATAAGGATGTTCATCAAGAACCTCCAAGAAAAGTACTCCAAGCATCTCAAATACCAAAGCAATTTGAGTACTTTCAAGGCCGTCTATGACATAGGAATCAACATTGAGGACGACCTTGCAAAACAAAAAGCTGTTAACACTTCCAATAGTGGCTGGAAAGGAAAGAAGAATGACAATCCTTCTTCTTCCAAAACTACCCACTCAAACAATGTTAGCACCTTTAATCTGATGAGGTCTTAGCTATGAATAATCAAGGACAAAAGAAGTCATTTAGGAAAAATTACACACCTATTGGCATGAGTTATGACACGGCATTTGATCGTCTTCATGCAAAAGGTCTCATAACTCCTATTGGACCATTTGGAGATCCACCAGTTGGAGGACGGCTAGTTGGAATCCCAATGCACATTGCAAATATCATCAAGGCAGGGGTCACCCTACTGAAAACTGCTGGAAGTTAAAGGAGGCAATTTAGGATCTAATAGATAGTAATAAACTTCCATTACCTCCTGCAAGCAAGAAGCCAAGCATCAATAATGCTCCACTTTCAGATTCCTTGGCCATTTCTGATGAGGAAGGTCACGCTGACCTATCACTTCTCATCAAACCACTCAAAGAAACTCATGCCAGTGAGGAAGAGGAGGACATTTTCTTCGATGCCATGAGTGATTTTCCTCCAAATAAGGAACCAACTTCTAAATAAGATACATGGGTGCTTATAAACACAATGAGGGCAACAATGACCCAAAAAAGGGCAGCGATGGCCCAACTTCACCATGCTTTCCAAGAAGCAAAAGAGATGGAGAAAAGACGCATGACCGAAAAGATGACACCCACTAAGACTACCGAAAAAAAACCCTTCTCTCTCAAAGTAGTCGGAACACCCAATAGGAGTAACAAGTCATATACATCTATTGGGACCACTTATGCAAATATGTTTCAAAGGCTCTTCGAGAATGGGAAGATTAAACCTCTCGAGCCAAGACCTTTTGAATCACTCAAAAGGACAGATAGGTTCTACTGTCCCTATCATCAATCAGGAGGACATACCATAGAACACTGTTTAAAATTCAAGGACTTAGTCCAAGGATTAATTGACAATGAGAAATTTGTATAAATTCGACCAGATAATGAGGTATTTTCAGAATTGGTTAATGGAGTGTGGGACAGTGATGATGAGGATGTTTGCCTCAAAGATATAAAAGACACTCCACTTTCCTCAATATATCCGGTTGATGACATTTGGGATGAAGAGGATTCTCCAATCGACGTCCTTACAAGATCAGGGAGAATGCAACCTCCTGTTGATGAGTGACATTTATGGCACTCATTTGGTCCCTTTTTGGATGAATTCTATTTCATTTTATTACTCTTTTCTTTAGTTTTCCTTAGTTTTATTCTAGTTTTCTTCATTTTGTGCTTTTTGTAGTTAGTTTCTCTATTTTATGCATTTTCTAGTTTACTTGTTATTTTTCTCTTTTACTTGCTTTTTATCATTTGTTTGTAGGTGGTGATTGATTGTCCAAGAATTCCCGAGCTTCCTCTCTATGATCTTTCATTGTTTTCATGCCTAAAGCTTGTGCAAGAAGTTTCAAGTCTAAGGTGGATCCAAGGGGCATGCTTCAAGGCCTTGTATATGCCTTTCTCATGGCTTATACTCTTCAAGAAATTCAAGAAAGTTTCTGCCTACCTTGTCCTCCATCATCATCATCTAGGATGTGTGCACCACTTGAGCTAGGACAAAGAGAAGAAGGGGGAAAGACCCAGCTAGGTGCGGGCGCACCCAGGGAGTGTGCGGCCGCACATTGGTCGGGTGCGGCCGCACACCTGGTGCGTGCGGGCGCACCAATCTGGTTGTGTTCCCGTGCGCGCCACTCTCTCTCCTCCAAGCGCCCGCACCGACGTGGGTCTATTTTTGGGCGTCAATTCCGACCTCCTCTTTGTATATATAGTTATTTCTTTCTATTTTTGAGAGAGTTTTTTGGGAGATTGGATTTCATATAGTTAGTTTATGATTAGAATTTTAGAGAGAGAAACTCAAGGATTGAAGAGAGAGAAACTCATGGTTTTTGGTGATTGTTCAAGAATTCTTCATTGTAATTGATCTTTAGATCAAAGTTTTGTAAGGATCTTCTTCTTGATTTCAATACAAGTTTGATTCTAGTTGATTTCATTTGTTTTCCATGTTATTGTTGATTGATTGAAGTTTGTTTGATGATTGATTGAAGTTTTATTGATTTTTTGATTGATTGTTGATTTGATCTTTGATTTCAATTATGTTGATGATGAAATTGATGATTAGTGTAGTTTTGATCTTGATTTCCATGGCTAGTGAGTAGTTTCTAGCTAGGGAAATGGTGAAGCATGTTTGAGTGATGGATTAGAGTAATTTGGGGATAATTGATGGAGTTGATGATATGATTAAATTTGGTTGATAATTCATGTGCATGTGTGTGATTGATTGAAGTTTGGCCATCTTTGATTATTGCACTAGATTGCATTGTGAGCTTGCTATGATACGGACCATTGATTAGTAACTTGCAATTTCACGATTGAGGTGCTTTGTGACGTTCCCTAGGTAGTGTTTAGCGTAGTTGACGCTAGTTAGACCTCTAGGTGAACTAACTTGGTATGCTCTTTTGGATACATGATTGATCTTCCTTCATATCACTTGACTTAGTCGGTTTGACCTCCCAAATTACCATTTTCCATAACAATTACATGTGGATCCATTGCCCTAGTGTCTTTTAGATTGATTTCATACAAGTTCTTGCATCATTTAGCTCTAGCTCTAGTTTCCTTCATAAACCCCTTTATTTGACTTCGGAATAGCTTGACTTAGACATTGTGCATTTGACCTCCATTCCCTTAGGTTCGACCTTGACTTACCACTACACTTAATAGGGGTTTGTTGAGTTACAAATTTTGTTTGATTGGGTGGGGTGGTAGCCCAACGACCTACCGTTCTTCATCCCATCACCTGTCACAATGCAACCCATTCCTACTACTCAGCAAGTTCCCATACCAATCATAGAAGTTAATGATGTTGTCAAAGAACTTAAGAAGACTAAGGTTGAGATGAACGTATAGAAATTACTAGCCACATCCCGTGAACATAGAGTCGCGGTAATGGATGCTTTGGCTAAAGTAGGAATAGACTCAAAAACAACTCCTGAGGGGTTGGCTAACTTCCTCACGAGTGATCTCCCTAGTCCCATTAATTTAATCACCTTTTCTGACAAGGATTTACCTCTGGAAAGTGATAAACACAATAAAGCCTTAAACCTCACAGTAATCAACAAGAGGATGAATGTCCCAATGACTCTTGTAGATGATGGGTCAGCGATCAATGTTTGCCCACTTTGAACTGCGAGGATGCTAGGAATAAGAGATGAAAACTTATCTCCATCTACGCAAGGCATAAGAGCTTATGACAACACTCGTCGCCAAGCTCTTGGAACTATAACGATGAATGTCACGGCAGGAGTTATTAAACATGCTCCCACATTCCAAGTAGTAGACATAGAAGCTTCTTTCAACTTGTTATTGGGACGCCCTTGGCTCCATGACCTTAATGTCGTCCCTTCGTCCCTTCATCAACATGTAAAGGCTATAGTTGGAGGAATTCCCGTCACAATCAATGCTTCCCCAATGAGGATCAAGGCGATTGACAAACCCCTCATAAATGTGGAACATGACGAGAATAATGAAGATTTATGGGGCTTTAATACTAAAGAGGTCTCTTTTATCGACGAAGATGAGAAGACCCCTCTTCACTACGACCTCCATTCAAACATGATAGTTAATGGTATACTCCGAAAGTAAGGACACTTTCCTGGAATGACTCTAGGAAAGAAGAAGGGAGTAGCAACACAAATGAGATCTCCTGGCCTTCCTAAATTAGGTACTTTTGGACTTGGTTTCAAACCGACTCCGAAAGATTATAAGAAAGCCCGGGAAAAGATTAATGCACGGAGGAATGCTCGTATTCAAAAGAAAGTAATCCCAATGGACCAATATCCTCTCACTCTAAACGGTCAATTCATAATAGAGGGTGAGGACTATCCATGTTACGAATTTCCTAAGCCCTTCGTCAAAGATGGGATAAGACAACCAGGATTCGAGATCTTCTTGGATTGCAATTTCTTAGATGAGATTCTAATCCTTATTCACAAAGAGAAAGCACCCCCATGTTTTGACTTTAATGTCATGGGATTACTCTTTGGCTACGAGAAAAATGAGCCTAAGCGTATCAACGATAATTCTGCGCTTATCCAAACGGCTTTGCAAAGCGAAGACTTTGATCCCACAAAGCTCATTACTCCGGCAGAAGGATTAGTGCAAGGATGGAGAAAGACTATGAAGGTGACTACACCAAGTGGAAGAAAGATCTCCATTACAACAGGACAAGGATCAATGTTCGACGACTCTGAATCATCTGAGTCTAAGTCTGAGTCTGAGTCTAAATTCAAGTCTTCTGTAGTCGAGTCCTCTAAACCTCCTATAGTAGCATCTCCTTCTCTCCCTTCTACTTCAAAATCTACTCCTAGAATATTTAGATGTCAAGTCCCAACAGACATTTCCTTATTTGATGTAATGATTTCCGAATTCAATAACATGTCTTCTTTCGCTTACTCCTCGTGTCATTCCCTTACTCAAGATGACGAGCATTTCTTAACTAACAATGAAAGTGATAAAGAAATAATTAAGGGAATGGAAACACTTGAAAACAAGACACCAGTAATTGAAGACAATGAAACGGTTGATATCTCAAAAGATCCAACCATTAAAAGAGAAGTTAAAATTGGTCTAACCCTCAATAAAGAAGAAATGACCGGTTTAATTAATCTACTAAAAGAATTTATTGATGTATTTGCTTGGTCATACGAAGATATGCCAGGGATAAATAGAGAGATAGCTCAACACACCATACCCTTAATTCTAGGAATGAAACCTGTAAAACAAAAGTTATGTCGAATGAAACCCGACGTAGCTCTTAAAATAAAAGAAGAAGTTCAAAAACAAATAACTGCAGGTTTTATAAGGGTATCCAAATACCCCGAATGGGTCGCAAATGTGGTGCCAGTTCCTAAGAAAGACGGAAGGGTAAGAATGTGTGTCGACTACAGAGATCTAAATAAGGCAAGTCCAAAGGACGACTTCCCTTTACCACATATCGACATTTTAGTAGATAACACGGTAAATCATGCACTTCTCTCGTTTATGGATGGGTACACAGGGTACAACCAAATCCTCATAGCTGAAGAAGACATGGAAAAGACTACATTTATAACACCTTGGGGCACTTACTGTTACACGGTAATGCCATTCGGGTTGAAAAACGCGGGTGCCACTTACCAAAGAGCAGCGACTGCCTTACTCCACGACATGATGCATAAAGAAGTCGAGGTTTATGTGGATGATATAATTGTAAAATCAAAAGACCGTCCAGGACACCAAGTAGCCTTAAGGAAATTCTTCGAAAGACTAAGGAAATACAACATGAGGCTATACCCAGCCAAGTGTACGTGCTTTTGGAGTCACCTCAGGGAAACTCTTAGGCTATGTCATTAGCTCTAGAGGAATAGAGATAGACCCAACTAAGATCAAAGCAATCATGTCAATGCTGCAGCCCAAAACTGAGAAGCAAATTCGGGGATTTATTGGCCGGTTGCAATAAATAAGTAGGTTCATATCCAAGTTAACCACAATATGTGAACCAATTTTCAAGAAGCTTAAAAAGAATGTGCTAGTAATATGGGACGATAAGTGTCAAAAAGCCTTTGAAAAGACCAAAGCATATCTCGCTAATCCTCCTGTGTTAGCACCAGTGCTTTCAGGAATCCCTCTTCGATTGTATCTAACAGTCACTAAAGAAACAATGGGAGCTATGCTTGCATAAGAAGTAGAAGGTAAAGAGAACGACATCTATTACTTAAGTAAAAAGATGCTCGAGTATGAAGTACGCTACACACCACTTGAGAAATTGTGCCTCGTACTAGTGTGGGCCACAACTAAGTTAAGACATTACATGCTTGTTCATACAGTTTATGTAGTATCTCAAATGGACCCACTTAAATATCTCTTCGAGAAATCTACACTTAATGGACGAATATCAAGATGGATAGTAAACTTAGCACAATACGATGTAAGATTCATGCCTCAAAAGGCTATTAAAGGATCAGTGGTCTCAGACTTCTTAGCAGATTTTCCAATAGAAGATTCGACACCAATACAGGAGAATGATTTTCCAGACGAAGACTTGATGGTTACGGAAGATGATACTTGGACATTATACTTCAACGGAGCCTCAAACCAAAAAGGTTGTGGCGTAGGAGTATTATTAGTATCACCTAAAGAAGAACACGTCCCAATCTCCATAAAGTTAGATTTCGACGTTACCAACAATGCTGCGGAATATGAAGCATGTGTGGTAGGCCTCGAAACAGCTTTAGCATTAGGAGTGAAGAAACTTCGAATATTCGGAGACTCTTCTTTAATCATCAATTAGATTTCCAAAAGATGGAAAGTAAGGAGTGAAAGCTTAGCTCTTTATCAAATATACCTGGAAACTCTTACCGATCAACTCGACAAGGTAGAATATGTAGGAGTTTATAGGTACTACGCAGCGGAAAATCATGAATCATATTCATAAAAGTACCTAATCCCAAGAACACATGCATAACGCACAAGACACATAATCATACCTTTAAAGCGTGAATTCCACGTAGCAAATGATTGACAAATCAGGGAGAGAATAGAGCCCCAAGGGTTGCTCCTCTACTTAGTCCACGAGCTTCGAACAAGCCGTCCACCAATACTAGATTGATCGAGTGATTGAGGAAAACCGCGATCACCACCTTTAATGGACTAAGCCGACCACCACAATCCACCACCACACTGGCGCCAAGGGAGGAGGAGAGAGCCGTGAGATAGAGAGGAGTATGAGAGGGGTTGGTCTCGTGTTTGCTAATTAGGGTTTGATCTCACTGATCAGTTAATTTCATACTACTTAGCAAACCCTAAGCACCTAGTCTATTTATAATCATATTATAATTAGACTAGGATTAGGAAACCCAAAACCCTTCAATCCACTCCATGTGGCCGGCCATACTAGAAGATTCGACACCAATACAGGAGAATGATTTTCCAGACGAAGACTTGATGGTACGGAAGATGATACTTGGATATTATACTTCAACGGAGCCTCAAACCAAAAAAGGTGTGGCGTAGGAGTATTATTAGTATCACCTAAAGAAGAACACGTCCCAATCTCCATAAAGTTAGATTTCGACGTTACCAACAATGCTGCGGAATATGAAGCATGTGTGGTAGGCCTCGAAACAGCTTTAGCATTAGGAGTGAAGAAACTTCGAATATTCGGAGACTCTTCTTTAACCCAAAACCCTTCAATCCACTCCATGTGGCCGGCCATACTAGAGGATGAGGCCCATCATGAGCCTTGTCCTCTCGTGCCCAATCTAGACCCTTTGTGTGACCTTATAGGATCCGTCCAATTGGGCTTTGTGCTATTTTACTAGCCCAAAGATCGTTAGTACCTCTAACTCTGATAAATTGACGACCCAAATGCACGAACTTAATTATCTCCATAATTTGATCCATTTATATATCTAGTAATTGCACACGACGAAGACATAAATCCTTCAATCTCCCACTTGTCTGAGACAAGTGTGCAATATTCAAATTCCTTAAGTCAATATGTGTCGATTTGATAATATGATTGCATCACATGTCGAGATCATATTAATCTACAAATCGTTTCTTGAAATCTGAGTTAGAATTACAAAACCAAATGATTACTGAGTAATGCATTTGAATGCGGCCACGTATTTTCTGAATTCTCCCTCTTCAAGCGGCCATGACACATTCCCTAATTTAATAGGTAGACTCAATCCAATCTTGTGACAACCAAAGCTCCCACTCAACTTTTGAAATAACCGAGAAACCCCCTTTATAATCTCCACTTACATGAAGACGTTTGAATGTACCACAATTAAGACATCCATTGAATGAAATCAATGTTCCACTCATGTCAAAGGAATCCACTAATATATCCGGAAGCTCTATACTTGAACTTCAAAGTAGGTCAATAGTTCGATCATGCATCATTCATGCATATCCAAGTGATTGACCGAGCATCTCTATGCCCCTATAGCCCATGAAACTGCGCTATCCAATGAATCTTTCATGCTAGTCCATTTATTGAAATCATTTATGTCCACTTTAATGATTTCGAACTAGGAACTTAAATAATATATGAATTTTGATCACCTGTGGGGTTTCATTCACCAGGTCATTTAAATAAACTAACCTGATGAGCCCATCAATCCATAATTATTTTGGACATTTTATTTAATTTCTAAATCATAATTAAATAAGAGAAATGAAATTTCTATTTTAAACATAATTCTGCAAGTATATGCATTCCTTATGTAATATGTTTTCTCAAAACATATACAACTTGAATTACATAACTTGCTTCAATCCAAGTCTTTAATATGACTCTCATATCTTAGTCTATGGAAGGAGTTTAGTGATTTCTCACTCATAATAAAACTTTGCAGATCACAACATTCCGCTTGTCATTGATCTCATAAATGAGGTGATATCTCATATCTATTTGTTTGGATTTGTGATATGACCTTGACTCCTTTGTTTTGGCAAAGGTGTCCTTTTAGTCACAAGACAGTTTGATCCAAACTTCCTCCTTAACTACTCTTACTGTAGCTAAAACACATATTCTGACAATGAGTATGCAACAGTATTCTGCTTTGAACTCTTTCAAGCTTACTGTCCTTCTTCATACAGACATAAACATGCATTTAGATCACCATCTAAAGTCATCTTGCCTGTTTGGAAACTTGCGTCCGTATAACCTTTTGACAACTTATTCACTTTTAACATCATTAGCTAGAAAAATTCCTTTAATCCTTCTCAAGTACTCAAAGATTTGCTCTTTGCAACTTTCAGTATGCTTATTCTGAATTTACTTAAAACTTGCTACACATGCACAAGTTATATGTAACATCTTGCTTTGTACATATCATGGCACATATAATGGACCCTTTTGCAAGAGCATAAGATACATTATCTATACAACTCAACTCTATTAGCTTTTGAAAGCACTGAGTTTTACAGAGCGTACTACCATGAAACATGGGAAGATATCCTCTCTTAGAGTCTTGCTTCATGAACTTGTCAAGAACCTTATTAACATAAGTCTCTTGATTCATTCCAATCATTCTTCAAGATTCACTTCATGGATCATGATTCCCAATATGTACTCAACATCTCTAAGTCTTTCATATTGAAACAACTCTCTAACCACTACTTGACTTATTCAAGCATTGATACGTCATTTCATATGAAATGTATGTCATCTACATACATGACCAAGAAGACCAATTTCTCCCACTAAACTTCTTGTCTCTACAAGATTCCTTTTTCGTTCTTTGAGGAAATCAAACTGTTTGATTGCCTAATCGAAACAAATGTTTCAACTCCCTTATGCTTACTTCAATCCATTAAATGAATTTCTGAAGTTTGCAAAACTTTCTGTGAATTCTGGATTTCAAAATTCTTAGGTTGTATCATATACATACCATCCATCAAGAACATTTCATGAAGATGATTTTGTTCTTCATTTCTAAACTTCGTAATCGAAATCAGCAATCACTAGAAGAATCCGAATAGGCTTACGCAACTAATAGGTTTGACCCTATTTGTAAGACTATCATGGACTAACACATCTTCATAGACATGGAGTCCATTCTGGATCTCATGGCCTTAAGCCATTTCTTGAGTTGGCACTTATCCAAAGCTTTCTTGTAGGTTGTAGGTTCAAACCATTCCAATAGGAAAATTTTAGAATCCACCTTTTCTCAGTATTTCAACAAACCGTTTGTTTTGATCCCAAGTAACCTACGATAGGTATGAGCAACAATAGAATTATTCTCTTCAACTCTTTGAAGCCTTTCATTCAAGTTGGGACGATAGAAGCCTCACTAGTGGAATTAGCTTGCTTCGACACATGGTTTATCAAATTAACTGATTTCATATGCCTTCGTCTCTGATATAGTGTTATCCACATCCATTTGTTGCTCGTCTCGAATCTTATCAAGATCTAATTTTACTCCCACTTGGCTTTGTAGGAAGAGATTTCTTTCTATAAAGACACTATCACGAGCAACAAACACTTTGTTTCTACGCGATTGTAGGAATAATACCTCTTAGTTTCCATGAGAAAACCCATGAAGAACTATTTGTCTGATTTAGGGTGCATTATGTCATCTTTGTAAACATTTTACATCGACTTCATAAACCTTAATCCTGTTTAGAAAAGATAATTTTTGGAACATTTCCAAATCATAACTCTTATGACATCTTTTCTACTGCTTTGGTTAAGTTTCCTGTTTAGTATATTTGCAATTGTTGTTGTAAATGCATATCCTCAAACGATACTTGTAAATCATTAAAGCTAATCTAGGATCGAACCATGGCAAGCAAAGTTTGATTCCTTCTTTCTACATACACTTTAAATGTAATGTTTCTGGATTTTGAACTAATTCAACAATTCCCTTTAGATGATCATTTACTTTTTGAGTTAAATATTTATCAGAACAATCATATTGTGGTGTTAAATTGCTTATCTTAAACTGATTTTACATTTCATTTTGGAATTCTTGAACTTTTCAATGATTCCAAGCTTTACTTCATTAAGTAATTATCGATATATTTACTTAAATTGTTAGTAAAAGCAATGAAATAGTTAAACCTCTTTGCTAATTCTTGAACTTATGGTCCACACACATCATATGTATGAGTTCCAAAAGGTCATTTTAGCTCCTTTATCCTTTCAACTAAAAGGCAACTTGGTCATCTTACCTTATCAAGCATGACTTCTAATTCTCAAGTGATTCATAATCATATAAGAATAAGAGTCCACCCAATATAACTTTGGATGTGCAAAATGGTTTATGTGACTTAATCTTACTTTATTATAAGTAAGTTTACTTTAATCATCTAAAATTGCTTTTGTGATCTACTTATATCAATGTCATAAAGCAAAATAACTCATATCTAGCAAAATGAAAACAATTTATTACCTTGGTCATGGATCAACACTTGTCCAAGCCAAGTAAAAAATGAATCAGTAGTCAAACTAACACTGAAAATTGTCTCATCAAAACTGGAAATTGTTCTAAAGTCATCATAAAATTCAGAAATTAAAACTATGAAGCTATCTCTGGCCACTCGAACACTTCTAGTGCACCTTCAAGCTCCATTTCCATGCTAGCCTCACTTGTTTGCAGCTTCTGCACAACATTAATAATGTTAAGCACTGCAACTTGGTATCACATACCTAAGTGAAAGTTAAAATGTTTATAACATAATACCTGAGGTTGATGCTCCATTCCTTTTGAGGAAGTCAAGGTATTTCTGGCAATTGCGTTTCCAATGCCCCTTCTTCTTGCAGTAAAAGCATTCACTTTCACTTGCAGCTTTGGGTTTTGGATTCGCCTTAGGCTTCTCAGGAGCCTTGGCAACTTGCTTGCCCTTGCTCTTGGCACTAGCCTTTTGCCCCTTTTTCTTGAACCCCTTTCCCTTTTGAATCATAAGAACTTCCTTCTTAGGTTCCTTAGGGATTTGCTTTTCAACACTAACCAGCATTGCATGTAATTGATTCATAGTCTTTACAGTCGCAGTCATGTTAAAGTTCATGATAAACTGGTTAAAACTTTCTGGAAGTGAGTGGAGAATGATTTCTGTTGCCATCTCATCACTATATGGGTGCCCCAGTTTCTCCATACTTTAAATAAGGCCGATCATTTTGAAAACATGATCATGAACTGTGGCACCCTTCTCCATCCTACAATCCAGAATCTCACTATGGAGCTCGTACCTTTCGACTCTAACTTGTTTCTTAAACAAAGCTTTGAGTTCTTGCATGATTGTGTACGCATCTTGATCCTCAAAACGCTTTTGAAGACTAGGTTCCATGGTAGCAATCATCAAGCAAGTGATAGGCACAGCTCTGTCATGAGCTTCCTTGTGCCTCTTGACTTTTGCCGTAGTTGCAATTTCCGGCAGAGGTCTTGGCAATGGGGTGTCAATGACATCCTCTCTACCTTCAGATTTCAAAACGAGCCTTAGCATTCTTTCCCAAGTGGAAAAGTTTTCTCCTGTCAACTGATCCTTCTCAAGGAATGGTCGAAGATTGTAAATATTGTTGTCATTGTGATTATGGCTACCCATCTATGTCAAAATAAGGCAAAGTTTAATAATTATGTTTAATTTAACATTAAAGTACCATAAACGAATTAATTAGGTAACTTTAAAGCACTTTATTCAATATTAATTGATCCCAATTGAATTTTAAGTGATTCCAAGATCCTTTATTTGTGTAATAGTTAACCGGACTGAGGCCCTACCATTAAGCATTACATTTTCAAGGTGAGTAAACTCTTTACTGATTACAACTCTTGTAACTCTTGGTTGAATAATTAACCATCACATGCTTAATTATTACCCTTTGCTTCAAGGTTCTAAACACTTTAGGTAACCTTGTTGAGCATAACCAATTAAATATGTAGAACGTGATCTGCCCCAAATTACCCAAGATAACAAATGACACTCTGCTGAGGCCGACCCATCACTCACGATCGAAGGATTGTTGGGTATCTAATTGGAAAAGCAATCTCAATATTACTGGGACCTAGATTCATTTATGTTGTGATTATATAGTGAACTCTAGCGCATCATCAATCAACATAAATAAAATCTAATCATGCATAATCTACTAATGCAATAAAACACGACATAGTATGGCCCCTTAGTCCTAAGAAAACTTGAAATGAAAAGCTCCCACTTGAATCTTCATGGATCTCCATCCACCTTGCTCCTTTGGGCCTTTACTTCATGAGCTTCTATGGACTAACACTATTTAAATAACTAATCTATTAACTTTAAATAAAAGTTACAAAAATACTTAACGGTACGCAGACCTTATTTTAGATTACAAAAATACATCACGATGCGCAGATCGTATTTTAGAATCTATGGGTCATACTAGTCTATATATAGCAACATAATATCATATATTATAAAAGTGCCATATAATAAATCACTCAACATGCTTGTCTAAACTACAACATCGAATGGTTCATAATTAAGGCAAAGCATTTCCTAAAATATCATATATTTTAAATCATAATTAGATAATATCGCATATTATTCATGACCAATCATAAAATATCATATATTTTAATTTAGGCATGAGATAGAATCAAATCTTATTTTAATCTAGAAAGATAAATCATATTTAATCTTCCATGATTATCCTAACAACTTTAGGAGATTCTATCCTAGTTACTATCCAGTCAAATAAGTTTAAAATCAATTATCCTAATCTAATTATGGGATAATCACATTATTTAAATCAATTATCCTTTTAGAATATGCTCAGAATATCCTAATCAATCTTATCCAAAATTAACCACTTTAATCATGTATAATTACTAATTTAACAACTTTAAATATGGATAATATCAAATATAACAACTTTTGCAAGATTTGATTTTATCCTAAAATAAAAGATTTTATCCAAAATAAAAGATCATATTTTCAAAATATTTTATTTTATCCCAAAATAAATCATATTTATCTTGAAATATTTTTAAAATAAAATAATTTTAATTTTTTTTTTGAAAAAAGCCATACTGTACGACTGCTGGCCACCGTGGTTGGCTAGCCGGAGCTAGCCATGGTGGCTGGTTGCTTTGCAGCAGCCACTGCCGCAAGGCAGCAGCAACCAATAGTAGTGGCAGCCACGGCAGCAGCGTGCAACGCTTGCACAACTGCTGCCCCAGCCACCAAGACCGCCGCCCTCCCCTTCCCCTCCCTCTTGGACCAACACTAGGTCGGCAGCCGCTGTGGCTGCGCCACCCAGCCGCGGCTGCCGGCCTTAAAACAGTTTTTTTTTTTTTGGTTTTTAATTTAATTAAAATAACTTTTATAAAAATTAAATCAAATCAATCCAAAATTAAAATTAAATCATCATTCAATATTAAAATTAGGGTTCATCATAAAATTAATCCCAATTTAATTCTAACTCTTAAAATTAAATCGATGATCATACACAAAACATTTTTATGCATAAATCAATCCGATTAAAATTATGAATCATAGAACAAATCGTATTAAATAAAAAATCAAGCACCAAAATCATATTTTAAGCTATGAATTTTAGAAAAATTCGAATTAGGGTTAGGGTATTTCGAAAATTCGAAACTAGGGTTCTAGGGTTCGAAAATTTCGAAAACTTTAGGGCTTAATTCGGTCTTCTTCATGGCTATTTTGAGCATGATTAAATCACATTTAATCAATTCCAAAAGTTTAATCACATTAAATATAATAATTGAACCATAATTAAATTATTTTCTCCCTCTTAATTGATTATAAAATTAACATGGACTTCAAATTAATCGTATTAATATGATCAAGCGCGTTCATGCAAGAGGCTAACTAATACCACTGTAGGAGTTTATAGGTACTACGCAGCGGAAAATCATGAATCATATTCATAAAATTACCTAATCCCAAGAACACATGCATAACACACAAGACATATAATCATACCTTTGAAGCGTGAATTCCACGTAGCAAATGATTGACAAATCAGGGAGAGAATAGAGCCCCAAGCGTTGCTCCTCTACTTAGTCCACGAGCTTCGAACGAGCCGTCCACCAATACTAGATTGGTCGAGTAATTGAGGAAAACCGCGATCACCACCTTTAATGGACTAAGCCGACCACCAAGATCCACCACCACCACGAACCACCACACTGGCGCCAAGGGAGGAGGAGAGAGCCGTGAGATAGAGAGGAGTATGAGAGGGGTTGGTCTCGTGTTTGCTAATTAGGGTTTGATCTCACTGATCAGTTAATTGCATACTACTTAGAAAACCCTAGGCACCTAGTCTATTTATAATCATATTATAATTAGACTAGGGTTAGGAAGCCCAAAACCCTTCAATCCACTCCATGTGGCCAGCCATACTAGAGGATGAGGCCCATCATGAGCCTTGTCCTCTCGTGCCCGATCTAGACCCCTTGTGTGACCTTATAGGATCCGTCCAATTGGGCTTTGGGCTATTTTACTAGCCCAAAGATCGTTAGTACCTCTAGCTATGATAAAACGACGACCCAAATGCACGAACTTAATTATCTCCATAATTTGATCCATTTATATATCTAGTAATTGCACACGACGAAGACATAAATCCTTCAGAATACACATATCTACCAAGAGAGGAAAATCAATTTGCTGATGCCTTGGCAAGACTAGCCTCAATGGTTAGAATTCCTAAGGATATTGAGCAAATGCCTTTAATAATAGAAAAAAGGCATAAACCGGCTTACATCCAAGCCATAGAAGACGATGAAGTAATTCGAGAACATGAAGAGGAGGAAGAACCTTGGTATACTAACATCCTCAATTGTGTCACCAAAGGAGAATATCCACTCCACCTGATAAAAGAGCGAAATGAGCACTAAGGCTTTTGGCTTCCCAATATGTACTCATAAACGATGAGCTTCATAAAAGGGTACCTAAAGGTCGAGTTTTCTTATGTGTAGTTAAAAAAGAATCCCAAAGGGCAATGAGGATAATTGACGAAGGAGCATGTGGAACTCATATGAATGGCAAAATGCTAGCCCAAAAAGTAATGCGACAAGGATACTATTAGACTACCATGAATAGAGATTATTGGAAAAATCACTTAAAGAGCAGTATGGTTGAATCTTGAATGAAAATTTGAACGTAATTCACTAACGGTAAAATTTTGTATAAGGCAAACTAATAAGGGAATAATATTTGCTTGAAATTGTTAGTGGTTAGTACGGAGTCAAATTTAAGTAAAAGAAAGAAATAGTAAAAATGTAAAATACGGTACAAAGTTATCAAATACTACGTATAAAACTCATGCATTTAATATGTAAAAAGATGCCCTAAATGCCAAATATACGCTAACTTGCAACATGTTCCTCCATCACTTCTTTATACCTACACATCACCATAGCTATTCTCAACATGGGGTATAGACATTATTGGAAAAATCACTCCTCCTGTGACAGGAGGCCATGAATACATCCTTGTAGCAATTGATTACTTCACAAAATGGGTTGAAGCAGCGTCATATGCAAAACTCACTGCAAAACATGTAGCATTCTTCATCGAAAGGAACATTATATGTCGATATGGAGTCCCACATGAAATGATAAGTGACAGTGGAACTCACTTTCAAGAGAAATGTGAAGAATTGCTTCAAAAATACGGCATTCAACATCATCACTCTTCCCCATACACGCCTCAAGCAAATAGCGCAATAGAGGCAGCCAATAAGAATTTAAAGACTATCATCGAAAAAATGACAGAAAACTACAAGGATTGGCCTGACAAACTCCATTTCGCTCTTTGGGGTTATCGTACGTCAATTTGTTCATCCACTGGAAATACGCCATTTTCCTTAGTCTATGGAATGGATGTCGTACAACTTGTGGAATTAGAAATACCTTCCCTACGCATCGCGTTGGAGAGTAAAGTCGATGAAGTCGAATGGACAAGAGCTAATTCTACTTAATGAAAAACGAATAGAAGCTCTACATCATACTCAATACTACCAAACTCGCATGGCTAGACATTTTAATAAAAAGGTCAAGACAAGAAACATCAAAGTAGGAGACTTGGTGTTAAAAGCATTAAGGAAAAATGTTCCAGACCCAAGAGGCAAATTTAGGCCTAACTGGTCCGGACCATATATCGTCAAAACTATCCTATCAGAAGGTGCTGCAAAATTAACTGATATGGGTGGTAATGAATTCTCAAATATAACGAACCTCGACCAACTTAAGAAATTCTACCCATGATAACTTGAGTAACATACTTAAGAGAGCTACGTTTGGCCTGATTCCTAAGAAAAGGATACATAGGCAACCCTTTACAGGGTGCGGCCACATTAAATTTTACAAACCTCGCACTCCTTCATCAGCACGTCAACGACGCACAGAATTCCAGTCCAGCGCGCCGCGACAGAATCTGTCGCACGGCAACTAAGCCATCGCGCTACGACAGGTTTGTCGCACCGCGATGAATCCAAAATTTCGGCGCTAGTTCGTTTTCGTCAATCTAGGCAAATTTCGGGAAATTTTCAACTTTCGTACTCGAACAATTTGCAAAATTAATTCAAGTCGTTTTCATTGCTTTAATAAATAATTCAATGTAAAAAAAGTCAATTTAATTTAAAAAGTCAACTCTTCCCTACGATGTTCCCTCTCTCCTTAGAGCATGCTTGCCAACAATGGTTTTATTGCCTAGATGCCAAGCGTACTGCGACTTGGCAAGATGTCGCCGACAGTTTCATGAATCGTTACAAGTGTAAATTCAAACCAAAACTTCTGAACGTGAACTCTCCATTTTCAAACAGAAACAGAATGAAGGCTTCACCGCTTATCTGAACAGGTAGAGGGAAACGGCTTCACTCTTGGTAGATCCTCCCAAAGAAAGAGAGATGGTTCGCCTCCTCATCCAAAATCTAACTCACAAGTATAGGGAACATCTCAAATTTCTTCCACTAAACACTTTCGAAGCTGTATACGACATCGGCATCAATATCGAGGATGAACTAATAAAGACTGTTGGTAGTAACAATAATAACACTTGGAAAAACAAGAAGAACGACCTTCCTTCTTCTTCGTCTTCTAAGCACGAAAATACTACCCACAATATAAGCCAAGTTGATCTCAATGAAGTGTTAGATCTTGATGCTCCATTGCCCAAGAAAAGGAGAACTTACACTCCTTTACGAATGACTTATGATGCGGCCTTTGATCACCTTTATGGTCAAGGATTGATCACACCTATTGGGCCATTTCCAGAGCCAAAACCTGAAGAAAGGAGCGTCAAATGGAATCCCAATTCCCATTGCAATTACCATCAAGGAAAGGGTCACTCTACTGAACAATGCTGGAAGTTGAAGGACGTCATTCAAGATTTAGTAGATGCCAAAAAACTTCCCGTCCCTCCATGTAAGAAGTAACAAGCAACAATGAAGACAAGGCGCACGTCGAGCCCTTCGCACAAGATTTCATGATTTCGTCTTTTTATTAGTTTCCCTTTCCCCAATTCAAGTCTAGCATAGATTTCCCTTTCTGTAATTTGATAATTTTGTTAGCTTATTCACCATTTTCATCAATAAATTGGGTATTCTTTACATCTCGATCATTTTCACAAAAAAAAAAAAAATAAAAAAAATAAAAAAATCAATTTCCGAACCGAACACAAGGTACACCAATAATTTGAGGCACCTTTGCAACCCGTTTTTTCCACTAACCATTCAAACATACACTCCATTTCTTGACACAAACCATTTTTAGCCTCGTCTAACTTGGCCTTCATTTGGTCAACCCACATTCACCTAACCCTGGGATGGGAAGGTGTGCAATTTGTGTAACATTCAGAAAGCAAGTTTAAATAAAAAAAAAGAATAAGTAAATAAAAAACAATGTCTAAAGGCAAGTGTTCCAATGTCTTCGATATGAACACGTCTCAAATTGCGTCTCTCATCAAGTGCTTGATATCGTGCCTGAGAAACATGAATTCTAAGTGAGTGATGGACCGCATGATCTGAGATTGCCTACATTGATTCAAAAGAATGAAAAAAAAAGAAAAGAATTTCAAATAAGAAAACTATATGAAAAATAAAACTTGCGAAGTCCAAATTTTCAAATACACAATTGCATATCTTGGGGGCTTCGCTCGAGTCTTGAGCCTTTTACCCCTTTCTTCCTTAAACCTTCAGCTTAACCACATTACAACCCTTGAAAGACCTCTTTGAGGTGTACATACACTTGTGCAAAGTTCGGTTAAAGCTACATTCGGCCTGATTCCTAATGAATACGTAGGCAACCTCACATTGAGGTGCGGCCACATTCATATGCATGATCGAGTCAAAGAATATCTAATGCTTATCCCTATGACCCTATTCATCTAGATCTAGACTTGGGGGCTTGAATCCACATCATTTAACCTACCTAGCCTAAAGGGTCACAATCTCAACTTTTCTCACATCTCTTTCCATCATCATAGCCTTTGCAACCTCACCTTAGTGACACTCTCACACACATCACTCACGCATACATAGCCATATCATCTTTCCCTTAGGAACTCTTTATCATGAAATCTTGTTTCCCTACCGTGCATGCTTCATCATCTTTCAAGACAACATTCATTAGAAGAAACATTATATACTTGCTTAGCTTCCTGACCTGAGCAATATTCATTGTTTCACTCATCGCATAATGTGCTGAGCAACATTTATATATCAATTATTTGTAATTATACAAAGCATATCGTGCTTAGCTCCTTGCCCTAAGCAATGTTCATTATACAATAATCACTTCATTTATATACGTGCTTAGACCTAAGTGACGTTTAAGATCGTTTCTTTACACCATATATGATGCTTAGCTCCATGACCTAAGTTCATTCATCTATCGTGTCACATGATGTAATTGTCTTTAGCCTCTTGGCCTAAGAACATGCATCATGCATACATTATTGTCAAGACAAGCAATTTAATCCATAAAATTCATTTCGTCTTGCTCAACGAGGAAGTTCAAAACTTCTTCCCTTTTTCATGTATTTTCTTTTGAGGAAGTTCAAAAACTTTTTCAAAATTTTTTTCATCGAGGAAAAGTCAAAAACAAAACTTTTTTTCACGTCTTTCTTTTTCGGGAGAAAGTCGGTACCCTCCACTCATGACAAAAATGACGGAAAATTTTTGCATTGTCGATTGCTTGTGTCTGCTCATACACTCAAATCATACTTATACTCATACACATGTCGTGTCGTGTCAAGTCAAGCTTGGTCAAGTCAGTTGGTCAAGTCAATCACAGTATATGAGAGTCCCTTGGCAAATTTCATTTTGCAGGTCTCATTTACAGCCCACGTTCGGGGACAAGCGAACCATTTACAGCCCACGTTCGGGGATAAGCAAACCATCTACAGCCACGTTCAGGGACAAGCGAACCATCTACAGCCCACGTTCGGGGACAAGTGAACCATTTACAGCCCACATTTGGGGACAATCGAACCATCATCATTTTAGTGATCATCTCCCAAGCAAAGACGATTCACGGCGCAAGGTTCTCGATACATAGAGACTTGCAATCTCATCAGACAAGTTTTTCCTCAAGCATGGAAAATTATCGGTCGTTGCCACCTCTAAAGGCGAAGAAGTCAACGATTATAGTATCTATTGACTTTCCTCAAGCATGGAAAGTATTATCCGGTGGATTTCTTCAAGCATAGAAACCTGCCAAAATCATCTGTCAACTTTCCTCAAGCATGGAAAGTGTCATAAGGTGGATTTCTTCAAGCATAGAAACCTTCCAAAATCATCTGTCGACTTTCCTCAAGCATGGAAAGTATCTCAACAAACATCATCCGGTGGATTTCTTCAAGCATAGAAAGCTACCAAACTCATTTGTCACCGATACACTGGTGTCAGATACTATCGAACATATTTGCCACTGATACATTGGTGTCAGATAAGCATTCTATCCCTTTACCCTTTTATCTGTGGAATTAACATTTTTCTGCAGGTATCGGCGTATAAAGAGTGATTTAGGATCCCAGAACGTCTAAAATAATTCTCCGTCCCTATCAACTACTTTGACTATCGTTTTCGAAACTGACATTTCTACAAACTCAGTCAAAGTGGGGGCTTCTGTAGACACCTAAAAATGTCTCCCCAAAACCAAACCCGATGATGAGCAACCTTTCACTGCCATTATTGGTCGGATTGAGTATTTAACCTTTGGAGTGCTTAAATCCATATTCATTCCTAATACATTTCATAAACCAACTCAATTTCTAGCTCATTTCCCTAAACCATAACTTACTTTCCACTTTTCGTGTCCACATCACAAAACCGAGAGAAACTGATTTTGTGACCCTATAATTTTGATCTAATTATTAATTTTTTGGATAGTCCTTGAAATAATATTTCCAACAATATATCATAAGCCCAATTCCGATTTAAAACGAAGAAGATATGAGCAAAATACTAAACTCGGCCCAAAACCGACACTCTTTAACTAAAACGGCCATATCTTAAAATATACAAATGAATTTTCCCTTTTTCTAATTGGGTTGGAAAGTAGACTTGATAAGATTTCCAATGATATATTATATGCCTTATTCTGAGTTACGGATCAAAAGTTATCGTAATTTTAAAAACACGTAAAAAACTGGAATTACAGCGCAGCAGCTAAAATGCCGCGACGTGACAAAGGCTGACGTGGCACGGTGCATATTACCGTGACACGGTGCATATTGCCGTGACACGGTATTCTACACCGTATCACGGTGCCTTTTTTGTGTATTTTCCACCGCACTTCAAAAAAATAAAACGTCGTGACACGGCGCCACATGCCGCGCCACGGTGGACTTTGCCGCGTCACGGCATTTTCTGCCGTGTCACGGGATTTTCCCGTGTTTTCTCCGTGTATAACTGAACGCGTTTTATCCTTTTTAGGGCTGCAGCTTTCCCGCATCACACTAAATTCTCCCGTGTCATCGCATATTGTGCCGTGTCGCGGCAATATGCTGACTTGTCGCGGCATTTATTTTTAGGGTTTTATCTTTTTAGGATTCCGTGTATTCCCTCTACTCATTTTCCCTATAAATACCCCCTCATTTCTGCAGTTCGGGGCACCAAAAATCATTCTCTCTCTCTCTCTCTCTCTACACCAAAATCATTCTTTCCTCCTCTCTTCTACACTAGAAATTATTCTCTTCTCTCTCTCTCATATTCTAAGCCTTAAACCTATATTTCTAATTACATCATTCTTCCCTTAAGCACTCCAAGGAATCCATACTTGACCTGAGGTTATGTCCTTAAACCAAGGCATAAAAAGGTAGAATTAACTGAGGGTTTGGACCAAATAAACTCTACATTTATTTAATTTAATTTCCATTTGATTAATATTTTTATTGAAGTTACTAACAATTTATTCATGATGTAGCAATTTTAAGGAACGCGCGTAATGTGAGTAATTAATTAATTTAATTACTTATTTTTATATTGCTAGTATCATGATTAGGGTTTGTTATTATTTGATTTGACTAACGTTATTATTGTTAAATTGCTTCCAATATTAATGTTGATTCTATTATTATTGATTACCATATTGCATGTTTAAAGGGCATATGTAATTGAAAATCACGCTTAATAAGATAATTTGGACGACCGGTTTAGGTTCCTTTTTAATCTTGTTATTAAATCAATTGATCACAATATTTTAGAATTATATGTTGCATTAATATTCAACCAATTTAGCATAATAATAGTTTGGATCAAATTGAATCTTTGTTTGCATGTCTTTGAGATCGCAGGAATCACTTTTCACTATAAGAATCGAGTAAAGGCCAATACAGGCGAATGTGACTCAATGAATCACTTCGTATCATCATCCCCGATCCTCCTTTCGTGGTTCCGAACCATATGGAGTTAGTAATCTCATGGATTATGAATTGGGTGTAACCTTCACGAGTCAATCGTTGTTGCATTTGGTTGTCCCTTAATCGTGGTTGCCTTTTATGATCCGTGAACGGTTTACAAGTTCCTTAAAAACTTGTTGGCGGCTCTCTACTTTCCTTGTCCCTAATCGTATATGTCAATTCCTACTTCCTATGAGTGTCAAGCATATTCACCACATGCTTAACGTAGGGGCACTTCGAATGACGCCTACAGTAGTACTAAAACAGAGCATGTTTTTTATTTGAGCAAAAATAACATTCTCAAGCAATCAAACAATTTCTTGCAATACTATGACAAATATTGTGACAAATTGAGTATGAATAGTTAGCAGAAACATGAAGAACAAGTCACATTGTTCTCACGAACTCAAAGAGCCTAACAATGGCAAAACGTTCGTTTCTTCACCAAATTCAGTCAAACAAGTCTCAAAACACTCCTAAGGTGATATACAAGCATAAACAAGAAATTTAATGGCAAGAAATTTGACGAACAAAGCAAAATAAGCAAAAGAAGTTTTGAATTTTTCAAAAATTCGCAAAAATAAAACACATGAAATTCTTCCAAATCGAGAGGAGTTTGAGCAAAACTTACATAGATTGGCAAACTAGAGATTGATGGCTTCGATTTGCAACAAATTTGAGCGAATTTGGTTGAGAAACGAGCAAGAACAACCAAGGCGAAGGTTTGAGTGAAAACCGAGCAAAAAGAAAGCAGCAGCGACGAAATGAGGAAGAAAGGGGTTTTATTCTGGAAATGCGACTCCATCGCGCCTCGACAAACCTGGCACGTCGCAATGACACGTGGCAGCGTGTGTTGGCTCTCCTTTCCTCAGCGATGCAACCCTTAGGCCCCATAAATGGTTATGTGGTCCTTGTTCAGCAAAAAGGGTTTCTTGGTACACCAGTTAGCCCCTATAAGCAAATTGACATGATTAGTAGTCGGCTCGATTACAATCGCGGTGAGTGATCGGCCTGATGATGATCATCTCACTTTACTTAAAGCGCCTAAGTATTGGCTCATCAACACCGAGGTATTGGTTCACAAGCAAGCACAAAAGCCAAAGTACTGGCTCATTACAAAATGCGCCGAGGTACTGGTACAGCAAGCAATCACAGCAAAATATATCAGTGAAGCACTAGCGAACAGAGGATCAACAAGCGATGGTCTTCGATAATCTTCCTAGGAAGATTGTCATAACAGAATTGAAGATGGCTACAAGCAGCGGTCTTCGACGATGTCTCGAAGCAGAGAGGAGATTCTTTATAGCGGCAAGGTACTGCCACAACCCTAGAGATGACAAGGTACAGTCACCTTCGATGATGTTCCCGAGGTGCTGTGGAGGATTGTCACAAAAAAATGAAGATATCGAGGTACTGTTACCTTCAGATGATGTTCACGAGGCACTGTGGAAGTCGTCATAACAAATACAACAAAATGCGATTACTCTAGAGACATGTGCTCGACGGTGCAAGATACGCATTTCTAACTTTTTTATCTGTTTAACTAACGCTAGTTTACAGGTATCGGCATTACAAGAATGATTTAGGATCGCAAAACGTTCTGAATCATTCTCCGTCCCTATCGTTACTTTGACTTTTGTTTTCAAAACTTATGTTTCTCCAAATTCAGTCAAAGTGGGGGCTTTTGTAGACACCTGATTGTGTCTCCCCAAAAACCAAACTCGGTGATGAATATCTTTCATGTCATTTGATTATCGAACAAGGTGAAATGTGAAAAGTCTTGTGATGCGGTCGTTTTAATAAAAATACTTCTTTCTGTTTTCAAAAATATTTCTTTTCTTACTCTATTTATAGAAAATGTCCAGTTCAGTTTAGAATGGTCCATGATAAGGGTCCTATAATAGTGTAGTTGGATTGGGCTCGAAAAGAGCTTTCCAACGATATATTATAAGCCCAATTCTGATGAATAATGAGGAAGTTATGGCCAAAATACTAAATTGAGCCCAATGATCAAGTGGAGGGCCCATTGATTAATATTCCTAAAGTCATTAGGATTGATTTTAATTTTCTAGAATAATCTAGAAGGTTATCTTAAATTCTAGTGGAATTAGAATTAGTAATTATATCTTTTAGAAAAGTAAAGAGTTTTATTTGGAATAAAACAAGTGTTTTTAAAAGAATTAAATCTGATTTTAAAAGATAAGTACGGACGTTAATTAGTCTAATTTAATTCGATTAAGGACTCTGTACGGCTTTGAGTTAGCGCGTGAACCATCGCGAAACGACAGAGCCATCGCGTCGCAATGGAGCTATTGCGCCGCGATAGAACCATCGCGTCGCGATGGACACTGTCGCGCTGCGATGGGAGCAGTTTTACTCCGAATGGAATTCGATCTTTTTCTGATCGTTTCGGGACCTTTTTCCTTGTAAGGGTCGTATTTTCCCATTTTTATTCATTCACAATCATTAACAATCATCTAATTCTCTTTTATCTCTTAAACAATAGTTTATTCTTTTTCCCTCTTTCTAGCCTAGCCTTTTTACAAACACAATACCGCATTCACGAGTTCTAGACATAACTAGCCAAGCTCGAATTTGCCTCGCCCTAGACGTGAAAGGTTGATTATTTCTGATGGTTTGGTCCCAAATCCCTATTTCAATTATTTAAATTAATTGTTTGGTTTAATATTTTTATTAAAGTTACTAATGTGTGTATTGTTTTGATAGAAAGAGGTACGAGGCAACAAAGTAAGTTGTTTTATTGCTCTATTTCTTTAGAAGCATGCATATATTATTTTAATTCCTAGTATCATGTTAGGATGTTATTTATTGCTTCCTAGTATCACGCTTAGGTTGCTTCCTATTTTCTTCTATCATGTTAGTATCATGTTAGGGCTAAAAGATTTGATCTTTAATGTTTAGTGACATGTTAGGATTTGTTATTAATCTTGTTAGTATCATGCCTAGGATCTTACTAATATTATTATGCTTTGTTGAGATTAAGTTTATGATGATGATGATTTGTTATTATTATGTTGCTTGATATATTATTATTGTTATTGCTTGATCACGCCCTCTCTTGCAGGTTTAACGGGATTTTTGTATTTGTAATTACGCTTAATAAGATAATTAATAATTTTGTTTAGGCTAATATGATTTTAATTCAAGTGATCGCCAATAATAGTTTTGTTTGTGCATTAATGTTCAATCAACATAGATTAAACATGTTTAGGGTTATTCTAATGATTGTATGTTAGTCAGAAAGCGCACGTGAATATGTGAAGAATAAAGTAGAGGCCTATTTAGGGCAGGTTCAATCTCTGTTAAGTTAGATATGTACCTTCATCCCCGAATATCCAGTCATGGTTCCAAACCACTATGAAGTTTGCGATCTCATGGATCGTGAAGGGGTGTAACCTTCACCATGTGAACGGTTTACAAGTTCCTAAAATTTGTTGGCGACTCTTTTACTCTAACTTACTTCCTTTTAAACGCCAATATAATTAAGTGTATGATCACAATTCCCTACAATGAGAATCCAAGACACAAGACACAACCATTTTAAAGTTTACATTGAATTGGAGATATTAACAAAAAAATTATAACAACCACAACCAGAAATTCACAACGCTAAGAGATTGATAATGTCGACCATGCTCATGTCTTCCTTCTCCTTCACTCCGTCCACTGTCTTCGCTTCTTCTTCATCTCCAGGTCCTCTCTCTTTTCTCATCCTTCTTCTTATCTTCCATGGCAGCAATTATCAATTATTAACACAATTAATTAATCAATTTCAACAGATAATTCCAAATCTCCAAATTCAAAATCCGTGAAACTCCGACCTGATTGGCGAGAAAAATCTCGCCCAATTCCTCCTGGTGGCACTTACCCTGCCAAAGATCACTGCAGGTTTCAGCTTTCTCTCTCCACTTCTCATATAATTTGTTGGAAATTACTGTATGTAGATGAATTTATTTATTTATTTTTTTTTTTATTATTAGAGGTGTCAAATCGGGTGTTTGGGATAAGGGCTGTTCACATTTATTTAATTGAGCTGAACTGATTGGAGCTAAAATGAACTGAGCTGAATAGAGCTAAAATGAATATCTGATGAGAGAGGAAATTAGAAGCTGAATTGAACTGAAGTGAACTTAAGCTGAAGTGAATAGGCCCTAAGTCCATGTGAATCATATCGTGTATGTTAGCTGTTTAATTTGTTCCAATTAACTTGGACCGTGTCAGTTTTTGACATTGTCCTCCAGGATTTACTCGTATGTATATTAGTCTTATGAATAACATTATCAAATTAGTTTAGTTTAGTGTTAATAATTTGAATATTAGTTGTTTTAATATGATAATAGTGATTGAGGGTTTGACACTGAAGGTAAAATGTGGACTATTCCATTATTTAATACTGAAGGATTTCATTGGTACTATGGTTTGTCTGTTACAGTAAATTAAATCACCAAAATTTCAGTTTAATCAGTGTAACTATAGTGGTAAAAGTGATTAAAGGGTTTAACCTTTAAGGAGAAATGCGGCCTATTATTTTGAAACCGAAGCAATGAAGGATTAATTGCGACTATTGTTAGTCTGTTACAATGGATTAAATCTCTCATTAACCTTTTGGAAATATAGTACTCCCTCTGTCCCTTAATACAAAACCTCTTTCTAGCATTTATTACTCACTGAGGGAGTAACGATATTTTATTAAATAAAGTCAGAGTGATTAAGGGTTTGACCCTAAAGGTTAAATGTGGCTTATTATGTTGAAACGGAATGAATTAATGTGACTGTTGTTCTGTTATAATTTTCAATTTTCAAGTCAAATTAAGTTATTGGGAAAAGTATGACGATTTTTTTAAATGGTGCAGTCGATGTGGACTTTGTGATACTTATTACATCGCTCATGTGAAGGAGGCATGTGCTTTCTTGGGAGATGGCATGTCTAGAATAGAAGTATGCTCCTTCTCTTCTTTATTTATTGTTAAACTCTGCAGTAGTTATTATTACCAAGTGGCTTTTTTTTGACAGGCTAAAATGTTACTTTGTTTACTGTTTCAATAATTTGTGTGCATGTGTTGTAAATTGATGCTTGGAATTGAATTAAATAGGACTTGAATTTGCCTCTCAAGCCTTAAGATTGCATATTTCTTTATTCTTCTTTTCTTGAATACATTGTATGATTTATGTAGAACCAATGTGTTGATCTTCCTCACATGGTTTATAATTACTAAACTAACGCATCATTTCGGTTTGGCTATATTGAAATGTATTTTCAACTGACGAAATTGGGGTGGTTTTAAAACCCTCGGTCATTTCAAAGCAAACGTTGCAACCTTATACCATCCTACATCCGTATTTCACTTAAAATTTACTTGCTATTCAGAGATATTGTATTTACTTGCTATTCAGAGATATAGTGAATGATTCTCCCATGTCTCTTCAATAATTGATGTGTGCCTCTAATAGTCTACTTTAACTACTATAATATAGTAGCATATAATTATTATAAAATCATATAAAGACTTTGAAATCGAATTTGTACTGCTACAACCTCAACAACACCACCTGTGATCAATGCATCTTCGTTTCCATGACACCGTGACTATCCCACAACAAAACCTTATATCAAAATCACGATTTCCCATACCCTAAATCAACTATTGATTTATTTTGGCAATTCGCTAACATTATCTACTTTCTCAAGTTTGTTACTTATTGCCCTTAACTCCATCATGTCTTTACCCTTCTCAAAAGTATGCATTTTGAAAATTAACCTAATTTATAAGCTATTAAATATTCACTTAAAATAATTTAGATTCAGCTGAAATGAATAATTTATGTTAAGTAAAAATAAGTTTAATTCAGCAAAATTAAGTTCAATTCATTAGAACTAAGTTTTAATCTGTAAATTTAGTAATCGTGAAGAACAAATTTAACAAAGAACCAGTAAAAATAAGTTTTAATAATTTAAAATAATTTGAAGTTCAGCAAAATTAATTTAATTTTATTTAAAATAGTTTTAGTTTAACCAAAATAAGGTGAAGAGAACAAGATGTTAATCCTTTGACATGGTATCAAGAAACAACATGACATGAAATTTATGAGTTCAAATCTCATCCACTTTCTATTTTAAAGTGATGTATTTATCGTTTGGCACAACATGATAGAATATAAAATCAATCTTGGTACTTTAACCTCTATCGTAGACTTTTGGTTGAATTGATCTTTTGACATTGCTTTTATTGAGAAGATAAAATTGGGATTGGTGTTCATGTTATGCTTTGTAGAGTGAAGTACAAGTCCCTAAGTAACCTTTTCTTTATCTTTGATATAGATGCAAGTGGACTTCACTCTGGTGAGAATATATAATGAAACCACTAGATTTTACTTTGTCTATATTGCACCTATAAATCAACCTTTTTTTAATTGTTTATTCCACGTACTACAAATTGGAAGTCATTTTAGCAATTTCGCACATGGTAAATTGGTGAAATATGTGTGAAGTAGCATTTAAATATTGCAATAAAATCATAACATGGTTTGTGTTGATATTTAATAATTATGTAGGGTGACTTATGTTTTGGATGAAAAGGAATCTAATGAAACTTTTATATTTTGAATCAGAGGCAGAATTTAGGTATTTGCTTCTATGTGTCCTTTTTCCTGCCCAAATAAGGGTGATAAGGGGTTTAGCAAAACTCAAACTTGGCTTCCAAAAACCTATACATAATCTCCTATTTGACCTCAAACTTGTCAATTTGGAAGCTTCGGTCTATGCTTGGTTTGTAACTCAACTCAAGCTTCTTGAGTCTTGTACTATTATATATAAGGGATAACCTATGTTGTTCAGACTCTTCATTATCTTAAGTACCTATGTTGGATCCTAGAGTTTCTGACTTGGGTTCTGGACACTTAAATAATTTGATACTTCCTTTTGGACAAACATTGTTACCCCTAACATAGGTTATGAATTACTCTTTTTAAAAAATTTAATTAAAAAATTAGCTTGGATTTCAGCTTGAACTAAGTCTTGCAAGTTGCATTTTGATTGTACTTTTACCTAGCCAAGCTTTAGTCCCTTCAGAGTAGGCTTGTTTCATTTTCACCCCTCCCAACTGCTTTAATCATGTCCCCATAGGTTTCCTAAATGGAAAAAGGAAATGAGAGCTCCCAATGATTGCCTAGTGGCATGTATGCATTGACTGATGAAAGTGTTCTCTCCAGCTTAAACTTTTGATCTAGCTTTTTACAAGTGACTTTTCTGAGTAAACTATAAGCTAGTCTTTTTATGCCATATAGAACTGAATTAGAATCTGAATGTTAACAGTATGAAAATGTTTGAGGTGTTCATGGATACTTGATTAATTAACCAGAGTTAAATCAGTAAAGTGGGCATATGGCAATTCTTGCCACATGTTCCTTTTGTCTTTGATGATTGGTCTGTTATCTTCATGCTTTCAGATTCTTGCTCTTGTACCTGGAGCAGAACTACATAAAAAGTTAGCTACATATTACTAGAGCGGACATTCTTTTACACTTTCTCAGGTCACTTCACAGTGACTGACATAGAATTCCATCATTTTGCCACAAAAGTCTTAGGCGTCTTCACATGCTCTGCTATGCTATACAAATCCATTCTGGTTAGCTAATTTACCTTCTTTCATTTCCTAGACTTTGGAGCCCTTGGTCCATGGGAGAGGCAGGAAAGAGGATTCACTTGATGAGACATATCTAGGAGTCTATGAGGATCTATTGTATGCTCGTAAAATAAAACCTGTTGAAGGTAACTATTATCTCTGAATGAAGCCATGGCTTTGCTGGACATTGAAGATTTAAATACTGATCAATGATGTATATATCTTGAGATGTTCTGACCATCTTGTCTTTTTCAATACGATTGAAGCTTGTTGTTCCTGTTCACTATATGTAAAGCTCAAAAGAATTATAATTTTTTTGTTCTTTACCAGAAAAGAAGAAATTGATATTGTAGCTCCCTTATACCTCAACAATTTTCCATTATGAAGTTTTATTGATCTAAAATAAAGTTATTAAATATGTATCAATTGATGGAAGTTGGTGATGAAGTTCATTTTGTGCTAGACTACTTCTCTGTTGTTTTGTTGAATTGGGAACAGCAACTCGTTGCTCAAATAAAATGTAGATATATAATCTTGTAACTAAAGTCTGTCCAGCTGTCCTCAATGTATTTACTTTCATTTTATTATTATTTTTGTGTGTTACTGTTTTTTTTTTTTTTGGTTGGTGGGGGGGGGGGGGGGGGGGGGAGGAGTTGGGATGGTTGTGGCTTATTTGCAATACAGAGACAGTAATCCTATTCTGATGGATTGGTGATTGATTTTGCTATTAACAGGAGCACAATGGACGGGTATAGTGACAACTATTGCTGTTGAAATGCTTAAAGCGGGCTTGGTTGAAGCAGTTATCTGCGTGCAGAGGTAAATGTGTAGTTTAATAGCAACTTGTGGTTATATATTGTTTTCATGATCACTAATACTCTAACTGTCCCATGTTTATCCTTGCAGTGATCCGGAGGATAGATTCAGTCCTAGGCCTGTATTAGCTAGGTATGTTTATTTAGTGCTATGCTAAAGATGATTTGCTGTGGAAATTTATTCTGCGTTGCTTATTAGGGCTTGCCAAACTGGATATCTTATACAGTTCGAAATTTCAAATATACAAATATTTTAGATCGAAAATTTATCCAGATATCAGATCAGAAGAACTCAATTAAGTGCCCCCCCTCTCCCATCGTTCTTGTTACTTGCTAAATTTCTAAGTTTTAATGTTTGTCAGGTGTAATGGATGCCAAAACAAAAGCAAAACTTGATTTACCTGAAAAAAACCAAGCTAAAGACATCAGTACAACAATTTATCAATATTGAAGGAGTTCTAAAAAATTAGCATATTATGGAGTATATAATAACGTCAATGAATTCAGCTGAGTGTGTAATGTATGAGGTTAGCAGTGAGGCATGGTGCTTGCAATGCAAGGCTTTTGCTTTTGCTATCTTATTTTAAAAATTGTTTTCAAACCATATCCGAATGTTTTCAAATGAAATCTGAATCCAATCCAACATTTTCAGATATAAAAATTGGATCAGACATCCTAAATTTCCGTTCGGATTTCTTAGCCCACCCCTAATGCTTATATTAGCTGTTTGCGTGTATTTTCACAACCTGAAGCAGGTTGTTGTTTATTTTTTTTCCTCCTGTTGAACAGGACACCGGATGAAGTAATTGCAGCGAAAGGTGTTAAGCCAACTTTGTCTCCAAATCTTGACACACTTGCCCTGGTTGAGGTGCCTGATAAATTTTTAATAGCTTTAGCAAATTATTTTTTTTTCCTTGATTACCCCAAGTTCTTCAAGTACAATATATTATGGAGATGTTTGCCTTTAAGCAAAATGCAAAACCTGCATTGTGTTGAGAAATATATTGATGTGTACTAACTTTTGATATATAAGTAATCCCTTTTAGACTTAGCTAAATACAAAAAAGGACTAAACAAGGCATAAGTATGTATGGAACTATGAATACAATTTTGTTGTTATCTATTGTTGTAGATATTACTCATATCTTATCATAGGATTCGTAATATAATGCTCCACTGTAATTTAGTATGGAATCGTGCTTGTACATCTCATATTTGTGTAATGACAACTGGGAAAATCACTTTGAAATAGAGGGAGTAGTGTTCTAATGTTATTCTAATATAAATAAGAAAATAGGAATTCTTTCATGCCCAGAATTTATCTAGTAATGTTTTGGATCTGACAGGCAGCTGGTGTAAAGCGTCTTCTCTTCTGTGGTGTTGGCTGTCAAGTGCAAGGTGTGTTCTCCTCCAGAACTTGGCAAGTTGTATCTTCATATGATTTCTCATGACTTAGGACTGATATGCAGGATAACTTAACTGCAGCACTGAGATCGGTGGAAAAATATTTGAATTTGGAAAAACTGTATGTTCTTGGCACCAATTGCGGTGAGTTTATGTCTGGAATTTTTTGGGATGGATTTATTTTTACTTTTTATTATCTTTTATATTTTTGTATTATATGGAAGGGGGTTGAATTAGTATGCTTGGGGCTTTTACTTAACCTCTGTTAGAAAATCTGTGTTCTGTTGTCATCTACATTCTAGCAGTAGCTTTATGTTTTAGGATATGCTCTCTTCCTATGTTGCTCGTACTTGGGTACCCATGTCTGACACAAGTATGTGTCCAAGTGCCCGTCTCGGCTTAGGGTTGAAGTGTCCTATCCATGTCTACGTATTGATTGTCCAACAGACCAACACAGCTACTTGATATAAAATCTTTAGTCTGTGTAACATTAGCTCTCATATCTTTAGGAACTTAATTATTTATTGTTAAAGTCAAACCAGATTCGACCTGACCAAAGAGATTCAAACCTCTTTTTTCCATTCATTAAGTATCTTTAATTCCATAATAGTGTATGATAATTAGAATTTGGAAAATACACATTGAGGTAGATCTAACAAGATCCCATTCGATGATTTTTTTTTACTTCCTATTAACATGAATTTGTGGCCAAAGTTCCGTCAAAGTAGGAGATAATATTAGACAAGTGTAGACTAGAAAAGTTCATATCAATCCAAACCATACCTTAAAAAATCTAGTCCAAAACACTATTCCAGGTGAAGAGAACATAATGTTAGATGTTTTAATTGTTATATCATCTGAGATGCTGATCAATCCATTGTTGGCCTCATAATTTCTGTACGTGGTGCCACTACATGAAACTTTGAGCAGCACATGCTTTTTGGCTTTTCATTAGATTAGATTGATGTCGTTGTTGTTCTTTCTAAAATGATCAGGAGCTCTGTGAGCGAAGGTCACACTAAGTGTCCTTATTTGAAAATTGTGGGCAGATAGGTAATCTATGTTTTTCACCTTCTCTTGTCAACAGTGGACAATGGAACACGAGACGGACTGGACAAGTTTTTAAAAGCTGCAAGCAGCGATCCAGACACAGTGCTTCATTATGAATTCATGCAAGATTACAAGGTTCTAATATTTTCTTTAATTTCTTTGCCGAATTGTTGTGAATTTCCATGTTCATGTGCTGCTGCTGACCTTATAATGTGCTCATTCACATTTCTTGACAAAGGTTCAGTGGCCCTCATTTTCTTGCTGGGTATTCTAACTTTGTTTAAGTTTCTTGCTGAAGATAGATTGAGCAGATATAATTAGCTACTAGTATCCTATATTAATTCAATCTTTCATTGATTGTCCTAGGTCCATTTGAAGCATTTGGATGGCCATATTGAAGAAGTAAGATGAAAATTTTGAACTTTCCATCAGCATCATGAGTGATCATCTTGGTTTATGCACTACCTATAGATTCTAATCTTCTATATCAAACAGGTCCCATACTTCTGTCTACCAGCCAATGATTTGGTTGATGTCATTGCCCCATCCTGCTATAGGTATTGGTTGCATGGCTAGTCTGCTATAAACTATGCAGTGTATGCTATCAAAATTTCTTCCATCCAATCATTCTGATATGTGACTGTCTTTTTGCAGTTGTTTTGACTACACAAATGCATTGGCGGTGAGTATCTATTTGTCTAAGAGATGTTGTGCTATCTTTCTCAACATAATCACGTTAGTTTTTGTGCATATGACTTATACTTGTTTTGTAATTTTCTATATTTACTTTTTTCTTTTTAACTGGGTATGGTTATGAATTTATGATTAATCAGAATATCTTTATTTCTTTATAAATGATTCTTTCAAGCTTGTATCTTATATCGATATTTGAAATTTTCATGTGGTATTAGGATTTGGTAGTAGGATATATGGGAGTTCCAAAGTATTCTGGTACCAGCATGACACAACATCCACAGTATGTCACTGTTAGGTGAGTGAAGTTTCCTCCTCAATTGTGTCTCAGATATCGTAGATTACATAGTTTAAATACCCGTGGACCCCCCTTCCCCCTACCCTACAGAAATAGGGTTGGAACTAGCTACATTCAATGAGGTTTAAGTAAACCCTCCAAAAGTTGGTTAGTAAGGAAACTTAACGCAGTAAACTTTATCAAATATAAAGAAACTAAGCATGCTTAACGCAGTGGCAGTGGGTGTGTAGACTTTACCAGTTGAATGCTTATTTACAATGGTTTCGAAAGGAAGGAAAACATCCTTCCTAGTTTAATGTTAATAAAGCTAAGCATTTTCATGTGTATACTTTTATTTCTATTTAAGTTTAGTAAGTAATGTTAGTATTTTCCAATATTACCGTCCCACATTTTACACATTATTTCCTTTAGAAACCTCACCAGTCACCACACTCCCCAACCCACCTTTCTTAATTGTCCTTTCAATTCATGCATGCTTACAAGGCGTGTTTTCTTCTGCAATTGTGGTTTGTGATAAATAGTCTCTGATATAAAAGCAACAAAATTAAATCTTTTTTTCCTTATATCTATTGCCATTTATTACAGGAATGAACGTGGTAGGGAGATGTTGAGCCTCATTAAAAACCTTGTAGAAATTACTCCCACTATGAGCAGTGTACATTCCAAACTATCTTCAAGCTGTTTTAGAGCATCATTTGTTTTGTAAATTTCTTAACTACTGGGTTTTTGTGCTGATTCTGGTGTTCAGGGAAATAGGCGTCCATTTGTAGTGGAGACTGTTAAAGCAGATGATGATGCTAAATTTGGTATGTATTACTCCCTCCGTCCCTTATTTAGATTCCTACTTCTCTCTATTATGTGAGGAATAAATGCTAGAAATAGGAATCTAATTAAGGGACGGAGGGAGTATATGGTTTTGAGCTATGAGATTCCTACTTCTCTCTATTTTGTAAAATTGGAATATTTAATATAATATTACGTCTTCAAAACAAAAATCTAATGCTTTTTCAGAATTCTGATGAATCAAGTAAATAGAATAGGATGAAAGACCACCTTCCCTCACCCCCCCTCCCCCCCCCCCCCCCCCCCCCCTCTCTTTTTTTTATATATCTTTTGGAGAATAATGGTGTTTCTGGGGATCAAATGGCTTAGAGGGAATTTAGGCTTTTTGATTTAGAAGTTCTTACAGCTTAATTGCATCTCCTTGTGCAGTAGCTTTGAAGTTGATTGACTCTTGCTAATTTTGCTCGTTTTTTTGCAGGCATGGGACCTTCTCAGCCTGCTCCTAAATTTATTGGAAATCTGATTGCAGCTGTCCTCAACTTTGTAAGTATCTTTGATGGAAAACTTTACGGTTACAGGTACTAGCAATGGCCCATTTTTCACAAATTTCTTTATCCAGATTGGGCCAAAGGGTTTGGAGTTTGCCCGTTATTCACTTGATTATCATACCATTCGGAACTATCTGCATGTAAATCGTGCCTGGGGGAAGGAGAGGTGAGTATTTAATATATAATCCTAATTCTTTAGGGATTATCATACACATGGTACTAAAAATATGCACTGAAACCAGGGCCACTATGCATGTACCTTCATACGCAAGGAAACTTGTTGAGATGTACAATAACACTGGTGAAATTGACAAGATGATTTCCAGATCAAGGAGCGGATAATATATTATTGGATAGAAAAATTATGCTTATCCAGAGGTTTAGCATGTGAGTTCGTTAATCTAGGTCAGTTAATCCAATGTGTAGCATGAAACATTCTTCTGGAAAAGTATTTTTCCTGTTTTGGCCTAGTTATGCAGCTGTACTACCTTTTTTATTGGTAACGTGTACATAGAAAGGCTTATCTTCTAAAAGCGCATTATGCTATCACATTTTCTCTTTTTCATATCCTCTCATAAATTCCTGATTTGTGTCTATGTCCTGTTTGAACCTGTTTTTCTGTGTATTCTTTGTTATGATCCATAGTTTTAAGTGCTCTGAATCTGCAATTGAAAATAGTTTCACTGTAAATGTTCTCCGCATATAAATTCTAATTTTTTTGTACAGAATGCTAAGATACAAGTGTGGATGTAATTGACAGTTTTATGTCATCATATGCTGGTAGCGATTGTTTAGTTGTGTTAAGAGGTGAAGCCACGGGTGGGGGGTCTTTGATTTATTAACTCGACCTCTAGAGAATTTTGTATATATATCATTTTAGTCAACTATTTTATATTGGGTTGCAGTTGCTTCAGTGGTACTATTTTTTAGAATTGAAGCTTCAATCTCCTAGATCCTAGGTTCAAATCTCCTTAGCATCAATATGGCCAATTTTATTTTTATTTTTATTTATTTATTTATTAATTAATTTATTTATTTTTATTTTTAATTTCCCCTCTTAGGGCTTGGTGGCTCCAAAAAGCTATGTAGTTAACAAAATTGATTACTTGTTGATATTGTTATTTTTTCCTATGCTACCATTCTACTCATTTGATTACTTACTGATAATTACTAAACTACACACTTCACATTGTATGTTATTTAATTTGTATAATTATCTTTCTTAATAACTAGGTTATCACGTCTTTTATGGCTAGCAACACAAGAAAATATGAATTGAGATAATATCGTAGACTATAAACGTACTTGTACAAATATGTATTTTTTTTTTTTCTAATTAATATTAATACTGCTATTAAAGATCACAAAGTATGATTGATAATACTCAATTGCTTTTACATTTATATTTTATTAATTAAAGTATCAACTGGCCCCTAGGATTTGTTTTATTAATCCTGGCTTTGCCCTCTGTGATAAATTGTTTATGTTATTGCTGTTGCTTAATGCTTTGATACAAAAGAATTTATACGCAAAGCTACAAGCTATGTGAAAAGGCAGACTAAAGAATACTAATAGGCTAAAGCATATAAACAGACTAAAAGCATATAAACAGATTACAGAATACAAACCAATAGAGAACATTAAGAGCTGGGCCTATCTAGTTACCAACAATAAGAGACTTGCCCATACAACTCCATTGATGTGCTAAGGCGTATGTGCCTGCCATTGATGTGCTATATGACTAAAGAAGAAACCTTTCAGTATGAAGGAAACACCATCTAGATGAAACACTTTGATTTCCCATTGTGGCATCATTATTCGTGCATGCAGATTGGAAACAGACGTTTCAAAAGCTACCTTACAAGGGATTTATGATGTTATTCAAGCTACTCTTACCAATACTCACCATCCCTCTTTTCATCAATAGCAACATTGTCCTTTGACTGTTAGAATGCTAGCTCTAGTTCTGGGCATCCCCTGCTGTCAAAAACATGGGAATAAGAGTTTCAGTCTCATATTCCCATTGCAGAGTCTCATTTTAGTCAAATGAGCATTTATTGACATTACATATTCCATTTCCAACCCTAAATGCTTCAAAACAGACCGTTTTTACAGTTCAGTTCTCTACATGCCTATGTCTCTATAATCAGAAGAGATTTTGCATTACCTGGCTTCAAGTTTGTCTCTAATATTTTTGAAGAATCGGAGCTGAGTTCAGTTGGGGTGAGGCCGAGGAGATGGGATGTACAGTATGGTTGGTCCACTTCTTAGATGAATGGTTGGGAATGCATGAAGGGGAAAAAACTGGGAGGTTGAGATTTTGTTGTTTTGCTAGCTTAGGTGTCAAATCCTGTAATTAGGAAATAGAGGAAAAGAATTGAAGAATTTCTAATACACTGTTGAGAGAGAAGTATCATGTGCTAATGTTCTACCAAGCTTCAGCATGAAATTTGATAGATTTTAGAGGATTGCTTTTTAAGGTGGCAGAGTTCGTAGAACTGTATGGCATATTTAGTTGTTCTTAATCAGTGATTTGTTGTTTGGATGTACAATTTGATATTTAAGACAAATTCAATTTGTTTTACAATAATACTTCCTCTTTTTTTTTTTTTTTTTTTTTTTTTTTTTTTTTTTTTTTTTTTTTTTTTTAAATCGTAACGTTAGAGATTTCACGCATGGCAGTACACATTTTTTTTTTTAATTTAAATATTTTAAGTTTTATTGAAGTAAAAGTTATAAAAAAATTGATATTATGAAAGCATATTTTGGGACGAATATAACAAGCTCCCACATGACTATATCTTTTCCAATGTAATCACAAAAGGCAATCAAGTGAGTGTGTATGAATAGTATAAAACTTTAAATGCTGTGATGTAAAATAAATAAACTGAGGAATTATAACAATTTGAAAAGTACCCTAGTGTCAAAAATCCCAAAATCAAATTTGTAGTTATCGGCTATACTCCAACATCTTTTCAGCAGCAGATGTTGAACCGAATGCCAGTGTACCTTGGACCTTAACCAAAAAGACTAGTTAGAGACTTCATTATTGAACAAAATAGGAAGTAGTGTTTGCCAACTTTTGATGTAGGAGATTGAACTATTCAGCATTTGTATATTTCTGGTTTTGGTAGGATTTGTTCCTTATGCAATCCATTGAACTTATCAATGCTCATTGCTCAAATGTTGTCAATTTTTCTTGTGCATGCTATGACATTTGGATAGACTTGCTTAGCTAGTAGACTCTCTTATGTTGTACTGAAGACTTAGGTAAAAACCTTTTTTCCAGCCACTCTCTCCTCTAGAGTCCAGGCCCTCCTCACAGAAGGCGATTTGTTTGTTGAATCAATCATTAAGCTTATTGATTATCTAATGCTATTAGCTTAGCCAGTGTTCCTAGCCATATGTTCTCGTTCATAACAATATCTTAAATTTAGAATCCTATCATTTCGTAAGAATTATTAAACCTCGTCGAGAAAGAGTTGGTTAAGAAGAATTGATTGTCAAAGATTGCCTTTTGTCCTTTCCTGATATATACATATAACCTGCAGCTGAAAGCACTAGATGACATTAGAGATAGAAGATTCAAAGTTTATAATTCAGCATTTATTTTTATGACAAAGTTTTTAATGTGTCGTGGTAAAAGGATTGTGAAGGGAGACATGGAGTGAACTCTTCTGCAAATTTGAGTCAAACAGCATGGGTCTCATGTGGGTTCTTTTATTTCTACACTGCCCTTTTTTAAAATTAATTTATTCATTTTTATTTTCTGTCTTCTGTTGTTTCTTCTTCTTCTTTGTTTACCATTTTTTGTAATCATTTAAAGTAAAGTCTGTACAATAAAGAAGAATAATTTTGATTGTATTATATTTGTTGGCTGACGGTTAAACTGATTTTAGGAGTATTTATTATACTGTTATTGGCGTTTTCTGGGAATATGGGACAAAACATGGAATTTTCTGTTTTCAGAAGTGAGGAATTGTGGATGAGGAGTGACGTCGGTTAAAAGATCTTAGTGGCTGATGTATTTACACCATTCACTGGAGGTTTGAGAAGCTTCTGTTGGTCTGTTGACTGATAAACTGTGAGCTTTAGGTTAGAAAACCAGAGTATGAAGTCGGTGCTTGTTTTATCTGTACTCGGCTACTTGTGTTAGACACGAGTCAGTGTCCAAGTGTTAGACTAGGCTATTTTATGATAATGATTTGGGTCTATATTGAATTGTCAATTATCCTTTCCCATGTCATAGTATCAAAGATCTGTTATAAATAATTGAGGTGAAATAAAGGTTTTAACGTTAGTCCATACTCAAATTTATTGTTGTTGGGCAACTTGATTGGTAAAAATTGTTTGGGGTTGCTTAAATTTTCTTTTGAAAATCCTTGTACATTAATCAATTTACCATGGAGCTTCCTAATTAAAATGGTCTTATTTCCCTGGTGTTAACTGATCAAGGTAGCCTCAGGAGTTTGTGTATTGACGATACAAATGACTCTGTTTGCTGTTATTGTGGAGTCTATGACAAATGCATTAATCTAATTATGCTACGTAATTTAATTAGTCAGTTTCTAGAATAGTTTAAAGGTGCATCTGATAAGCGCTCCTACTACTGAAGTCATATACGGAGTATAACTTCTAGATTGAGAGATTTTGCTGTGAGCCTGAGTGCGAGCATGGAAAGGGGATGATTTTCATTCTTTAGTCGACAACTACTTCAGGATGGGGTGGAATCCGTGTACATCAGTTTTAATCCTATAGGAAATTTTACAACTGAAATGATTTAACACCCAGAATGATATATATATGGCCTTTAGAAATTTATACCCCATACCTTGAGTTTAAATTCTATCTGCATTTATTTACCTGTGTACTGACTTCCTCATAAACACGAAATTGATGATTTTTCTTGTTTCGGTCGACTATAGGGAGGTGAAAAACATTCTATTTTTAGAGACAGGTGGGGAATGGAATGCATAAAATGTAAATAGCAGGTGGGAACTCTGAATCAGCTGCATCACTTTCTGACATTGGGAAATTTTCTGCACTTGGGACTGTCCATAGATGAATGTCAAAAAACTTTGGTGGGCTCTGTAGCATGTGATATGCAACATCAGAGACATGACTACCCTAGTGTTTGCTTGGTTTCCACCTTAAGATCACTATCAAGCTTGAACTGACAGTCTTTCTAAGGCACTGAATAACCATGGGTCTTACTGAACGAAACGGGCCGGCCCCCCTTCTGTTCTGGTATTGCCCATCTTTAGTTGCATTCCTGTCCAAGCTGTTCATATCTATCTTTGAAGCTTCTACCCACTTATGCACTGTAAACTTTTAGTGTTTTATTCTTTTTCGTCTGGTTAAGAAGATAAGTTGCTCGATAATAGTAATGTCTGGTTTGGAGCTTAGTTAAGTGATATGCTGCCATTCAGGTCATTTTCAGGTCAGTTGGAGTCAAGATAGTATGTCCAGGCTAGTATGATAATCAAATAATCACTAATCATTGTTGGTAACATGAGTTTTCAATTTGAGTCATTATCGTTGTTACATGTAATTTTGGTTACAATTTAGTTTAACATTGATAATCGAGTTCGGTCAATCATGTCAAGTCAGTTCTATTAGTCTGAATGTCTGATACTGTCAAAGTCTGATCATCAAGAATCTGTAGAAATAAAGTTCTCCAATAAATATATGTATAAGAGGCAATTATAAATTTGATTATATTTTTTTTCATTGTTACACCAAGGCATTTCACACAGTAAAGAGAAGAAAATAAAAATAAAAAAGTAAAAAGCCTCATCTTCCTCTATACAAAAAGGTGCCCCTAATATTTAGAGACTGGGATCTTTTAAGGAAGAGGGCTGCTTTGTGAGCTTTGTGTTCCTAATTAAATAAAATGTCTATGCAACCTGATTTGTGTAGTTTTATCAGAACTGAACAACTGCCTAAATCAGACAAAAATCCACAAAAAAGAAGTAAAAAAAAAAAAGAATTTGAAGTTATCTGAACAATGTTTAGTTTCGCGAGTTTTAGTTGTATTTGTTGCTGTTTATCTTAAAACTGCGAAATACACCGCCTATGACAAGCAGCAGGAGGCTTCTTTTGCTTGGTTTCTTCTTTCCAGATTTTTCCAATGTCTTCTGCTACTCTGATGGCATCTTCTGATGCACCGGATAATCCTCGTTTTGTGAACCCGGCTGCGTATAATCCGGCATTTCCCTTCCAGCCATTGGGGAATGGCGCTTTCGGGAATCCATTTTTGGTAAAGAAATCACTTTCCTAAAGAAGCAAGAATGAAAAAAGAAATCAGTTGACAATTCTTCAGAAAAATGCTGTAATAACTTCTGTAAAGTCAAACCAGACAAGACTCCAACATCCTACGGTTGGGGTGCTTAAGTTACATGGCTAAGGTCATTATTTAAATGTTTGACAAAACCACCATTAATTTTATTCCCTTGATTTTAAGATCCAAACTGGCAGTCATTTTTATATCATTTTTATTTTTTCATTGAAACTCAGATCTACTAGTTAAAAAATAAGAATTTATTTTTATGAAAGACAAAATGTAAGTGCAAAAAAGAAAAGGAAAATATAGCAGCCTCTGTTTTTATCCTATGATAACTAACAGTTTAAAGAAAGAAAAAAAATCCAAGAAAATCTCAGTTTTCTGAACTGTCAAATAAATACCATACATGAAAATATCTTATAAAAAAATGACTAGTATGAATTTTGATCCTCACCTTTAGCCATAGGGGAACGTTGCTGCGGTACCCAGTAGCGAGGATAACGGAATCGATCTCACGAATCTCTCCATCGACAAAGGCCACTTTACCTCTGGCAAATCTCTTGATACCAGGAACAACCTTAATCTGTCCTGATCTGATTTTACCAAATGTACCAAGGTCCAACACTGGGGTCTTTCCTTCTGTTTGTTTGAGCTCCATTGGACCAACTTCCGGCCTTTTTAGACCGTATTTGTCTGTGTTTCCGAGCAATAAACTTGCTAGAAACAGCAGTATCTTATCAACTGTACGCAGTGAAAACCACCTCAACAGTGTCATTGCCAACTCGAATGTTGATTTCCCTAGCACATCCTTAGGCAGTACATGAACCTGTTAAAATTCAAAACAAATTTACTTGGTCAGTTAAAGCCTAACACATATTTTTCTAAAAAATTCATAGTTTTTTTTTTTTTTTAAAGTTTATGTTCTTACCGAGCTACGAACACATAGTAAGGGTTGAACATCATGGTTACAAAGATCAAGAGAAACTTCCATGCCTGAGTTTCCACACCCTACAACCATAACTTTTTTGCCGCGGTATTGTTCACCAGATTTGTACTCACATGCATGGATAATATCACCACCAAATTCATGGAACCCAAAAAACTTAGGCACAACCTTCTCAGCATTTTCGCCGGTGGCAACCACAATCCACCGGCATATATACTCAACCTCGCGCTTGTTGGTGCAGTTATCAGCACCCAAAGCGGTCTTAATCCTCCAAAGACCACATGTTTCATCATACTCAGCAGACTGCACTGACTCATTGAACTGAGGCTGTATGTCAAATTTCTTAGCGTAAGACTCAAGGTAGTTTATGAATTGGTCTTTTGAAGGGTACTCAGGGTAGTTATCAGGGAAAGGGAAATTAGGAAGTTGACAGAATTGCTTAGGAAGGTGAAGCTTAAGGCGGTTATAGGTACGTGTTTGCCATAGTGAAGCAATGCAGTTGGCTCGCTCAAGCACGATAAAGGGGACGCCTTGTTCCTTAAGCCCTGCAGCCACAGCTAACCCTGAAGGGCCAGCACCAACTACCACCGGCCCATTCACCCACACACAACGCTTAGCGAAGAATTCTTCGTGGTTGGCCGAGGTGGTTTTGGCTATGAAAGCGGCATTGCTTACCGGATTCATAATGGTAATATAATTAGTAGAGTTGAAGTATTAGTTAGGTTGTTTGTATATCAAAGGTGTTCAAAGGACTAAAGGAGATGTATTAGCAATAATAAGAGGAGAGAGAAAGCGCGAATGAGTTTTAGAGAGAGAAAGAGAGGGAGAGAGATGGTTAATTGCTTGGTTGGAGAAATGGGTGTAGTGAGAATGGGGGAGGTGTTAAGAGGGGTTTAAATAAGGGGAAGATTGCCTTAAGAGATGCATGAGACTAGCATGTGAATTAACTTCTCATAGAAGAGCTCAAAGAATTTTATTAAACATTTAATAATTCAAAAAATATTCTTGTATTCATAATATTATACCATAATATTATACAATGTATGTTTAGAAATTCTTCTATTCAAGTTGTTTAGATGTATTATTGTCGTATACAAATAAGTATTGTATCTGAATTTTATTTCATATATTTATATATTTATATATATAATATTAATATATAAAAATGTATAATTAACATTATATACTTGTTGTTGCATTATGATTTTATAGCACCTGCCATTAGAAGGTGCTTTTAATCATTCTTTGATTCACTTTAATCATTTCATTATCATTGCCACTGGCTCCACCAAATCCTGTATTTTCTCTTTTTAAAGAAATTTTTAATAAAGTAACTTTTAAAATGTCTTCTCAAAGGTTACGTTGTTACTTTTGTGGGATTTTATGAAAGATGATTAGTAGAAATAGCAAACAATAATTTTGGTAAATGTTATGCATCAAGATAGTTTATTACATGGTTATTTAGGTAAAATGAACATTAAGCTTGAAGCCCGAGCTCGATTGTAAGCCGAGCAACCACTAGCTTATGTTCAACTCGACTTATGAAAATGAACTTTAATTTTGAAGCTTGAGCTCGATTGCAATTGTTGCAAGCCGAGCAATCACTAGCTTATGTTCAACTCATTAACTAATTAACATCCTTAATTGTGATCTCCATAACCTGATACTTACCAAGACTTTTTGACTATTTTCATAAAAACTTTTGAAATTAAGGTTACGTCATAAATCAAAAGGTCTTATGTTGAAGAAAAAAATGAAAAGGCTAGCCAAACCTTTTAAGTTATATTCCCCTTGTAGAATCTATGTAAGTTCTTCACAATGGTGTGTAGGTGTTAGAATTTAATAGGAATACATTAGATAAGATGAATGACCTATCTAAACCCGACTCCTCATCACAAGACCATCTATACAACTATAATGATTGTATAACCATAAGCAATGATATTTAGGTCGCATATCTCCTCACCTTAGATCCTTGTGGTCTATAGATCAAATCTCATGAGAATAATTTGATAGATTTCTTTTATCCCCTCAAACTGGATTCCCTTATAAAACTTAAATACATGAATAAATCACCGCTTTTGAAATTCTTTTTAACATGAAGTAAGCTTATGTGGCACTTCTAATTAAAAAGAAGATTACACAACAACTTCTCTGTATGCCAAGACTTAAATCATCCTTGATCAACTAAAACATAGTATATTATAGTAGTATACTTGTGCACCCAAGTTTAGAAACTACTAATAATATAAAAATTAAATGTTGCTTTGCTTGGATATTACGTGAATAAGACTTTACATTATCTCCTGTAAAATGCTAATTTAGAGATTCTAATTATGCTAATTAAGGTTTGTTGTTACATCCTGGTAGTGATAATGGTCGCATATAGAGGAATTAGTTTGCTAAGTCGAAGGCAAAGACTGAAATTTTAGTGGTTTTTAATTGAGATCTAAGGTGGACAACCGTATTACAGATGAACGTGTTAAGCTACAATTAATGTTCATGTCTCTTTTACATCCCTCTTTTTATTTTTATTTTTTTTATTTTATTATATATATATATATCTTTTGGAAGATCTATAACTTAATATATAGTACTACTATATGTATAGCTAGCTTTGTTTCTTTATCATCTTTGTTTGAGAAATCTACTCCGAGGTCGAATAACGTAGTTGATAAATTCTTTAATTCAACTTTATGGCGAAATAAATGTAATATTTTAAAATAAAATCATATTTAATAGCAAAATATATTGTATAAGTTTATCTCTCATTAAAACAAATTTTATTTATTACATGACATTTTTTTTTTTTGAATAAATTTATCACATGACATTTTTATAAATAAATTTACTTTTTCATTAAATTGGGTGCATAGTTAATAGTTACTTGATAATGTAGTTGATTTATTTAAATAAATCTAGGTTTCTCAATAGTGTTAGATTATTTGAGTGTAATAAATTTTTTTTTCCCCCTCGGTTCTTTTTACAAGAAATAAAAAATAAAAAGAGAGAATTTGCTGAGAATAAAGGTTTTTTTTTTTTTTTTTTTTTTTTTTTTTTTTTTTTTTTTTTTTTGTAGAAAAGAAATTATATTTAGACATGTGAGTGTGTTATTCAATATTTAGTATACTCATATGATAGGGTGATGGAAGTGAAAAGATATACTCCATCTGTCCCCGAAAGAAGGACCCTTTTGGGTTGATTTCACGGTAATTAAGGAACTTAAATAAAAAGAAATAAAAAAAATATTGGAAAGATAAATTTACATGGGGTTTTTAAAAAAGTAGAGAGATAAAATATTAAAAATATATGAAAAATAAAATTTTATATGGGAAAGTTAATTTTGCACAAATATTGTTGTAAATTGGTGGGTATTTTAATGCGAATGGGTCGATCATTTTAGGACTAAAATTAGGCCAAAAGGGTCGAAGAGTTGGGGACGGAGGGAGTATTTTTCATTTTATTTCAATAAAGAGAAAATCAATAAACAACACATTCAAACGAGAAAAGAAAATAAGGATCAAATTATCTTCAATATCTATACATTCTTAGACATGCCAAATATAACATCTCATGTAAAATTGTCAATCAATACAATAGTTTAGTTAGAATTGTTCCCCAAAAAAAGAAAAAAAAAAAAAAAAAAAGGTTCAGTTAGAAAAAAATATTTTCCTATAATCTTTTCTACAATATCCATACAAAACTTCTTATTCCTTAAACTTGAAAATTCATTCACTTAACATGTGTGATATAAATTTCTATATTAATCTCTTTCTCTTTCTCTCTCACTCTCAATCGCTTCATATTTGATTTTATGTAATTCGTCTTACTAACTATAATGAATTCATTCATCATTCTACTTACCCACTCTCGATTATAAAATCTACACCCCTTTAATGTACGTGTTTAAACGTAAATAAAAGAAAAAAGAGGACGTATGACTTAACGAGAGCAAGACTAGTGTTAAATTGTTGCTCCTTATACGGAGTAACTCCCTAGAAATTGCTTAAACTACAAGAAAAGTAAAAAAGTTAAAGGGAATGTTACTAATATATGCTTATTACCGATGAATGCATGGTTTTTGTGCTATTAACATATCATTTCATTTGGCTTCGTTTCATGCTAGGCGGCTGCTCATCCCAATGGTTGCAAATTTTCATATAGCCGCTTTATTTGGCTGTTAACTATTTTTCTACGAGCTGAGTATCTCTTCTCTCATAATTTGGTATGGATATCTACGCCTACTAGGCTACTAGTTTATTACCATCTAAATGTCGTGATTTGAACCTATAATCTTCTTATTACACTGGCTTTAAAACCATGTTAAATGATCAATTTAATAAAAAGGTAATCATATATGTAGCTCTTAGGGCTGAAAAAAAAAACATTAAATGCACTCTTGAAAATGGAATAGAATTAGGAAATCCATGTGTTCTAAAAATATTGCACCGTTTCTTTCAATCTAATTCATTATGAGTTATACCTAGTGGGTTGGTTGGTTATTTTTTTTTTTTTTTTTTGGTAAGATGAAGAGTGTATCGAGCCAAAACCCCTCATGGATCAACCTGACTCGAGTTAGCGGGCTAGACAATTTGAGAGAGTGGGAGAAGGTAAAAGAATTTCACTCCCCAAATTGAACTAATGGGGGATTGAACCTCCAACATCATGGTTGGAAGGTAATCTCTTTTTCACTAGACCAAACTTAACTTGGTATATTTAATGGTTGGCAATTAATCATTATACAAGTGTATAATTATACGAAATGTTACATTCATAACACAAATCGAATAATCTTGTAGGAACAAACTACAAGTTATGATAAGGCAATCTTGTAAAGAAATCCGAGAGAGAATTAGAGCAAAATTCATCCTTGGTTAAACATAAGGCTTCATATGAGTGTTGGGCAAGAGGATACCATAGCAATCGGGCCTAAGTGAGCCTCCCGCGAAATGGCACAAGCTGAAACGCGCTTTTCTAACTGGCCGCCTTAATTTCAATAAAATACTACACAAGTTACGTTACAAATAATTATGAAGCTCACATTCCCGTGTCGCGCATGGTTTTTCTAATATTATACTAATGAATTATAATGTTAATTCAACAATAATTTACTATAAACCAAATTAAATTTGTAAGTGAAGCGCAATAAATTGTTTTTAATACTTATATCATAAACATTAAGGGTAACTATTGCATTAGGCCGACTTTATAAAAAGGAAAAATGCACTTTAGTAATTCTAACTATGGGCGATTTACAACTAATAATTCCAAATAAGGTTTATTATTTAGTAATTCCAATTATGGGGTCAGTTTGCCTCCAATTGTACCGATCGGTCAACGACGAGTCAATGACTGACCTTGACACGTGTCAACACGTAATTGGTCCAATAAAAAAACCCAAAATCCAAGCCTTTTAGCCACCTTAACCCCTATCGCGTTCCAAACGCTAATCTCCACCGGAAATCGGCCGACTACCCCCCCTAACCACCAAAACCAACCGCCCGACCCTCTACCACCCATTTAACCCACCCCGACCTCTGAAACCACCAAGCCATCCCACCCTGACCCTAAAAGCCACCAACCTAACCTATTCTGACCCTCGAAACTAGACCCTCTACTTTAATCTGCTGCCTAAACCGCACCTCCTCCCTTCCTCTACTGCTGAAATGACCGATTTCGAGAGTGGGAAAAAAGGAGGGGGCAATTTTGTGGCGGAGGAAGGGAGATGGGTTCATTGTTTCAAAGGTCGTCGATTGGTGTGGGTTTCTTTGGGGGTCACAGTAGGCTAAATAGGTGGTTTAAGGGGTCGCGCCGGGTCAGATAGGTAGTAGAGGATTGGCCGGCCCCTATCGGAGGTTAAAGGGGGGTGGTCGGCCGATTTCCGGCAAGGTTAGGGGGTCGAGTTAGGGTTTGACGGTGGGAGTTAGGTGGCTGGGATTTTTGTTTTTTAAATATTTTTTTTATGTTTTCATTTTTTTTTATACTTTTTATTTTTGAACCAATCATGTGTTGACACGTGGTTGTAAAAACCCAAAAAATATATATATATATATATAGCAGGTTGTCGGTCATTGGGACCATTGGAGGCAAATTGACCCCGTACTTGGGATTATCAGAATATAAATGTTAGTTGGGATTATTAAAGTGTATTTTTCCTTATTAAAAAATATGAAAGAAGTTTATGAACTACAAGGTTTTATTTAGTAGAAGAAAAATTTAAGGTAAAACCCGTGCAATATAGACATATATACATCCATTCTTAAATTATTATTTTGGTTCACACACTTTGAAAGACACAATATTTTATTGACTAGTAGTTAAGAACTGGGTTAAATCGCGTGCAATGCAGGGCTATTAAATATTTTTGACAATAACATTATAATATTTGTATAAATATAATGACTTGAGTATAAAAAAAAATATTGAGTATATTAAAATATATTTATAAATATACAAGAGAATATATTTAAATTACATGTTATAGTTATAATGGACCGTGTAATATTTTAGGAAAATAAAATAATATAGAAATCTTGAGTAATAATATTATTCTAAATATATTACCTTATTTGTGTTCATTTATTTTTAAAACACCTACTCGTAATTAGGGGTGGCAATTCGGGTCAGTGGGTCGGGTTCGGGTCAGATTTCGGGTCAATTTCTGGTTGTGCTTAGAAACTATCAAAAATAGTTTAAAACTTAATATTATTACGATATATGAAATTTTGGTCAAATCGGGTCGAATTCAGGTTGTTCGGGTTCGAGTTCGGGTTTCTCTCAGTAATTTCGGGTCGGGTTCGGGTCAGGTCAGGGATTGTCAGCCCTACTCGTAATATACATATATAGAAATTTTATCAAATAATTATGTTTTCCTCATAGAGTATGTATGGAAAACAATGTATCTGTCAAAATACAAGGAAAATATTTTAAGTGATAAAAAAAATTGAGGAAGTCCCACTTTATTATTTCCTTAATAAAAAAAAATTCATTTATTAAATGACAGATATAATAAATCAACAATATTTCCTAGTCATCGTTGTGTATTTGTAAATAAATCAACTATTGTAGGGCTCATTATCTAGTCATCATGACATGCATATTTGTAAATAAATCAACTATTGTGGGGTTCATATTAATAAAAAGTTTTTGGTTAATTTATAGTTTTTCCATTTGATAAACATATATATTTTGTTTACTAAGGAGATAAACTTGCATATTCTCAAAAAAATTAATGAAGATTTGACAACAAAAAAACAAGAAAGGGAAGAAAAAAATGCTTGGATAATTTTTTGGCAATTAAATTTTTTTTTATTAATTACTAGAGGGAAAAGAACAGTTTAAGGAACAACCAACACACCCAAAAAACTGACTACAAAGTCAGAACAACCAAAACAAACAAAACAGAACAAAAAGAAATCAACTATCTAACAAGAATTTCCTCTGAGCTTCACTGGATTTGCAAGCCACTTTGAAACTGATCTCTTTGAACAGAAGAGTAGCAGATAGAGCTTTGCGACCTTGATTGAAGATCTGATCATTCCTGTGTAACCATATAGCATACAGACATTCAGCAAAGTACATCAAGAACAGTTGATGCTTAACAGTCTTCCTCTTAGCACTTTTCACAGCCCATTCCAGCTCACTAGAGAAAGTACTAGGAGCTCTATCAAAATTCAAAAGCTGAAGAACCATAGTCCAAATTTGAGCAGAGAAACTACACTGGAAGAACATATGCTTAATTGACTCAGGCATTGTGTTACAAAGACAGCAGCTCATGTTTGTCACAATACCCCAAGCAGCTAATCTGTCTCTAGATGGGAGTTTGTTATTGATAGCTAGCCAAGTAGTGAATAACCTTCTAGGAGAAGCCTGATTTCGGCATAAAACTTTATTCCAAGGTACTTTCTCAAAGTCCCCCTGCAAATACTTATACATCTCTTTAATAGAAAACAATCCATTTTTCATAAATTTATCCCATGCACCAGCAGAAACAATGATTTGAGAACAAGCAAAGATTTTCCTTAGAGCCCAAGAGCTATTAGCAGGACACCTAACAGTGAGAATATCATTGTTCTTCATATAGTAAGCATTAATCCATCTTACCCAAAGCTTGTCTTTTTTGCAAGCAAGAACCCATAAGAGCTTACAAATTGCAGCTTTGTTCCAGCTAATCATATCTTTGATGTTCCAGCCACCAGCCACCCTAGGGAGACAAAGAGTATTCCAGGCAACACGAGCTTTTTTTGAAGATTCAATACTGCCTGTCCAAAGGAACAATATGCAGAATCTCTGAATTTCCTTAATAGCTTTCTTGGGGATAATAAAAATCTGGCACCAATATGACTGCAAGCTTAATAAAATCACCTTGACCAACTGAAGCCTGCCAGTATAAGAGAGATTCTTTAAGGTTCAGCCTTTAGCCCTAGCAATTACCCTGTCTATGAGAGGTTTACAGTCAGCATAGGAGAGCTTGGTAGTAGCCAGGGGCACTCCCAGGTATCTAAAAGGAAAGGTCCTAGCTGGAATCTGCAATTTTGAAATGATTTGCTGCTAATCATCCCAACTAACTCCACCAATGTAAATATTGCTCTTCTCAAGGTTGGCTTCTAATCTAGAGGCACAAGAAAATTTCTGAAAAGCTTGAAAGAGCATAGTAACAGAAACAATATCAACCTTATAGAACAATAAAAGATCATCTGCAAACATGATGTGAGTGATATTCAATTTTTCACATTTTGGATGGAAATTAATGTTTGAGTCAGTTTTCAAATGGTCCATATGTCTGGACAAGTATTCCATGCCTATGGCAAAAAGAAAGGGAGAAAGAGGATTTCCTTGCCTCAAACCTTTCTTGGCAGGAAAAAGAGGGCTAGGTTTCCCATTAACAAGGATACTGTAAGAGACAGAAGTTAAGAAAGCAAAGATTCACTCTAAGAATTTATCTGGAAGCCAAGATCCTGCATAACACTCCTCAAAAAGCTCCATTCAATGGAATCATAAGCCTTTTTGAGATCAACCTTTATCATGCACCTAGGAGAAATATTCTTTCTTGTATAGCCCTTGATGAGCTCTGTTGCCAAAAGAATATTATCAGATATATGTCTTCCAGGGATAAACCCAGCCTGACAGTCATCAACCACAGATCCCACCACTGACTGAAGCCTGGCAGTCAAGATCTTAGCAATAATATTATAGATCACATAACAACAAGCAATTGGTCTAAAGTCCTTAACTTTTGTAGGATTAGGAACTTTAGGAATCAAGGTAACAACAGTACAGTTAGCTTGCTTAAGGAGCTGTTTCTTGTCAAAGAATTCCTTAACAGCCAAGCAGATGTCTTGCTTCAAAGTAACCCAAGCTTGTTTGAAGAAAACAGAATTCAGTCCATCAATTCCAGGAGCTTTCCTATCATCAATCCCCTTCAGAGCAGTTTCAATTTCCAAATTAGTAACAGGTTGGAAAAGAAAATCTCTTTGACTAATAGTCAATCTAGGACCAGTTCTCATTATAGGGATATCAATTGCAGGAAGTTGAGTAGCACATGATCCCAGCAAGCCACCATAGAAACTAAGAATCTCACTCTAAATATCATCATGTTTAGTCAGTTTCTCATTTTGATCATTATAAAGAATGGAGATTCTATTAAGTCTATGTCTCTCTTTGACAGAAGAGTAAAAGAAGTGATGATTAGAATCCCCAATATGAAGCCATTGAACTCTTGATTTTTGCCTTAGAGCAGTCTCTTCAATCTTTAGCCACTTCTTAAGAATAGCCACATTGGTTCTCTCCTGTTGGAGCAGGTCAGGATCATAATAAGAATTCTGCAAATGAGTTTGAATAGCATCCAAGTCTGCTCGAGCAATATCAATTTTCTCTAATATGCCCTGGAATTCCTCCTTATGCAGGCCCTTAAGCTTCCCTTTGATCATCTTCAGCCTTGACCAAATAGAAAACATAGCAGAGCCAGCAACCTCATTACTCCAGCACTCATTAACAATAGGAAGAAAATCTTTATGATCAGCAAGATAGTCAAAGAATTTGAAGGGTTTTCCACCTCCAGAAGAAATGCTTGGATAATTTTCAACAAGGTAATTATATGTGTCACTCCTAGTTTTGCTTTTAGTATATAGTTATTGATTTATTGTCTATGTTCATTTATTTTTAAAAAACATACTTGTAATATAAATATATCAAATTTTGATTATTTTATTTTATCTTTATACAATTAAGAATCAAATTATTCTATTTAAGTATGTATGGAAAACAATATAATTGTCAAAATGCAAGAAAAATACTTTAAGTTAAGAAAAAATTAATGAAGATTTGAAAACAAAAAAGGGAAAGAAAAAATGGATGAACATTTTCATCCAGAATTAGTTTGATACTTGTAACAAATTTATTTCATCCAGAATTAGTTGTGGTAATATTACTAATTACTATGGGTTCTAACATGCGCATGCGCGCTATATGGCTAGTTCATTAGGATGAGTTTTTGCAATTGGTTCTAATGTACTACACCTATTTGCAATGGTATTTAATTGTAATTATTTGCATATAGATGATAAATGTTCGAAACTTTTGTTAAGTTAATTTATATTTAGTGAGGAAGAGGCAAAAACTATTAAGTTCTAGAAATAAAATTGGTTGATATCCTTAAAGTACTTATTAAGATAAATCAACTAAATAAGGCATCACCCAAAATTGGCACTAGTAGAAAAATATAAATGAGCACCGAGAAATGCGCACCGATTATTAAAAACCGGCTCGAAAACAAGGCAGGATTTAATTAAAAAAATCACACCGGTTCAAACCGAACTGGTGCAAACTTGTGTTAATGCACTAGTTCTAACTAGTGCAAATTTTTTAAAAAAAAATCTCGCCCCCTACTTTCCCATCTTCTTTCTTTATCTTTCCTGTTTCTTTTTTCATTCCCTCCTCTTCATTCAGAAGTTCCTCTTATGAAATTCAGCAACCCCCTCCACCATTGTCGCCACTTGCATCGAAACCCCCTCCACCATAATCGCCTCCTCCAATGGCCAACACGAAGGCCTCCACTACAGCTGCCTCTATGGTTCTGTTCTCCTATTCATTTGTTCTACGACCACACTGCCCACACATGCATGCAGCCCCCTCCACCACTGTCGCCCACTGCACCGGAATCCCCCCCCCCACCATAGCCGCATCCTCGAACGGTCGGTTCAAAACCGGTGTGAAAGGGGGGTTTTTGAACCGGTGCTAATTTCATATTTTCTAATAGTGTGGAGAGAGTAAAAGATATACACACAGTAGCTTTGAACATAATTAAAATGAACACTTAAAACTTTTTATTTAGAGGAAGCCCCAGTTTATCTCCTTGATAAACAAAATTAGTTTATCAAATGGCAAAATTGTAAATAAATCAACAATTTTTCCTAGTCATCATGGCAAAATTGTAAATAAATCAAAAAAATTTCCTAGTCATCATGACATATTTGTATTAAGTCAACTATTGTGGGGTCCATTTTCTAGTCATGATGGCATATTTGTAAATAAATCAACTATTGTGGGGGTCATTTTTATTAAAAAGTTGTTGATATAATAATAGTTTTGATAAAAATATTTTGTTTATCATGGAGATAAACTTGTATATTGCAATTCTTTTTAATGTAATTGCAATTCTCTTTTGATCTAGCTTCTCAAACTTATAAATGAAAACATATGTAGACAAACATTTTAATGGGTATAAAGATCCACACATTATTCATAAGAGTTCTCTCAAACTTTTTTAAAAGGTAGGGAAATTATAATAAAGAAGTTAAGTGTTGTTTAACAACATCGAAATTTTTTAGATATACTTAGGTAAGGGTGAGCCAGATTAAATATCTGAAAATTATAATATCCAATCTGAAAAGCTTAGGATGTTTGACATTCAAAACTTTTAAAATATTGGATATACCATAAATTCAAAATACTAGATAACTTTTTAAATATAATATATTTTTTTAATCTTTTCTGTAGAAAAAGTAAATAACACCGATATTTGGATTATATAACCATTATTAGAAATCAAAATTCTTTTATGGATATTTATTCTGATATTTGGTATTCGAAAATTTGAAAAGTTGATATCCAAAGTTTTCGAATAAGATATTTCTAGTATTAATTTCCTAACCGAATATAATATTATATTAGGTATCCTAATTAAATTATCGAATCAGATGTGGATCAAATTTTCGAATAGTTATGCTTATCCCTACTAACTTCAGTGCACTTAGAGTTGGGTATGCTAATTTATTTTTTGTTTGCTTATTCTAAATTTTCAAGTGCAAAATGAAAATAAAATTTTTCACAAGAGCCGCAAAACCCTAGCGCACCAAGAGTTTGGTGAATTTTCATATGCTGTTGTCCATTGGTGTAGCTCGTCGCTGGTTTGCAAGGCTGTTTTACTCTTGTTCTATGGATCGTGTATAAGCTTGTAACCTATCATTAGAAAGCTCTTTAAGTCTAGTTTCTGACCAAACTTAATCACTTCAGTTTGATTATCCTAACTAATTTAGGATATTCTATCCTAATTACCTAGCCAATCACAATATTTTAAATCAATTATTATCCTAAAATAATTATGGGATAATCTCATTATTTAATCAATTATTATCCATATAGAATCTTTTGCTTAATAATTATCCAAACTTAACAAAATTAACCACCTTAATTTTGATAATTATCTTTCAAAATCAAAACTTATCCTTTTATTTTAAAAACTGATTTTTATTAAAATAAAATAAAATAATTTTTTTTGAAAAACGCGCCAGCCATCGTGGTGTGGCCAGCTGCAGCCAGCCACCGTGGCAGTACATCGGCTGGTGTACGCTGCACAGAAGCAACACAAGGGCAGCAGCGCAAGCAACCCTTGCGCGGTGTTGTTGTTGCTGCTCCTGCTGTCCAAGCCACCTGCCCAGCCCCGCCCTCCCTCCCGGACCACCTGGTGCGGCAGCCGTCGTGGCTGCGCCACCCAGCCGCGGCTACCGTACCCTAAAACCTCTTTTTTATTTTAATTTAAATTAAAACAATTCTTTTGTTTAAAAAAAATTAATTTAATGTGGTCCAATTAATTTCAAAATTAAATCATATTCAATCTTGAAATTAAGGTTCTTCATGAAATTAATCCCCAATTCAATTTAACTTTTAAATTAAATAATTTGTTCATGAAAAATTCATAATTTAACAAAATCAAATAGATCATAATCATGAATCATATAGCAATCGAATTAAATCAAAACCAAAACACAAAAAAATCACAATTTAGGGTTTGCGGTTTCGAATTTTTGAATTAGGTTGGGGGGTACTAAAATTTCGAACATATTAGGGCGAAAATTCGGACCTTTTATGGCTAATTCTTGAGCAAATTAAACAACTTTTAATAATTCTATATGTTAAATCATATTTAAAATAATCATTGATCCATAGTTAAATTATTCTCCTTCCTAATTGAATTAAAATTGTGGACATTCAAAGAATTAATATTCAATATATGTACATGCATAGGCTAATTGATACCACTGTAAGACTTTAGATACTATAAGGGAAATTGCATGAATCATATTCATAAGCATCTAAACACCAAGATCAATGCATAACACAGAAAAAACAATTAATAATACCTTTGAAGCGTGATTCCACTAGCAATCGAGCAAGAACAAACGGGAGACAAAGAACCCCAAACGTGATTCCTCTACTTGGTCCACGGGCAGAGATTAAACCTTCACTAATGCTAGTTAGTCGTAATTAAACCCTTTCAATTAACCTTCTACGGAGAAGAGAGAAACACGAACTAACCACGAACCACCACACGCGCCACCTAGGGTGGTCGGCCGTACAGACGAGGGGAGGAGAGAGAGGGCCGTGAGAGAGAGAGAGAGAGGGATTAGGGTTTTTGGGACTTGGTTGCTTGAGTCACAATTAACTGACTTGTCAATTGTTATGTCAATCTAAGTCGTGAATCTTATTTATAGATCATATCTCTAAATAAGAGTCCATGTCAAGCCCAAACTCTTAATCCTAATCAAACTACTCTAGTCCAACACCCCTTATGGTTTGTCATGATCTCATGAGACCCGTTAATGGGCCTCTTACTTGTTTAACCCAATACCCTTGTTGTGTGACCTCATAGGATCCATTCTATTGGGCTTTGGACTATTTGATTAGACTAAAGATCATTTATCATATCTAGCAACAGACAATGATGACCCAAAAGAATGAACTTATTATCTCCATAATAGTGATCCTTAATATATTTAGTAATTGCACTTATTGAAGACATAATTCCTTCAATTACAACTATAATAAGTTTTAACAAGTTCAGATAAGTTCAAAGAATATATTTTGGTGCTTTAGCCATCAGAGCGATGATGAGAATCGACCCCTAGATCGGATCTCTTGGAATCGAGAGAGAAGCTCTAACCATTTGAGTTATCCCTCACTCTCAAGTTCAAATAAGATAAGATAAGTTAATATATGTGAAAATCAATTGAATATATGACACACCCTAAATACTTTAGAATTCAATGCATCAACACAGCCTCAACATCATCAACTACAAGTTGATGTGATTAAGAACAAAGAAATCATCACAAGGTTTGATTTCATAGTGACCCATGATCCACTATACTACAGATACAATTATAGGAACATTCTCGATGTTAATTACTACCTCTATTTCTTATTATGTGCAACATTTAGTAACAACAAATGCTATGCATTATGTGCATCAAATGTTTTATTTCCTTTTTAAGTGGCCATTTCTCTCTATCTCTCTCCTCATCACATGCACTATATTTTTCTCTCTCTGATCTATTTAACACACACAAACATATTTTTCCTAGAACTCCGTGTGGCCTTTGATGCACATAATATGAAACGGAAGTAGTATAATATTTAGAAACTAGCATAGTGCCCGTGCGATGCACAATTTATAATTCATATTATTAATACCACGGGAAAAAAACAAAAATAATTCAATTAGTAATAAAGGGCTTATTTTCACTAACAATTTAATTATTAAAAATTTGTTTAGTCGCAATAATGGCCGACACAGAAATTATGGAATGTGATTTGAATAATATTTTATGTCATTGGCGTTTGTCTTAATATTTTATTCGCTATTTTTTTATAATGTTGTTTTATTAATTGTAAAATAAATGAATAACGCTCCACATAACTATATAAGAGAAAATAAACAGAGCATTAAAAGAAAAAATATAAGAGAAATAGACAGATTCATTTCCTATCTACGGTCAGGAAAAACTAAATTTTTTCTTGTCATATCATCCGCTTCAATAGCTATATAATCTAATATTTTTTTTACCCATCGCAGTCACCAAATCTATAGACACAATAACCTTATATCTTACACACTATATATAAATTTTTGACATATTTTTGGCTAGGAACATATAGATCAACTTTTTGTAATAAATTATTTGGAATCAATCAAAGTATAAAATATATTTTGAATCCAATATAATTTATATAACAAAAACTAACCAAAAATATGCAACAAAATATATCAAGTCTTTGTTATCTCATTACAAATATAAGATAAACGAATCAGTGATTGATTGATTGATTTGTTTGTCTTATAGTATAATGCATTAATTGATTGATGTAAATTAGAATATTCTAATTAACAACATTACTATATGTAGAACAATATAAAATTATTGCCAATAATGGTTATATATTTAGTATCGCACCCGTGCAATGCACAATTTTATTTTGAATCAAAATAATATTTTTTCTCAAAATTCTTAAAAGTAATGGCATTGTCAATATATGAATATTACAATGTTAAATACGAGTAGTTGTTGTAAAACATTTTACTCCTATATATATTTTCCTATCAAATGTCTAATTTAACTTGTATTCTTCTCGTTTAGACTGATTTTTGCTTCAATTTTTCTTATGTAAAAAAAAAAGGAAAATGTCATTGCAAGAGACATCGTACAGAAATTGAAAGGACAATTAAAGTTAAATTTATATTCAAGTTTCTAATTTTTTTTAATGTAACATTTCAACTTAATATTCAATATTTGTCAAGGAGTACAACAACCTATAAAATTAATTATAACACTATTTTGTATTGTACCTTTATTGACTCCATAATTGATCTCAAACTAAAGTCTACCAATAATTTTGTTTAAGTTTCAGTAGAAAAAACAATATTAGGCTTTCAATATATAAAATATTTTGTTTCCTTATACCACTTAAATTATATTTATACAAATTATTTATTTTATAACTTGATGACTTTTGTAATCATAGATGAAGTAAATGTTGGAAAGATATTATGAGTTATTTGTAGAATTAAAGTAAGTAAATCTACATAGTTACACTATAAAATTTTTTGGGTAACATTTAAGAATTACAATACATAGAGTATAACTTATTGCTAAAAATAAAATACAAAATTTTGTTAGGAAACCATGAATATCTTATGTATGTATAGAACTTGCTTTTTATTGATAGATTTAAGTTTGAAGTTTAACAAAAATAATTATGCTTGAATATGTAAATAATAATTATTAGAAATATTTATATAAATAAGATAAGCAAATGAGGGAGTGACATTTGTCAGTCTCACATTGAGGCGCTTGTCTTTTAGTATAGTATATAGATAGATAGATAGATAGATTTCTTTCTATGCCAGTGAAACTTAACTTTAATAGTCAACATTAATACATTTCTCATAATATATTAGAATGTAACATTAATAAACCATTTTCATAAGTTGCATATTGCGTATTCGAATATGACATTAATAAACCATTTTCATAAGTTGCATATTGTAGCGAATGTAAAACTAACATAATCATTGCGAAAAAGCATTTTTCTTGAAGTGTTATGGCATGTTCGACATTAAATTTTGTTAATATTTTTGAGTGTTTGACAATTTAGTGGTGAGAGTAGCAAGTTTTTTTGTGGTAGAGGTAATTTTTTTTATCAAAAGCTAAAATTATTAGCTTTTGAAAATTAAAAGTGGGGACCTTTAATTCTATAATTTTAATATTATTTACCAAACAGCCACATATACATTATTTAATTCGTATCTATCTTCACTACTACTAATTTGTTGACAGCTAACATTTGCCTGCATGGCTAACTATTGCCACAACTAACAACTACCACCATAGATTTTGCCGAGCATAACCTATATCTAAATTTTAAAAGTTGAGACGTGCAAAACTCATATGAAATGTTCAGTAACATATATATATATCTGTTTCACCGCGAGTCTGGCTTACACAAAGAATCAACTACTCATTTTGTAAAGCAACTTGCTAATATAGTAGTATGAGGTATGACCAAAATGCATTAACAAATCAAACTAGAATTAATTCAACTCCTACAAAATCCGTAGTCTTGAAGATGCTTGGTTGTATCTATCTACTAAATCCTTTCTTCGAGGATTTGTGAATCTATAATACGATACTACGTATAATATATAGTGCTAATTACGAGATTGTGTAATCTTCCTTGACGATTTACAGCTTAATAGCAATAAAAGTCACCTATAATCTCCCTTGAATTATATGCAACCAAGAATGATTGCTACCAATATCGTTCTTATTGCTACCAATATCGTTATTGACGGGAAATTTTAGAGATCAATTATTAACGCAAGTTATTCTAAAACAAATAAAATAAAAAGGTGAGAGAAAAATAATAGTCCAGTTTGTAATTGGTTGGGGTGTAATTGAATATATAGTGAACTCGAATCTAGGTATATGATGTTCTAAAAACAATATGGAAGATTGGTATCTTTGGCAACTCCTTCATAATGCCCTTCCTAGTAGAGTTACCTTGATCATAGAAACATCGACATATCCACTATCTGCCCTTTATGTGAACTCACACTAGAGCTGTCAATTCCGATAAATGAGTCTGGTTTGAGTTGGGTTTGTGTGGGTCGGGTTCGGGTCGGGTTTGTGTGGGTCGGTTCAACTCGAGTCGGATCAGTTTGGGTTAATGTTGTAACCTATGCGGGTCTGGTTCGGGTTGGGTCATGCTTGAGTCGGGTCACGTTGGGTCATACATCTTATCGGGTTCGGGTTGGGTTAGGTCGGGTCAATAACAGGTCGGGTTACATTCAGGTCAGGTGAATAATAGGTCGGGTTTAATATGGGTTTTAACGGGTTAAAATGAGTTAGGGTCATTCTTGGGTTCAAGTTGGGTTCGATTCAAGTCAATAATTTGCGGGTTATAATCAGGTCAGGTCATTTCCAAGTTGGGTCATGTTCGGGTTCGGGTCTCAAATATTGAGTTATCTGAGTCTCGGATTGATTTCAGGTCTTGATTTCAGGTCGGTTCATATCGGGTTCGGGTACTTTTTTCGGGTTAGTTTGTTAACAGTTTAAGTATTGACGTTCACATTTAATCATTATCAATTTCTTCATTTATTATAAGAGAAATAATTTAAGATAAGTTCATATTCGAGCGAGCTAATAAATTTAAACTACATTTTTTTCACTTATTTTAAGATAAATAATTTCATAAGATGGTCATTAATTTCATATAATATAATCTTATATTCTTATTTGCGCAGTAAACATCATATTCATAATAGAATTAATTTAGAAAGGAGTATGTAACTGTATAGCGTAACTATTATTAATAAGGTGGTCTAAATTGAATTTAAGGTGATTTGAAATCGGGTCAGGTTTATAACAGGTTAGGTTGAGTTTGAAATGGGTCAGGAACATGTCGGGTTGAATTTGGATCGGGTTAATAATAGGTTGAGTTGATTTCGGGTTTGGTTGAATTTAGGTCGGATAGGTCAGGTTAAATTCGGGTTTTGGCGGGTTAAAACAGGTTTGGGTCAATCTTGATTCAGGTCGGGTTCGGTTCGGGTTAATAATTTACGGGTTATATTCAAGTCGGGTCATCTCCGACCAGGTCGGTTCATGTTCATGTTCGGGTCTCAAATACTCATGTTAACTCAAGTCTAGGGTTGGTTTCAGGTCGGGTCGTATTGGGTTCGAATCACCATTTCTCCGAGTTCAAACAGGTCGATTAATATCTGGTTTGGGTAAATTTTTCGAGTTGGGTCAACTTTTGAAAACTCTACTCACAACTAAAGGTATAGACCATTTGTTTCTCTCCGTTATTTTTTAAAGGGATAATCATTCTACTAACGCCATGTTTAGTTACCTTATTTTTACTTATTTCATATCACATCAGAATAAATAAGTTTAGATTAGATGAGGAAAATAAATGTTTAGATCAGATATGATAAAAAAAATAAAATAATAAAATAAAATAAAAACAAAACAAAAAGTTCTGATACACTTTATCGTTTTATGTGTGTTTTTTTATCACTAACTATCACTAATTTCGTAATAAAAAATTATAAAAATTATATATAGCTTGCAAAATGGGGCATTTCCAACAACTTTTTTTTTTTTTCCAATTTTGCCTTAAATCAAACCCAAAGGGCCAAAATGCCCCCAAAACATTGATAAAGAAAGTTTTGGCATAAATTTTTTTTAAAAATAGAAGTTTTTGTTAAGTGATGGTAAAATCTAACTTTATTTTTTATTTAAATGGGTGATTTTTTTTTTAAAAAAAAGATAAAAAAGAAAGATAAAATTTACTACAAAAATCCCACCTTTTTCAAGTCTTCTCAAAATTGTCTCATCTTTCAAAAATTTGGGGAAAACACACCTTTTAAGGGTATCTTTTCAAAATGGTCCAAGTGACCTAAAACCTAAAAAACCAATATTTTTTTTGGCACTAAATCTTCAAAAATAACAATAAAATTAAATTAATAATTAAAAAAAAAAACACCCACCACCAGCCAACCACTCCCTACCCCATCTAACCCGTGTGGCTAGAACTACCCACCCAGTGGAAGGGGTGGTCTGGGCGCCAGCTAAGGACGGAAAGACATTAGTCGGCGCTGGCGTTGAGATGGAGGTTGGGTTGTGCTAGGAGGGGGTAGTGGAGTTTTTTTTAATTAATTTAAATTGTTTCTTTTTAATTTTTAATTATTTGTTAATTAAGTTTTAATTATTTTTATTTTTGATTTTTTAAATTTTAAAAAAAGTTAAATAAAGTAGAACAAGACACGTGTCAAAATAACTAACCTGCAGACCATTTTGAGAAGATTGAAGTAAAAGATGGGATTTTTCCCATATTTTTGAAAGCTTGGACTATTTTGAGAAGACTTGCAAAGGTGGAATATTGTTGTAAATTTTTCCCAAATGAGGTTAATTCTGATTAGGGTGGTTTAAGGGATGGTTATTTACAAAATTTTCTAAAAAATTAAATGGTACATAGGGTAAAAAATTAACGAATATCTTAGAACATGATTTAATTAAAAAGTAAAGATAATAATTATAAAAATTTAGATGTTTGTTTTATATATTTTTATTAGTTAACTATTTTATATATAAATCTGATAAATTTGGGGATTTTATTCTTTTTTTCTAGATAAATTATAAATTTATTTTCACTAGATAAAATAATTGCTAATATAAATTGATAAGATTTTATAATTTATAATTAATTTAACCTATCAAGTTTTTTATACCTGGCCCTTGAAGTTAAATCTTATATCTATTTTTTTTTTTTGTTTTTTGAAGAACTAATTCCTATATATTTTGATTATGTGGCGATTGAATTTTTTAATTCAAATTAACATGCTTTTAAAAATTGATATTAATCACAGAAATAGAACTAACAAAATCTAATAAATCATTAGCTTCCTATTGAAACTAACCTTAATATCAAGTTTGTAACTCAATCTCGATTATTAATCTAATATCGCAATACTTTAACATGTAAACATGTGCAAATTTAATTGCTTAAAGTAAATCAATCAATAGGAAGTCAACACTCGTGCTAAATTTACAAAAAATAACAAAAACAATTTATCCCTTTTAATTAATTCTTGGATCTACAAAATCCTAACATAAACTACACACACTTATCAAAAATCTAAATTAACTAGAGCATATTAATCAATGTTATAAAATCAAGAATTAAAAGCAAAGCATATAAAAAAGATAAAAAAATAAACCAATCAAAGAAAGCAAAGCATAAACAATTTATCCCTTGTCACTAGATTTTGGTGGGCCAAAAGTGGGGACAAAGGTATCCACTGGATCAATAGGCAACGAGTTCAGCTCCCTAAAAGCATGGGGTGTTTAGGGATTCGATCTGCTAGTAGTTATAATGAAGCTTTACTCTTCAAAACTATCCATCGCATGCACACCAACCCCCAACTTCTTGCTGCTAAGATATTTAATGCAAAATCGAATTGTATCTTTTGTCCCCATTCTGATTTGTGCAAACCCCCTCCGGCTTCTTTCTCATGGGTTAGACGCACTATGCACTCTACGGCTATTAAAATGAGGAAGGGTTTTGCCTAGAAAATTGGATCAGGTCATAATGTGTTGGCTTCTAGTTCTAAATGGGTTAACAACAAAATTCCAGTTGTTAACTCGAATCAGAATCTTAGACAGAGTGCGTTATAGAAGGTTAGTGATCTTATAACTCCTTCTTGCTCTTGGAACGTTGGAATTATTCGGGATCGTTTTGAGTGGGATAGCGCATAAGAAATTTTTTCTATGGCCCTTCCAACCGAGGAAGAGGAGGACTTCTTATACTGGCCCTAGCACAGTTCAGGGATCTATACGGTTAAATCAGGGTACACCTACTTAACAAATCCAGAAGGTATGCGAGAATCTCCCCATAGGAAAGAATCTTATGATTTTTTCAAAATTTTATAGCGTCTCGATATTCCCCCTAAATGGCGAATTTTCATGTGGAAACTTGCTGTTAATGGATTCCCTTTCAAGGCTAATCTTCGATCAAGAGGAATTATCCCTGACGCCATATGTGACTACTGTGATCTAAAGGAGGAGGATGGCTTTCATCTCTTTCTTGAATGTTCCATAGCTCGATACGCCTGGGACAACTACCAGATATCGAACTACAAAAAATTAACGGACGCCACTTCGCTAGAGGATTGGATCCGAAGCCATATTCTTCTTTTTTATAGTCAGGATGGAATCCATAGTAATCGCATTCAGGCATTTGTAGCCACTTTGTGGGCTATATGGATTACTCGGAATAAGCGTGTCTTTCAAGGTGACAATGGGTTTTTGGGTTGTTACTTTGGTAATCTGAAGGAGGCCTTCCTCCTTTTGAATGATTACAAAAAGGCGACAACTAGTTTAGAGGAAGTTGCTCAGTTACCAGATTCCTCTTATCAGGCCCCGCCAGGGTTTCTACAGGTCTCGATAGGACAGGTGAATCATATCCTCCGTTTCAATGACTCATTAGCTCCTAGTACAATTCGAATTGATGGTTCGTGGCAAAATTCTAGCAAACGATACGGGGTAGGATGGACAATAGAGAGGTATAACACAGGTGAATTGGAAGCTGGAGGAAACTCTGGAGTTGCAGCCTCAGCTCTACAATCAGAGCTCTTGGCTTGTTCACATGCTTTGCGCTGGGCCAAAGATAATGGCTACCGATCTATGAAGGTTTTAACTGATTGTGCCACTCTTGTTACGACGCTTAAAAGCAAGCGACCCTTGGATATTCACATTTACTGGACTTGGAAGGATATTATTACGATCGGAAGCACCTTTCAGCATTGCATCATCCTCAAAATTGATAGAGCACATGTCAACCTCTCCCATCGTATCGCTAATCAGTGTCGAACTACTTTAAATTTCTTTTCTAATACTGCAGGTTTTGATGTTTTTTTAGTCTAGCCTTTTTCTTTACGTTCGTTCTTTCTGCTATTGTCAAAAAAAAAAAAAAAAAGAAATCTAATCTTGAAATTATGAAAGCTTGAATATCAACAAAGTATGTGGATAAGCAATGCTTAAAAGAACTAGGGAAATTCTCTCTGATAATCACGAACTTTTATTTTTTTTCTCATTGGTAAACTTTGAAACTTTTGTTTATCAATGGTAATCACGAAATAATAATACTAAGCCAATGGTAAGTTAAGTTAAACAATTTGTTAATTACTTAACCATGGTTAAGCTATTTGACTACTAAAAGACACAACTACCCCTAGTTTGAATCAATCCCAACCAATTCTTTCTTCTTCCTTTCTCTTTACACTTCCTTTCTTTTTCCTCCTCCATTACTACACCTCCCTTTCTAGCATCCCTAGCCCCTGCCGACGCCCTGCCTAGCACCGCCGCCGCTACCCACTTCACTTCCCCGCATCCCCCGCCCCAGCCCACATCTTTTCCCCGCATCCCCCGCCCCTGCCTCACTTCTTTCCCCTCATTCCCTATCATTCTCCGTCAAAATACAGAATAAAAACCCTACCACTTCCCTCAAAACAACTTAAATCTATACCCTTCTCCCTTCGAAACACAATGTAACCTCACTCATACTTAAATTCGAGGGTGTTTGAAGAAGTTATTCATATCAAATTGACCTCCTCTGCCACCGTCCACGTGTTTTTGTTGTTGATTTGGTTTATGTAGTTTCGGTGGTGATGAGAGGATAGGGAGGGTGGGTCGCCGGATGGGGTTACGTTGATGGATTGGGTTAGGTCGGGTTTTGCGGGCAGATTTGGGGGCAATGTTGTTGAATATTTTAGGGTTCAATTAGATTGAAAATCTCATAATATGCTTAGTTTTGAGTTTATATGAGATTATTGTATTCAAACAATTATAAACATCAACGAATTACTGAATTGTATATTGAAACATGGGAGGATTGGTCATTGGTGCTCTGATTTGTCATTAGTTTAGGTGTTTGATTGGCATTGCGCCATTGCATAGTACTAGTGTTTTATTGGTGATGATTGCTAGCTTTCCTGTTTGCATTGGCTTAAGTAGTTTCGGTGCTTGTTTTGGGATTGAGGTGTCGGTGGTGGGGGTCTCAGGCGGGTAGGGGTTTGAGACTCCATCATCTGGACCGAGTTGAGCGTTGATAAGGGGAGGCGGGTTGGCTAGTGCCTGGGTAGGTGGGGCTGTGGGGAGGGGTTTGAATTTTTTTTTTGTTTTATTTTAAAAAAAATAATTTAAAGGGTATTAATGCAAATCCATTGTTATTTAACCAAGATTAACTCTGGTTATTTGTTTATTGATATTTCATTATCATTAATGTTACCATTGGCTTATAGTATTATTTCGTGATTACCATTGATAAACAAAAGTTTCAGAGTTTACCTTTGAGAAAAAATAAAAGTTCGTGATTACCAATGAGAATTTTCCAAAGAACTAAAAACTCTCTAAAAAGAATATATATATATATATATATATATATATATATATATATATATATATATATATATATATATATATATATATATATATATATATATATATATAAAATTACACTCTAAAAACGTGCTTTGAACTTGGCCTAAAATCACACGCACCCGATCGGGCTTGCTATATGCACAAGAACATGGTCTGGCCAACCACCATATATAAGGCCTAAATCTTCTACAAGCGCTATCAAGCACAAAAAATAACAAATTACATTCCAGCAGTATCCCGTTACTTTTTTTTTTTTATGATGAATTTCCTTTCTTCAGTATCTTCGACTTCTTTTTAACCGCCATTACTCTTCTTCATTTTCAATTTTCCTGCCACTTCCATTTAACTCTCTCTTTAGTTTTCTCTACAATTCTCTCTAATTTCTGTCTTCCATTACAATTTTCTTTAATTATCTCTCATCTAAATTCGCTAATTTTTTAGCCCCATTGTTAAAAATGACTAAATACAATATCATAAATCGAAAGGGGAAAAAAAGGATTGTCTACTTGTAAAATTGTACTGTTGGTGATTTTCATGTAATTTTAAAACCCTAATTTTTTTTTGTCATTTTAAAGTTTTATAACGCTTTTCACTTTTTTTGTTCTATATTATATTGTACCTTCATTATATGTATTGTGATTGTAATTCGTAATGTTTTGCTTGTTATTTAATGATTTTTAAGTTGAATTTTGTTGTGTCTTTCTGTTGTTTTCTTTGTAATTTAAAGTTCATTTTTGTTGTATGTTTTATTGTTTTGTGTTTGTGTTCATTTTTGTATTTCTTTTTCCATTAAAGTCTAATGTTAACTTATTGTCATTTGATTTTGTTTTATGTTTGATCGTCCTAGTGTTTGTGTTCATATTTTGATTTTTTGACTTTTTCTTTAATGTTGATTCAATTTCATTCGAATTTGTTGTATGTTTGATTGTATTGGTATCGTGTAAGTATTTATATCTTTTTGAATTTTTGTATAATATTGACCGAATTTCATTTGATTTTGATAATTATCTTGTTCACTTGATGTTTAGATAGTTTTTGATGATTTTGTCAAAAAAAATATATAGTTTTTGATGATGTTTTAATAGTTATTGTGCTCTTTAGGTTAGTGTTTTAGGCATAGTTTTACAGACTATTTGATTTGTAGTGATACTCACTAGTGGAATAAATGTCATTTGCTGTGCACCATTTACTACACACCTATGTATAGAACACTGCATATAATAGTTAGTCAACGTGGGTCAACAATTTAATGAATTAATTGCAGCGTTCTTTGCTAAAAAAACGCTGCAAAAAAGCTAATTTTTTTTATTGAGAATTATTTGCTGCATTCCCAACAAGTGAATCCGAAATTTGATAGGATTCTAATGACTCAATAGCACCCACGTTGCAAATAACTCGCTTTATTGCAACGTTCTCTAGTTCTAAACGTTGCGAAAAAGGTAATTGCAACGTTTCTCTTGTCATTTTGGCTCCTTATAAAGAAGGAAGTGCAATCTAAAGTCATTTTAGCTCCTTATAAAGAAGGGTATATCTTCTATGAGCTCTTAACTTGATGCTAAATGTCATTTTTTGACTATTTACACTAAAATCATTTATTTATTCCTATAGCAGTGACATAGATTTGTCAAAGGTAAAAAATATTGTCTAGGCTTACATATATATTTGATAGGATAAGCTTTTAAGTTTTCATGCATTTTACCAATTAACTAAAGTTTGTTGTTTTCTCTCTTTAGTTTTTGTAGGATTACATTCAAAGAGAAGAACCATACTCTAACGAGGAATTAAATCAAGTTTGAGAACAATGGGCAAAGTATTTTAGGGATAAGTATTTATTGGTTGATGTCACCAAATAATTTTGTGTGATTACTTATGCCTTATTTTTAATATTGAATGTGATTACTTAGGTTGATATTATTTTATGTACATAGGTAGTGTTCTTATTGTGAGAAGGGTGAGAAGCAATTACAATCCTTAGATTTGTCAAATCCAATGGTTGATATTTAACTCACTTCGTTAATGGCATAACTTGTAATTTTCACCGACTTTACTTGAGAAATAAAGATGTTATTCATTGATCACTCCAACCAGTCCAACGAAGGAAAAAGCCACTACTCGAATCCCCTTACTTCTTCTCTCTCCTCTGACCAACAACGACGCCGGAAGTAACCACTTCGCAACCACCGTCTCTGCTACCTCACGACTGTTTTCTGCCTTTGTTCAATTTTAGGCCTCCACAACCACTACTTCTTTCTCTTAATTTTTTTTTATTTTTTATTTTTTTTTATTATGTGGGTTCAGTTCTTTTGCAAATTAAATTAATAAAGAATGACTTGCAAAAATTCATTCTAGCTTATACTACGTTTTTATTATTTTGAGGAATATGAAGAGTTTTTTTTTTATCATTTTGAAGTTTGATTTGGATTTTGCAAATTCTCTTATTTTTGCGTTAAAAAACATCCACTCACTTTGATGAGTCAAACAAATTAATGAAAAGAGATTTGATGTACTTGTCTTATATATAATACTAATGTACCTACAATAATATACTACTACTGCATTAATAGTGTATTAAAAATGCATTTGTAGTATTCTGCTAATGTATCTATAGTACTCTGTTAATGTATCTATAATGCTACTATAAGAATATAGATTTGATCGCCTGTACTACTTTCTTTTCATAGTCAATTGCATGTTGAGTGCAAGGAAATGTGAATTTAGGTTGATACTCCTTCCATTTTTAAATACTTGCTTCATTTCTATATGCGCGGAGTTTTAGGAGAAATTGGATAAAGAAATAAAATATGGAGGTAGTGGGGTATGTAGGTGGAAGAAAAAAAAGTGGTTAAAAGCAAATTAAAAGTAGTGATGAGAATTGGAGGAGAGAAAATATAAAATTAATAAAATATGATTTATGTTGGGTCCACTAGTTGATAGAAATGAATTAAATATTGTAAAAGCTTTCCAAATAAGAAAATGGAGCGACTATTTAAAAACGATCGGAAAAGAAAAGTGGAGCAATTATTTAAAAACAGAGGGAGTATATAAAGAAAATCATGTCTCTAATTGTACATTTTTCTCTTAATTTTGTCGATGTAAATGCAATATATACTTAATGTATCTGCAATATATACTTACCGTATCTATAGCAATTTCTGAATAATATAAACTTTGGGGGGCATCCACTTTAAACAAGATAATTTACCTACAATCTAGAGAACTGGTTAAAATTTTTGTTTTTTTGTTTTTTGTTTTTTTTTTTTTTAATTATAAAATCGTTTAATACTTTAATTAACTCATAAGCAAAATATTAAGTATGATTACTTGTTAAAAAAACTTAAGTATGGTTAATTTCTTAAATAGCTCTTAATTAAATTATTAACAAACTCCTAACTAAATAATTAATTAATTTTTCCTAAAAAAATTAGTAATTATTTTTTACCACCCCTGTTTAGGGTAAAAATACCCCAAATATGTGGTTCAATCCCATAGAGACATGTGGCCCAAATTAAAAGGCGACACGTGTCCCTATAGGAAGATGACACGTGTAAACCTTAAAAAAGATCACGTGAAAAAGATAGTAAAGAACCTCCATACATTAGGAGGCCTAAACCCCGAGAAAGTCGAAAAAGGCGCCCCTAGGACCCGTGCCCTCTCTTGATTGCGCCGCCAATCAGAGCATAGAAAATTAGGGTAATAACCATAAGGGGCACAATTCCCTACCCCTATAAATACCCCAATCATTTATGATGGGAGGGGTGGATTGTGACATAACATTAGAAAGAGCACTAAATGCTCCAACTTCTCTTTACTTTCTCTCTCTAGTCTTTCCTTTTTCCAGTTACTAACTTGACCCTCGTAAGAGAATATTCCGGTTAACGGAATATTCGTTATTTTGCAGGTGTCCAAGCCCATCCGTCTGAAGAGTGTGACCAGTATCCTAAGGGAATCTAAAAAATACCCGAAACAACCATTCCCCTGCCTCCTTCACCAAATGACCACCACTCCCCCCGGAGCAGCCCGCCCTCCCCTAACCCACTCCCCGGCAGTGCCCAACCCCCCTCCATCGCCAGTTTGCCCTTTCCCCCTGTTGTTGGCTTGTTGCATGCACCTCCCTTCCCCCCGAAACACTAAGCCAAAACCACCGTCCCTCTCCACGAAATCCCCATAAAACTCCCTCCCCCACCATCGAAACCCCCAACTGCCCTTCCCCCAACCCTCAAAAACCCTAGCCGCTAGGATTTAGGGGTAGGGGAGGAGCAATTTGGAATTTAGGGGTTAGGGATGGAAGTTTTAAGTGGTTTTCGTGAGGGTTGTGGGAGTCAGGGTAGGTAATGGGAGTGGCTGGGATGTCGAGGTCGGGGTTTCCGGTGTTGGGGAAGTAGCCGGGGGCTGGCCGGAGGTCGTCGGACGACCGAGTGCCGAGAAAGGGATGCTAGAAGACTAGCAGTGAAAGTTTTATTTCTTTTAAAAATTAAAATATTGACGGTTTTTTCACCATACACCCCTGAGTTTTTTGTTTATTCACTAAATACCCCTAAACTTTTCTAAATTTATCATATACCCCCGAGTTTTCACAAAAATACACCATATACCCTTGATGACTAATGATTGTTAACATGGTTAGTCAATAGGGTTAATTCTGACTTATAACTACCTTAAATACATTCTCCTACCTCCAAAACCACCCATATTCCCTTTTCACACCCATAAAACCACCCCAAATTTCCTTTTCTCATCCTTAAAACCAATCATACGGATATAGTTATGGAGATTTGGAGTGGTTTTGGGAGTTGGAAAAAGGAGAGGAGTGGTTTCAGGGATGAGGGGAAAGATTTAAAGTGGTTTCGATGCATAATTAACCAAATTCCACTCATCTTGTTGTCATTAGGGATATATGGTGAAGTTTTGTATCATCTCAAGGGTATATGGTGAATTTGAAAATTTTCAAGGGTATATGGTGAATAAATAAAAAACTTAGGGGTTTACGGTGAAAAACCCGAAATATTAAATAAATTTTTAAAAATTAAATAAAATTGTTTAACCAATCAAACAATGACACGTGTCCTATAAACCTATTAATCAAGTCAGCAACCGATCATAACTTATTTAAAGCAGATGACCACCAAATTAAAATTTGTATTATTTAGAAATAACCAAAAGATTGACTTGTTTTTTGCAGACTGCTCAAAGTTTGTATTATTTTTGACAATTATATATATATATATATATATATATATATATATATATATATATATATATATATATATATATATATATATATATATATATATATATATAAGGTAGAGTGTGCTACACATAATAATCAAAGTTCAAGCAAAAAAAACTACTATTTGTTGCGCGTCTTGATATAGTATGCTGCAAATAATAATCAACGTTCAAGCAAAAAAAAAATAAGACTATTTAATTTGCAGTGCACGTAGTTTATGCAAATAATGTATTTTAATTGCATCGCTCACATGTATAACGTACGAAAAACTCTACGAAAGGGGGTTTGAGAACGCTACAAATGATGTTTTTTCCATTAAATTAATAACTTAGTAATAATATGGTTTTTGTTTGATATATAATGTTTTAGGGTTAATAAGTAATTTATAAGTGTTACTTATTTGTTTTTTTTAAGAATTATGTAGATTATTTGTATTTTGTAAGACATATTTGTTATTTTTAAGATGTTACTTGTTGTTCTATTGTTGTTCATAAAATTTTACGTAATTTGTTAACATATAAATAATTTCATATAATTATTTTCATGTAACCTAAAAACTTCAATCTTATTAGCTAATTTTAATTTATTATTTACATTCAATTCACAAATTATAGCTAATTTAATTTTTACTTTCCACATTACATTTTTAAAGTATAAAATCGAAATATTTCTTTTTATGAATAGCATGGGTACACTCATTCCATAATCGCAGCCCATCTGTATGTGCTTTATACAATAATTTATGTTGTTCTACCTTGATTTATACTCATTGAATTTTTTTTAGCCATTTTTTTTCCATTGTATATGATTAAATAGACAATACTTTTGCTTCAAAGAAACCCATAGCTAGTTATTGCATACAAAATTCTTAATTGATAGTCAACTTGTTTACAAAGAGCTGCAAACGCACATTTGTTTTGTGGATGTTTGATTGGTGGTTGAAGTATCCTCACATCTTTCACAAATTCTCATTGGTATTTATGATTAGACAAAATATCAAAATGCCTTTGAGTTGATTTTTATGTATGTTGTAAATGTTGATGCGTATAAACATTAATATATAGTTACGTAAAATCCGTAGTTAACATAATAGCACAACAACCGAAGAAATAACTTGGAAAAAAAACATAAGTAAAACAAACCTGGTAAAAGTTTTCATCTGCTATGATTTTATAAAATATATCAATTTTCAGATTCCCCACAGCAACGTGAAACAAACTACATGATTTGATACTATGCTGAAAAATCAAAATCGTTTTCTTAATAGTTATATGTTTGCTTGTATATAAATAAAATGATATTTTGCAAATAAAATAATGTCACCTTGAGATACAATATCTTACATGACTTAGGATCATTAAAATCCACGTAAGCATCATAAACATTTAAAAAAAAAACCATAACAGAGTATAAGATAAGGAAAAAAAATAATTAATTTCATATATACTTCTAAAATGAGAAAATACAATTAAGTTTATTTCCTTGATAAACACAATATGTTTATCAAAAGGCAAAACTGTAAATAAATCGACAACTTTTTATTAAAAATGAACCCACAATAGATGATGTTCTTACAAACATTTATCAATATGTTAAATTTGTCATTATGAAAATTTAAATTGTGACGAACCTAATAACATCTCATATGAAGTATAAATATACAAATCATTAAATCTAGTAAAAGTGAAAAGTATGAATAATGTAAAAGTCAAAGTGTGGCAAGTTAATTGAAAAAAAAAACGAAAGAAGTATGTATATTCTAATAAGAAAATTATGTGAGTATGTATGTAGATTGATCATGGAAAGAGATAAAAAATTTAAATACTCCATATATAATAGAAATTGGGGAAAGTGAGTAGAGAAAAATAATACGGAGTAAAATATGAAGAGAAGTTAACATTATGAAGATGTGATAAATCATATTTATATAGGGTTTTTATACAGGTTTATAGTACTTTAATAGCTCTTTTTTGGTTTTTTAGTTGCTGTTTAGAGCCATATTTACATAAGTTGTCCATTTTATGCTCCATTATACTTCGTTTGTGTTTTCTTCATGTTATAGATGATTTCGTAATCATTTGGATGCTTTTAAAACGTTTAGAGTTTATTCAAAAGATATTTAGGCGAAAAGTCGATAAATTGGGTGTGTTGATAGAAGAGCTTTCGTTTGTGGATGTTGATTTTAAGAATATAATGCATAAGGAATGAATATAAAATTCCTAAGGGTCCTATGCACCTTTTGGAAATAAATTTGAGTTAACAATGAAATGAAATGATGATCTCTGTAAAGAGTCCAAACAGATCTTTATTCACTCTTTGTATCATAACTTGAGAGGGAAATAAATATGATTTATCTTCCATAATTAAAATAAGATTTGATTCTATCTTATACCTAAAATAGAATATATGATATTTTATGGTTGGTCATGAATAATATATGATATTATCTAATTGCGGTAATTTAATTAAAATATGAGATATTTAGGTGCCATGTTTCCTTAATTATGAACATTCGGTGTTGTAGTTTAGAAAAGCATGATGAGTGATTTATTATATGGCACTTTATAATATATGATGTTATTTATTGCTATATATAGACTAGTATGGCCCATAGATTCTAAATACAATATGCGCATCGTTTCGTATTTTTATAATCTAAATACGGTCTGCGTACCATTAAGTATTTTTGTAAATTATTTTATTTTATTTAAGTAGTAGATAGAATAGAATAGTATTATAGGTTGCAGTTGATCTAAGAAGCCAATGGAGTGAAGGCCTAAAGGAGCTAGATTGATGAGATCCATGAAGGTTCAAGTGGGAGTTTTATTTTATTAGTTTTTAGGATTAAGGGGCCATACTATGTCATTTTATTTATGCATTAGTAGATTATGCATGTTAGATTTTATTTATGTTGATTGATAATGCGCTAGAGTTCACTAAATAATCACAACATAATAAATCTAGGTCCGGGTAATATTGAGGTTGCTTTTCCAATTAGATACCCAACAATCCTTTGATCGTGAGTGATGGGTCGGCCTCAGCAGAGTGTCACTTGTTATCTTGGGTAATTTGGGGTAGATCACGTTCTACATATTTAATTGGTTATACTCAACAAGGTTACCTAAAGAGTTTAGAACCTTGAAGCAAAGGGTAATAAATAAACATGTGATGGTTAATTATTCAACCACGAGTTACAAGTGTTGTAATTAGTAAAGAGTTTACTCACCTTGAAATGTAATGCTTGATGTTAGGGCCTTAGTCCGGTAAACTATTACACAAATAAAGGGTCTTGGAATCATTTAATTCAATTGGGATAAATTAATATTGAATAAAATGTTTTAAAGTTACCAATTTAATACGCTTATGGTACTTTAATTTTATTAAAAATAATTATTGAACTTTGCCTCGTTTTGATTTTTGTTTGTAGATGAATAGCTTTAACGACAACATTAACTTGCCAACCAAACTGAAAACAAGGCTAAATCTCATAAACTTTAGGGAATGGGAAGAAGAGTTAAGAAATGTTCTTAAGAGCCACAAGCTTGAGACTCGACTCTATATTCCCATTTATAGCAGATTCCCAGTAGGTTTCACTCCTGATAGGCACCCGAAAGATGTTTCGGATGTAGAGAAAATCAGGAATCTCATATTGGCATCTATTCCAACTTGTTGGAAAAGAAGGTTCAAGGACTATGAGGTGACCAAACTGCATAACTGTCTACGTGCCATCTGTCGAGGTGGCATTGGTGCATTAGGAAGTGGAGGCATCAACGGTCAGAATGTTAGAGAGGTCGTTAATTCAATCCCTCAAATATACTACTCTTGGACTGACAGTGTAAGGTTTGAGACTTATAATATTCATTGTAAGATAATAGCTATGAAACTCATTCTTGGTCAGTCAGTTAAGAACCATGTGAAGGAACTGATTGATTTAATCAATCGGATGGATATCTTAGGGAGACCGTTTGATGATGAATTTGCACATGACACTATTCTGTTTTCAGTCCATGATGGATTTGATCTCGTCAAGCTAATTCATGATAATGAAGGCTCGATAGTGACACTAGTCAATCTTTTGATCAACCACATAGAGTAGTACTTGAAGAAGGAGGGAAGCCAATGCTTCTATTTCGGTAGGTGGTCTTGCCACATACCAGGTTGTCCCCACGACACACCAGTGAAAACGGAAGGTAAGGATTTGCCTAATGTTTTTTTTTGTAGAAATTAACCTTACTTCCTCTTCCACATGGGTATTCGATACCGGTTGTGGTGCTCACATTGTTAATCAAATGCAGGGCTTAAGAGTGAGTAGAAGGCTAGCTAAAGGGGAGATGATGCTTCGAGTAGGAAATGGAGCAATTGTTGCTACACTTGCTATTGGAAGCTATGAACTCAAGCTCCCATCTGGACTCGTTTTGGTGCTTAATAACTGTTATTATGTTCCTACGATTACTAAAAACGTTATTTCAGTTCCTGTTTTAGATACTGAAGGTTTTTCATTTGAAATTTAAGACAAATGTTGTTTTATTTAAAGGGAAAATATGTTATATGCTAGTGCTAAATTGGTTAATGGTTTATATGTATTAGATTATACGACCCATGTCTACAACATAGATCATAAAAAGCAAATAACAGATGGTTCAAACCCAACTTACCTATGGCATTGTAGACTAGGTCATATTAACCAAACGCGCATCTAGGATTTACATAAGGATGGACTCTTTTCTTCATTTGATTACGAATCATTTGAAAACTATGAGTCATGCTTGCTAGAAATGACCAAGTCACCCTTTTCGGGAATAGGTGAGAGAGCTAGTGATCTTTGGGACTCATACATATAGATGTGTGTGGACCAATGAGTTCAAAAGCTAAGAGTGGATTTAGTTACTTCATTACTTTCACTGATGATTTAAGTAGATTTGGTTACATTTACTTAATGAAGTAGAAGTCGGAAGCCTTTGAAAAGTTCAAGGAATTCCATAATGAAGTACAAAATCAACTTGGGAAAATAATTAAAGCACTGCGATCTAATCATGGTGGTGAATATTTAACCCAAGAATTTGATGAACATCTGATTAATTGTGAAACACTATCATAGTTAACCCCTCCAGGAACACCACAATTAAATGGTGTATCAGAAAGGAGGAATAGAACCTTGTTAGACATGGTTCGATCCATGATGAACTTTACTGATCTTCAAATATCGTTCTGGGGATATGCATTGGAAACAGCTGCAAAAGTACTAAACAGAAGCCCGTCCAAAGCGCTAGAAAAGACTCCATATGAAATGTGGAATGGAAGAGCTCCAAAGTTGTCTTTTCTTAAGATTTGGGGATGTGAAGCCTATGTAAAATGTTTACAAGACGATAAACTAGGCCCTAAATCAGACAAATGTTTCTTCGCGGGTTATCCCTAGGAAACAAGAGAGTATTACTTCTACAATCGCGAAGATAACAAAGTGTTTGTTGCTCGCGATGGTGTCTTTCTAGAAAAGGAATTTCTCTCTAGAAAGCCAAGTAGGAGTAAAGTGGTTTTCGAAGAAATTCGAGACGAGCAACAAATGGATGTGGATAACACCATATTAGAGGCGAGGGCGCATGAGTCGGTTAATTCGACAAATCATGTGTTGGAGCAAGCTAATTCGACTAGCGAGACTCTTATCGTCCCACTTGAATCTAATTCTTGCGAAAATCTTCAAAGAGTTGGAGAGAATATTTCTATTGTTGCTCCTACCCTACATAGATCTGCCAAAATAAAAAACAAACAGTTTGTTGAGGTTTTGTTAACTGAGGATTCTGAAATCTTCTTATTGGAGAATGAAGAACCTTCAACCTACAAGCAAGCTTTGGCGAGCCCCAACTCAAATAAGTGGCTTGAGGCCATGAAATCCGAAATGGAATCGATGTTTGAAAATGCTGTGTGGACCCTGGTAGACTTGCTTGATGGGGTAAAACCTATTGGTTGCAAGTGGGTCTACAAGATTAAAACAGACAAGAATGGAAATGCCTACATCCATAAAGCAAAACTGGTTGCAAAAGGGTACAGACAGATTCATGGTATTGACTATGATGAAACCTTTTCCCCCAGTAGCTATGCTTAAATCCATTCGGATTCTTCTAGCGATTGTTGCATTTTTCAATTATGAAATTTGGCAGATGGATGTCAAAACCACCTTCTTGAATGGGTTCTTGATGGAGGAAGTATATATGACACAACCTGAGGGTTTTGAAGATCCAGAAAATCCTAGAAAAGTGTGCAAGCTTCAGAAATCCATTTATGCATTGAAGCTAGCATCAAGGAGTTAGAATCTTCTTTTTGATAAGGCAATCAAACAGTTTGATTTTCTCAAAAGCGAAGAAGAACCTTGTGTATACAAGAAGTCCAGTGGGAGCAGCGTGGTTTTCTTAGTCTTGTATGTAGATGACATACTACTCATGGGAAATGACATACCAATGCTTGAGTCAGACAAGGAATGGTTGAAGAGTTGTTTTTCCATGAAAGACTTGGGTGACGTCGAGTACATTTTGGGAATCAAGATCCATCGAGACAAAACTCGAAGGATGATTGGACTAAGTCAAGAGACTTATATTGATAAGGTTCTTGATAGGTTTGAGATGAAAGACTCTAAGAGAGGATTTCTCCTCATGTCCCATGGCATTACGCTCAGTAAATCTCAGTGCCCTCAAACGCCAGATGAGATGAGACGTATGACTAGTACCTTATGCTTCTGCAGTAGGGTCTATTATGTATGCCATGATGTGTACAAGGCCGAATGTTTCATATGCTCTTAGCATTTGTAGCAGATTTCAGGCAAATCCAGGTGAAGCACACTGGACAGCTGCAAAGAACATCCTTAAGTACTTGAGAAGGACTAAAGGAATGTTTCTAGTATATGGCGGCGAATATGAGTTGGTTGTCAAGGGCTACACCGATGCGAGTTTCCAAACAGACAGAGATGACTTCAAATCCCAGTCAGGGTACATTTTCTGTCTGAATGGAGGAGCCCTGAGCTGGAAGAGTTCGAAGAAAAGCATTGTCGCAGACTCTACGACAAAATCAGAGTGTTTGGCTGCCGTTGAAGCAGCTAAGGAGGAAGTTTGGATTAACAAATTCCTCACAGAGTTGGACATTGTACTAAGTGCTCAGAAAGGAATTGAGCTGTATTGTGATAACAATGGCACCATTGCTCAATCAAAGGAGCCAAGGTCACACTTCAAATCCAAACATGCTGAGAGGAAATATCACCTCATTCGAGAGATCATTGGCAGAGGAGATGTCAAGATGTGCAAAGTTTATACGGATGAGAACATCGTTGATCCACTTACTAAACCCCTTCCATTGCCTAAGCATGAGACTCATGCTAGTGTAACTGGATTGAGGCTGATAATGTAATTTAAGTTGTATTTGTTTAAAGAAAACTTATTACATAAGAAATACATTCATTTGTAGAATTATTTTTAATCATAAATTTATTATTTCTCTTATTTAATTATGGTTTCAATATTAAATAAAATGTCCAAAATAATTATGGATTGATGGGCTCATCAGGTTGATGACCTGGTGAATGAAACCTCACAGGTGAACAAAATCCATATATTATTTAAGTTCCTAGTTAGAAATCATTAAAGTGGACAAAAATGATTTTAATACAAGGACTACCATGTAAGGTTGATTGGATAGCGCATTTTCATGGGTTATAGGGGCATACTGATGATGCTCGAACATGGATATGCATGAATAATGCATGATCGAACTATAGACCTACTTTGAAGTTCAAGTATAAAGCTTCTGAATACATTAGTGGATTCCTTTGACATGAGTGGAACATGGATTCCATTCAATGATTGATTTAACTGTGGTACATTCAAACGTCTACTCGTAACTGGAGATTATAAAGGGTGTTTCCTGGTTACTTCAAAAGTTGAGTGGGAGCTTTGGTTTCACAAGATTGGATTGAGTATACCTATTTAAATAGGAATGTGTCTTGGCCCCTTGAAGAGGGAGAATTTAGAAAATGCATGGCCATGCTCAAATGGATTACACGGTAATCATTTGTCTTGTAATTCTAACTCAGATTTCAAGAAAAGATTTGTAAATTAATATGATCTCGACATGAGATGCAATCATATTATCAAATCGACGCACATTGACTTAAGGAATTTGAATATTGAGCACTTGTCTGAGACAAGTGGGAGATTGAAGGAATTATGCCTTCGATAAGTGCAATTACTAGATATATTAAGGATCACTATTATGGAGATAATAAGTTCATTCTTTTGGGTCGTCATTGTCTGTTGCTAGATATGATAAATGGATCCTATAAGGTCACACAACAAGGGTATTAGATTAAACAAGTAAGAGGCCCATTAATGAGTCTCATGAGGTCATGAAAAACCATAAGGAGTGTCGGACTAGAGTAGCTTGATTAGGATTAGGAGTTTGGGCTTGACAAGGACTCTTATTTAGAGATATGATATATAAATAAGATCCATGATTTAGATTGACATAACGATTGACAAGTCAGTTAATTGTAACTCAAGCAACCAAGTCCCAAAAACCCTAATCCCTCTCTCTCTTTCTCTCTCTCTCCCTCTCTCACGGACCTCTCTCTCCTCCCCTCGTCTGTACGGCCAACCACCCTAAGTGGCGCGTGTGGTGGTTCGTGGTTAGTTTGTGTTTCTCTCTTCTCCGTAGAAGGTTAATTGAAAGGGTTCAATTACGACTAACTAGCATTAGTGGAGGTTTAATATGTGCTCGTGGACCAAATAGAGGAATCACGTTTGGGGTTCTTTGTCTCTCGTTTGTTCTTGCTCGATTGCTAGTGGAATCACGCTTCAAAGGTATTATTAATTGTTCTTTATGTGTTATGCATTGATCTTGGTGTTTAAATGCTTATGAATATGATTCATGTAATTCCGCTTATAGTATCTAAAGTCCTACAGTAATTTGAATTTAGGTAACCCTTATCAAAACTTATTTTTCCTGAATTGATCACTGACCTCATGTTGAAAGTCTAAAGATAGCCCTACAACTACAAGCTAAGAATGTTTTTAAACCTAATTAGATTGCAATGTAGAATGAAGGTGGCTACGTTGACATGTTGATGAGGGAGTGTTAGGAAAATAAACACCAAATACATGTGAATTGGTACTAGTTACCCCGTGTTGAAAAAATAGAGAGAAAATGACTAGCATATAGAATTAATGCACTAATTCACTTACCACTGATTAGTATTAGGATGAAATCGTGTTGGACTTATATATGGTCCCTTTTCCAATGTGGACTTGTACTCGACCTAATAAAGTTTATCGATACAACATTCCATACATCCCAAGAAATCTCTATATTCATTAATTCCCGTTTAAAATTCAAAGTTAAAAATATATATTTTGGAACGAAGTCTAATTTATTTTTCAAAAAAAGCCGAGGGATGTACCAGAAATTCAAATATTAATAAACATCAAAGAAGCATGTATTAGAACCATCTAATTAAGGATTAGGAGATCTATTATAATGAAGACATAGATTTGGATTCGTGTGTGATGCACTGTCATTAAAAACTTTTCTCTTGATTCATGTGTTAAGTTTGTTAACCACACTTGAAACATTAAACCAATGCATGTTTATTTATAATCAAAAGATTAAGCATTAGCTGGCTAATAAGGAGGCTTTTGGTAACAACATTGAGGCAAATGTTTCAAATAGAAATACGTATGTGTATCTTATCAAAGCTGCCTTATTCACGAGGCAATGCTTACAAGGATGCATGCGCTGGTGCCCACGTGGAATTTGGTGGAAAGGGTATCTTGCATTGCAAGTTATTTATAAAACCTGCAGCCACTTTAATTTCTCTTCTTAGAATTGGGAATATATATATACAAAATTATCCATTAGGGGTTTTCCTGCTACAAAAACATATATAAAAATTTGTATAAGCCGGCCGATTTGATGGCAAGACAATTAATTAAATGACAATTGAAAAAAGCTGAGAGTGAGGGATAACTCAGGTATTTAGAGTTTTTCTCTCGGTTTCAGGTGATTATGGGATCGATTCTCATCACTCGTTCTTGTAGCTCTATAAACACCAAAAAAACAAGTAAAAAAAGTTAAACTCAATAGTCAATAAAAATGATAAATATATATAAGACCATCTTAACTAGGCATGTCATATTTGCTTCAAGTAGTTTGAGCCAGGGCTTAGAATCTTCCGAAATGAAGAGTAATAGAAGACCTAATCGATAAATTTTTTAGTTATAAACGTGTAAGCACAAAAAATATTACTTTTTTTCCCTTTCTATAATACGTTGATATTCTTGTTTGTTTGGTGTATGTACCTCTTAATTAGTTTGCTATTACAATAAGGTTATTTTTTTTGAGTTGTTATGGTTTGCTCTACTCTACTAAAATTTGTTCTTCTCTGCTCTGCTGAGTATTAACAATCTATTAACATCTATTCTGCTCTGCTTAGCTCAGAAGCTCAGAAGAACAGGCCTAATTTTAGTGACACATTTATGTACTTCTTTATGAACGAAAATTAGGGTAAAAGTTTGTTGTTCAGGAGAGGTATTTAGTCTACATTCATGATAAATAAATTAGGCTTAACTGGCAAGACCAAAATATTATGAGTTTGGGCCACACTGGAATCCATAACTGATAAATAATAATAAAAATAAAAAATAAATAAAAAAAAGTATAAATCCAATTAGTTCAATGTATATAAAATTTTTAAAATTAAGAAAAACCTGCAATAGTTAGTTTCACTTCAGTATAGATTTGCGTATTTAGAGACATTTACGCTAGTGTTTTATCCTAGGGTAAGTGACCAAACGAAGTGAGTCCCGGCCCTTGAATCAAGGAGAAGGCTGCCGTTGTACGTGCATGAAAGCTGTGGTTTGGGAAAGCACACATGACACATTACTCTTTTATCCTTCCCATGCAACGAACTATATGCATAGCACACCACAAACCAAAGAAGGGAAATGTTTGGTTTCCGCCAACTTCCTTATAATAATATTGCGAGAGTCTCGCTTAAAGTGCTTTTGATCATCCCAAAATAGTCAAGTAATAAATTTTATTTATTTTATGGTACTACAATTCAGGTGTACATTGAGATGATCTAAAATCATGTTAATTATCGTAAGAGGGCATGCATGGAGAAATAAAGGCCATAGAGATATTTAGGACCATTACTTGAAAGTGGAGATGGTGATAATTGTGAATCTTATTAAGACTTGGTGAGAAAAGTTCTCGTTGAAAAAGGAAGATCCTTCATTCTTTTAAGGTTGATCCTAAAACATTGAGTTTGATACAAAGTTAGATTTTATGATCTTGTGTATCGAATATCCAAGAAAACCTAAAACCATGACTATATATATATATATATATATATATATATATATATAAAGTATTAAAACTTGATCTAGTTTTTAAAAATTACGTACTCTTTCGCTTCATATAGACCTGCCTTGAAACTTGTACGGCTCCTTTTGAATTTTCTAAATGTTATTTTAAAAGATAAGCATACATTATTAATCAATTACATTTTTATTGAATTTTCTAAACCTAATATACACCATGACATTATCTTACTCATAACTCACCCTTTTCTTCCCTTGATATATGGACACTTCATTCTTGTAGAGGAAGCAGCTAGATTTTTTTTTTTTTATATTCTACCCGGTTCACCCTTTACGCTAATCTGGACTTGGGGCTCGGTTCTTGGCGGTTAGGATCCAGTCCACTTCCAATTGTTGTTGCGGAGAATCGAATATGCGATCCTCCCTACTAAGTGCAGCCCCAATCTCCACTGTACCAACAACCAATTAGTAGAGGAAGTAGATTATAATTTGGCATTGATTTCCCAAAGTCGTAACATTGCACAAATCATCATATTTTCAGTTACTAAACCAAAATATTGCACCATTAATTGAGTGTGTGGCGTGGCCCATATAGGGCAAACTATATAAAATCTATATTAAATTAGAAAGTCAAAATGAAAGTTATTGCACTACGTTATTTATATTGAACCATATCATCTTAAAATTGTCATTGTTATAATCACTAAAGACTACAATAGTGGGTGCGATATTATAGTAATGCAAAACTTTCTTGAATCATTGATGTGTTGTTGCAAATGATCACATTCGTTTAATAATTGAAGTTAGTTCAAGTGAGTCAAAGGAGAAGAGAATTACTTTTGGATTGAACAACATTCTTGACATGTGCTTGCGGAAAATTAGCAAACTCCACGTCTCATATATTTATTAATCCCTTTTTAATTATCCTTTTTTAACAACATTAATTAACAATAATTTTATAACAACATTTGACTAGCCTTAATTAGTTAGCTTAGTGATACAACTAAGCGGAAGATTTGCATTTCTCATGTTTCCATGTGGCTATTTGCAACCCTTAATTATGCTGCCTAAAAACAAGTTAATATTCCTTTAATTAGAGAATCGAATGAAACAATCACATTCAACAAGATTTGGGAAATTTGGAAAGTTAGTCCAAGGTTTACAAAAAATAATCTATAAAATAATTTTAAAATACTTCCTAATGATCCAAAATACAAAACATTCATAAATTGGTACCTAAAAGTCTTATTTTGTCCAATTGTTAATTATTAATAAGATTCTTCTAAGATTTGAAGGATCTTATACATGATAGTATCTTAAATTGGTCATATGTTCATAAAATGTTTCCTAAATTTGTCAGTACTTCAGATTACTCACATTCCCTAATTCATACTACTTGACCATTGACTAACTTAAAAGGGAAGTTTTTCAATTCCTTTGTAGGTGAAAGTCGGTTCTTTGTTTGTTTGTGTTTTTGTTTATGTAGTACGTGAAGTGGGCGGCATAGTGAGCACTAGTCAAGATCTCTAGTGAATTAGTAAACTGTTCTATCCATAGATTGATTTGTTTTTATTCAGATTGTAGAGAGTCATCCAACAATAGAATATCTAATGAGTTGATCCATCCCGATCCGAGTATTAGGTATCATGTTACATTTCTTTTACCAACTACTCTAACTGACATCTACATATGTGATTTCATAAATAATCACAATTCAAAGGTCACCATATCAATAAATGTCTGTAAGAGCAATAATAATAAAATTATGGGTCCTTCCTTGAGAGGAATTGTATTTGCTATACAATTGGTTAAGTAGATTTGATAATACTACATACACAAAAAATGTGCATCATCATCCATAGTTAAACGTGTTTAGTTCAGAGATAAATTGTGATTGAGGACCTTCTTAATCGAAATTCAATTAAGTCTTGCACTAGCTAGCCTAATTGCCTGTTATTAAACAAGACTTGATTCACTTGATAAGCTGATGAGGGACTTACCTTAAATCGTAGAGTTCTTAGGTTCAAATCTTAATTACCAATTAAGTGAGATTACCTGGAAATAGGGATACCGTAACCTTACCCACCTACATAAAAAACTGTAAGAATTGAAGTCTAGTTAGAGTCCTTATCTTAAAAAAATTGTGCTTGCCTATTGAAAAGTGTATAATAAGACAACACAAAACTTCAGTCATTCACTAAATTTAAATATTTGTTATCTAATTTTTAACAATGTTTAATGTTAACGGACCATCTCAACCAAAAGTTCAAACTAATGGTTGAGGTACAAGAATATATTTTATACTCCATCATGCTCCTCTTACATAAAAGCTCATTAGGCTTGAAGTGTGGTACAACATGGTCTATCCTCATATCCAGCGCTTAACATTCCACTTTGAAAATAGGGGTGGATGAGATTCAAACCCGTGATCTTCGTGTCACGCTAACTCTTGATACCATATTAAAGGACAAATTTTATCATAACTATAACACCTATCACTTAATATTAGAAACAAAGTAAGATGCATGTTATTTAAAACAAATGTTTAGATGTTACAAAAAAGACGGTAGATGGTATTACGTATTACAAAATTATAAATTACACAACTTGATTTTGACATTGTAATTATTTATAACAGTCAAATTGCTACAGAAGGAGTGATAACCAATTTAAACAAATCAGTCACGTTTTATCACTAAATTAATCTATTTAACAATTAAGTAATTAATTAACATTAGTTTTATGGGACAAGGTCTCTCCCATAATGTAGGGTCTCATGACTCTACGAAGACTCACCATGTGACCTAATCAAACGCATGCCACGCATATGACAGAAAAGAATCGATTGGTGCATAAACCACTTACACTAAGCTACCATCTTAAGGGTCAACCCTCTGATTGCAACTTATCCTATATTATTCTTTATTACGGTAGTTAGACCTAAGAAATGAAATTTACTTAATTTAGGGCATATTCGCAACTACGGCGGTTCACTAGTCCAAAATCGAACCGGAATGAATCGAATTAAAATGAATCGAGTTAAACACATGATGCATTGAAGCGAGATTAAACTTGTTAAACATGTATCGATATTGAACCAAACAAAATTAATGTTTGAAGTCACGGAAACCACCGGTTATGCCTGGAGAATAATCCAAATATAAATATTCTTAACTTATTTTCTCCATTATTTTTATTTTTTTTTAAAGAATTTTCTCCACTAATTTTGATTTGTGTAAAATAATTCAAGCTATACATTTTGTTCAAAATAACCCAAGCCATTATCATGTATGTGTAATATGATATTAATTTATTTCTAATAAAATATTGTGGAATATTCCAATTGCATATGGATTTTTAAATTCATATAAGTATAGCTATTATTTTGAGATTTTTTATTTAATTCAAAATTTTAACAATCTTCCCACAAGGCGGGAAATTATCATGTAAGTTTGAACTTGCCAAGAAAAAAAAAATCATATGTGGCACCAACGATTAATCAAATTTAAATTAATATCAACTGAAACTAATGTAAGGTATTTGATGGTTAATTAAATTAGAATTAAATTTGCGCGTTTGCAATTATTTTTTCTTTCTTAGTGTGTGTTTTATTCAGCTTTAGCAATTGAGGAAGAAGCTAATTAAGTAAAGAGAATAGCAAATGTTTTTGTTAAAGGATTTTTAATTTTAATGTTATGAGTAATTTTAATTTCGTAAATACTTTATAAACTCATTTTAAAGATGAAAAATTAATAATTATTAAAGGTATTGGAATAATCCATAAAATTTTATCAATTTTCGGGTTCTTTTTATTTTGCAAACACATGTTAATAGTTTGGATTATAGCGAACAATATGCAGTTTGAATTATATTCCACATATACCTAATAGTTGGGATTTCTATCAAATTTCCATTTTAGAAAACCAACCGCTTGCAATTTAATTGACAACCAACTAACTAACTAACTAACTACTTATTCTAGTCTCTAATAACCTAATTATATCTATTAAAAAACTAATAATGTTTTAGGATGATACAAACAATTCCTTAATATAAAAATAGGAAGTAACAGTTACAAACTGCAAATCAAAATGTTTAATATTAGACACACTTAGTGGCTAAAAATGATTGGAACAAAAAATGAACAATGACGCATGAAGCCTCAACTTGCATGCAACTTCAATTTTATAATTAAAACGCAATTCCCAACAATTAGATTCAATTAATGAAGTCAGTAAGCATATTACTTCGATCGTATGAAATTCATAAATACCATTTAATCTTTCAAACATTATGGCTAAATTGTTACATTGTACCTAGCTTTTCTAAGTATTATTCTCTCTATTTTTCTTTTGTTATTCAAGAAAATTGTTTTTTCTATGGCTCGCCCGTCCCAAATGCCTTTTTGTCGACTGATTTTGGGTCAGAAAACGAAGGGTCTGGAGTAATATTTAGTCATGTTGGTGATAAATGTAACATCTAGCTCTACAAGTTAAGATAGTATAACCAATTGAGAAATTTAAGATTATGCATCTAGGATATATTTATATATACTTATAATGATTGGAAGAGATATACTTTCATATTTGAATTCGAGAGACTAGTGTAAATGTGTAGGTGTCAATTAGATTAACTGGTATTCTGGTGAAGTCTTGAGTTATGATAGAACAAACTCAAATATGGTCTGTATTAATGTTGTATAGGGTAGCTCCCGCTGAGCTGCCCCGTACTCCCAGCACCACTTAGGAGGTGCACACTCAAGCCCGTCTAGTCCGAGGTCAGGGAAAACCTCCCAGGGGCTCTAACCTCAACAGACTCCGTCTAGGAGTTAGGGGCAATCTCCTAGGGGCTCAGCACCAGCGCTGACCTCAGCAGGTCTCAGCCAGCAGCACCAAGAATAGAATAACTATAAATAGTAACCCAAATAAAACGAGAAAGAGGTCAGACACATACATTTCATCACTTACCCATTATTATTCACTTAATACCGTACTAACTTAACCATCAGACGGGGGTTTCTCAAAGCCACCCCTGAGGGCATAACCACCATTATTGTGCAGGTGAATACCGACCGACGTCCGGGCTAGACACCTAGCCAGGCTTCGGAGTTACACCCAGAACAAATGTCATTAAAGTTTAGTTGTTCTCGTTCTACAAGCAATTGGTAATCATCGGATTAACATTTCAGTCATCTTCCTTCTCCTTCAATGTGGGACAAACTCGCATACGACTTTTTGTTTATTTTAACAAGATATTTTTAGACTTGAAAGGACTAAATGATCCCACATCACTTCCTTAATTTTAATGTTTTCTTGTGATGTTTTGCCAAGTTTATCATTGGCAAATCAATAATGATAGAAAAATGTGACAGCTCTACAAATTAAGTATAATAAGCAATTGAGAAATTAAAGATGCATCTAAGATTCTAAGATATACTTTATCTGTACTTATAATGATTGTCATTATTTTCATATTGACATATTATCATATTTGAACTTAATACTGTTGTAGATGCCAATTAGACTAATTGATTAAGTCTTGTGTTATGATACCAAAGATTAGAACAACTTCGAAGATTATTTGTATCAATGCACGCCGTTAAAAGTTATCTTTACTTTATTGTAATCACCAAATTAATTAACATCCTTCAACGTAGGACAAACTCACATGTAACTTTCTATTTGCTCCGTAAACAACCAAATTTGAGATAGGAGATGGCTAAATGATGGTTTAGCAAAGCTCCACGTCACTAACTTAATATCAATGTTGTTTTAATTTGAGATGCTTTGCCAAGTTAATCATTGACATAAATTATAGCATTAATATTGATGATGAAGAGTAGAATTGCAGGAATCTATTTTACTCACTAACCGCTTTTAAGTAGTTGGTGTTCCTTTGGAGATCGGCCTTTAGAATGAGTGGTGGTCTACTTCATCATCTCAAGGAAAATCTAAAGAGGTTAGTTACGCATGGGGTTCATGGTGTGGTATTAGTAATATGGTTATTAAGGCACCTTATATTCACTTATCGATAAGACTAAGTTATTGAATATAAGAGAAGTTCAAGTAAAATTTAATCAAATAAGGGTTAGTAACTATTTACAAGTCTTTTTTAATAAAATTGAATTACAATCATAAAAGTCGTATCGACCACACCTTATAGGAGTAGAGCCAAAGGAGAGAGAAATTTGGATAGGCCCAGTGGCGGATCCAGGATTTTTAATTAGGGGTAGCACGTATGAGTAGTTGTTTAAGAAATTTAAAACAGAAATTAATACCGGACTTTATTTTAGGGATTTGTATTGAAAAATTCCCCAAAAACAATAAGCAAAATAATAAACCGAGTGATTTTTTCGATGCAATGCATTATGTTAGTATATTATTATGCTCCTTATTAATTGACAATGTGATTTTGGACATGGATACATTTGAGTGATTTGACTAAGAACTTATTCAAAAAACAATTACTAAGGGCTTGTTTGGCATTGTTTTTTATTTTCAGTTTTCAATTTTTTTGAAAACAAAAAACCAAAAACAGGAAACAAGAAAAAGGTGTTTCCACTTTTCTGTTGTCAGTTTTCATTATTATCATGGTTTTAATAAGTTTGACTAATTTTTGATTCATTATGTGACATATATCATATGATTTTAAAAAACAAAAAACCAAAAAATAGAAAACCACAGTGATGCCAAACGAACCCTAAGATATATTATACTTATCAAAACCAATTACAGTACAGTATGAAAAATGCACAATGGCATAGATATACTATTTTTTTAATATACTATTTTTTTAAATGAAAATAGTATATTAAGGAAATGCATAGATATATTATACTTATCAATTTTTTAATTGATACTAGTAATTTTGTACTCCAATTTGTATCTATTTTTATAGACATTTCGTATCTAAATTTATCATTACAATTAATAAATAATTCATACTTTGTAGATAATTTGTGAAAATGAAAAAAAAAAAAAAAACTTTATTGATAAAAGTAATGGAGAAATTTAAATTACTTTAATGCTTTTTATATTCCTTGTACGTAGTACAAAAAATAAAGTTTCAGAAGAAATCGATTTGGAACAAAGAGCAAGGGTAGTTAAAGTCCTAACAAAGGAACTAAGGAAGAAAAAAAACATGTAAAATGGGGTTCGAACCTAACCCCTGGCCTGTTGCAACAATCAAAACTTAAGCAACTTCTCCTTTACCATTGCAATAATAGTAGGCCTTTAATTTTTAATTTGCAGTTTTAAAATATTCATACCAAATGCTACCCCTTATTACAACGTAGATCCGTTAGTGATAGGGCCACATTCAGGAGTCATGACTACAGTGACTCACTATCATGACTTAGTTTGATAAGGCAGTCTTACACAAATTTTTCTAGTAAGGATTACCTTACTTTAACTTGCATCTAATATAAGTTCCGATAGTAAAAATATTTCAATTAGGTATTGTTAACATAGTTAATATTCGCCTATTAGGTGAAGGAATGTTAGTGGGCCAACTCAATCAAAAATTTAAGTTTATGGTTAAAGCCCAGGATCAGTTTATATCACACGCCCCCTCACATGAAAGCTCATTGAGCTAAAAGTGTGGATGTAGCATGGGCTCCATTGTACTCAGTGTTTAATATTCCACTTTGGAAGGATGGGTGGATGAGATTCAAATTCATGATCTTTGTGCCACGCTGACTCTTGATACCATATTAAAAGACCAACTCAACCAAAAAGTTAAGTTAATGGTTGAAACCCAGGATCGGTTTATATACTCAGAGAACATAAACTCTTAACATTTTTTGGGGTCTATTTTCACCAAATTGAAAGATTAATTTATTCTCAATAAATTTAAAATCAAATTGGTAGACAACTTGTTGAGTCGATGACTCCCTTATCCTCTTCTTATTATATTGAATTTGCTTTCTTGATTGTCAAAAAAAGAAAAAAGAAATAAATAAAAAATAAATAAATAAAAATAATTATATTGAACTTTTTCATGGTATTCGGGGGAGGACATATGGTAGCACCTGAATACACTAGCCTTAAAAGAAACTTCTATTGGGATTAAGGTACAAGAACGGTAAACAATGGATAAAATTTTAAAGTACCATAAACCGATTAACAAAAGCCGAATCTTTCTTGGATATTGCTTGGTAGGGTTTATGTATAATGGATATGTGTTAGATACATCAACCTTAGGCCCTAAAACTCCAAAAGTTCAATTCTCAAAATGCCATTCACGATTTTTAAAGCTTAGAGAAATATTGGGGGATAATTTTAATAGTAAAAGTTGATGAACGGAAACGATGCTAATGTATATTCTCGTACCTTCAAACAATCAAACCAAATATTAAACATTATATAAATAATATAAACTAAATAAAACAAGCACTCCCTTCATTTCTTCATAAAGTGCTCAAATCCATTTTCATGGTTAAAACTTTTTTGATCAAATTCTCATTAGCTTTTTTGATCAAATTCTCATTAATATATGCTTCCTCTATTCTCGACAGTTTTACTTTGAGATGTTAGTAAAAGTAGTTCAACTTGAATCTACTATAAAAGTTATTATAATGTTGGTCACATTTAGAATCTTTTGAGTATTAAGTATGAGATGAAATCTTTTAGATTACTCTTATATGAAGTATAAAAATTACTACAAATATAGTCATATGATATCTACTTTCATTTGTGTTAGTGAACACTATTAAAATCTATATATTTTTTGTTTATGTATGATTATAAATATTTGCGATCAAAGCTTTCGTCGATTTATGCTCATAAATGAGACTAACATTATGAAATAGAGGGAGTGATAATCATCAATAATTAATTAATAAGTGTTAATGCATGTATAATAATAATAGTAATAATAATAAAACAATAGATAGAACAAAAAATATTATTGTAATTCTAAGAATATTAAGATATGATACTATTGTATAATATATTTAATATTTAATATTCCCTCAAAAAAAAAAAAATTAATATTTAATATAATTATATTAAACCTGATTGGGCTATCAGACTTGATGAAAACTTATAAAAACTTTTTGTTTTTGAACAACATCAACTTATTAATTAAAAGTAATGCGACACCTACAAATAAAATCTAATTAACAAATACATAAAATAGAATCAAACAAAGGTTTTCTTCATCAAAGGTACGATCAATGAATAGATCTTGCACTGTGGCACATCCCTTACATCAGAGGTACGATCAATGAATAGATCTTGTACTGTGGCACATCCCTTACACTCATCGTTTGAATATATACATGCATCTTTTCGGAGAGACAATCTAAAGATTTGTTGTAGCCGTCGTAAAAATGATTTTTATCTGATTCGCTTGAACGTATTTGAAAACTTGACAACTAACCGTTGCAAACTTGAACAAATATTTGCCAGTGTGGTCCGCGATATTATTAATTTAAATTATATATTTTTTTAATTGTGAATAATTTAATCATACTAGATAATTTCCGAGTCATGTTCGATTTTTAAAATTATTGATCATTGAAATGTAGAAGTTTGTCGATAAATATAATACAATAATAAATTATAAAATAGTCTTCAAAAAGAATTTATAAATAATAATAATAATGAATTTCCTAGAAAAATTAATGCTTATATACACACACACACACAAAAAAAAAAAAAAAAAAAAGAGGGAAAATTCCCTCCAATAAAACTTCAATTTAGTATAGAGTAACAGATTACTCGTACAAATTATTATATTTATTGGTTACCTAATTGACATTTTAATTAATAACTTTTTTTTAATTTAAAGTAAATAGTTCTACGTAGAAAGAATTAAAAAAAATCATCACATTCATTTAAATTTAGCCCTATTTTTTAGTTGCCCTTTTGCCCTTTAAAATTCAAATTTGGCCTATAATATAATTAGGAATTGAACAAAAGGGTATTTTATATTTTTTTTATGTAATAATTATTTATTACAATAGCAATGATTACAACTAAACATTACAACGAATTGTTTGCATCATAAGAAAAACATTACAACGAATTGTTCTCATTACTGTTTATTTTGACGAAAAATTCTTTTAACTAGCTTGTCTAGTGTATCAGAGTAGAGCATTTGAAGTTAGAGCTTTAATTTAGGAAGTGGTTCATTGAACTAACACCCCTAATGATCTTGGTAGACGAGCCTTAGTATTTGTACATCATCCTAAATTAGCAAGTTGAGAACTAAATTTGTATCGCCGATCCACTTGTATTATAAAGTAGAAAGAAAACTCATTGGCATGTTCTCTAAATTTACTTCTTAAGAAATGTAGTATATAAATTAGCAAAAAGAACGATAAATTAGTGAAAGAGTTAAAAATTGAATAAAGTGAAAGGTTTAAGAACTTTGTAAATAGATTAAAATGAAAAATAATAAAACTCAGTCGTCAGAAATGTTGAGAACCTATTATGTACGCCCGGGTGTACCATACACCCGGGATCATTTGCTCATTCAATCAACAAATAAGTAAAAATATTATTTGCTCATTTGTTAATTAAATGAGTAACCCGAGTGTACCTATAACAAACCAGATGAAGCCCGTGCGATGCACGGTTTGTTAAATTTTTTAAATAATTTTTTAAATAATTTATTTAATATATATATTTATGTGCTAAAATTTGTTATATATTTAGATAAAATTCCTGATATCAAAAGATAATATTTTATATTTAATTAATTTAAATTGAAAAATCTCATTCGCTAATTTTGCTTACGTGTCATTTAAATTATTTAATTCTAAAACAAATTAATAATCTCGTATTTAATTGGCTACCACTAAAATTTATTATTCTACATGGCGCGCTGAAAAAATTAAATCTTACGTGACTCTCTAAAAACTCGGGAAAAAATTCCCATTTATATATATATATATATATATATATATATATATATATATATATATATATATATATATATATATATATATATATATATATATATATATATATATAACAATATGTTACAATTTAATAATATTTTTTAGCTTATTTGTGTGTAATATGTATGTAGTACAGATAATTTAACAAAATCTAATATATTGATAAATTAATAAAGAGTTGAAACCCCATTCATATAATCTGTATAAAATATACGGAGTAGGAGAAAAAGATAATGTTTATAAGAAAATGAAATAGTCCGACCTTCCTTTAATTTTTCCAATGGAAATTGCATAATTTGTCAATTTAAACACAAAATCTGTTAGGAAAATGTATAATTAATTTACCATTTTTAATTTTTTTATTTATGTTGAAAAAAAATTATGATGTCATTATTAATTTTGGAGGGAAATTTTTTTATAAGAAATTGACATGTGGAAAGTAATGACATCTGCGGTAATTACTTTAGTTATAACTATTATATATATATATATATATATATATATATATATATATATATATATATATATATATATATATATATATATATATATATAGATTCAAAAAATGTTAGTACTCTCTTAGTTCTTATAAATTCTTCCTATTTCCTATGTGTAACTTGTTAATTAATAGTAAAAATTACATAATTTGACATCTTATAAGTATCTAGACATCGAGACAAATCAAATAAAACCCTATTTGAGTATTATTATTGTTATATGTTGGGGAGAATTTGGAAAATTCCTTTAAAGTTGCAAATAGCATCTAGATTTCAAATGGGAATATATAATAAGAAACAAAGGAAGTATATATATTTTGGTCTATATAGGGGTTGATTTTTTTTTTTTCCTGGTGTAAAGATATTAAGGGCTTGTTCTCTTCAGCTTAATTTTAGTTCAATTCAGTTCAGTTCAGTTCAGTTCAACTCCAATCAATCCAGTTCAGTTCAATTCCTAATTTCCTTTTCTCTCGTAAACAATTCAGTTCAGCTCAGTTTAGTTCAATTTAGCGAATCAGAACAGGCCTAAGAGAGTAGCATAGGTAAGTTACCAAATTTTATATGTGGTTGGCCACACGTTGTGACCATCCATGCATTGTGGGGTTCGTTAGTGTTATAGGGGTTACGTAGTCAATGTTATAGCTTACAGGATTAGTTCGTCAGTGATAATAAGGGTAACTCAGTCAGTCATACATGAGTTACTCGATTAGTCAGTGTTATAGGGGTTAATATATTCTTTTACAAGCAGTCACATGGTGTGGCCAGCCGCACACAAAACGCGTGGTAGATATTGATGTAGAAGACATTTGATTCCTAGGTACCACCTCCAACTCTCCAAGACTTTAACCTATTATGCTGTGGCAATCATGAGAATTTGAATTTGTGACAAATCATTACACAGATGTTCAATCTTAACCACTAAGCTAAATCCTTATCCATACAGAGTATAATAATTACGTGTAATGCTTGTATGTTTTTAATAGGTGAACTTATAGTACATTCACAGTACTTGACTGATGACTGGATAACGAGATTGCCCTTGGAATAAAGGAAATTACGTCTGAAGGACAGTGTAAGAATAATATGAACAAATGAATTATGGTATAGATAAGCATAGCTGTAATTAATCGAATTTATTGTACAACATTTAGGTCAACTTATAGTACATTCACAGTACTTAAGTGATGATTTGATGAAGAAATGGTTCTTCGAATTAAGGAAATTACGATTGAAAAACAGCTAGTGATAGTAGTATTAAATAATTAGTATAATATGAAGAAATGAATTAGTGGTATAAATTAGCATATCTCGAATTAATCGACTTTATTGTAAAACATACCAATTGGTTCTTGTCGCTAAATTGAAACTTCTGTACAACTTTCCAATTGGTTATTGTCGCTATATTGAAAGTTCTTTAAAACATGCCAATTGGTTATTGTCGCTTAAATGAAAGTTCTTGCAATATTAATAGTAGAAGATGAAATCGGAACCAAATAATATGACCAGCTCATAAAATGATGATAAAAGTAGACATTTTGAAACACACCTATTACTTACTCCACCAACACCCTTACCTATTTTAAAGGAAAATTTGCAAGAAATGTCCTTTTAAATGATCGATTTTGTGAAGAAAGTCCTTTTATTAAAAAAAAAAAAAAAAAAAAAAAGGGTGGCACAAAAAGTTCTTACATCCCATTTGAGTTGTGGGGAGGGTCCGTTGACCAAACTACGGCATTGACTAAAATTTTCCGGCCAAATAAAGCCACATGCATAGTACGTGACAACTTAAGTTACCTTTTTTTTTTTTCCCCTTTCCCTCTTTTCCCCTCTTTTTCACTCAATTTCTTCCTTTTCCCGCTTATGAAACCCTAATTTCAGACCCAAAGTAATCACAAAGTAATTTTAAGGATAAGAATTCAAGATTTGTGATTACTTTGGGTCTGAAATTAGGGTTTCATAAGGGGAAAATCGAGGGAAAAAGAGGGAAAAGGAAAAAAAAAAAAAAAAAAAAAAAAAAAGAAGGTAACTTAAGTTGTCACGTGCTGTGCACGTGACTTTATTTGGCCGGAAAATTTTAGTCAACGCCGAACTTTGGTCAACGAACCCTCTCCACAACCCAAATGGGATATAAGGACTTTTTGTGCTACCTTTTTTATAAAAGGATCTTCCTCACAAGGTCGACCACTTAAAAGGACCTTGCTCGCAAATTTTCCTTTTTTAAAAGGTAAGAAAAAAGAAGTATTAGAAAGCCTTTATGAAGAAAGAATGGAAATGAAATAAGACTAGAAATATTACTAGGGAATATGTCCTTGCTAACTTGATGTCTAACATTTGCAATCCAACAGCTGCCACCCAATTCGCCTCTCGATAAATGTAATGACCTCCAATTGTCAAGATTTGTGGGAAATAACCATGGCCTTCGATGTCTCGCTGTCATTTCATCGTGAATTCGTATGTATTTGGTAGCATAATGAGTATTATAAGACTGCCTAAAAAAAAATGAGTATTATAAGACATGCCGTCATGTAGTTAAGCACTATTAATTTAAAATAGATTATTAAATTTCCTGTTATCGATCTAACCTAGCGAAAACAAAAGCACTTAAAACTCCGTCATTTGAAATCGAAAATCGACCCGAAATGTTTTTATTTAATGTGAAACGAATGAAATCGGGTAACATTAACTCATATTTGAACCGAAATCACATTAACCAATGTGAGCTTGACCTAAAACCATATCGAACCAAATACATTTTAAACCATTATTCAGAGGAACTATATTTATTTCAAAACTCTTTGAACCCGAGCATAAATCGTTCAGACTAGCTTGCTTCAATCTATGAATCGTTTACAAACCTTGACTCGCTTAATAATTTGAATATGTTCAGCCTGTGAACTGTTTAAACCAAACTGTTTACAAATTACCATACGTGACCATTAAATACAAAAGGATAAATATATTTACTAACTTATATCAATTACAATATCTTAATATATAGTTGGAATTAGTTGCAACATGGGTGTGGACACGAAAATTATGAATAGGAAATAAATTGGGTTTTGGTCCTCACATGAGATACTTTTGACAGGGAAAGCTTGCTAAAATTGATAATGCTGCAACTAAAAAATAATTCATTTTATGGAAATACATCCATGGTAGGGGAGTGGTTGTTTTCCACCTTGATGCACAGTGAACCCTAGGATATCTTTTCTCATTAAGATGATTAAATTAGTATTTATTTAATTATCAAATGAAGAGCAAATACTAACCTTGGATTAGTTGGGTGCTATAAGATTTGTAAAAGATTGATACTTTGATTATTTACTTTAGCCTCTTTAAATAGGCAAACTAGAGTTACCCTAGGAGTATACAAGTAGCCGATTACATCATACATAGAAAGATAAGGACTAGCTATAACTACTCTAAAAATAAGGAAAAACAATCCTATCAACATTGACTAAGCAAATAAAAGATATTTACAAAATAACAAACAGAATAATTAGATACTCTAATTATCCCTTAATACACCCCCTCAAGATGGACGACCTTATGGAAAGACTAATCTTGGATAAGAGATTGTGGAATCGTGTACGTGGGAGCGGTTTGGTAAGAGCATCAGCAAGTTGATCGTCACCGGAAATATGTTGTACTCTTAGTGCTCCAAGTTGTACCTATTCACGCACAAAGTGAAAAGCCAATGCTAAATGTTTCATTTGAGAGTGAAATACTGGGTTTTTCGAGTAATGTGTGGCACTCAAGTTATCACAATAGATACTTGGAATATGATTTAGCTTGACATTAAGCTCAGAAAGTAGTGATTGAAGCCATAACACTTTAGCGGTGGTAGAAGCCACAGCTCGAAACTCTGCTTCAGTAATGATAAAGCAAGGCCTTTTTGTTTTTTTGAGGACCAAGATAGAGGATTGCGACCTAGATAAACAATGTAGCCCGTAGTTGAGATATAATTGTCTCGATCACCTGCCCAATTCGCGTCGGTAAAAGCATGCAACCTTAGTGGAGAGTTACAATGGAGTGTTAAACCATGATTAAAGGTGCCATTTGTAGGGAATATTTCAAGTCATCCCACACTTGAGCCCCAGTGTGATCATACACTTAAGCATGGTGGCGTCCAAAGGGAAGAAAGCTAGAGTAAAAGAGTCGCCAACAAATTTTAGGAACTTGTAAACCGTTCACAGGGTGAAGGTTACACCCCTTAACGATCCATGAGATCGTCCACTCCAATAGGTCTGGAACCATGACTGGTGTTCGGGGATGAGGGTACGAATCCAATCTAAAAGAGAAAGAACTCGCCCTATAAAATAGGCCTGTACTTTATTCTGCTCGTATTCATGTGTGCTTTTTGACTAACATGCAATCATTAGGTTAACCATAAACCTGTTTATCTATGTTGGTTGAATATAATGCACAAATAAAAATATTATTGGCGATCACTTGAATCATAATCATATTAGCCCTAAACAAGATTATTAATTATCTTATTAAGCGTGATTACAAGTACAAATTCCCTTTAAACATGCAGAAAAGGGGTGATCAAGCAATAACAATAATAAACATCAAACAACATAATAATCAATCATAATAATCATAATTAACAATCATAATCATAACCATAATCATATCAACGCTAAAGTATAATAATAGCAAGATTCTAGGCATGATACTAACAAGATTAATAACAAACCCAATCATGTCACTAAACAATAAAAATCAAAGCTTTAGCCCTAACATGATACTAACATGATATTAGGAAAAAAAAAAAAAAAATAGGAAGCATCATAGAAATCATAATTGATATAAGAAACTTATTCATTATCATAAACATGATACTAGGGAGCAATAGAACATCCTAACATGATAGTAGGAATCAAAATAACAATCTAAGCATGATTTCTATATCAAAAGATCAATAAAGCAATTAAAGCACTTACTTCGATGCCTCGTACCTCTTTCTAATAACAAAATACACACGTTAGTAACTTCAAGGAACAGTAATAAAACAAACAATCAAATTAAATAATTGAAATAGAGATTTGGGGCCAAACCCTCAGAAATATCAAATCTTTCACGTCTAGGGCGAAGGCAACTTCGAACTTGGCTAGTTGTGTCTAGAACTAATGTATGAGGAATTGTGTTTGAGGGAAGGTTTATAAAAAGAATAGAGAGAGAAGGAAAGCTTCTAGCTTTTAGAGAGAGAAAGAGAGAGATTGATGATTGTTGATTGTAGATGATTGAAAAAAGGGGAGACATGACCTCTATTTATAGGAAAAAATAGAGTTGAAGAATAACGGTCAGCAGTTTTTGCGAATTTTGTTTTTATCATATCTTTTGATCTAGAAGTCCAAATAAGTCATATAATATGTCGTTGGAAAGATCTTGAAGTCTAAGTTCCAACCCAATTGAAATCAGATTAAAATCTTTTGTAGATGAAAAGATATGGCTGAAATAATGGGACGGTGTCCGTTTTGTATAGAGTTTCGTATTCCTTTCATATCTTTTTCGTTATAGCTCCGAATTAATATTATAATATATCATTGGAAATATAATTTCAAGATCTATCCAACCATATAAGATTTGGATAAATATTATGCGGAAAGAAAATAATATCTGACTGTCTTTGAACATCTTTAAATTTGAATAGAATTAGGAATTAAAAAAGGAAAGTTTTTAAAAAATGAAAGTTTTTATTCGATTTCAAATTCTATGATCTTATCTTTTCAAAAAGGATAATTAAGATCTTTTAGAAACTCAAAGAAGCTTCTAATTAATCCTAATTAGTTTAGGAATAGGATTAAACCTTTGGACCCTCCACATGATCATTGAGCCGTAGGTAAAATCCGGTTTGAGCTCGATTTAGTATTTTGGCCATAACTTCCTCATTCATCGGAATTGGGCTTATAATATATCGTTGGAAAGGTCTTTTCAAACCCCATCCAACTACACTATTATTGGACCCATATCATGGACTAAACTAAACTAGACTGCACGTTTTTCATAAAATAGAGTAAGAAAATAAATATTTTTGAAAACAGAAAGAGAAATATTTTAATAAAAACATCCTCATCACTAGACTTTCCACACTTTCACCTCGGATAATTAAATGACGTGAAAGGTACTCATCACTGGGTTTGGTTTTTGGGGAGACACATTTGGGTGTCTACAGAAGCCTCCACTTTGACTGAGTTTGGAGAAACGCAAGTTTCGAAAACGAAAGTCAAAGTAGCAATAGGGACGAAGAATGATTCAGAACGTTCTGCGATCCTAAATCATTCTTGTAATGCCAATACTTGCAAACTAGCGTTAGTTAAACAGATAAAAGAGTTAAGAAACGCGTATCTTGCACCGTCGAGCACACGTCTCTGGAGTAACCGATTTTTGTTGTTGCATTGTTGTTGTGACAACCTTCCATAATCTAGGGAATGCCATCTTGCCGTTGTTGATGTTGTGGTCGTGCTTCGTCGCCGTTGATGTTCACTCGTCTCTGAACAAAAGAGCTTCTTTTTTAGGAATGTTCACTTGTCTCTGAACAATGGAGCTTTTAGAGGGATGTTCACTCGTCTCTGAACAAAAGAGCTTTGATAGGATGCCCACGCGTCTCTGAGCAAAAGAGCTTGAAAAGAAATGTCCACGCGTCTCTGAACAAAGAGCTTTGAATGATATGCCCACGCGTGTCTGAGCAAAAGAGCTTTTTGATATGTCCACGCGTCTCTGAAAAAAGAGCTTTGAATGATATGCCCACGCATCTTTGAGCAAAAGAGCTTGAAAAGAAATGTCCACGCATCTCTTAACAAAGAGCTTTAATACTTGAATGTTTGTTGAGATCGTTCGGTTGGCTGCGAACAGGAGCTTTGCTGAATGGTTGTATCCTGTAAAAATCAAAAGATTGCCAAAAGACTTTGCTGGTGTTTTTCTTAGGGTTGACCTAAGGTGATTGACTGACTTGAGGTTGACTCAATGTGTTTTGACACGTGTGTGACTCTTGTGTGACTTAATGTGTTTTGACACATGTGTTAGACTCAATTCGAGGTGACATGACTCAACGTACATGACTCATGTGTGCATTATAATGTGATTGTGCGACTCAAAAAATGCAAAAAACTTCCGTCATTTTTTGTGGAGGGTACCGACTTTCTCCCGAAAAAGAAAGACACAAAAAAGAAAGAAGTGAAGTGTTGGATGGTATGTTGAATGAGCTTAGTCAAATGTATGCGCCCACGTTGTATCTCATAGTGAAAGGATTAATTCATCCTAGGCTATCTGAATTGTTGACTTGATGATGAAAGTATTTGGGTAACTTAGGCACGGAGGCTAAGCACTTCATACTTCCCGATATAATGATGATTATGATAATGAGTGATGTTGATGTGACAGGGCATGATTCAACGTTGTGTTAAGATTTCATGACAAAGGGTTCTTAAGGGAAGTATATTTGGTCATGTATTTGTGATGTGTGTGATAGTGACACTAAAGTTAGGCCGCAAGGCTAAGTGTGTGAAAAAATATATTGAAAAGAGTCAAATGGTGGTGACTCTTAGGCTGGGTAGGCTAATAATGTAAGGATCAAGCCCCCAAGTCTAGCTCTAAATGGAAAAGGATGAACATTGGAGATCTCTTAATGTGATCAATTATGAATGTAAATATGAATGCATTTTTATTACGGCCGCACCTCGATATGAGGTTGCCTACGTATTCGTTAAGAATCAGGCCGAATGTAGCTCTAGCCGAACCTCGCACAAGTATGTGTATACCTCAAAGAGGTCTTTTAAGGGTTGTAACGTGGTTAGGCTAAAGGTTGAAGAAGAAGGGGATAAAGGCTCAAGACCCTAGATAAGCCCCCAAGGTGTGCAACCTTGCTTTTGAATCTTTGTATTATTATGCTTGAGGTTTCTCACTTTTGAGCTCTTTCTTTTTATTTTTGCTCTCTCTCTTTTTTTGTTTATCATTTTTATTTTGATAAGTGTGGGCAATCCCGATCAGGCGGTCTATCACTCACTTGGCATTCATGTTTCTCAGACACGGTACCTAGCACTCGATAAGAGACGCAATCTGAGACATGTTCTTATCAAAGACATTAGAATACTTGCCCTTTTGTACACTTTTATCATTTTTGCTTATTTTAATTTTTTGAAATTACTCAACCTTTTATTCTTTTAAAAATTGCATAAGTTGCACACCATCCCATCCCAAGGTTAGGTAGATGTGGGTCGAAGAAAGCAAGGTCTATCGTTAGACGAGGTTCAAAGTGGTTTGTCAAGAAAGGATTATATATTTGAAGGGTGAAAGGTGATATGATATGACTACAAGGGGTGCCTCAAATTATTAGTATACCTTGTGCTTAATTAGACATGGATTTTTTTTTATTTTTTTTTTATGAATGCAATGCAATGATCATATGCAAGAAAATTAATGCTCATTTTATTTAAAAAGTGAAGGGTAGAAATCAAACTCTAAAAAATAAATCTAAGGAGGATGAAGGGTGCCTATGCTAGACTTATTGGGAAAGGGTTTGAAAAAATAAGAAGAAAGCATGAAATCTTGGTAAAAAGCTTGCCTTGTGCATTTGTTTCATCATTACCCTTTTTTTGTTTGTCAATCACATGACTCAAACTCGACTCAACATGTATGGATGGGAAAAGAGTGTAATGAGGTGAATGATGTATGAAGGAAGAATGTAAGATGAAAGTGGTGCATGAATGTAGAAAGTGTGAAAGAATAAAAGTGTAAGATATTTAATGTATGGAGAAGTGATGTGAAAGAATGTGGAAAGCTATAGAAATTTCTGGAATAGGAAGGACCCCCAACTCAAATGACGGAAAGGACGACTCATGCATGAACCTAAGACATGGTTATGGTGTGAAAAGAGTATGTACAAAGTGTGTGAATACTTGTGAGTGTAAGTGATAGGTTCAAGACTCGTCTCATGACCGTGTGACTAGACTCAAACAAAGACTAAGCTAAGACTTCATGTATGTGCACTAAACTGGACAGGCTGCAGTATTTTAGTCATAACTTTTGATCTGTGAATCCTAATTGGACGAAACCAACGGCAAATGAAAGATAAAACTCGGGGCTACAGATCCATAGGTTTTACAACTCGTAGTTCTTCCTAGAACTCTGACTATGACCAAAACAAGTTGACGTTTGTGCAGTATACGGGAATAAAAATCCGAGTTGACTCAAATGAACTATGACTCGATTTTAGACATATTTATTTGCTCAAATTAATTAATCAATTAATAAAGCAAAGTTCTTTAGTCATTGGTTAGTTTATTTAGACTTAATCACAAGTCAAACAAACGGTTAGGAAAAACACATAGAGTATGCACAACAAATAATGCACAAGTAGTCAAGTAGTCACAATATGATGCAATGAGTTTGTAACCAAACCATGGATCTAGTTCTCTAAAGTTTAGGATATGGGTTAGTCAAAGAGGGTCCATGGTTATGAGTCCGGATGCACCACGCGGAAGCCTTACCTTTGGAAGGGCTGGCGCGTGTGGATGGGACCCCGTGAGTTAAACTCGCTTCCACGGTTTGGTGAATTCAACATTCTCGGATGTACCCTTCGTTGCCAGGAGCGTTCGATTGGGTAGATGGAGCATGAATTCCCAGAGGGTTATTTCCATATGTAGAACACATGGGTTTCAGAAAAGAGAGAAAAACTCAATCAGGAAGTAGAATCGAGCCAACAGTGCTAGAACCAGTCAAAACAACAAGGCAGAGTTCTGGCTCGGTATTGGAAGAACACGGCGCTAGACAACAGAGTCTGTCGCCAGAAAATGACTCCGTCGCCAGACGACAAAATTGTCGCCAGGCGACGAGGCCATTATTCAGGCGACGCACTTTGTTTTCTAGACGCTAGTTCCTACATGCCTCGGCAGCTTTCTGTGTTCTTAGAATTTTCCAGTTTTCGCAGTATTATTTCGATTCTAATTGTGAAAGATATTTCTCAAATTTCCTACGTGTAAAAATCCTATGTTTTAGACTCATTACGGATGGTCTTTCCAATGAGAACCTTTTTTACGCTTATGCCAATAATGTTAATCAAAATTACGTACATGAAATACTTAGAACTTTTCGAGTCTCATCCACTCATTCTAAATCATTGCCAAAATAAATTTCAGGAATTAAAATAGAAATCCTCCCCAATGGAGTCGCCAAAAACAGTAGAGAATATTTCAAGCCATTCCACACTTGAGCCCCACTGAGATCATACACTTAAGCATGGTGGCGTCCAAAGGGAAGGAAGCTAGAGTAAAAGAGTCGCCAACAATTTTTAGGAACTTGTAAACCGTTCACAGGGTGAAGGTTACACCCCTTAACGATCCATGAGATCGTCAACTCCAATAGGTCTGGAACCATGACTGGTGTTCGGGGATGAGGGTACGAATCCAATCTAAAAGAGAAAGAACTCGCCCTATAAAATAGGCCTGTACTTTATCTGCTCGTATTCATGTGCGCTTTTTGACTAACATGCAATCATTAGGTTAACCATAAACCTGCTTATCTATGTTGGTTGAATATAATGCACAAATAAAACTATTATTGGCGATCACTTGAATTATAATCATATTAGCCCTAAACAAGATTATTAATTATCTTATTAAGCGTGATTAAAAGTACAAATTCCCTTTAAACATGCATAAAAAGGGTGATCAAGCAATAACAATAATAAACATCAAACAACATAATAATCATAATTAACGATCATAATCATAACCATAATCATATCAACGCTAAAGTATAATAATAGCAAGATTCTAGGCATGATACTGTAGACACCCATTTGTGTCTCCCCAAAACCAAACCCAGTGATGAATACCTTTCATGTCGAATGATAATCGAATGAGGTGAAAGTGTGAAAAGTCAAGTGTTGCGGTTAGTTTTTATTAAAATCCTTCTTTCTATTTTCGAAAACCCACTCTATTTTATAAAAATGTCCACTCCAGTTTAGTTTGGTCCATGATAAGGGTCCAATAATAGTTTAGTTGGATGGGGCATGAAAAGACCTTTTCAACGATATATTATAAGCCCAATTCCGATGAATAATGAGGAAGTTATGGCCAAAATACTAAACTGGGCCCAAACCGGATTTTACCTACGACCCAATGATCATGAGGAGGGTCCAAAGGTTTAATCCTATTCCTAAACTAATTAGGATTGAGTAGAATCTTCTATAAGTTTCTAAAATATCTTAATTATCCTTTTTTGAAAAGATAAGATCATGCAATTTGATTTGAATATAAACTTTCCTTTTTTAAAACTTTCCTAATTCTATTCGGATTTAAAGATGTTCAAAGATAGTCAGATATTATTTTTGTGCCTCATATTTTTTATCCAAATTTAATATATCTTTCCAATGATATATTATAATATTAAATCCGAGTTATAACGAAAAAGATATGAAAGAAATACGAAACTCTATCCAAAACTGACACTCTTTCACTATTTCGGCCATATCTTTTATCTACAAAATATTTTAATCTGATTCCAATTTCATTGGAAAGTATACTTCAAGAGCTTTCCAACGACATATTATATGACTTATTTGGACTTCTAGATCAAAAGATATGATAAAAACAAAATCCGCAAAAACTGTCTCTGTCGCCTGGCGACAAGATAGATTTCTGGCGACAAGGTCGGTTTGTTAGAGACAGAGTGGAGTTTTATTCCTTATCAAATTCTATGATTTTCCGGACTATTTTCCTATAAATAGGGTCCTCGACCTCTGTTTTTATTCATCAACTCTAATCAACAATCAATTCACAATCACCCAATTCTCTCTCAAGAATTACTTAATTCTTATTCTCTCTCTCTTTCTAAACCAACATTTTTTACAAACACAATTCCGCATTCACAAGATTTAGAATCACTTAGCCAAGTTTGAAGTTGCCTTCGCCCTAGACGTGCAAGGTTTGATATTTTCTGAGGGTTTGGTCCAAATCTAGTTAAAATCTTATTTAATTTGATTTCAATTTAATTCTTTAATTATTCTTTATTATTTTGTTATTAGAAAGAGGTACGAGGCTTCAAAGTAAGTAGATTAGCTTACTCTCTCTCTCTTTCAATGTAGAAAGCATGCTTAAATATATTTAATTCCTAGTATCATGTTAGGATGCTAAATATTCCTAGTATCATGTTAGGATGTATTTAATGCTTTCTAGTATCATGTTTAGGGTGCCTTTTATTATTTCTAATATCATGTTAGTACCATGTTAGGTTTAAAGCTTCGGTCTTTATTGTTTAGTGACATGCTAGGATTTGTTATTAATCTTGTTAGTATCATGCCTAGGATCTTGCTATTGTTATTAAGCTTTATTATGCCTTATAATGTTATTATCATCGTTATCATGCTTATTGTTTATTATTTATGTTGCTTGATATTATTTATATTTATTTGTTATTGCTTGATCACACCTTTTATGCTTGTTAAAGGGAATTTGTACTTGAAATCACGCTTAATAAGATAATTAATAATTTGGTTTAGGCTAATGTGATTTTAATTCAAGTGATCACCAATAATAGTTTTATTTGTGCATTAATATTCAACCACTATAGATAAACAGGTTAGGTTTAATATAATGTTTGTATGTTATTTGAAAAGTGCACATGAATACGAGCAGAACAAAGTAGAGGCCTATTTTATAGGGCGGGTCCTTTCTTTTGTAGATTGGATTCGTACCCTCATCCCTGAACCTTGTTTGGTTCAAGACCTTATGGAGTTGATGGTCCTTTTGGATTGTCTTTTGGGTTTACAAGTTCCTAAAACTTGTTGGCGACTCTTTTGCTCTCTTTTCTTTCCCTTTGGAACGCCACCATACTTTAGTGTATGATCACAGTGGGGTTCAAGTTTGGGATCTTAATGCTTGAAATATTCCCTACAGATACTAACAAGATTAATAACAAACCCTATCATGTCACTAAACAATAAAAATCAAAGCTTTAGCCCTAACATGATACTAACATGATATTAGGAAAAAAAAATAGGAAGCATCATAGAAATCATAATTGATATAAGAAACTTATTCATTATCCTAAACATGATACTAGGGAGCAATAGAACATCCTAACATGATACTAGGAATCAAAATAACAATCTAAGCATGATTTCTGTATCAAAAGATCAATAAAGCAATTAAAGCACTTACTTCGATGTCTCGTACCTCTTTCTAATAACAAAATACACACGTTAGTAACTTCAAGGAACAGTAATAAAACAAACAATCAAATTAAATAATTGAAATAGAGATTTGGGGCCTAACCCTCAGAAATATCAAACCTTTCACGTCTAGGGCGAAGGCAACTTCAAACTTGGCTAGGTGTGTCTAGAACTAATGTATGAGGAATTGTGTTTGAGGGAAGGTTTAGAAAAAGAATAGAGAGAGAAGGAAAGCTTCTAGCTTATAGACAGAGAAAGAGAGATATTGATGATTGTTGCTTGTAGATGATTGAAAAACGGGGAGACGTGACCTCTATTTATAGGAAAAAAGAGAGTCGAAGCATAAGAAAAGAATCCGAATTCGAATCGAAATAAAACTCGTCGGTCAGCAGTTTTTGCGAATTTTGTTTTTATCATATCTTTTGATCCAGAAGTTCAAATAAGTCATATAATATGTCGTTGGAAATCTCTTGAAGTACACTTTCCAAAACAATTAGAATCAGATTAAAATATTTTGTAGATAAAAAGATATGACCGAAATAGTGGGACGGTGTCAGTTTTGGATAGTGTTTCATATTCCTTTCATATCTTTTTTGTTATAGCTGGGAATTAATATTATAATATATCACTGGAAAGATAATTTCAAGATCTATCCAACCATATAAGATTTGGACAAATATTATGAGGCACAAAAATAATATCTGACTGTCTTTGAACATCTTTAAATTCGAATAGAATTAGGACTTAAAAAAGGAAAGTTTTTAAAAAAGGAAAGTTTTTATTCAATTTCAAATTCTATGATCTTATCTTTTCAAAAAGGATAATTAAGATCTTTTAGAAACTCATAGAAGCTTCTAATTAATCCTAATTAGTTTAGGAATAGGACTAAACCTTTGGACCCTCCACATGATCATTGGGCCGTAGGTAAAATTCGATTTGAGCTCGATTAAGTATTTTGGCCATAACTTCCTCATTATTCATCGGAATTGGGCTTATAATATATCGTTGGAAAGGTCTTTTCAAACCCCATCTAATTACACTATTATTAAACCCATATAATGGACCAAACTAAACTGGAATGCACGTTTATCATAAAATAGAGTAAGAAAAGAAATATTTTTTAAAACAGAAAGAAAAATATTTTAATAAAAACATCCTCATCACTAGACTTTCCACACTTTCACCTCATTTGATAATCAAATGACGTGAAAGGTACTCATCACTGGGTTTGGTTTTTGGGGAGACACATTTTGGTGTCTACACCATTTAAGTATCGAAGAAGACGTCGGAGTGCTGCCCAATGATGGTCAGTAGGCTTATGCATAAATTGTGATAAATGGTTGACAGCAAAAGCAACATCCATACGGGTTAGTGACAAATATTGTAGACCTCCAACTAATGCTCTATACTAAGTGGGATTAGGAAGTGGAGAGCCTGCATCAAGAGTGAGTGGAGGATGAGATGTCATTGGAGTTGGTACACTTTTAGCATTTGACATATTTGCACGAGTGAACAAGTCTCCTGTATACTTCTTTTGACTAAGAAATAATCCTTGTTCATGAGGTAACACCTCAACTCCTAGGAAATAGGACAAGGGCCCAAAGTATTTTAATGAAAACTTGGCAGCAAGACAAGAAATGAATTCTTGAAGAGCATTAGGAGATGGACCAGTGATAATGATATCTTCGACGTAAACAAGAAGGTAGAAGAGAATACCATGTTGTTTATATATAAACAATGACGGGTCGGCTATGGAATTTGTGAACTCGAATGACAGTAGATAAGTACGCAACTCATGATACCAAGCCCGTGGAGCTTGTTTGAGACCATATGCTTTACGAAGTTTGCACACATGAGTGGGTTTATCCTTGTCAAGAAAACCCGGTGGTTGTGACATATAAACATCCTCCTTGAGAGAGCCTTGGAGAAAAGCATTGTTGATGTCCAATTGTTTAATTGACCAACCATTTGTCACCGCAAGAGAAAGAATTAACCGCACCGTAGTTGGCTTTATCACGGGACTAAAAGTCTCTGAAAAGTCAATACCTGGGCGTTGGTGAAACCCATTGGCTACTAGTCGAGCTTTGTAGCGTTCAATAGTGCCAACAGACTTGTATTTGATGCGATAAACCCATTTGCAACCAACCAAATTTTGAGATGAGTGTGAGGGTACAAGATCCCAAGTACGTTACGGATTAGAGCATCATGTTCTTCTGTCATGGAAACACGCCATTGAGGGTCTTTCAAAGCTTGGGTAATGTTTGTAGGCTTAGTTGGTGGTGAAGTAGTAGTGAGATGGTGAGAAAATTTTGGGTTTGGTTTAGTGATATTATTCTGGAGCGTTGGAACGATCGTCCTAGTTGGACGAGGAGGGGGTGGAGGTGGTGGTGGTGGTGGTGGGGAGGTGTATGTTGGCGTGGGTATTTTGGCGGAAGCATTGGGTAAAGGAGAGTGTGGTTGTGACAGGTGGTGTTGGAGCTTGCATAGGTGATATAATTGGCACATTAATGACACACCATTCATCCACCGAAGGGACCTTAGAAGGAGTAGAGTAGTTTCTGCACAAATCAGCAAAAGGAAACACATCTTCTACAAATATCACATGCCTTGATGTATAAATACGATTAGTTAATGGATGTAAGCTAGTAGGCACTTTGAGTTGGTGAGTACCCAACAAATACACAAGCCAGGGACTTAAGATCCAACTTATGAGAGGAATATGGCTTTAGCCAAGGGTAGCATAAACATCCAAAATTTTTAAGCTTGTGATATTGAGGTGAAGTGCCAAATAACTTAAGATAAGGAGATTGATTATCTAGAGTCGGAGTGGGGAGCCTATTAATGAGATATGTGGCAGTTGCAAGTGCATGTGGCCACAATGTGAAAGGGAGATTAGCATGGGTGAGCAAGGACACACCAGTCTCGACGATGTGTCTATGACGACGTTCTGCATACCCATTATGCTCAGGAGTATGTGGGGGAGATGTGAGGTGAGATATGTCATTTGAAGATAAATAGGGTGTAAGCTTTTCATATTCACCTCCATTGTCAGAAAAAACCTTAATTATCTTACGATAAAAATTAATTTCAACCAAAGCTCTAAACCTCAGGAACACATCATAAGTGTCAGACTTCTGCTTAAGAGGATAAAACCAAATATACTTTGTATAATGGTCCACAAAAATGACATAATATTTATAACTAAAATAATTGTATATTTGTATGTATTATATACTCCAATCTTTTTCAATTGCAACGTTTGGAATTATACATAATTCACACATACTCGCTTGACTATCTTTTGTGAATAAATATAAACGTTAGGAAAAATATAGTTTGTGGGATCTTGTTAGATTCATCTCATTATGATGACGTTTTAATATATCAGCTTTTGATAATTGTTACTTAAAGTTAATGAATGATATTAACGTTAAAAATTTGTGTTAGTAAGAGGGAAACTCGTTACATTTCACTTTGGAAAAATCGTCAAAAATAATACAAACTTTGACTGATCCGCCAAAAACAAGTCATTTTTAATTATTTTTTAGTAATACAAACTTTGGGGAGTATTCACTTAACCGGGATATTTTACCTACAACCTATATAACCTTTTAAATTTTTTGTATATAAATTCATTTAAGAATTTAATTAACTTCTAAGTGAAGCTTTAGTCATAGTTAATTAACAATTAAAATAATCTTGGGAAATTCTCACTGGTGAACTCCAATTGTTTAATTTTACAAGCGGTAAACTTTTTTAAAAATAATTATCAATGGTAAACCTTAATTAGATTGACTAATCCATTGATAACCTTAATGGTGATTTTATCTAATTATTTGGTAACCATAGTTAACTACAGCAGTAATTACTGATCTAACCTTAAAAAATTAGCTTTCCCTCCAAAATTAATTCCCTAATTTCCTCCTAAACGAATTCCACAATTTTATTTATAATCATTTCCCCCAATTTCCCCCAATTTCCCCCAATTGATAAGAACCCTAACTTCTAACTCTTTTCATTTCTCTCTTTCTGCTCAGCAATTACCCCTAATTTCCACCATTTTCGATGAGAAATTCTCGCTTTTCTACTGCTTGGAAGGCTATCACCATGGATGACAACATTGCGCAGGTGAAGCATACGCGCTGCGATTGTTCTTCTCCCCAGATTGCTGTTGTGATGATTTCAGAGACAACCAGAAACCCACGAAAGCTGTTCTTCAAGTGCAGAACTTGCGATTTCTTTGTGTGGTTCAAGGAAGAGGATATAATTAGGGTTGGCGAGGAAATGGAGGTTGAGCAAGGTGGCAGTGTTGTTGCTATTATTCATAGGGTTGATGAGTTGTTGATTTTTATCAAATTAATTATGAGGGTGGCCCTGATTATGTATTTTGTTCTTTTATTTGTAGTTGCTAAGTAATGATTAAGGGTGTTAGGATGGTAGGGGTACGTTTTTAGGAATTATGGTGTGGTTTACTAGGAGAACAAATCTCAACTTATGTTCTGCAGTTTAATGAATAACACACTATGTTTTATGTAAGATTGTATGCAATTTCTGGTATTATCCAAACTTTTGCTTAAATTATCCAAAAAAAAAAAAATGAAAACTGATTCATATTAAACCAAAACTGACAGCACAAATAATTGAATAAAAAACAGAGATTCATATTGAACCAAAACTGACAACACAAATTCATATTGTCATAAACTTGAAGCAAACCAAACTTGTTCATAAAACAACCAAACAACACAGCAATGTTATAAGTCAGAATTTGGTTCCATATAAAACAGAAATTGTTTGATTTCCTAGAGTTGTCATACAAAAAACAGGCCAGACAATATAATCAAACTCTAAAATGCATAATCTAACAAGGCTGTGATGCTGAAACTCCTTTCTTTGCGCTGGTTCTTGGTGACTGTCTTACTGGCTATGATGAAGATGCCATTGTAGCAGGATCTGGTTGGCTCAAACTGATTCCTTTGTTCTGCTTTGGGGCTTGCTTTGGTGTTGTCCCTGTTGTTTGCTTCCCCTTAGCCTGACATGTTGAAGTTGCTCCAGATTTAGCCTTCTCTTTCTTAGTCAGTCCACCTTGACATGTTTGTGAATTGTGCCTAAACTGTTGGCATTTGCTACATTTCACAGTCTTAGATCTCTTCCCCTTAGCCTGCTCACCTTATTCTCTCCTTCTGTTCCTAGCAGGCCTCCCTATCCCTCTTTTCATTGGTGGTAGACCAATCTCTTCATAAAGGCTATCAGGCCATTACTCTACATCAGGTATGACTTTGATGGTGTTTGCATAGGTGAGCTTGTACCTTTGGACTAAGTACCACTCACTGATGTACTTCCTAAGTCATCATGTGAGTGCAATATTGCCCTCATAGCATGTTTACAAGGCAATTTAGATAATTTCCATGCATTACACACACATGTTTTATCCCTAAGGTTCACAGTAAGAACAGACCTGCCATCCAACACTTCAAACTATCCATCACCAGATTTTAAGCACTTAGATGATCTAGACTCAAGCCTTATAACTTGAATCCTTCTCATGATGTTAGGACAGAAATCATCTCTCCAACCTTCACAAGCTTCCCTTCTAGTAGCCATTCTCACCATAGTCCACCTTCTAATACCTACATTCAAAGTTAAGAAAACATATTAGTATGTGTTATAGTTGCCAAAATCGGTAAACCTCAAATGAGAGCTTGACTAATGTTGTTACCTTCAAGCAAGGTCAAAACTGGTCTGCATCTATCTACTTCCAAAGTAGAATTGAAGCTTTCAACAAAGTTAGATTTGTTGATATTATTTTTTATTGCTGGATTGAAAGCATGCTTTGTCCAAGTTGACTGTGGGCCAACATCTACAAGCCACACCAATGGTAGAGGATTTGCCTTCTGTAAAGTTGTCATAGCTTTTCTTGAAAGTGAATGGGTTGTATGCCCCAACAACTTTCAAGAAAAGCTAGAACATCAGCAATCAAGGGAATTGGCCCTTGAAATTCTTCACTAAATACTTACAGCAGTATCTCCTTTCCACTTTTGGCCGTTGTAGGGAATATTTCAAGCATCCCACACTTGAGCCCCACTGTGATCATACACTTAAGCATGGTGGCGTCCAAAGGGAAGGAAGCTAGAGCAAATGAGTCTCCAACAAGTTTAGGAACTTGTAAACCGTTCACAGGGTGAAGTTACACCCCTTCACGATCCATGAGATCGCTAACTCCATAGGTCTGGAACCATGACTGGATATTCGGGGATGAAGGTACAAATCCAACCTAAAAGAGATTGAACCTACCCTAATAATAGGCCTCTACTTTATTATTCTCGTATTCATGTGCGCTTTCTGACTAACGTACAACCAGTAAATTAACCCTAAACCTGTTTAATCTATGTTGGTTGAATTTAATGCACAAACAAAACTATTATTGGTGATCACTTGAATTATAATCATATTAGCCTAAACAAGATTATTAATTATCTTATTAAGCGTGATTACAAGTACGAATTCCCTTTAATCCTGCAAGAGAGGGCGTGATCAAGCAATAACAACAATAATATATATCAAGCAACATAATAATAACAATCATCTTAATAATATTCTCAATCTCATCAAAGCATGATAATAATAGCATGATCCTAGGCATGATACTAACAAGATTAATAACAAATTCTAGCATGTCACTAAACATTAATTATCAAAGCTTTATTCCCAGCATGATACTAACATGATAGAAAGAAAGAATAGGAAGCATCATAGAAACATGCATGATATTAGAAATAAATAAAAGCATCCTAACATGACACTAGGAATTAAAATAATCAAAGCATGCTTTCTATATCAAAATAACAATTAAAATTACTTACTTCGATGCCTCGTATCTCTTTCTAATAACAAAATACACGCGTTAGTAACTTCAATGAAAATATTAAATCAAACAATTAAATTAAATAATTGAAATAGAGATTTGGGACCAAACCCTTAGAAATTATCAACCTTTCACGTCTAGGGCGAAGGGCAACTTTGAATTTGGCTAGGTGTGTCTAGAACTAATGAATGTGGAATTTTGTAAAAAGGAGGGTTTAAAAAAAGAATAGAGAGAGAATAAGCTTCTAGCTTTTTAGAGAGAAGAGAATAGAATTAGATGATTATCTTTGAATTGTTGATTATTGATGATTGTGAATTCTTGATGATGGATACCGGGAGACGCGACCCCTATTTATAGAAAAATAGTCTGGAAACAAATCAAGTCCTAATCGGAATAAACTGGCATCTGTCGCCAGGCGACAGACGTCAGTGCCAGGCGACAGACGCTAGCGCCAGGAGACAGACATTGTCGTTTGGCGCTAATTAAAAGATAAAACGCGTTTATACGCGGAATCCTCTTCTTAATATGATTAAGCAGCAAATTCCGTGTTTATCAAATTAAAATCAGGGTTATCATAAAACACTTATTTTATTCCAAATAAAACTCTTTAAAACATAATTATCAATCCTAATTCCATTAGAATTAAAAAAGAATCTTCTAAATATCCTAGAAGATTAAAATCAATCCTAATAACTTTAGGAATAATAATTAATAGGCCCTCCTCTAGATCATTAGGCCACATATAAAATTCATTTCGAGCCCAATTTAATTTAATCCATAACTTCCTCATTATTCATCGGAATTAGGCTTATAATATATCATTGGAAAGCTCTTTTCGAGCCCGACCCAACTACACTATTATTGGACCCTCATCATGGATCAAACTAAATTGGACTGGCTATTTTCATAAATAGAGTAAGAAAAAGAAATATTTTCAAAAATAGAAAGAAATATAATTTAATAAAAAAACATCCACATCACTAGACTTTTCACACTTTCACCTCGTTCGATAATCAAATGACGTGAAAGGCATTCATCACTGGGTTTGGTTTTGGGGAGACACATTTGGGTGTCTACAGCCATACATCAATTAAGGTTGGATCAATACCCTATAAAAACAAATGAAGGATTGTTATTAGCATCATCCATACAATTAAAAGCATATATGCACCATATATAAAGTCAACTATATTACCTTCTGTCTGTCAGACATTATGCACCATTCATCACCCCTCCCAGAATCTGTAATGCATTCTTCAAATGCCAAATAAAGAATTCCCAACTGTCAGCATTTTCAGCACCCACAATTGCCATGCAACTGGAAATATCTCATTATTTCCATTTATGGCTACTGCAGAAAGCAACACACCACAATAATTACCCTTAAGATAGGCCCCATCTACTCCAATCAAGCTTCTGCAACCAGCTTTCAACCCATCCAATGCAGCTTGAAAAGCAAAAAAATGTTGCTGAACTAAAGAGGCCTCTCAGGTTAGGGTCTGGTCCAAACAACATGAGCAATAGAGTTTAGGTTCAGCTCTCTGATAACATCACAATACATGGGCAAGTGTTTGTATGACTCATCATGGCCACCATGTACTTCCTCTAAAGCTTTTGTCTTAACTTTGTATAATGTGCTCTGTGCCATGTCAACACCATACCTCTTCCACAACAATTCATTCAGGGACTTAGCAAGGATGTCATTGTTAGCCTTGATATCATCCAACAACACTCTTTTATCCCACTTCACATTCACCATAGGGTTCCTGGTCTCAAGTCCCTGGCATGTGTGCTCTGGATTACTAATAAGTTTGACTGCCCATGTAGTGTCATTTGGTAGATTAGATGTATGCAGCCTCCAATTACAGTGTACGTCTGAGCATCTTGCTGCATATCTTTTAGTGCTAGCATAATCAACAACAATAGCAAACCCACATTGTATACAATAATCCCTAACATCTCTGAGGTGTTGTTTGTGAAAAAAAGCTGCCATTCCTTTAAAACAATTTTCCCAAACCCCTCATCCTTGTAAACTTCCCATTGTTATACAGCCTACTCAAGTAGTTATCTTGCTCATCCTCACACTCAAATTCGGCTTCCTCAAAAGGATCATAGGAATCCTCAACCATAGGCCCATATTCATCCTTAAATAGCTCTTCCTTTTCACTAAGATTTGACTATCCTCATCATCCATATCATCATCAGACTGCTCATCTGGATTTTACCCTTCTTCACCCTCATCTTCATACATTGTCAAAGTTGTCTCAACAGTTTCTTCACCTAAACTGCCTAACCTTCTCATGTTCTCACCCTCACTCCCATTTCTACTGTCATCCAACTGCTGCACAGTGTTGACATCACTCTCACCTCCACTTGTACTACTACTAATTACAATACCTTCCTTTTGGCACTAGTTCCATGCATCATCCTTTGGAAAAAAGTTGACACTCTATATGACTTAGAAGATTCATTGAGCCCTGAGTTGTTACTAACACCAAATCCTCCAACATTTTGCAAAAGTGGTACAATGGTCTGGGAAGATGGTTTAGGTTGTGTGTCTTGGATGATCAATTCTGCAGGGGCTATGTATTGATGTTGTGTGTCTTGGGTGTTGACAGGTTGTGTGTCTTGGGTGTTGAAAGGTTGCTCACCTTCCCAAGGGGTTGGGGAAATATTGAACCAGTGTTTTAATGCATTCCCTCTCCCTCTTCCCCTCCCTCTCCCAGACACTGTCCCTCTCCCTCTACCCCTCCCTCTCACACCGCCCCTACCCCTACCTCTAGCTCTTCCCCTCCCTCTAGCTCTACCTCTACCCTCTTCTTCCAATCTCTGTTCCATTACAGCCATGTTTCCTCAGGATCATAATTGATCACTTCATGTTCAACTACTGTATGTTGCTTACCCAATGCACTCACATGCCTATCAAATTCTTCCTTACTTACAACTTCAGCTTCTACTTCTTTGGTCTTTCTCTTCCTAGGTGTAAGTTTCTTCCTAGGTTCAATAACTCGAGGCCTCACAACTTCAAGCTCAACCATTAGCTCCTTACCCACCTCAGATTCATCCATTGGATGCTTTCCCTTAACCAAAGACCTAGCAGCTGCTACCACTTTACTGTCTTTAAGACCATCCCCAACCCATATGTAGATCTCTTTTTTTCTGGCAAGTTTGTAAACATTTTCATCACATCATTGTCATTTTCAAGTTTCACATGCTTCATTTGTATACATAATTGAATGTGGGATTTTTAGGGGTCTCTAAATTCTTTTAGTTCGCCTTTTTCCAATACTCTACAATTAGGTCTATTAGATTAACCTTATCAGTATCCTCAACCAAAATAGTCACATCAATACTCCTATATTGAAACTGTAACACTATATTATTAGCCATTCTGCATCAATCAAAAACACAAACAACAACACTTGTATAAGATTCATACCCCAGACAGACATGATAACAATCAAACTAAACAACTTTGACAAGAATTACATACAATTCACACATCTAAACCATGAAAAATAACGACTTTAGAATTTTTCAATATCGATTTGACATAATAAATAAGCATAATTAACAACAATACATTCATCAACCGTACGAAACCAGAAAATAGAGCATAACACAAATGTAAGCTTAAAACCGCATACCTGACTTCAATTCACGCTCCAGTTGAATAATTTTCACCAAAGATCACACTTTTACTTCACTACGATCTTCGACAATCCAAAATTTTACCCCAAACTACCGCAATTTCGTCGCACTTAATCCCCACAATTGGCTTTAGATTACCCTAAAAATCACTCCAAAAATATCTTCGACCTCCAAACAATTAAGCAAACACACGAAATTTATAACCCTAGAATTTTTTCTCTGATGCAAATTTCAAACTTTCTCTGCAATCAAGCTCAGAAATTCGAATAAGTAGAAGAAGAAATAAGGGAGACGATGGGTTAATATGATTAGACATAGTTGTAATGGCATTTCAGTTTTTTTTTTAAAGGTTAACCATGGTTAAATAATTAGACAAAATCACTATTAAGGTTACCAATGGATTAGTCAATGTAATTAAGGTTTACCATTGATAATTATATTTTAAAAAGTTTACCACTTGTAAAATTAAAAAATTGGAGTTCACCGGTGAGAATTTCCCGATAATATTTTTTATTTTTTTTTAAAAAAAAAACACAAGCATCCCTAGTCTCTCTCCCCATCGTTTGTTAACCCTTTTATTCAACATGCTTCTTTTCCTTTTTCTGTAGTTTCGTATCCATTTAATTAGAAAATCTATTAATGAACAAATAGTCATTTATTTGGAAATTTGCTTGGGTATTTAAAGGAACCAAATTTCTGTAGAAAAAAATCAGGATTTCTCAGCGCAGGATAGGTACAATCACTACATCTTGATCTAGACTTTCCTGGTTAACTTCTTAAATTTCTTCTTCATTGTCACCAATTGGGATCTCCATAGGAGCTAAGTCTTCAACCATTGGCGATATTTTGGATATTGGAAAAGAATTCGAGTGTTAAAAAATAGAAAAAGAATTTGTGATGGTCAATTTTAAAGAAAGAAAGTAATTTTGAAATGGCTTGTTGTTGAAGGAAATTAAGTGAAGTGAAATGACTATATGTATTTATAGTCACTTTCGAGTCGTTTTGACAACTTAACTAGTTGTTGGTCCGTGCGATGCCCTAGGGTTAATTAACGTACGGTGCGTTTAATGTAATATATATATGAAATTAAAAATAATATCAATGCTTTGCAACGTACAAATTATAATATATTAAAAAATAGTTATCAAAAAGTCACATTAAGAATCCTAGCTACAGAGGTTTTAATTTTAATTTTTTTCATATGTTGCTCATTTTGTGCATCAACATATTAATCTTATGTATCTTCTCTTTGAAGAGGGTTATCTCCGTAATCAAGAAATTCTACTTACGTTGTGTTTCTTTTCCTACTTTTATGGAATTTAAATAGATTGTCAACCACTCTTAAACAAGCCTTGAACAACATCGCAAATCCCAAAAAAAATAAAAAGAATATCAAGCATTAATAGTAATGTCCACTGCCAAGCAAGCCACAATTTAATTTCACATACACCTTAAGGTCACAATTTAAAGTTTGAACATGGGAGGAAAACTAAAGGGTACATAAAGACAATATAAGAAGCAATTCTAATTAGAAGGTTTAATAATAGTCTACTACTTTATCCAATATTTTGAATCAATTTTTAAAAAATAGTGAGATTGAAATAGATAGAATTGCAATTCAATTTGTTGTTAATTTTCTAATGCATCCAAGAACAAAGAGTAAACATATGACATGTTTAAGTTGAGCCTCCACAACATTAAAATATATAATTAAATCCCTAAAGAATATGCGCAGGTCCTTAAAGTTTTTCAAGCTTTCCGTTGATGATTACTCTTTCAATTTGCACAATGGAGCACACATATTATATTTAGTTCTTTCAATTTACTCATCCCAAAGTTGTATAGCCAATTAGACATTTTGTCGGGTATGCATGCGTAAATAATAGAAAAGTACTACTCTATTTCATCCCTACCACACTCTTTCAAGCATTCGTTAACATCAACATGCACTGGCGGAGCCAAGTGGGTGTAAGGGGGTACAGTTGTTCCCTTACTTTTTAAGAAGACAAAAAAAAGTTATAATCAATTTATGTATAGATGATGTAAAAGAAGAAGTGGTGGTCTAGTGGTTAAAGTAATTACAATTGTTATTTTGAGGTCTTGGGTTCAATCCCTCAAACTAGCATTTTTTTTCCTTCTCTATGATTCAACTAAAAATAGTACAAGTATTATTTAATGAAATCATGTTCCAATTTAAATTATCTTAGCAATTTACATAATTTTTTAAATAATTGGTCTATAGGGATTTTTTTTCTTTCGTCTATAGGGATTTTGGGCAAAAGTAGTTGATCTTATTAATATATCTCAATTTAAATTAAATTGTCTAAGGATTTTTGTCAAATTATAAAACAACTTTCTTAATCCGTCCCCCCTTTATGAAAATCCTGGCTCCACCACTGTCAACATGTTTTGTATAAAATGTAATTATTCCTCTGATTCGATAAAATAGCTTTAACATTTGAAGAAACCCAAAAGAAATACATGCATAATGCATTATATTTGGAAAAATTAAGTTGCATATGTGGGAAATACACCTTAAGTCCTTAAGTACGTAATTGGAATAGAGCGTCAACCACTGAAATAAGCCTTGAACAACACTATAAATCCAAAAAAAATAAAATATAAAAGAGCATACTGATGTGGATTATCGTGGTGGATTATAGGGTTTGGGATAGAGTCAAATCAATCGCAAGACTTGAGGGTTCAATTTTGAAATCTAGATCAAAATTGTTAGTTTAAAATCGCAAAAACTAAAGCAATCGCAAGCTCACAATTAAATCAATGATTTAATCAATTTAAATAATCATAACACTCTAAGTTTATTTATGAAAATCAAAAGCATATTTATAGGACATACATCCCATGTTAACTAGAACTCTAAAAGATAAAAATTAACCCTAGGAAAGTGAAAACCTTAATTATATCTTATTAAAAGATAATATTTAGATTTTCCTTAAACTAATTATAAAAACAAACACTAATCCCATTAACCATGCGTAACTTTTGGATTGACGAAACTCAATCTCAGGATTAATGGACGACTCGAGCAAAAATTAAAATAAAGTAATTAAATTCCAAACTTGACTCTTTTGATTCGCATCATTCTCCCCTCCTTAGAAAAACGCTTGTCTCAAGTGTTGTCAAAACACAGTATGGGATCCTCAACTTTCAATGAAGCACAAACACCTTGACCAAGTAGAACTTGGAAAGTATCGTAATTCTCCCTATGAACAACCTTGAAAGGACCTTCTTCAATGCCGTCTTTCCTCCCTTGTAGCTTGGGGTGTAACTTTTGAGCATTCAAGGATAACCAAACATAATCTCCTATCTCGAATGGAGGTCGTTGTATGATTGCCAATGAAGACTCAGATTCTTATACCTTCCTACCCTTCTCATTCATCTTCTTTTCTTGATAAACACCTAAATAACTGATATCATTGATGTTTGGTGTTGTATTTTGTTGCTCTTCTAGACTTGGTTATGGAGCTAATATGGGCGGTAAGGGTTTTAATTTCACCCTCTTTCCATTATGAGCTATTGTGTAGACATTCTCCTTGCATAAATGAATTGCATCATTATCCCATTGCCACGGTTTACCAAGCAACAGAGAACAAGCAGTCATAGGAAGTACATCACACCATGCATTACACTTGTAATTTCCCATACAAAATGAAACCAAAACTTGATCTTTTACCCATAAGTTCCCAGCATCTGAGAGCCATGAAATCTTCTAAGGTTTAGGGTGAGGTTTGGTTTCCAATTGAAGGGTGTCAACCATCTTTTGAGATGCTACATTAGTGCCAGAACCCCCATCAGTTATCAAAGAGCAGCTTCGATCTTTAACCAAACACCTAGAATGAAACAAATTACGCCTTTGTTCTTCATTCTCTTCAAGAGTAGGTTTTGTATGTAAAACCATTCGAAGCAACAATGTGTTATAATCAGGTTCGGGTTCGATTTCTTCTTCATATTGTGACATATCTTCTTGTACTCTCAAAGCTAAAGCTCGTTCTTCCTCTCTCTCGGCCTTATAATGTAACATCAGAGCCATATAATCCTCGAAAGCCATCATGTTACGATTAGGACATTGTGACTTAATATGGCCCATACCGAAACACTTGAAGCATGTCTTGTCCTTAAATTGCGCTTGTTGAGGAGTTAAAGGATGTACTTTCGACGAGCTGCTCTTAGCCGAACTGCCAGAAACATTGTTATCACTTGTGGACGAAATAATGTCACTTTTGATGGTGTGAGGCCCTGGTTTTGGCGAAAACTAGTTGTGGGTTTGCTTGGTCTTGCTATCTTGCTACTGTTTTTCAACCTTGCAAGCGAGATGACATACTTCTTCAAAGCTATAGTATTGCTGCAATTCAACTTGATTAGCAATAGGTTGATATAAACCCATGACAAATTTCGACATCTTTTGCTCATCCTCGTCTTTGCAATCGCACGCTAATGATAACCTCTCAAATTCTTTAATATACTCTGCTACACTCATGTTGTTTTGTTGCGAGTTAAATCGATGATAGAGGTCTTGTTTATGAGTACGAGGGACAAACTTCTTACGAAATTTCTGTTTTAACTCGGTCCAAGAATTAATCTTGGATTTTCCATCCCTTAGACGCCGAGATTGCATATTATCATAAAATAGAGAAGCATGCTTTGTTAACTTTAAGATTGCGTATGAAAACCGCTTACCATCATCAAGGTTTTTATGATTTAAAATGCAATCAACTCTGCGTTCCCAATCCAAATAAACATCGGCATCAAGGTCTCCATCAAATTCGGGGAGATCATGGAGTTTAATTTCGTCTTCTTTCTTGGGTATGTTGCGTGAAGAGAAGAGAGAATCACCATCACTTCGGTTCTTCATGTCATGTTGTAATTTATGGATGAACTCCGTATGGGATTTCAATGCGTTGGTCTCCTCATCTCAGTGTTGGAGGCGTTCTTCAATTTTGTCCATACGAGCATTAAGTTTCTTAAATTCATCAAGTAGTGCCGCAAACTCGTTTTGGTTTACCATGGTTGTATCAAGTCAGAACAGGGCAGCAAATGCGTAGTGCTGCACAGGACTTGTTACAATGAAATAGGCCTAGAAATTTTGAGAAAATAAAATTCAATATGTTAGTAAACTACTGCAAAAACAATCTTTGAAAAATTCTAAGCAGGCTGCTCACAATAGCTAAAAACATTCAGTCGCTCCAAACTGACGCAAAACAGAGTCTTTATGAATAACACACCCAGTTTAATAATTATGCACCTAAATAAATTCTGAGATTTTTCAGGTGAAAAGTAGACAAAAGAATATCCAAATTCAAAAGAATAATCGTCGAAAAAGACTTTGTAACGAAGGAGATATAACCACCGGAAATCGACCTTTTAAACTAACCAAAACAGACAAAAATAGAGCACTTCCAAGATCATGATGAATTGAAAATTTCTTCAAAACCTATGGCTCTTGATACCAATTTGATGTGGATTATCGTGGTGGATTATAGGGTTTGGGATAGACTCAAATCAATCGCAAGACTTGAGGGTTCAATTTTGAAATCTAGATCAAAATTGTTAGTTTAATCGCAAAAACTAAAGCAATCGCAAGATCACAATTAAATCAATGATTTAATCAATTCAAATAATCATAACACTCTAAGTTTATTTATGAAAATCAAAAGCATATTTATAGGACATACATCCCATGTTAACTAGAACTCTAAAAGATAAAAATTAACCCTAGGAAAGTGAAGTTGTAACATGGGAGGACGATTATGATTCCCAAAATAATACTCGTATGGCTAATTTTATAGTGTTAGTCAATAGGTTTGTTGTCCAAGTAGTAATCTTATATCAATATTATTATTATTAAATATATTATTATTGTTGTTGTTAATTCATCCATCAATTCCACAATTTACAAAATTTGGCAAGTTAACAGTTTGTGTTACTATTTCACTAATTTCATTATTTTTTTTTTTCAAATTAAATACTCCAATTGGGTCAACAATAAAAATATCAGTTAAAAACTTAATACTCGTAAGAGTTACTTTTTTTATTAACAGAAATAATAGTTACTTATTCAAGCACATTATAATCATCTTAATTATTCAATTTAATCATTAACTTAGCTAGTTATCATTTTACAATAAAGGCAATTAAATTATATAATCTTACAATCAAGCCAATTAGACGTGATTATGTGGCAATATTTGATGACGTGGCTAAATAAGAAAAAGAAAGTTACACATGGCGACAGGATACTCCTTCCCTTTGAGTTTTAATAATAATATTGATATTGATTAGTTGCTTCGTGAAGTTAGAGAGTTGTTGTGAAACCACATAAATACCCACGTCTAATATATTGTTACATGCCCTTTCAACTTCTCAATTTAGAAGGATGTGTGTATTTCTTTGATGAACCGTCACCAAACTTCCCAACGTAAATAATAATTACTAGACATTTACTTTACATTGGCAACTGGAAGTTTCTTTTCAATGAAATGTCAATACATATCATTGTCTGCACTTATTAGTAAATTGTGATAATAATTATGCTTAAGAGCCATATTATATAATTTAAAACTTAATAATATATTTGTGTGGGTAATATAGCAATAATATCATATATATCGCCAGATCAATCCAACATTAACCAAAATATCCTATATATAATTGCATTATAAGGATAGATGACAATCAAACAATCATACCTTGAACAAAGTAAAAATAAATTTTGTACTTAAGACATGATTATAAACATGTTTGTAAAACTTAGTGCAGAAACCTGATTGTGTCTCCCCAAAAACCAAACCCAGTAATGAGTACCTTTCACGTCTTTGATTAACAAGTTCGGTAAAGAGTTGAAGAGTCTCGTGAAGTTCCCTTAACCCTTGACCATATTCCTAACCTTTCTAAAGATATTTTAATCCAAATCAATCATTTCGTGCCTCTAAACCAAAGTCATTCATTTCGTGTCCTTAAATTCATTCATTTTGTGTCCATAATAAAAATGTCTCATACAGTTTATTTTGGTCAATTAACCTAGTCCAATTAATGCTTAGTTGGATGGGGTTTGAAAAGAGCTTTCCAACAATAGATTATAAGCTTAAATCCGAAAAGATATAATTTATCCTTTCTGAAAAGATAAAGATCAAAGATATTGATATTTAATAAAACTTCTCTTTTTAAATAATCCTAATCCTGTTAAAAATAAAAGACGTATAGATATTTCGTTAACCTAATTCTATTGAAAATCAAACTCTATACGGATGTTTATCTTTAGAAAATCATCGCAGGACAATAGGATCATCGCATCGCGATAGTCCTATCGTGCTGCGATGGATACTATCGCGCTGCGATACGCTTGTCACCTTGCGATGAAAGTTGTTATATTTCGATTCGGCATCTGATCTTTTCTGATCGCTTCGACTATCTTTTTTCCCTATAAATAGAGGTCGTTTTCCACCGTCTCAGATCATCAACAATCACCTCAATCATCTTAATCATCTCTTCTCTCTCTTAATCCCCATGTTCTTAGCCTTAGCCTAAACATATCCTTGATACTCTCCCAAATCATCCACAATACCTCTTTTGCGAGATTTGAATACTCTAAGCCATACTCGACGTTGCCTTTGACCTCGACGTGAAAGGTTGGTAGTTTTGAGGGTTTGGCCCCAAATCTATATTTCAATTCATATTTGATTTATTTACTTTATTGATTTAACTTTCTTGAAATTTACTAACATGTGTATTGTTTTAATAGTAAGAAGGTTGAGGCATCAAAGTAAGTACCTTAGTTATTATTTTTTGATTTGGAGTAGAAACCATGTTTACAATATTATTTTAATTTCTAGTACATGTTTAGGATGTTATTATGATTTCTAGTATCATGTTTAGGATAATGCTTTGATTTAGATTATTAGTGACATGCTATGAGTTGTTATCAATCTGTTCAGTATCATGCCTAGGATCTTACTATTAACGATGTTTAAATGATAATTGTTATATTAATCATATGTTTCTTGATTATTCATGATTTATTGCTATCGCTTGATCATGCCCCTTTTTGCAGGTTTGAAGGGAATTTGTACTTGAAATCACGCTTAATAAGATAATTAATAATTGAATTTAGGTTAATATGATTTTTAATTCAAGTGATTACCAATATTAGAATTAATTGTGCATTAATAATCAACCAACGCATATTAAACAGGTTAGGATTAATTTAATGTATGTATGTTGATTGAAAAACGCACGTGAATATCATAAGAATTAAGTAGAGACCTATTTAGGGCGAATTCAATCTCTTTTAGGTTGAATTCGTACCATCATCCCCGAACATCCAGTCATGGTTCCGAACTACTATGGAGTTAGCGATCTCTGTGATCGTGAATGGGGTGTAACCTTCATACCCGTGAACGGTTTACAAGTTACTAAAACTTGTTGGTGCAACTCTTTTTCTCTAGCTTCTTTTCTTGATTGGAACGCTGCCATGCCTAAAAGCCTGAACCACAGTAGGGGTCTAAGATTGAGTTTGAAAATTTTCCTACACTTAGTTTAAGTATAAAACTAAGGACATAACATGTGTGCATAATGTTTGTGTTCTTAACCTATATATCAAAAGAAAATTAGTTCAGCAAAAAGAGAGCAAATCAAACAAACCCTAGTCTTAATCAGCCCACCTATAATTGGGGCTTTAGGACTTCTTAGTTTTGGCTGGTATTAACTAGAAGATCTAGAGCTGTCACCCTGTTCCATAAGCATCATTCTTCCGAGCTCCTTGGTGGTGATCTTCTTGCCTTCTTTTGCCGCCTCCTCACAACAGGCTCATCCTCGTCTCTTTGGCGATGACGACTCCTTCTCCTTCTAGAAGGTGGTGTATCCTCATCTTCTTCAAGATCATGATCAAGATACCCATGACCCACCCCCAACTGGCGCTATTGTTCTTCTTCCCTTGCACCAGCTATTTCTTCCTCCTTCTTCTTTCATTTTTCAAGCTCCTAACGTTCTTTTTCTTCCAAGCGCTGCCTCTCTTTCTCCTGGCACTCTACCCCTCCAATGGTTATAACTGTGTTCTTTCCCATTTTTGCTTCAAATCAACACGAATCAAGTATATACCTCAGATCAACAAATGTTTGTGAATTGCCGCAAATTTTCAAAATTCAATTACATTATAGAGAAGCTAAGAGTAATGAATTGGATGGAAGTACTATGGGTTTTTACCTAGGTTTGGCTATGGAAGAAAATAAGTATAGGTGATAGAGAGAAAGGGTCTTTGCATTTTTTTTTTTTTTTTTTTTACTAATTATTAGGTAAGAGTAGTTAATGTTGGGGTAAAATTAGTTTGGGTAATTTATTGTTTTTTTTTTATTTTTTAATGTTATAATTAAAAAGCAAAATTACCATTATTAATCCCAACTTTGCCTCATCCACCAATATTAATCCAACTTTAGATTATTCCCTATTACTCCTAACTTTGTACCCCATTAATTTATATCACACCCAACCGGTAATCTAACATGATATTGCAAGTTGCCAGACACGTGTCAACATATGATAGGTCGAAATTTTTTTATTAAAATAAAAAAATTTAAAAAAAATAAATCCTAACCCTCACGCAAGGTGGCTGCCCTACCACTTCCGGGCTCCGGCAGGCGACAGCCCCTGCCGTTTCCGGTAGGAGGCAGCCACTGCCAGAACCGACAGGAGGTAGCCGCTGCTAGAACCGACAGGTGCAACCCCTGTTGTTTCAGGCAGGAGGCAGCCCCTGTCGTTTGGCAGCAGGGCGGCCCCAGTATGCTGTTTCCAATAGGGGGTGGTTGGAATTGGTCATCGTTTTCGCCCCCTTCCCCCTCCGATTTCACCACTTTCCACCTTCGATTCCACCACTTTCTCCCTCCGTTTTCGCCCCCTTCCTCCTCCGTTTCAACCCTCCCATCCCTTCCCCGTCGAATCCGTACACCTCGCTGCTTTCTCCGGCGAATTTCGACCACCCCCTTGGTGATTTTCAAGTGACACTGAAGAAGGAGGTGGCTGGGGCTGAGGGAAGGGGGGTGGTGGTGGTAGTGGTGGAAGTGGATGTGGTTTTTTTTTTAATTTTAACCTATCATGATGTGACACGTATGCAACTAATCACAAGTCAGCAAAATTTACCTTTTCAACTGGTTCCAAGTCATTTGGGTGTGATAGAAATTAATGGGGTACAAAGTTGGGAGTGAGAGTAAATAAACTAAAGTTGGGATTAATATTGGCGGATGGAGCAAAGTTGGGATTAATGGTTGTAATTTTTCCTAATTAAAATAGGTTAATTAGATTAAAATTGAATTAATCGTGATTTAATTAAAAAAAGTGACGTCATTTATGCCTCAAGTAGCCAAAAAATACATCGATGGAATTTATCTGAATTATGGGTAGTAATTAACAACTTTTTTAGGGGTAGTAATTCACAAAGTCAGTCTTTTGATTTTGAGGTAGTAATTGACAAATTTTCCTGATACATAATATATAATATATAATATAATAAGTTCAAACAGTGATAGACGTCAAATACTCCAAAAATTATGGAGAAAAAAAATTACACGTAACAATTTATATCTATAACAGAAAAAATTGATATGGAAAAATAAAGTTATGGGAGCACCAATGTCAGCAAAACAGTGGGCACAATACTTTCTCTCTCCTCCCCTCCCTTCAATTCTCCGGCTCTCTTTTCTTTGTTTCTTCTTCTTCTCTATTTTCCTCAGCTTCTGGCGATTCTTGAAAATTTTTTATTGATTAGTTTTGATAACAATTGTATTTAACAAGAGGAATGTATGGTTTATATATTTTTGCATTTTTTATTCTTCCCCCTTATTTTCTTCCTCTCTTCTTCCCCTATTTTGCAATATTTATTTTGTATTTTTAGTTTTTTCAAAACAGAGGAACGTATGGTTTAATTTTTTAACAGAGAAATTTCTTATTTAATTTTAACTTTGAGAAATTAACAGAGAGATTTATAAAGGAAGAACAATAGACATGTGAATGTGTAAGTGAATCTAATTCGGCACAGGTGTTCGATATGAATTTGCTATATTTGGATGTTTTAATTTTTTTAGGTAATTTCTGTTATTAGTCTTAAGAATCTAATTCTAAACTGATCATTGTCATTTGATTTTATTAGTTTATGATTTGCTTAATATTTAGTTTTCAAGCTATTGATCTTGATTTATAGAGGTATCATCTGCATGTTAGGAAGATATAATTGGTGCTTTATAATAGTTAGTATGACAATTTTCCTAATGATGTTCTCACGCCACATAACATCCATTAAATATAATTTGCAACCAAATATGGAGTAGAACATAATAATTCTTTCACTCCCAAATCTGGGGTAAAAAAATGTTTATCAACTGCAAGGGGACATGCCATTATGTATTGTATCTATTGATGACATAGTTTTAGCAAGTGTGATGATGATTCTTAAAAAATATTTCAAAAAGATTAAACCAAAATAATCGTAATAAGTTAACCTATCCATGTTGTTGAAAATATTTAACCTTTTGGATATGAAGTTTTAGTGTGATGATGACATGTTGCAGTTTCGGCCATTACTTATTAGACTAATTATCAAGTAATGATCCTTTTTCCTTTTTTTTTTTTTTTTTTTTTTCTTTTTTCCATTTACTTCCATAGCACATTATCTTATCAATTTAATGGTTGCTTTCTCTGTAAATGCTCATTTTATTGATTTTTTTTTTTTAAAAAAAAAAATATTGTTATCTAATGAGATATTCAATTTATGTTACATTGTGCTCTATTTGTGACAAGTCCTTTTGATAATCTAAATCTACTTTGAAGTGTAGTGCACTGAAGAAGTGGATGGTGTAAGATTAAAATTTTCAGTTTGGTATATTTTAGAGAGGCATTTTAGACATAATGAATGTCTTAAGCAGTTGAAATCAACCCAACAAAACTGGAAGGGAATTTTATTTAGGGTCAAAACTCTAAAGCAATCAAAATTCTCCTCATCACTGTATTTATTACAGGTTAAACCACACTTACTCCACCAAGAGCCTTGTTAGAGACATTTAGTTAACTGCTATAATTAATCTCATCTGAATATGTATTTTTCTATATGTTCATCAGATAATTATATTATATGGTTATAAGGTCATTAATATGTAATGTACTACTAATGAAGGATCCTATATGACTCCTATCCTTGCACACCCCCCCCCCCCCCCCCCCCTCCTCTCCTTAATTCAAGTCTCCTCTATCAGGGTAAGTAGCTATTTATGTATTTTTCAACTGTTTTTGCCTTATTTTAATTGAATTTAATATATCAAGTTCCATATTGCAGCTTGAGCTAAAGTACGCAGCTCTAACTGATTCCCTCAAACCTCCGCATAAATACGTGCCTCGGGTTGTTGTGGATGGACAAACCTTCCTTGAGGTGAGAAATGTCCATTAATCTATCCTCATTTTTTTTTAATGAAAATGAATAACTAAATCACATGTATAAATCTTTATGTAATATAATGTTAAGTTGATTTGATGTTGAAGTGGGTACCTTAATAAAAGATGGATTCGAACTTGAGCAACATGTGGAGCAATGTGCTTCACTTACCATCTAAGTCACCTACTTTCATATTATTATAACGAAGTATTTGTGTTAATAAATATACTTTACTCTTAAATTTGGGGCCTCTTTCTCAGTTGGGCCCTGGGCAGTTGCCCTATAAAACAACCCCCAGGGTCAGTCCTAGCTTTGAAGTATTGGGATTGAGGCCCATGAACTCTTATCAATTTTCCAGTGAGACTTTAAAGTCAAATCACTTAAGCTATGGTTAATTTAGTAAACTACAAAAGATTATAAATTGTAATTCTTGATTCACATGAAAGTTAATAATGCAGGTCACAGATTGAATATTGTAGAGATTTAGATGAAATTAATAATACTTGGCATCACTCTTGGAGATGACATTCTCCTCTTTTTATAATATACAGTATCCATTTTGAATTTATATGGTCTTTACATAAAGAGTATGGTAGTGTATTCTCAAGAGGGTACTCCGTATTAGCTAAATATCTAGTACTCTCAAGGTTAATGGTGGTGGCCCCATCTGCTGAAATGATGGTTCTATCAAAAAAGGAACCTATGCATGAGAATGATCTCTTCTGCTATAATGAGTATTATATAATCCATGAAGCATCCTATTTACTTTTTCACAAATCACTTTGTCCAATCAGTCACCCTATTTCACTAAGAATCTCCCCTTTTTTTTTGTGAATTTTATTGCTACACATTACTATTAATTACTCATATTACTCCATACTTATTAGTTATATATATATATATATATATATATATATATATATATATATATATATATATATATGAACCAAAAATCATCACCCCTATTCTTTGTTTTCCTATTTGGTACGATATGATTTATGCTGCTATAGAGTATTGGAACAAGAAATGTCATGTTTTTTGTTTTGGCAAAGTTGAAATGGTTCCGCTTGTAGAGGAGGTTGAAGGTTTACTAGGCTTTTGTAATAATGTCACTATTGTTGTTCATCCTCAAGATCCTAGACAAAATTAACTAATGTGGAGTAGGTTGGGTAATCTCGAAGCTAGCGGCATAAGTAACTACAAACCATTATCTTTTAGATCTAAATCTTGAAATTTTACTTTTTGGTTTTTTCCATGGTGGTTGTTAGTTTGACACCACCGCTTATTATGAAATGTGCAAATCATAAGCATATGTCCATTATTGGGCCTTGTTTTACTCAAAGGCTCTTGGTTTTGCTGTCATGAGAGGTGTCTTACCCTCATAACCCAGATTGAGGATGGATATCATCTAGAGCCTATCATATTGCTTGAATTTATCATGAGTTTAGATCATCTAAAGCAGAACCTTAGAAGTTTTGTTAAAAGTTAGTTATCCCGTCGTACTGCATATGTGGCTTGTTGAGAAATTCAAATTGGTGAAACCACCTAAAGGTTTGCCTTATGAAAGTAAACAAAAATAGAGAAGGTCTTTTATCCCATTTATAACTTTCTATGTAAAAATGGTGGTTGGAGATTTTTTTTTTTTCTTTGTTTGAAACAAATGAAATGGATTACTTCTTATCTTAACATAGATAGAAAGACTATTAACAGCATCATGCATAGAAGGTCGGGGTTGAACTTGCTGCCCTTTGTCATGTCACATTTTATTATCTATGGAGGTATTTAAGGCAAATTGGTCAAACTCACTACTTGTTTAGATAGCTGTTGAGCTTTGCACTACTACAAAAATTGGCAAAGAGACCCATTGAAATATGCCTGAGAGATCACCTCACAACAGGTCTCTAGCTCAGAGGTCTATTTGGTAAAAAGACCCGTCATTAGTGGGGGGTCCGTTTTTGAGGACAAAGAGACCCCTTGTAAGTGATACCATGTGTGTTATGTAAGTTATAAATTTAATAATTTTGAAGAAAAAGAAACCTGTTATTAGAGATAAGGGGTTTGTTAAGTGGTACCAAACAAACTTACCATGTCAAATAACGGGTCTCTTTGTCCTCTTAGTTTTTTTTTTTTTTAAAAAAAAACATAATATTTTTGCTTTTTATTTGGTACAGTTTTAGAGGTTTTTCATTTGACTTTTGAAAATTCTATTTATATGCTATATAAAAATTGGCAGATAATTTATATATTGTAAATTAAACTTTAAGACCACAGAAATAGCAATGGATTAAATTTAAAATTGATGCGACACAAAAAAAATCATTGGACATAAATTTGCAACAACAACAAAAAAAAAAAAAAAAAAAAAAAAAAAAAAAAAAAAAAGACAAATCACTTTTACTAAAATTTACTAAAATTTTACAATTATAATTACACCAACAAGGCTTGAATACTCCATTTCCTATCTCCTCTGTTCGAGATTTTACTGTGACGAAATCACACAAACCTGAAAAAAAAAAAAAAAAAAAAAAAAAAAAAAAAAAAAGACAAATCACTTTTAATGAAACTGATATAAAACAAAACAAATTCATTAACAAAACAATATACTACAGCCAAAACAATTATAACATAGTTACCCACTTAAGCATAATAAGACTAAATGGTGAAGAACACCAGCAACTATTATGCTCAATAACAACTAACAATCTCGGCGAATTGAATAACTCCCTGGGAATACAACAACTAGCTCCGCAAAACCTTTATTAATCAGCCAATCAGAGAAATGACCCCGAAGGTGAGACCCGAAAATAGGACTACAACCAAAATTAAAGATAAGTTATAATTAAGCATTCTACTAGGCCACAACAAATGTAATTCATAAAAACATACAAAAAAAATTGCAATACTTTTCATAACATTCAACTCATAAAATTTGTTCAATTTGACAAAAATTCTGAGACAAATGATAAGAAACTTTTGTATAAAATATAATTCAAAAGTTTAATAACAATCAAATCATAAATATCGATAAAATTTAAACCAAACAATCAATTTATGGATCGATTACCTCAATTTTAGTCGGAAGTTCAGTTATAAATTAGACAACAATTCTTCATAATTTGTAGTTCTATTATCGAACCCTCATTGGAACTTAGTGATATTCTCGAACTTGGGAAAGTGAGAGGATAAAGAGCAAGCATGTAAAGAGAAGAGAAAGATCCCCTTTTTACCATTGTTAGAGTAAATGTAGTGTTTTGATTCAATGGAGAAGAAGGGCAGAGTTTTGATTCAATGGAGAAGGGAAGAAGTGACGACGTATTTCATAAGGAGGATGAGGGTTTTAATTTGGGGTTGGGCGTGGGCGGAGATCTTGAAGAGAAAGAATAAGTGAAAGACTTTCGGAAATAATGATAAAAATAAAAAGGTCAGACCACTTATTCACTAGTAGAAAAAAAGCTATTTATAACGCCCTATTTGTAACTGGCGTATGTTCTGCAAGTTACTATAGCACCAAAGTAACCGACTAAAATAATGCCAGTTACTAATTTTATGACATTAGTAACTGGCGTAGTAAATGTTAGTTACTAATATGTGGTTTATCTTTGTTTGGAGTTTTATTACTAATATGTGGTTTATTAGGAAATATTTCAAGCATCCCACACTTGAGCCCCACTGTGATCATACACTTAAGCATGGTGACGTCCAAAGGGAAGGAAGGTAGAATAAAAGAGTCGCCAACAAGTTTTAGGAACTTGTAAACCGTTCACAGGGTGAAGGTTACACCCCTTAACGATCCAGGAGATCGTTAACTCCAATAGGTCTGGAACCATGACTGGAAGTTCGGGGATGAAGGTACAAATCCAACCTAAAAGAGATTGAACCTGCCCTAAATAGGCCTCTACTTCATTCTTCTCGTATTCATATGCGCTTTCTGACTAACATACAATCAATAAGTTAACCCTAAACCTGTTTAATCTATGTTAGTTGAATTTAATGCACAAACAAAACTATTATTGGCGATCACTTGAATTATAATCATATTAACCTAAATAAGATTATTAATTATCTTATTAAGCGTGATTACAAGTACAAATTTCCTTTAAACCTGCAAGAGAGGGCGTGATCAAGCAATAACAATAATAATATCAAGCAACAATAATAATCATCATAATAATAATATTCTCAATAAAGCATAATAATAATAGCAAGATCCTAGGCATGATACAAACAAGATTAATAACAAACCCTAGCATGTCACTAAGCAATAAAGATCAAATCTTTATCCCTACCATGATACTAACATGATATTAGGAAAGAAATAGAAAGCATCATAGAAACATGCATGATATTAGGAATATTAGTTAACCCTAAACATGATACTAAGAAGCAATATAACATCCTAACATGATACTAGGAATTAACAAAATAATCTAAGCATGATTTCTATATCAATAGATCAACAAAGTAATTAAAGTACTTACTTCGATGCCTCGTTCTTTCTTCTAATAACAAAATACACGCATTAGTAACTTCAAGGAAAATAATAAACAAACAATTAAATTAAATAATTGAAATAGGAATTTGGGACCAAACCCTCAGAAATATTAAACCTTTCACGTCTAGGGCGAAGGCAACTTCGAACTTGGCTAGGTGTGTCTAGAACTTGTGAATATGGAATTTTGTAAAAGGGAAGGTTTAGTAAAAGAATAGAGAGAAAGAATAAGCTTCTATCTTTTAGAGAGAGAGAGAGATGATGATTGTGAATTGTTGATGATTGTTAATTATTGATTGATGATTGTTGATTATTGTTGATGGAAAACGGAGGAGATACGACCCCTATTTATATAAAAAAAAATATCTCAGAATTAAATCAAGTCATATTCAGAATAAAATACCTCCTGTCGCCAACAACAGGAGTTAGCGCCAGACGACAGAGCAGCGCCAGGCGACAGATGTCAGCGCCAAACGACAGCTAATTCCGCGCTAAGTCAAAATTAAAACGCGCTTTGTACGCGGAATCATCTTCTTAATACGATTAAGCAGCTAATTCCGCGTTAAGCAGATTAAAATCATATTTGTGTCAAATCACATATTTTATTCAAAATAAAACTCTTTAAAATATAATTATCAATCCTAATCTCATTAGAATTAAAAAGAACCTTCTAGATATTTCTAGAAGATTAAAAACAATCCTAATAACTTTAGGAATAATAATTAATAGGCCCTCCTCTAGATCATTGGGCCACATGTAAAATCATTTCGGGCCAAATTAATTTAATCCATAACTTTCTCTTTATTCATCGGAATTGGGCTCATAATATATCGTTGGAAAGCTCTTTTCGAGCCCAATCCAACTACACTATTATTGGACCCTAATCACAGACCAACTAAATTGGACTGACTATTTTCATAAATAGAGTATAAGAAAAGAAATATTTTCAAAGAGAGATATTTTAATAAAACATCCACATCACTAGACTTTTCACACTTTCACTTCGTTCGATAATCAAATGATGTTAAAGATATTCATCGCTGGGTTTGGTTTTGGGGAGACACATTTGGGTGTCTACAGAATCCCCCACTTTGACTGAGTTTGGAGAAACGCATGTTTCGAAAACGAAAGTCAAAGTAGCGATAGGGACGGAGAATGATTCAGAACGTTCTGCGATCCTAATTCTTTCTTGTAACGCCGATACTTGCAAACTAGCGTTAGTTAAAACAGATAAAAGAGTTAAGAAACACATATCTTGCACCGTCGAGTACACGTCTCTAGAGTAACCAATTTTGTTTGACGATCTTCCTCAAGCTATGGGACATCGCCTGAAGACTGCTCCGCTTGTAGGCTTGTAGCTGCCTTCAATTTCTGTTGTTTTAGTCTTCCACATCTTAGGGAACACCATCGAAGATAACTTCTCTTGTAGCCATCTTCAGTTGTTTATGACAACTCTCCACATCCTAGGGAACGTTGTCGAAGGTGACTGCTTGTAACTATCTTCAGTTTTATGGTGATAACCTTCCTAGGAAAGTTATCGAAGACCACCGCTTGTTGATCCTCGGTGCTTTTCTTCGCTATTTGCTTGTTGTATTGATGCCTTGGTGGTGACGACAATCCTTTCTTCTTTAGGAATAGTTGCCAACACAACTCTTGAATGATGTACGACAATCCGATTTAGGGAAAGTTGTCAATGCCACGTAACAATCCATCCTCGGAATTGTTGCCATGATGAAGGGACAATCCGTATCTCAGAAATTTTGCCAAAATCCAAATTTGGGAAAAGTTGCCAATGCTTCGTAACAATCTTTCGTAAGAACCTTGCTACGATCGACAATCCACGTCTTGGAATATAACTCTTGAAAGCAATCCACCTCGGAAATTTGCCAATATTATGCGACAATCCTTTTGGGAAAATATTGCCACAATTGACAATCCGCATCTTGGAACATTTGCAAAAAAAGAGTCGATCGACAATCCCTTTTGGAAAATTTTCCACTACTGAAATGAATGACAATCCACGTTGGGGAACCTTTGCCGAAACGTTAAGATGAATAGAGGCCTATGACAATCCTTTGGGAAATTTTGCCATAGGGAACTTGATGCATGACAATCCAATCTCGGAAATATTGCCAAGGATTTGATGCATGTATGACAATCCGAACTTGGAAAACTTGCCAAATAGAGAAGGAGTACGACAATCCATGCTTGGAAACATTGCCAATTTGAGATGACAATCTAATCTTGGAAAAATTGTCGAAGATTTGATGAATGTATGACAATCCGAACTTGGAAAAACTTGCCAAATAGAGAAGGAGTACGACAATCCATGCTTGGAAACATTGCCAATTTGAGATGACAATCCAATATTGGAAAAATTGTCGAAGATTTGATGAATGTATGACAATCCGAACTTGGAAAAACTTGCCAAATAGAGAAGGAGTACAATAATCCATGCTTAGAAACATTGCCAATTTGAGATGACAATCCAATCTTGGAAAAATTGTCGATGATTTGATGAATGTATGACAATCCGAACTTGGAAAAACTTGCCAAATAGAGAAGGAGTACGACAATACATGCTTGGAAACATTGCCAATTTGAGATGACAATCCAATCTTGGAAAATTTGTCTTTGAAGAATGATGCTCGACAATTCACTCTTGGAAATATTGTCGTTTTGGTGATGTGCTTCTTTGTGAACCATTACTTTGGTGCTTGCGATGAGCCAATACTTAGGCGCTTTAAGCTAAGTCAGACGATCATTTGTCAGGTCGATCACTTACTGCGATTGTAATCGAGCCGACTATTAATCATGTCAATTTGCTTATAGGGGCTAACTGGCGTACCAAGGAACCCAATCAATCAATATGACCATTTAACTCTAGTTGATTTGCTAAGTTGTTTGCGTCCTTTTGCTACAAAATTTTTGTAAAGATCACCTGTCTGTCGTGCCTGCATTTATATTTTGGACTATAGGACTTTTGCTCATGTCTTTAAGTTTGACTTTGTGCGACTTAATGCTATTGCCTGACTCGACGTGTAACTCGATGTACTCAAATCGACCCATGTGCGTAGAGTTAACTCAATGTGATAACACGACATGACTTAATGTGTACATGACTCGTGTGTGCATTGTGTTGTGATGTGTTTGACTCAAAATGCAGAAAAGCAAAAATTTTCCGTCATTTTTGTGGAGGGTACTGACTTTCTCCCGAAAAAGAAAGACGCAAAAGGGAAGAAGTAAAGTGTTTAATGATGCATGTTGAATGAGTTTAGTCAAATGCATACGTCGACGTTGTATCTCATAGTGCAAAGATTAGTTCATCCTAGGCTATCTCAATTGTTGACTCGCTAATGAAAGTATTTGGGTAACTTAGGCGCGGAGGCTAAGCACTTCATACTTTGTGATGCAATGATGATTACAGCGATGAATGATTTTGATATGACAAGGCGTGCTTCATCGTCGTGTTAAGATTTTATGATAATGGGTTCCTAAGAGGAGGATTGTTTGTCTATGTATCTGTGATGTGTGTGAAAGTGACATTAAAGCTAGGCTGCAAAGGCTAAGTGTATGGAAAAAGTATTTTAAATAGAGTCAAATAGTGGTGACTCTTAGGCTGGGTAGGCTAATGATGTAGGGATCAAGCCCCCAAGTCTAGCTCTAAATGGATAGGGATGAGAATTGGAGATCCCTTGATATGATCATGTATGAATGCATTTTTATTACGACCGCACCTCATTGTGAGGTTGCCTACGTATCCGTTAGGAATCAGGCCGAACTTAGCTCTAGCCGAACCTCGCACAAGTGTGTGTATACCTCAAAGAGGTCTTTTAAGGGTTGTAACATGGTTAGGCTAAAGGTTGAAGAAGAAGGGGATAAAGGCTCAAGACCCTAGATAAGCCCCCCAAGGTGTGCAACCTTGCTTTTGAAATCCTTATGCTTGAGGTTTCTCACTTTTTTAACTCTCTTTCTTTTGTTTATTATTATTTTTTTTTTTTGCTCTCTTTTTTTGCTTTTGCATTTTTTTTATAAGTGTAGGAAATCCCGATCATGCGGTCTATCACTCACTTGGCATTCATGTTTCTCAGGCACGGTACCTAGCACTCGATAAGAGACGCAATCTGAGACGTGTTCATATCAAAGACATATTTATATCAAAGACATTGGAACACTTGCCCTTTTGTACACTGTTATTGCTATTTGCTTTTTTAATCTTTGAATTCTATGTAAAATCACTCAAGCTTTCGTATTTAGAATTTACCTAAGTTGCACACTATACCATCCCAAGGTTAGGTAGATGTGGGTCGAAGAAAGAAAGGTCTATCGTTAGACAAGGCTCAAAGTGGTTTATCAAGAAAGGATTGTATATTTGAAGGGTGGAAGGTAATATGATATGGCTACAAGGGGTGCCTCTAATCATAAGTATATCTTGTGCTTAGTTCGACATGATTTTTTTTTTTTTATGCAATGCAATGCAATAATCATATGCAAGAAAATAAATGCTCATTTTATTTATAAAGTGAAGGGTAAAAATTCTACAGAATAAAATCTAAGGAAAATAAAAGGTGCCTATGCTAGACTTAATAGGGATAGAAAAAATAAAAAGAAAAAGAGGTCATGAGATCTTGTCGTTGAAGCTCGCCTTGTGTCTTTTGCTTGATCATCACCCGGTCTTCTTGCTAGCTGGAGGCAATGGGATCTTGTTTGCTTCTATGAGATCTTGAATGAGATTTTGAAATCTGTAACATTCATCCGTGGTATGACCATTTCCTTGATGGTACTTGCAATAAGAGTTGGGATTCCATCTTGAAGATCGCCTTTCTGGCGTTGGATCTTTAGTAGGGCCAATAGGTTTGATTAATCCTCGATCATGGAGACGATCGAAAACAACATCATAAGTCATTCCAATGGGTGTGAACTCTCTTTTGGGTTTCCTTTTAGATCCTTGATTATCCATAGCTAAGACATCATTTAGGTCAAAGGTACTAACGTTGTTACTAGAGTGGGTGTTTTCAGAAGAATAAGGATTGTCGTTCTTCTTTCCTTTCCAGCCACTGTTGTTATTATTGTTAGTAGCTTTTTGTTTGGCAAGGTCATCTTCGATTTCAATACCTATGTCGTAGATGGCCTTGAAAATATTCAAATTATGTTGATATTTCAAATGCTTCGAATACTTATCTTGAAGGGTCTTGATGAACATCCTTACAGACTCCTTTTCAGTAGGAACTTCAACCATATTAGCGGAAGTTTCCTTCCACTTGTTGAAGAAAGAGGTGAACCCTTTGTTTTCTTCTTGTTTTAACATCTCAAGTTCTCTATGGTCTCTGTCGACTTGGATGTTGCACTTGTATCTATCAATGAAAGCGTTTATTATTCCATCCCAAGTAGAGGTTTTTTCTTTGTCAAGGGAAAAGAACCATTGTTGACAAACGGTTTCAAGAGATAAAGAAAACAAAGAAGGAAAGACTTTCCTATCAATCCCTTTAATATTCATTATGGTTTCAAAAGCCCTTAAGTGAAAATAAGGATTGTCTGTTGGCTTGAACTTAGGGATGTCGTTGGCGTTAAACTTCTGCGGAAGAAGCTCCTTATCCACTAAGACCCCTTGTGAGCAAATGCCCTGGAATCTATAGTCACTGGAGAGTTTTCTTAGGCTTTCTTGCATGAGCTCCATTTGTTGTCGCTTCATAGGGTCATTGATTTAAAGGGCCAGAGCCTTCATCAATTTGGTTAAGTTGGCCACGTCCTTCCTAAGTTCGTTAACTTCTTCTTGAGACGCCATTATCTTCTTAGCTTTTCTTTTCCGCCTAATTGGTTTGTCGAAAAGTAGTACTTGAACAAAGGTGTTGTCCTTGATTAATCTCCCTTCTCTCCTTGACCAAGTGCTGTGAAAAGGGAAGTTATGGATACTTTTTGTTAATAATTTGACTCAAACTCTATTCAACATGCAGTAGATGGAAGGAGGTAGGAAAAATGAAGGTTTTGATATGGAGAAAGCATGTAGAGAATGGAAAGACGATGTAGATGGAGAGATATGGAAAAATTAGGAATAGAGTGGGCCCTTAATTCAAATGACGGAAAGGACGACTCATGCATGAACCTAAGACATGGTCATGATGACATATACACAAAGTGTGTACTAAGACTAGTAAGTGTAGGTGACATGTTTGACTCGTGTCATGACCATGGGACTAGACTATGTGACTAGACTTAATTAAGGACTAAACATGACTATTGTCATTAATAAACTGATTAGACCGATTAAGCAAACTGATTAATTAGACTCGTTGTGAAGACTCGAGCAAAAACATGGATTGTCGCCCGAGCAACAGGACTGTCGCCAGACGCTAAAGACCAGCGCAAGACGACAACATTGTCGCCTGGCGCTAATTACTAGCGCGTGGCGCTACAGTCCAAACCTCTACGCCATTGCTGGAACGTTGGTCTAGGACTGTTTCCAGTATTTTTTACTCTAAAGGGACAAGCCTAAAGTCGTACTAAGTCAAGTTTGATCAATTTATTTAGATTTTAATCATTTATTAATTAATTAATTAATTTAGCAAAGTCCTTTAGTCATTAATTAGTTCATTTAAACTCATTCACAAGTCAAAGAAACGATTAGTGGAAACACATATAGGTTACGCACAAGCAAATAATGCACAAGTAGTCAAATAGTCACAATATGATGCAATGAGTTCGCAACCTAACCATGGCTCTAGTTCTCTAAAGTTCGGGATATGGGTTAGTCAAAAAGGGTCCATGGTTATGAGTCTGGATGCACCGCACGGAAGCCTTACCTTTGGAAGGGTTGGCGCGAGTGGATGGGACCCTGCGAGTTAAACTCGCTTCCACGGTTTGGTGAATTCAACAAACTCGAATGTACCCTTCGTTGCCAGGAGCGTTCGATTGGGTAGATGGAGCATAAATCCCCAGAGGGTTTGGCCATATGTAGAACACCTATGGGTTTCAGAAAAAAGGGAAAAAACTCAATCAGGAAGTAAAACCGAGCAAACAGTACTAGAAACTAGTCGAAACAAGAAGGTAGATTTCTGGCTCGGTATTGGAAGTATTCAGTGCGAGAAAATAGGAACTGTCGCCAGGCGACAGACCCATCGCTCAGCGATGACGCTGTTTTCTCAGCGCTAATTCCTACATGCCTCGGCAGCTTTCTGTTCTTGAATTTTCCAGTTTTTTCGTAGCATTATTTCGATTTTAGTTGTGAAAGATATTTCCCTAATTTCCTACGTGTAAAAAATCCTATGTTTTTGACGCATTTCGGATGGTCTTTCCAATGCGGACCTTTTTATGCATATGCCACAATGTTAATCAAAATTACGCACATGAAATACTTAGAACTTTTCGAGTCTCATCCACTCATTCTAAATCATTGCCAAAATAAATTTTAGGAATTAAAATAGAAATCCTCCCCAGTGGAGTCGCCAAAAAACTGTAGGGAATATTTCAAGCATCCCACACTTGAGCCCCACTGTGATCATACACTTAAGCATGGTGGCGTCCAAAGGGAAGGAAGCTAGAGTAAATGAGTCACCAACAAGTTTTAGGAACTTGTAAACCGTTCACAGGGTGAAGGTTACACCCCTTAACGATCCAGGAGATCGTTAACTCCAATAGGTCTGGAACCATGACTGGAAGTTCGGGGATGAAGGTATAAATCCAACCTAAAAGAGATTGAACCTGCCCTAAATAGGCCTCTACTTCATTCTTCTCGTATTCATGTGTGCTTTCTGACTAACATACAATCAATAAGTTAACCCTAAACCTGTTTAATCTATGTTAGTTGAATTTAATGCACAAACAAAACTATTATTGGCGATCACTTGAATTATAATCATATTAACCTAAACAAGATTATTAATTATCTTATTAAGCGTGATTACAAGTACAAATTTCCTTTAAACTTGCAAGAGAGGGCGTGATCAAGCAATAACAATAATAATATCAAGCAACAATAATAATCATCATAATAATAATATTCTCAATAAAGCATAATAATAATAGCAAGATCCTAGGCATGATACAAACAAGATTAATAACAAACCCTAGCATGTCACTAAGCAATAAAGATCAAATCTTTATCCCTACCATGATACTAACATGATATTAGGAAAGAAATAGGAAGCATCATAGAAACATGCATGATATTAGGAATATTAGTTAACCCTAAACATGATACTAAGAAGCAATATAACATCCTAACATGATACTAGGAATTAACATAATAATCTAAGCATGATTTCTATATCAATAGATCAACAAAGTAATTAAAGTACTTACTTCGATGCCTCGTTCTTTCTTCTAATAACAAAATACACGCATTAGTAACTTCAAGGAAAATAATAAACAAACAATTAAATTAAATAATTGAAATAGGAATTTGGGACCAAACCCTCAGAAATATTAAACCTTTCACGTCTAGGGCGAAGGCAACTTCGAACTTGGCTAGGTGTGTCTAGAACTTGTGAATATGGAATTTTGTAAGAGGGGAAGGTTTAGTAAAAGAATAGAGAGAAAGAATAAGCTTCTATCTTTTAGAGAAAGAGAGAGATGATGATTGTGAATTGTTGATGATTGTTAATTATTGATTGATGATTGTTGATTATTGTTGATGGAAAACGGAGGAGATACGACCCCTATTTATATAAAAAAAATATCTCAGAATTAAATCAAGTCATATTCAGAATAAAATACCTCCTGTCGCCAACAACAGGAGTTAGCGCCAGACAACAGAGCAGCGCCAGGCGATAGATGTCAGCGCCAAACGACAGCTAATTCCGCGCTAAGTCAAAATTAAAACGCGCTTTGTACGCGGAATCATCTTCTTAATACGATTAAGCAGCTAATTCCGCGTTAAGCAGATTAAAATCATATTTGTGTCAAATCACATATTTTATTCAAAATAAAACTCTTTAAAATATAATTATCAATCCTAATCTCATTAGAATTAAAAAGAACCTTCTAGATATTTCAAGAAGATTAAAAACAATCCTAATAACTTTAGGAATAATAATTAATAGGCCCTCCTCTAGATCATTGGGCCACATGTAAAATCATTTCGGGCCAAATTAATTTAATCCATAACTTCCTCATTATTCATCGGAATTGGGCTTATAATATATCGTTGGAAAGCTCTTTTCGAGCCCAATCCAACTACACTATTATTGGACCCTAATCACAGACCAAACTAAATTGGACTGGCTATTTTCATAAATTGAGTATAAGAAAAGAAATGTTTTCAAAGAGAGATATTTTAATAAAACATCCACATCACTAGACTTTTCACACTTTCACTTCATTCGCTAATCAGATGACGTGAAAGATATTCATCACTGGGTTTGGTTTTGGGGAGACACATTTGGGTGTCTACACCCTCCAAATTCACATCAAATTTGGTTTAACAAGGACTAGTTCAATCATACATGGTCAAATTTCACCTTAAAATCCTTAACCCAAAAAAAAAAAAAAAAGCGGCATCAGACGGTGCGACATTGGAAAATTTTGTGTAGGGGTTGTGGGGTTAAAACCCTAAAAAAATCAAACAAGAGAAGAGAGAAGGAAGCGAAGAAGAGAATAGGAGAAGGAGAAAAAGACGAGAGAAGAGAGAAGGAGAAAAGATGAGGATGAGGATGAAAGAAGAGAGATTTAAAGAAGAGGAGAGAGAAAGAGGAGAAGAAAGAAGCGGAAAGAGGAAGTGAAATAAGGGGGATGGTAGGTTAGGTTAAAATAGAGTTTAGGATTTGGGTTTTTTTTTCTTTCCTTTTTTTTAAACTATACTCTACTGTCGGAAATTTTAATTTATGATAAAATATTTCGTCGAAAAGTACATACATTCCAACGGATTTACATTTCGTTAGAAATTTTCGACAAATTGTTTGAATTCATCAGAAATATCCGATGGGATATAAATCCGTCGGAAATTTAAATTTTTCTGATGAAATTACGTGCCCTTCGGAACCTCTCCGTCGGAAATCGGTTGTTTTTGTTGTACTGTTAATTATATCATCCAAACAAATAACCATGTCATCCAACCAATATTTTATATCATCCAACCTAGACACTTAAAGATACCATCCGAACAATTAATCATATAATCCAAACAATGAATGATATCATTCAAGATATTATCAAGATAATAAATAATATCAAAAAAAAAAAAAAAAACCCACAAGATATTCAAAAAATACAAAATCCAAAATTAAAACATTTGTTTAAAAATAAAGAAGTAAATGAAATTTACTTATTGCATTTTTGTTTTTTAACCAAATTTCAGCATATTGTTTATGAGCAGTTCCTAAATTTAACTCTCATTCAATTTCTCTCTCCTCCAAAAAATTCCATTATTCAATGGCTTCAACCCCAAAATCACGATTCAATATCATCACATAGTTTATTATGAGCAGAGTTTCAACCCCGAAATCATAATTCAATCACATAGTTTATGAAATTTTGAGTAGAGTTTATGAGCTCTTGTCGCCGTTTTTGCCTTCCAAAACACTCGTCTTGAATTGCCTTCTCCTCTGCCGCATCCAATTGTTGCCTCTCTCTCTCTCCCCCAAACACCAAAGCAATGACGTTTTTGGCGACCCCATAACTGTCGGTGACAACCCACTTGTTACTTATAGTTATCAGGTAATTGTTGGGGTTGAATCTCACAATATCGTGTTGTTTATCGTATGGTGAATTAACTAACTACAGTTATTAAAAAAAGATTTGAACCTGTCATTTTAACAAATAGGAGGGAGGAGATATATGAGTGAAATACTATGTGAATGTGATGGCCTCACGAATGTGTGAATACTTTGTTTGTTTGTTTATTTATTTATTTTGTATAAGGTCGTAACATTAATCCATATATCCATAAAAAATAAACCTTTATCCCATTATAACCAACTGATGGATTAATTGGTAATCGGGCATAATTAAATACTTCCTCCGTCAAATTAATTATAACAAAAGGGGTGTAAGCCGAACCCAAGGTAAAATTTCTTAAGCATGATTATTGAAAAGTAAGGGTACCTAAGTATTAATCCAACAAAAAAAAAAAAAAAAAAAAAAACACCTACCTCAAAACCATCCACCCAGCACCACCTCCCACGCCACCTTGAACCACCTAGTCTTCAAAACAAGAACCACCCCCCCACAAAACCCAGAACCCACGACCCACCTAACCCACAAACCACCCACCAAACCCACAAATCTCCACCACAAAACCCACACAACCCACAAACCACTACCACCCACAAACAACCATCACCAAACCCACAAAACCAAACCACCCACGAACCACTACCACCAAACACACAAAACCAAACCACGCACCCACGACCCACCCCCACGAACCACAAAACCAAACCCACCAAACCACCACCCACAAATCACCCGCGCAACCCCTACAAACCACATCTGAAATTGAAAAACTAAAAGGTGGTCTTCTTTTTCAATTCATGATAATGGGTTGAAAAAGGGAAAAGAAATATAATACGGGAAATAAAAGATGAGAAAAAAAGAGAAAGATAATGGGGAGATGAATCTGATTTTTAGTGGAAGAGATAACTAATTTAGATTAAGGTTATAATAATTTGTGATTATGTATAGTATTATGTGTAAATATTTTAAATTGAGTGTTTTTTGGTCATTTTGATATAAAAAAACTTACGAAATAAGGAAAAAATGTTTGTTGCAACTAATAATTAGCAACAAATATAGTAATTGTTGCAATTAATATTTGACGGATGAAGTAATTTATTGTTCTCCCTATTATTTGGTGGTAAGGCCTCGACAAATGTTGTGTTTTATTGGTCAATTCCATTAGCCCAAACACATAACCCTTAAAACATTACAAAAATTTCGAGGGATTTTAAACCCAAAGTGAGATTATCAAATGAAACTTAGTGAAACTTTGTCGTTTCACTCTAGAAGTTACCTTAACCCACTAAAATGTTACCTTAGTGAAACATTTTGCTAATCTCTAATCAGGGTGATTTACCTCAACCCTAAGTTCATTTTGATTTTAAAAGTGAATCCGTCAAAAATCACTAAAAATCCCATTTAAAAATAAATGACGCTCGCGTCCACTACCCTCGTTTCAAACTCAATGGAATTGGTTATTTAAAACATGTCATGTGTCTAAAGTACGATGGTTTTGATGATATGTGAGTGGATTCCTGCTATGATCAGTACTATACCTGATCAAGTTGAGCCCGGCCCGATTTTGGATGGACTATGGGCAATTTTTAAGGCCCGAAATTGGGTCGGGCTCGGCACGTCTTTTTTAAAATTTTGGGCGAGCTTGGTAAATCGATTTTATGCAATTTTAGTTGATTTTTTTTGTCCGACCCGAAATTGGCCCAAAAAGCCCGCACAACCCGCCTAGTTTGGGCGGATTTGGGCACACATTTTCTGACCCGAAGTTCGGCCCGGCCCGAATCATTGAATGGGTAGATTTTTTTACCTTGGCCCGGCTCGTCCCCCTTATTGATCACCATTAATCGGTACGTAGTGCAACTTCGATGCTCAAACCTACCTCAGACTACTTATCATTTCTTAATGCTAGAATTCAATTTTATGTGAGTTATACCAAAAAGCATGCCTTTTTTATTTTACCTAGACACCCATTTGTGTCTCCCCAAAAACCAAACCCAGTGATGAATACCTTTCACGTCATTTGATTATCGAACGAAGTGAAAGTGTGAAAAGTCTAGTGATGAGGATGTTTTTATTAAAATATCTCTTCTTTCTGTTTTTGAAAATATTTCTTTTCTCACCCTATTTTATGAAAACAGCCAATCCAGTTTAGTTTGGTCCACGACAAGGGTTCGATAATAGTGTATTTGGATGGGGCTTGCAAAGAGATTTCCAACGATATATTATAAGCCCAATTCCGATGAATAATGAGGAAGTTATGGCCAAAATACTAAACAGGGCCTGGTTTGATCTTTACATGCGGCCCAATGATCTAGGGGAGGGCCCAATATTAATTATTATTCCTAAAGTTATTAGAATTAATTATAGTCTTCTAGAATTCTCTAGAAGGTTCTTTTTAACCATAATAAGATTAGAATTAATAATTAGATTTTGATAAGTTTTATTTGGAATAAAATATTATTTTATGAAAAATACGATTTCAGTTTTCATACGGACTTTACAAATCAATTTTGATTGATAAGTGGACTCCGTGTTTGAAAGCGCGTAGAAATCCAGGCTGTCGCCAAACGACAGGCTTGTCGCCACGCGACAGACCCTGTCGCCAAACGACAGGCCTGTCGCCACTCGACAAGCCTTGTCGCCACGCGACAGACCCTGTCACCAAGCGACAAGGTCGGTTTTGCAGCGACAGAGTGGAGTTTTATTCCTTATCAAATTCTACCAATTTCCGGACTGTTTTCTTATAAATAGGGTCCTAAACCTCCGTTTTTATTCACCAATTCTCATCAATTCTCAATTATCAACAATCAGGAATTCTCATCTGCAATCTACAACAATCATCTATCTCTCTCTAAAGCTAGAAGCTTTCTCTCTCTATTCTTTTTCTAAACCTTCCGTCTAACAAAATTCCGCATTCACGAGATCTAGACACACCTAGCCAAGTTCAAAGTTGCCTTCGCCCTAAACGTGAAAGGTTATAATTTCTGAGGGTTTGGTCCCAAATCTCTATTTCCATTATTTAATTTAATTGTTTTATTTTATTATTTTCCTTGAAGTTACTAACGCGTGTATTTTGTTATTAGAAAGAGATACGAGGCATCCAAGTAAGTACTTTAATTGTTTAATTGATATTATGATATAGAAATCATGCTTAGATTGTTATTTTGGTTCCTAGTATCATGTTATGATGCTTTCCTTAGTATGATATTTAGGGTGATTTGCTTATATCAATTATGATTTCTTGGGTGCTTCCTATTTTCTTTTCTAATATCATGTTAGTATCATGTTAGGGCTAAAGCTTTGACCTTTATTGCTTAGTGACATGCTAGAATTTGTTATTAATCTTGTTAGTATCATGCCTAGGATCTTGCTATTATATTTAAGCTTTATTGTTATCATGATTGTAATTATAATTATGATGGTTATTATGTTGCTTGATATATATTATTGTTATTGCTTGATCACACCTTTTATGCATGTTTAAAGGGAATCTGTACTTGTAATCACGCTTAATAAGATAATTAATAATCTTGTTTAGGCTAATATGATTATAATTCAAATGATCATCAATAATAGTTTTATTTGTGCATTAAATTCATCCAACATAGCTAAACATGTTTAGGGTTAACCTATTGTTTGCATGTTAGTCAGAAAGCGCACATGAATACGAGAAGAATGAAGTAGAGGCCTATTTAGGGCAGGTTCAATCTCTTTTAGGTTGGATTTGTACCTTCATCCCCGAACCCTATTTGGTTCAAGACCTTTTGGAGTTGACGATCTCATGGATCGTTAAGGGGTGTAATCTTCACCTTGTGAACGGTTTAAAAGTTCCTAAAACTTGTTGGCGACTCTTTTGCTCTAGCTTCCTTCCCTTTGGACGCAACCATGCTTAAGTGTATGATCACAGTGGGGTTCAAGTTTGGGGTAATGCTTGAAATATTCCCTACACATATATAAACCCTTTTAAGAATAGAAACAACGTAATAATAAAAGCACGTTGTTAATGTAGAATGGAATAGAAGACGAGTTCTAGACAATTGATTATCTTAACTTAAATTCTGAATCCAAGACCGTGCCTTATTTTGTTTTTGTGGAGTTATCAGCCGTTTTCAAAATTATTTCTTGAATTCAACCATATTAAGATCTATCCTTCTTCGGGTAAAAATAAGGCGGCTACTCTAATTACCTTTTTTAATTAAAAGTACAGTTTTTTCACCATATACCCTTGAGTTTTTTTGTTTATTCACCATATTTCCCCTGATTTTTTTTAAATTAATCATATACCCCTGAATGTTCATAAAAATACGCCATATACCCTTGATCTATGACTAATAATTGTTAATTTCGTCAGTATTTAGGGTCAATTATGACCCGAAAACACCTTAATTACATTATTCCCGCCCTATCCCCAAAACCACCCATATTCCTTTTTTCCCAAATTTCCTTTTCTCATCCTCAAAATCATTCATACGGATATATATGGTTATGGAGATTTGGAATGGTTTTGAGGGTTAGAGAAAAAAGAGGAGTGGTTTCGAGGATGAGGGGAGAGATCTAAGGTGGTTTCGAGGATGAGGGGAAAGATCTAAGGTGATTTCGATGCATAATTAACTAAATTCCTCTCATCTTGTTGTCATGAGGGGCATAAGTTGAATTTTTGTAACAACTTATGGGTATATAGTGAATTTGAAAAAATTTAAGGGTATATGGTGAATAAACAAACAACTCAGACCCCTTTCTTTAGAGCTGCTCTACTCTGCTCTGCTCTACTGAGTCTTGCTCTGCTCTGCTAAAATCTGCTCTGCTTCAATCTGCTCTACTTTAAAATAATACTTAATATTGAATTATTATAATAATAATAATAATAATTAATAATTAATATTTAATAATTAATAATTTTAATAATAATGATAATATTAAAAATTAATATTTAATAATAATAATAATAAATAATATTTAATAATTATAATAATAATTAATATTGAATTATAATAATAATAATAAATATTTAATATTTAATAATAATAATAATAATTAATAATAATAATTGATTTTTTTATAATAAAAACTAATATTTAAAGATAATAATCATTATTAATTTTTAATATAATAATAATGTGATAATAATAATAATAGTAATAATAATAATAATAAATATTATTATTATTAGTAGTAGTAGTAGTAGTAGTACGTCGTGCTCTGCTTGCTCTTGGGTTTTTATTGGGGATATTTTTGGCGACCACGCGTGACGTGTGCTGGTATTGTAGGTATTAAACATCGGCATAATATTGTTCGAGATACACTTGTTGATATTTGCTACAGATCTGGGATTTCAGCAAGAAAGGAGGTTGACATAGGGTTATTTGGAGGGAATGACAGGGCCCTCAGACCTGCCGATGTGTTACTTTATTCATGGGATCGTGGTCGTGATGTATGTGTCGACTTCACAAGGTCTTCTCCTTTGACATAGACATGGCTATCTGACTTATTTCCTGGACGGGTTGTGGCTGATGCGGCTCATCGGAAGCGGGTTAAGTATAAGCTCGTTGTCGGGCGATTGGCTATGGTTTCATTCCCTTCTCCTTTTCTTCACTTGGGGAATCAGAGAAGGAGGTTGTTGCGTTGCTGAAGCGGATTCAGAGGTTCTCAATGACGCAAGACATTGGGGATCGTGCTGCAGCTCATATCTTCACTAGGGTAGGCTTTGTTATAGCTAGAGGAGTGGGGGTCCAGATTGTATCTCGGCTTCCCACTAATTTATTGTAGGTTGTATGACTTTTGTTTTTGAGATATAATAATAATAATAATAATAATAATAATGAAATCCGCTCTGTTCGGCTTTGCTCTGCTCTGCTCTGTTGACTCCTGCTCTGCTCTTCCCAGAAGCTCAAAAGAACAGGGCCTCAGTGGTATATGTTGAAAAAATCGTTAAAAGTATTATCAACTCCTAAATACTGGCCCTAAGTAAGTAGGACCTCTTTAGAACAATTCCTAGTCTACTAAAAAATCCTAGTACCACAGTAAGTCATCCTTGATAGATTAAATAATTAAGCAACAAGAAAAATTATGTGGAGATATATTCAACAAAGCCATTAGAACATTGTGTTAGGATAAACCATTTGCTTAGATAACTTGAACCAATCCTAATAAAATAATTAGAATAAGACAAATGGTTTATACTTACCAAGATATTTTGAAATTTGATGAACAAATAAAAGAATTGTTGAAAGAGAAATTTATTAATCTTCATAAAAAGAATTTAATTAGGAATAGCAAAGTCCTTATATTAGTCCATCATTTATGGTAAGGAATTATGCAGAAGAAAAAAGAGGTAAAATTAGAATGGTTATAAATTATATAAGCAATTGAATGTTAATGTTGTGTTTGATGGATATTATATTCCTAATGAAAGTATGTTATTTAATAGAATATATACAAGGAGCTACATGGTTTTCTTAAGTGTAATGTAAAAGTGGTTACCGATAAATTATAATGGAAGAAGAAAACATTCTATTAACCGCATTTAGTGCCCCTCGAGGACATTATGAATGATTAGTAATGCCTTTTGGATAAAAAAATTCTTCATTAATATTTCAAACAAGAATGGATAATATTTTCGTAAAACTTATTCACTGATGTTTTCTATATATTGATGATATTCTAATTTCTTACAAGACTTAGAACAACACAAAAATGATCTTAGAGCTATAACATAAAATGTAATTTGATGAGCATGGTATACTCCTTGAAAAAGATAAATATGATGTTTATGCTAAACAAGAAATTAATTTTTTTGGTTTGGAAATTAAAGCGTGAGAAATTATCTTGCAAAAACAAATTATTGAAAATATTGAAAAATAACCTGATGAAATTAATAAGGATATAGGAAACAATTAGAAAGAAGTTTAGGATTTTTACCTATGCTTTTGATTTCATAGAAAATCTTGCTTTTTTGAGGAAATCATTACAACAAAAACAAAAAAAAAAGGAGATAATTTGAAATTGGAAGAAAAGTGATTCTAAAATTGTTCAAGAATTATATATGTGTAAAAATCTTTCCATACTAACACTTCTTAATAGTGAAGAGGATTTAATCCTTGAAGTAGATGGTAGTAATAAGCACTGGAGTGTTGTATAAAAAATCAAAGAAGATGAAAGACTTTGCATGATACAACAGTGGAAGTTTAAAAAAAAAAAATAGAGTTAAATTATCCTATAATGCAAAAGGAAAACTTTGCAGTCATTAGAGGGATCGAGAAGTTCTTCATCTTAGCTTTTTAACTCATAAATAGTTGTTAATAAGAATAGATTAATTACAAAGGTACACTTAGTTTTGTTTAAAAAGAACTTGTCTAATATGCAAGCATAAGGGAGACTCAAGCTCATCTATTGGCAATTATGGCTTTACCAATTCTCTTTTAAAGTTAAACATAATATAAAGGGGTTGAAGAACTCCTTAGCAGATAGCTTAACCAGAGAACTAGCCAATGTCTCAAGATGTAGCAAAAACCTCCTGCCCATAGATAGAAAAGATGGAGGTAGAGAGAAAAACTCTCATTGAACAAACCAATGAGGCTATGGAGCAGGTCTCACCCTCCACTTGGGCCTTAATGGAGGCCATGATCATTTCGCCAAAAAAGAGATCGGGATATGGGTTAATCAAAGGTTGCCATATAGCAGTCCGAAGATTTCTAATGCACGTATGAAGTAATGTTCATTCATTTTTAATTCTACGATGAGTCCCTAACATCCAAAAAATAATAACAAATAAAATAAGAGAGAATGATTTCAAGTTTGGTATAAGTTATATTATATCAAGATCTTACAAGTTTTATGATATTTATATCCTTAAGGGATCTCAGATTAATTTCCATAACACTGCTAGCATGGGAACGACATCAATTCATCCACTTCGTTCCTTCTTCGTGGATAGAACCTTATGTAGAAGAACGCTATAAAGCTTGGGATTATGGGATGAACTATAGCAAACAACCATTTCTTAATGAAAGTTCTTCATTCCTTAAAGTGACTCACAAAATTCCAAAATTATGGATTTTTTAAAAGGATTTATGAAGCAACTAAGTATAAGGGACAACATGAAGAAGTCATAGTGCAATGTGCAAATATTGAAGTAGTAAAAGGAAATGTGAGTTCTCCACTTATCTATTCATGTTTGAAAATATGCATAAAAAATCAAAGATCCTATTTGTGTCAAACAAAACAGGGTAAAAGATCCTACTATAGTGAGGGCATACATATTTTTCTATACTGCTTGATATCATTGATTTTTAGCTATAAAGAAGGGACCAATCATCATTATTCAATTTAAGAATACAACTATATATGGCTGCTTCAAAATGGTTGAAGAACCATTTAGAAGAAGGAATATTAAATGGTGAATCAGTTCATAGTTATCTTGAAAGAGTTGAAATAGGAAAATTCTTATCCTTAGATTAGAGGAAAAAGAAGGTTTGTTTGAAATCTTTGTAACATGGAATGAGTCATATATATGCAACAAAATGTGTCCAAAAATTCTGCATTAAAGAAGAAATAACTGAAGACCCAATTTATGATAACTATTTGGACATCATTAACAGTGAAGGTGGTCTACAAGAAATGATGTTGGATGAAATAATGGAAGATTAAGGAACTAAGACACAGTACACAATTGTAATCATGCATACAACTTTTACTGTAGCCATGTGTAAAAGAAATTTCACTATTCACTTTATAAAAGGAATGAAGAAACTTATTTTGTTAAGTTAGAAAGGAATTTTATGTAACTTTAGTTCCTCTATATAAATGTTCATAAGCAAATATTGAAGGGTAGGCTTGAAGTGAGTTTCATGAAGTCTTTTTAAAATCTTAGAGAGTCCTCTAGAGAAAATCCTCACTTTAAGAGAAAGATTGGTTCTCCATCTGTCTTAAAGTTGAGAAAAACTTTAATTTTTGTCATGTCTGCTTAAGCTTTCATGTTAGAGTGTTGTAATATGTAAGTGTTATAATCTATTTAAATTAAATAGTAAAAGATTCTTCTATAAGTGAACGTTATCCTCTCGAACCTTATGTCACAAATGAGTTATCTTTCTATTTAAAAGATTCATCATAAACAAAATATAGATTGCTTGATTAGAGACTACAATCTAAGGTGGGAAACAAAGTAAATTTGTGTTATACTTGTCTAAGGAAGACAAGGTTGTGATTAGCTACCTTGATAAAGTTAGAAACTCAAAACGCACGTGAGAAGTTCCATTGTTGACTAAGTTCATGTATTGGTCAAAACTCTCTATTAAGCCTTTAACATTGCGAATCATGGTGGGCTATTTTACTTGAATGTTAGTTTATTTTGATATATGAGGAGTAGAGCATAGATAAATAGTACCATCAAAAGTTATTAATAAAAACAAGTGCACTTTAGTTAATTCTAATATTATTTTAACTAGTATTATAAAAAAGGGTTCTTTGGTATAAAAAGAATACCGATAATGGTTTGTTGGTATGAAAAAGAATACCAACAAGAGGTTTTCCGGTATCTAAAAGGATACCAACAATATTAGATAACAATAACAACCTAGAGCTGTTAATATTGTCGGTTAGAGTCCCGAAGAATACGCGTTATTAGAGGTTGAGAAATTCTCAAAAAGCCATCTACCGCATGGGTGAGCCCCAATCTCTCTTCTTGAGAAACATTCAGTGTTTTTCTAATGGCAAAAATTGTAATTTGTAAATAAAATCAATATTATCAATAATTTATTGTTTTTTTGTTTGCTGACTTACCCCTCTTCGTCCTTCCCTTCTTCCTCCTCCTTACTTATTCTTGCTTTCTCAACGTAACAATGGTGGTTTCTTTACTAAGGTCTTAGACAACAATCCAACACCACACAACATAGACCAACCCCAACCCACCAATTTCCGGTGGCCATTTCTGGCGGGTTCTTTGCCAAATTTAAAGAAAATTCTAAGAAAAAGTAGAGAAATAAAGAGTATTTGTTAACCAAAAGGCTAGGTGCTTTTCGTTTTCTTATAAGCTTTCCCTCCTCTACTGAAGCTGCTATATACGAAGTACTAGATTAAGAAATTGAAATTTAATGATTAAGGATTAACACTAGATTGTGAAAATGAAATTCGATGATTACGGATTAACACTAGATTGTGAAATTGAAATTCAATAATTTATTTGGTGTTTGACAATTAATTTGATGATAAAAAAAAATTATAACCATCTTATTTTAGAACGAAGTTACTTCAACGGTGGAGACAAAACACAAAATCTGCTTCACTGGAGTACTTTAATGGCAGGAAAAGACAAAAAAACACGAATAATGGCAATGAATTATGAAAAAAGGGAAAGATAAAAACAAAAAATACAAGTATTATCCCTACTTTATTGGTTAAAAGACATCTGTAACCCCTCGAGGTACATGCGATGTTTATCGAGAAGAGAAACTTGTATTTACTCTTATCTTGTACTCGTACATAATTACATATGTCGATTTAATCTTCCTATTTTATGTTGGGAAAATTTAAGTTTATCTACGAGATAAACATGGAAATATATTTCTTCTCACAATATATTGTTTTACTTTTATTTTCTAAACTAGTATTGTGTCCCGGACGATGTCCGGGTTGTTTATTGATATTGGCACGTAGGTAGGTTCCCCTAATTAACTCACAAATTATTCTAAGTTTTGCTAAAAAAAAAAAAATCAACATTTAAATTATAAACCCTATTTGCATGACACCTCCTTTTCGACTCAATTCTCTCATAGCCACGTACTCATGTATGGTTAGTCGTTACCAACACTACACTTATGAAAAGTTGGAATATTCCTTGGCTAATTGTATGACTTAAGTATTGTTGTATCGTGGCTTGACTAATCGTACAACTTTATACATATTTAATAATGGCTGAAATATTTTTAATATCGTGGCTTTAGACCTCTTGATTCTTTTTTTTTTTTTTTTTTGTAAATATTTGAAAAACCGATATGACATAAAAATATTAAATTTATAAGATAATTATTTTCATTTTTTTTAACAAAATTTATAAGATAATTATTGAAAGTTATAATTCATTTATACATAAAAATTGGAATTTTATCGAAAAAAGTTTTCTAAACCATTAATTTTATCCTAAAAATCTATCCAAATTTTATTGAAAACAAAACCTTAAACTAACTTCTTTTTTTTTATCCTAAAAAGACTATATAAATGTGTCCAACTTTTTTATCCTACAAAAATATATCAAAATAAAATCACGTGTCATACTAATAATTAATTATTGCCTACGTGGCGCGACATTTGACGAAAATTTACAATACCAAGTGTCGTTGTTTCGTGGCCTAAGTAAAAATTTAGCTTAATATATCAATCAATAACTATAAGTATAACTTAACTATATATATACTAAAAGACACACTAGCAATGACACATGTCATTTTCTGGTGTGTCCCTCTTAATTATATATATACTAAAAGACACACCAGTAATGACACATGTCATTTTCTGGTGTGTCCCTTAGTTATATTTTTTTTAACAAATAATTTTTAGGAAACAATTCTTATACATAAATAAAAAGATAGCAAAATAATACATAAATAAAAGATTTGACAACTCTTATACGTAAATAAAAAGATAGAAAAATAATGCATATATAAAAAATTTGATATGTCTTTCCATAATATATACATTGACAATTATATAAGCTTGAGTAAAAAAAATAAATAGTTAATCAGATTTTTAACATAAATTGTGCCAGAATGTTATGTACTACTTATTACAACATTTTTTTTATTTAATTATATGTTAAAAAGCTCCAAAAAAGTAATCTGAATTTCAAATATTAAAAAATTATTAAAAATAAAGATTTAATGTATCCTTTTACAAATAAATATTAACAACTATAAATTTAAGGAAAAAAAGCAAGTTCTTAAAATAATTTGTGACATACATGTGGACTATAGATTTTAATGTACAACATTTTAAGAAATTCATTTAGTTAACAACAAGAAAATTGTACCAATTTGTTGATGAAATTAATATATGAAAATATACATATTGTCAAATGTGTTTTAAAAATAGTTATCTAGCTAATACGCTATTTTATAAAAACTAAATGCATTAGAGCAACTCCAATGGTTGTTGCTTGTAATTTTTAAAAGTGTCTATCTACTAGTTTGAGCATTGGAACTAAAAAATACAATTAGCTTAGCCAAGCAAATTAGTTATCTAAGCTAATTTGCTTGACAAAAAAATTTTCAAAATTATTAGAGAATAATATATTAAAATAATTTAATTTGTATGACTAATTAAGAAAGTCAAGCATATTTATTTATATATGATAATAAAAGTGAAAAAGTAAATTGACACGTAAATATATGCATAAAGTTGTCAAGAGGACAAAGATTAGGGGCTCCTCTTTTATGTTTTCATTTTTTTTTCTCCTTTGAAGCTTTAACTTACACGCTGCATCCCTCTCCTCCTCTCCTCCATTGAAGCGAACTCTGATTTCTCCATTGAAACGGCTTCTCAGGTCTGCTCTTTTTGAGGTAATATAATTTTTCTTTTTATGTAATAATCGAATATCACTTTCACAATCTAGGGTTTATTTTCACACTATCGCTAATGTAATTTTCAGTAGTTGTTTTTAGGGTACTTATATTGATTACTGACCTATTGGTTATAATTATTGATGTTACGAAATATTATAACGATTGATTTTGTTGTTAGAATTTTGTTATGTGCTCTATAAATTGATAATCTTAAGCGAGAAGAATTTAATGTGATTTTTGGAGCCTAATTTGATATTTGAATCAAATTTGGTTGCTAATTTGTTGCAGGGTTTTGTTTAAAACCCTTCAATGTTAGGATGGAAGTATAAAAATGGAACTTTTCTCTCTGGGCTCAGGGCGGCCACCTCTCTTGCCCCGGCTCAGGGTGGCCAACTGGCCACTCCTCTTGCCCCGGCTCAGGGTGGCCAACTGGCCACTCCTCTTGCCCCGGCTCAGGGCGGCTGCTACACCTTCCTTGGCAGCCGTCCCTTTAGCCCTGGCTCAGGGATGTGCCTGGAATTGTAATGTTCAAGTCACCATTTAATGCTGACCTTATTGGCTTGATGCGCATTGTTTATCTCGTATGTATATATATACACGAACCTGATTTATTTGCCTTTTAACTTTGCAGAAATGTATTCCTCCAGAGGGAGTGATTCATATGGGCAGCAGTCCTACACTGCGCAATCATCATATGGACAAAATGTAAATACTATTGAGCTTACACTCAGATTTTTCACTTTTTGCTTATTCATGTTTGAAGGCATTATGTATCCTTTTAATGCGGTTTTAAATCCAAAGCTCATTCTGCCTCTCTTTTTTATGCAGTCTTCTTCTGCATATCCTGGGAGTTCTGCTGGTGGACCGGCTAGTAGTTCTCAGTTGACCATGGGGTCTCGACATCCTTCGATTTTGGGTGGTCCTCTTGAATCAGAACTTGGTGGATTTAGAGCTCATCCTGCAGCAGCACAGTATGGAGGACAATATGGTTCTTTATATGGCCAATCTTCACTGAGTGCTGGTCAGCAGGTCAGTGAAAAGCTGGTATTAAAGATATTGGAATAATTGATGAAGTGGTATGATAATCCTTTCATCCAGGATAAGGTTTCGAGTCACTTATGTGCTTCATGGGCAAACAAACCACACCCAAATCACCAGGATCTATAGTTCAGGGTTGGTATACCTTGGAGGCTGGATCAAACCATGCTGTGGGGCTTTAATTTGATTACTTTATATTATGGGAAGCATTATAAGAAACTTATTGCTGAGCGATATTGTCTCATCAATTTCCCTCACAGCCATTTAGCATTCCTCTTTCTTTTGATCTTTGGCTTTTCGCCCTTCCGTTGTACCCATGCTATCTCTTTCTCTACTTCCTCTCATTCTAGACCCTTCTGTGTGGCTGGTTCTTCCTCACCATCAGTATTCTGGTCTTCCTTTCCTCTTTAATTTCTTGTCCATTTAAATTATTTTAACCAAGTTTAATGACTTTTTCTAAAAACCTGGTCTAGCTCACCAGCTAGTTGAAAACGCTGGCAGAACTGATATGGTGGTTTATGATTTCATGGAGGGAAAGAATATATAAGTTGGTGTGCTTGGGGGGGGGGGGAATGAGGGTTATTTTTATTTGTTTCTTTTCCTGTTCTATTATCTGATGAGATTTCTGAACAACCAGCTTTTGGAAAATGGGGATATCAGTTTTTACTCTTTGTGTACTTTTTCATTCTCCTTTAATCACAATGTATTCCTTTTATTTTTTTGAGAAGTTGCGAATTTATTGCAGCATTACTTCATTTGACTAATGCCAACCCAAATTTTTTTCCTCTGAATTATGATTGCTATTAAGCCTCGCATTTTAAACCTTATCAATCATTAATCGACATTGCCGTTGCTTGTCTAGTTTTAAAATTACTTACCCATGTTAGTATAGTTAGTAGTTTTTAAACTTTAATTATGACGTCTTTTTGTTTTTGAAGGGCACTTCTGTAAGTGTTAAGGGATCTGGGCCATCTACTATGGAAGGGCGTACTGGTTATGGTTCAGGGATAGCAGATTCCCCAAAGTATACTGCTAAGGACTATGTGGCTGCTGCTAGCCATGGATATGGCCACAAATCTGAGCTTTTAATTCCTGATAAGATGGCTGATTATGTATCACTTGAAAGAAGGCAATTTGCTGAAAGGCAGGGGGGTTATGTGGGAAGAGATTTGTCAGTTGAGGCTGGTGGAAGATATGCTGATTCTGTTGGCTATGCTCATAAGGTATTTTTTTTTTTTGCCCCCCTCTTTCTTTGAATTTTTATGCTTGCTCTTTTGTTATCTTCTTTATTTTTTCCTTTTGATTTGGAGGTGGATAGAGGGGAGAAGGGGGGGGGGGGGGGGGGGGGGGGGGGCGGAGGGTTTTGGATTTGTTGTTCTGTATGCTGGTTTACTTTTGTGATTTTTACTTTTTGCCCATTTGAGCTTTTGCTTGCTTATAATACCATTTGAACTTTTTTTTTTAATGGTAAAGTTTTACAATATTTGTTTACTGTGTCCTCTGTTGGTGGTTTGTTATTTTAACATACTTAAAAATCCATCTAAGCAGTTAGAGGTTCACTTAATTGGCATTACATATATTAAGTAGTCTGTAATTGTAACTATTTTTTTCACACACAAACCAAGCATGTTATCTGTATTGATCTCCTCCTTATTCATTAATATCATTGAGTTGATTTAAGAGCTGGTAAGTTGAGTGCTATTGCAGTCACTGGTAGGGAGATATATGTCAATTTAAGTGCGTGTTGAACCAAAAGTGATCTGATTCTACCTTCTTACTTGTATGTTAAGTTCATTGCAGAGTCTGAAGATGGTTGTTGCCATTTTTGTATGTTGTGTCACTTGTGTGTTCAGTGGTTTGTTGATTTTTGTCTTTGAGGTACTCCCTCCATTGTTATTTTCAAGTGTTACACTTGCCAAATGCGGCTGTTAAATAACTTCATTTTAATATTATATCTCTCCTCCCATGGTCCCCACTCAAACTCACTACTACTTTTTTAAAAAAAAAATCCCCCTCACATCCTATACTTTTCAATAAAATATAAGCTCCACTATCTTATTCTAAATCCCAACTACCCTACTTACCTCTTATCATATTAAAGTCCATTTGACTGACTAAAACTATGTGCCGGTCAAAGTGTAACACTTACAATAAAAATGAGGGAGTATTAAAATTGATGTCAGCTTTCAGTGATATTGTCACAACACATTTCAGCTTCATGTCTGTAATGACTAATGATATAGACCAGCTGTTACTATGTTATTTTCTCAGATTAACTCTCTTTAGTACCCCTGTCGGAGATTGCTATCTACTTTGACAGGCTAAGTATTATACTGTTCTCTCTCTAGATTGTAGAATTTGCTTGATTGAGGTGCTTGTTGTGGTTCCTGTTGTCCAACTTTTGTGGTCCATGTCTGGCAACCCGATTTTAATTAATTTTGTTTCTTCAGCAGTCTGAGATGTATGATCGTCTGGATCAGGCTTCAATTCTTCGACAAGAGCATATGTTGAAATCTCAGTCACTGCAATCTGCTTCTCATGAGGCTTCCAGGTACTTTTTTATTGATGTCAACTTTACTGAGTATGCAGACTCCTTGAAGTTTTGTTTTGTGGATAGCATCCTATAAGCTGTTGCTCTGAGACTTTTCTGCATGAATAGTATTGTCTAATTATCAATAAATATTGCTCCGGTTGTCAACCACCGCCATGATTATGATATTGTGGTGCTTGTATGCAGCATTACCAATCACTATTTATTATTCCTCTTTACACTAAATAGCAACACGTTTCTGGCAGACAAGCTGATTATCTTGCTGTAAGAAGTGGTACATTTCGTCATCCAGCCCAAGAGCTTGTGTCTTATGGAGGAAGACTTGAGGCTGATCCTCGTGTATCAGCTGTTGGGAATTCACCATATGGTGGACAACCAGCTCCTTCGATCTTGGGAGCTGCTCCTCAGAGGAATGTAGATGATCTTGTGTATGCGCAAACTTCATCAAATCCTGGTTATGGAGTGAGCCTTCCTCCGGGTAGGGACTATGGCATGGGGAAAGGGCTACATGGAACTGCTCTCGATTCCGACTTTCCCGGTAGCCTTTCATCACGTAGTGGACTTTCAAGAGTGGATGATTTAAAAGACGATAGATATCCCCGGGTACTTGATTTGAGAGAAGATGAGCGTCGGAGGGAGCAATTGCGTGATAAAGAACGAGAAAGAGATAGGGAGCGAGAACGGGAGCGCGAACGTGATCGAGAAAAGGAGCGTGAAAGAAAGCGCCTTTTAGAGCTTCGAGAAAGGGAGCGTGAACGTGAGCGTAAACGAGCACTTGAAAGTAGACGTGATCGAACTCCACCAAAATCATCTAAGGATCGCCGCGGTTCCTCATTGACGAAGGATGGAAAACCCTCAAGACGGGACTCTCCTCGCCGTGAAGCTCTTCATAGGTGGATGATGATAGTTTGAATTTATCATGCTGTAGTTCTCTATATATCGTTTCTCGCAGATCCTGAAGCTTCTTTACTAACTTGTTGTTCTATTACGCTGAAGGATTCATTCACCTGTTAGAGAAAAAAGGAGGGAATATACTTGCAAGGTAAAGATATATCAAAAGAGCCTACCCTCTCTTTATTATAATTGTATCATCTGGCCTCTCTCTATGGGTATTTGAAATTGGATGCTGCTTAGTTTTTTATCACATGGCTCCTTCCACTCCTTCTAGAGAGTTGTTACTTAATTGCTGGCAAATCTTCTTGACTCTTGCCTTCACCAACTTTTTTCTTGATCATCTTCTTGGTACTTTCTTGAATGAGATCTTACAGTCTGAATACTTCCTTTTGTGCCTGACAGAATATGCTCATCTTTTTATTTTCTTTCCTTCTATAATCATGTACCTTCTTCACCTCACCTAGTCACCTGGGTTGCTCTTCTTTTCCTCATCCGCAAATTTCACAACTCTCTTCCAATGTCTGTGCATTAATATATTCTAGTTTTTGAGTATTTGTGGTTTTTGAGTGCCTTTGGATGTATGGAATACCCCCAAGAGTTTTAAGAACATGTACCCATACATGACTAGCATGAGTTATCTGTAGGAGTTGATATCTCAGATTATTATTGTATTTGTAGCAATTTGATCTTTATTGTTAGCTTATATATGAGGAATGAAATGGTCTGCCACTGGTGTTCTTTTTGATTGGGCATGCCTCGAATGTATTGTAACATCTACCTAGCTCACACCGTAGCTGGAAGGGTACTACAAATTAGCTTCTGCCTGACTCTGCTTTATAATTATCTTTTGTCATCAGGTTTACACTTATTCTTTGGTAGATGTGGAGAGGGGTTATCTATCACTAGATAAATGTTACCCAAGGCTATATATCTCACCTGATTTCTCAAAGGTTTGTCATGATGCAAATAAAAAAAATTTATTTGAACTTGGTTTATTCCAGGGTTGCTTAGTGAAATTCTTATTCCTTAATTTGATTGAATCCCGTTCCCAAGGTGGTGGTTAATTGGCCAAGGGTGAATTTGAAACTTCCGATGCACACTCCTGTCAGGTATCTGTACTATTTAGCATCTTTTCTCCACTCCCTCCTCTCTCTCCCCTCTTCTATTACATGCCTCTAGGACTTTATGAATATGAAACAATACCTTATAACAAGTAAATATTAGAAATAGGCCAAATAACTGAGAGTTTGTATTGCCAAATTATGCCATGCATGCATTAAATCTAGTACAAACACTAAATGTCATCCATTCAGTTTTCCACTGTTTGGTGTGCAGCGTAGTACCTAGTTATATCAATTTTGTAGAGTTTGTCTATTTATAATAGCTAAGGTATATAATACAGCAGGTTTTGGTGAGAGTTATTTAGGTGGATGAATCTGGTGTTTTTTTTTATTGCCCTATGTTTTTGCTTTGTTTTGTACATCCTTCGTAACTTAAATTTGAAGTAAAAAATTTCTATTTTGTTTCCCAAATAATTTTGGAAACAGTTTTGAGCATGATTTTGCGGAGGATGCGAGTGGCGCAGTTCAGAAAGAGCTCTCTACAAAGCATTCAGATACAAATACTGCTAATCCAGAGCGTAGGGGCACAGTGTGGAATGCAAAGGTGAATCATTTACCCCTTTTCCTCTAACAGCTTATAAAATATCTAAGTATAAAAGATATAGGTTTGGAATTTTCCTTACAAGTCCGTAAGTTGATATCTTGTCTCAGACAGAGTGTGATTGAAAGCGGTCCTTTATGGAGAATATAGAGAAATTTAAATTAATTTTAAAAACTTCATGTAGTAGAATTTGTTGTCTGGCATAATTGACTGATCATGTAGGATCACAAAGGATGGCATGTTGCTGGGTTATTAGGCACTTGCAAATTTATGCCCCTTTTTGATTAAAAAAAAAGATTTTTCATGATTATTTAGATGTTTGTGCCTGCCATCCTCATGACTTGTATTGTTCTCTGTGTGAGGGCTTTGGAGTAGAGGCGTAGAGCCATGAAATATTTAGAATGTTTTTTTTTTTACCTTATATATAAAGAGTCAAGGCTTTTTAAAACCCATTGAAAGGAGAAATCAGATTAGCAGGTGAACTGGATAAGTGAGACTGTAAAGGTGACTGTATAAGTTATTGGAGAAATTGATCCAGCAGTTGTTTGAAGAGGCTATAGGCATCAAAACCTTGGTTGCTTAAGAAAATATCTGTTACTTATAAAATAAACATATGTCCATGCCCAAACCCACACACACACTTTTTGACATATACCCTCTATTTCACAAAGAACCACTCACTTTCCGTTTTTGTTCATTTCCTAAACAACTAATAACTTTATTCTTATTTTGGCGTAGAATATGTGAAGTATAATATAACTTGTACTTGGCCACTCTCTCTTTCTCTATCCCCTGTGTTCTCTCTTTTCCTTAAATCTCTCTTTATAAATACTATTGCACTAGAAAAAAGTGTGTGGCCCAATTTTTCACACGCTATTCTCTCTTGCAACAATTCGTGTCTACAATGAGTACTTTTTGAAAGGAGGGAGTATCAAGATGTTGAACATTTAACAAATGTCTAATAAGTAATAAGCTATATTATAATATTTTTATCTTCAATGTTTCTGAGATTTCTTAACTTTTGAGAATATAGCCTCATCTTTCTGGCTCTTGTTATAGCTTTTGTACTACTTGGCAATATTATTCAGACCATGAGGCTCTGTAGTGTGTGTTTTGAGCAAATTGCTGGATCTATTTTAATACATAGAATTTTCAGTATAAAACCCAAACCATCTTTATCTCCTTGTCTTGTATTCTGGCTGTATGCCCCTTTGAGGAGTCTCTTCAAAAACAAAGCTTTAGTCCCAAAATGATTTGGGCTCTGAGGAGTCTCATCAATTCCTTAAAGTTCGCTCCATTTTCCTTTAGGAGTGGTAGGAGTTGCAGCTTCTTGGACTAAGATAAGGCTGCATGTTAAATACTAAAAATGTTACTGTGTGGGCCACAATATATTTAGTGAGGTGGTGGTGATTACAGAATTGGATTGTTACGTTTCACTTATATAGTATTGGAGTGTAGAGACGAGTTGAAACTTAATGCCTTTAAATACATTGTATGGTGAAATAGCAAGAGGCAATGCAATCAGTGAATGTTTTAACTTGTTAACTTTTGAAGCTAGGTTAATCTATTTGGCGTATAATTCTTTTTGCTCTATTTATGACAAGATACAGATCCAGGATGAAGTTTAAGAGATTTGTTTATTTAACTCTGTTACAGATGATTTTAATGAGTGGGCTTAGCAGGGGTGCTACAGAAGACCTCTGCTCTGAAAAGCTTTCAGATGATCGCATACCACATATTTGCAATTTACTTAGGTTTGCTGTGTTGAAAAAAGATCGTTCTTTGATGGCAATTGGAGGCCCTTGGGATGCTGTTGATGGTGGAGATCCATCACTTGATGAATCTTCATTAGTTCATACAATCCTCAGGTTTGTGAATTTTGTGTGTCTGTATGTGTTGGACCTGTTGGTGGGATATTGTGTGTGATGTCCACATAATGTGAAGAATATGACCTTTTCTTTCTTGTAGATATGCAAAAGATTTGAGCCATCTTGATCTGCAGAATTGTCAGCATTGGAATCGTTTCCTTGAGGTAAAGCCTATGGAATGTTGTCTACAGTTGAGAGGTAGATTGTTTTGAATATTGTAAATGGGAAATTTTGACTTTGGTATTGCTATGTATCATTACTGCGTGAACTGGGGTTATAGTTGGATTTAGTTGCTACGCAAATATCTATAATCTTTTTACTATGCATTATGACTTATCAAAGTAATATTGTCAATTTAACCTATTATTCACATATGTTATGTCAGCCTTTCACCCCCAACTTGCTAATTTTCTTAATGAATGCAGTCAGTTGTAATTGTAACAATTGTTCACGATAATTTATAGATGTGTGTGCTGGCTTAATAATTAATTTGTTTAATTATTGTTAATTTCGATATATCTATGTACTATGGTGCAGTGATTACATTAAGCAAGAATTTAGGATGAAGAAGTTTTGTTATCCATAGATGTTGAAGAAATCATAATATTAAATTTTTTATCGTTTGACTCTTCAAGTTAGGCTGATGATATATATATATATATATATATATATATATATATATATATATATTGTATGGATAAATAGATATGGATGCCCTTTAACTAATAAATAGTATTTTGATTATATTATAGAAAATCCTCTTTGGTTATCAGACAAGTAAGTATAAGGGAAAAGAATGATCTGAATTGCTCAATAATTGAGTACAGAAACATGAGATGTTTTTGTACATCATTCTCAAGGACTTAAGGTTGATTGCATGAATCGTTTGTTCTAAAAACAAAACCTCCATTTCATATTATTTGTAGGTAGTGTATTATATTAATCAAAACCTTACTGGATTAGGATCCTTGTTATGAATTCTTCTGTTTGCCTACCTGTACTATATTGAGGCTGCATCCTGTTATGTGACTTACGTCATTTGTCAGTAATGACTTTTGTACTATCTTTAAATACCTTTGGCCTTTTGCTGACATCTGATCTTACTATATCTTGTTTTGGGTTCTCATAACAACTAGCTAATACAACCCCCGTTCTTTAATGTTCTTGATGCTTATTAATTGCACAAGATCAAATAAAATTGGAGTGAAAAAGTGGGATTGGAACTTGCTGGTGGAAAAAGTATGTATATGGGCAAATATATATCTTTTTGTGTGGGGTAAGGGGAGGGTAAAAGTGTTATACATCATTGCCAAATATTGATAAAGTAGAAGTGTAAAGAAATAAAAGGAACAGAGTTATTGGGAAGCTTATAAACGAACAGAAAGGAATGGATGTAGTAGTACCTTAATTCTGCTGGCTTTCAACTGAAATAGTTAGCACTTAAGCAATATGTCAGCTTAGCTTAGCTAGTAAGGTCTTTGTAAATTGTACCAATGAGATTAGGTACTCTTTTACTAATTCGCTAAAGTCTTAAATGGTCCTCTGATCTGCAGATACACTATGACAGAGTTGGCAAGGATGGCCTGTTTAGTCATAGAGAGATTACTGTGCTTTTTGTTCCAGATCTTTCAGACTGTCTTCCTTCACTAAATGTATGGCGAGAGCAGTGGTTGGCACACAAGAAAGCTGTTGCAGAGCGTGAGAAGCAACTCTCTTTAGGAAAAGCGGTTTGTCTTGTGAACAAAATTATCTACATAGTCTCAATGCTTTATTTTTTGTATGTCATTTTTTTAAGCTTCAAAAACGCACTTTATTTTATAATGCTTGGACTTATGGGTGAATGCTAAAAACGCACTTTATTTTATAATGCTTGGACTTATGGGTGAATGCTTGACTCGGGTATGGATAAGACTCAGGGACCTAGGTAACCAGTGTAAAAATATTAAAAGGACACGGAGCCTTGGTATTATCTATTAGAATTATTTTTAATATATCCTCTTACATTCAATTTTTAATGTTGTATGTTTATTAATCGTATTTAATTTATTAGATCTATTGATTTTACATTATGAAATTAATAGGAGTAACTTGTTTACCTAAAAGTTTACTGTAGAAAGCAAAATAATATAATAAAAGGAATTGCCCCCCTCCCCCCCGGTCTCTCAAAAAGTATCCCTTTGGCTTCTCCAATTGATCGTGGTGTGCTCTGGACATTATTATATGTTGCTTATTACACTACAAGCTATAAGATAATTCTTTGAACATATGATTGGTCAAGGTTATGGTTGTATTACTTGAATTATATTAATTCCTGAAAGCTTTCTGTTTATTGATGCTCTTTGCATTATTCGATGCAGAAACCAAAGGACAAAAGAGACCCCTCTAAAGGTACTGGACTTTTTTGTAATGTGATGCGCAGTAGTTATTTTCTTATCATATGCATTAAATATATTTTCATTTTGTAGCAGAAAGCAGCTCTCCACGGGATTCTAAAAAAGCTGAGAAAAAGAAGGAAGTTGTGAACACAGAACAGGCATCCAATGTTCATAAAGAAAAAGATGGAGACTTAAAGAAGGCTAGCAAGATTGATAAAGATGGAGAGAAAAGTATCAAAAGTGCTGAGAAGAAAAAAGTGGATGAACTGACTGAAGAAGCTAATAATGTAGAAAAGAAAGGGACAGGGGCTAACACTAGTGCTCAGAAGGGTGTGAAGCCTGCTAAGAAAAAAATTGTTAGAAAAATTGTCAAGCAGAAGGTTACTGACAAAGTAGTCACTGGTGAAAATGGAGGTAATGATAATAGTAAGTTGGAGGATAAGCTTGTTGAACCTATGGGTATTAACTCAGAAACTGGTCAGCAGGACACATCACCTGCAAATGCCACTGGTGTTAAAACTTTTACAAGAAAGAAAGTAGCAAAGAAGCTATCAGAAGCTGATGCTGCCATGAAAGAAGTGGACAAAGAATCTGGTGTAAAAAGTGAAATATCACCAGATTCTTCTGTAAATAAATCAGAGGAGAAGACAGATGCAACTGGTATCACTGTGGTGCGGGATGGTCCTGTAAAAAGAGTAGTGAAAAGGAAAATCATTAAGAGGGTGCCAAAAAAGAAGGCCACTGGTGTAGTAGCCAAGACTGTGACTAGCCAGGATGCTGGAAAGTTAAGTGGTAATGTAAGTGATGCTAAGGTTGATGGAGACAAGACAAGTGAGGGTGGAAACTTGGTAAAATGTGCTTCTACAACACAACCTGGAGTAGAGAGCTCTCAAAAGCATGATGATACGGTGTCATCTAGTAAAGTTGGGAAGAGTGCTGAACAGGTCAAAGTAAAGGAAGAAGATATTCTTGATGAGAAGAAAGTTTCTGAGACTAAAAATGATGCTGTGAAAGACATCCAAGCTGACTGCAAGGAAACATCAAAGGTTAAGGCTAAGGTAGCGGATGGGAAGGAGAGGAAGGAGAAGGATAAAAAAGATGAACTAAGAAGCAAATCAAGCAAAGATTCAGATCGAAAAAAATCAGATGAACCTCCTCGGCATCCTGGGCTCATTTTGCAAACAAAAAGTGGCAAGGAGACCAAAGTTCGTGTTTGTTTTTTCATTTCTGTATTATATTAATATTGCGTATCTAATATGCCATTGCCTGATTATGGAAAATTACTGCAGCTGCGATCATTGTCACTTTCTCTGGACTCATTGCTGGATTATTCTGACAATGATGTTGAAGAAGAGACATTTGAGGTCTGTTTAATTCTCCTGACCCTGCCCCTCTCCTTCAAACAATCCTTTCCTGTGCTGGCTTCGACTTGTGTATGTTGTATCAGTCTAATCTACTAGTTTTTTTATGATGGTTTTTTCATGCTCACAGCTCTCAGTATTCGCGGAGTCTTTCTATGAAATGCTTCAATATCAGATGAGTTGTCGTGTATTAACATTTCTACAGGTATGGATGTGTAGTTTCTACTGGAATTTGTCTTTCTAGTTTAGTACATTATGTTTACATGGCTATTTTTACAGAAATTGCGCGTTAAATTTGTCACCAAAAGAAATAGACGGAAAAGAGAGAGGGAGCAAAATGATGAGAGAAAAAGAAAGGAGAAGGCATCAACAAAGCGTGTGAAAACTGAAGATATTCCTACTGAAGAGAAGTCTAGTAAACCCCAGCAGAAAGATGAAACTATTTCTAGTGATGAGAAGCTGATGCCTGAGGAGGATGACAAGGTTGTAAAGGGTGATGAATTAGAAAAAACTGATGATGCTGAAAAGGATATAGTAGAAGATGATGAAGAAATGATAGAAGAGGAGGATCCAGAGGAAGATCCTGAGGAAGATGATGAAGATGATGAAGATATGCATGATGCAAGCCTTCAGAAAGACTCCCCCAAGGAGGTGAATGTTTATAATACTTTTACGTATAATGTTTTAGAATTTTATCTGAAGTTCAGTTTAGGAGCTTTGTACAACTATTTGCTCACTTGCTTTCGCCATTGACTTGTCATGTGTTTTCTTTTGTAGAATATTGAGTCGGGAAATATTGATGCTGAGCAGGATCAGAAACAGGATGATGAACAAGATGCAAAAAAGCAAGTTGCAGAAGATAACGCCTCATCTGGTGAGAAAAAAGCTGGTAGTGATGCAGAGGCCAGTAAACCAAAGGAATCAAGAGCTGAGATTGCTAAGAAAGCTTCAGCTGAGAAAGCACCAGTGGACAAAGAACTATTACAGGTAACTTTACAACAACTTAGAGTTTAGTTCTCTATTGAATTGGTCACAATATTTTTGCTGATAGTGGTGGTTCATATTATCAGGCATTTAGGTTCTTTGATCGAAATAGAGTTGGCTACCTCAGGGTAAGCATGTAAATTTATTGTCCGTCTATCATAGCAATGTAAGGTTAACTTTAATCATTGACTTGGAAATGTGTTCCTGTTTTCAGGTGGAAGATCTGAGAATGCTAATCCACAATCTTGGAAAATTTTTCTCCCACCGGGATGTGAAGGTTAGAATATGCAGACATTATTTTGTTTTCTCTCTCGATGTTGCTCTGTAATTTGTAATTGAGGATCATGTCTGCTGATTGTCTTATCTTCTAGGAACTTGTGCAAAGTGCTTTGTTGGAAAGCAATACAGGACGGGATGACCGTATACTGTACGAGAAGTTGGTGAGAATGTCAGTTGACATGGACAAGTAATTGCTGTTTGGAATTCGATTTGATGTAGCTGTACGATGATGCCTTTATACTTTCTAACCTTGTTTCGTTTCAAATGAGGTGATGATAGTTCTTAATGGTAATTATTTTCAGATAGAAGCAGGTATATTTGGGTAGTGAGAGATTGTTATATATACCCGGGTTTGCGGTATACCCAAGGGTATTTGTTTGTTCATTTGATGATAAAATGAGCAATAATCATCGAAATGAGCAAAAAGTACTCTTGGGTGCACCGTGCACCCGGGTGTATAAAACAATTTCTATTGGGTAGTAGTTTTAAAATTTGTTGGCACTCAAGTGGTAAATTACGAAATTTTTTTATTATAGAATTTGTTGCCCCCATCTTGTGGAGTTGTGTTGGTCAGATATTAATTTTTATCAGTTTTGATATTGGATTGAATAGTTACACAATTTTTAATCAATAACATCCCCAAGTTAATACGTACATTCTTAATCGTCATTATAATCTATCTCATTTCAGTGTTTTGTAGCTACTTAAGTGCTTGTTTGGTTGAATTTTGGAATATTGCCTTGGTAGATGCTTTTTCCATGTAACTTGTACTTCCTCCGTTTTTTTTATTATTGCACCATAAGGGTTGGGTATAAATATTTTAGTGGTGGAAAAAAGCAAGAGAGAGAAAGGTAAAAATACAAATTGCTCATGTGACATTGATAAACTAAAAAGTAAGTGTGAAAAAGTAAGGGTATGTTGGGTATATGTAGTGTGAACACAAATAATTTTTTTCCTAAAGAGGAAATGGTACAATATTTGTGAAACTTTCTAAAAATACAAGTGGTGCAATAATAAAAGAACTGAGGAAGTATTGATTATCTTTGTGCATTAGGAAGTGATTTTTAAGGGGCAAGTTCTTTCAATGGTAAGACATTTGAAGGGTAATATGGTCACCAATTATTAAAAATATTTTTTATAAGTTACTTTATAAAGAGAAACTTCCTCAGACCCAAAAAAAAAAAAAAAAAAAAAAGAAAAGAAAAAAAAACAGTGACTTATTTTGTATCAAGGTGGTATATGTCTCCTCTATGACTATCTCTATCAGTCCTTTGTCTCTCTACAACACTTTCTCTTTCCTCTGCAAGTATCTCTATTTTTATTATATTTATTAATAATTAAAGATATTAATCATATTATTAATTAAAGTTTTACAATGACATACATGTTTAGTTGAAACACGACATTTATTTTAAAATAGGAGTGTCGAATATCATTCAAAATGCATGTCACGAACTCCCGATACTGTGTTGCCAGCGAAAGGAACAAATTAAGTAGGTTTTATGTCAATGTAATTGTTGATGCATTTTGACATTAGTCCACAATACCAGTCGATAAGGCTGTGTAAGAAACTCATGTCTGTTTTCTTTCTTTTCTCAAACTTTTTTGGGTTTATTTTTTGTTTTGTTAGTATGGGTCAGCTTTATTCTAACTGTGGAAATATAGATATATCCTCTTATTTTGGTAGCAATTATTAAACAAGGGAGCATTAAAGTTAGAGAAGTCATATTTTTCTTGGCAACGTCCAAAATAACATACAAGTCATTTTCGTGAAGGAATCCTAAGGACTTTTATTTATGGAAAGTGGGCGAGTGTGGAAAGTTAGCTCATTTGTAGTTAATTAATACACCAGCCCATTCTCATCTTACGCCGTCTCTCATTATTAAATTAATTAACTTTTTGACTTATTTAATGAAATATGTATCAAGATGAATTAAATAAATATTATTTCACATGACCATATTTATTGATAAATTATTAGTTGTTATTCCTAAGAACGCCTAGACGTCTAGACCCATACTTAACACAATAGGATAGACCCTTAGGCCTTAGTCTAATTAGAATTGCGTACTCATTTGGGAAACTAATTACATGTATAATTGAAAAAACCTTGAAAATGAAATCCGACTAAAACGCTCAACACATGATAATCTAGTCTACAAGCAATAATTCTAAGGTATATATATTGAACAAAAGGACATCGTGAAGAAAAAGACTTGATAATCTAGACTACAAGCTAAACAATAATACATTCAATAATACAACCAATAATTTTAGTTCAAAGTTGTTTTCTTTCTCTAATTAGTCGTTTTTTTCAGTCACCTCGAAGTGAAAGGGGAGTAGGGTATGAAACAGGAAAGACAAGAAATGAATTTCACATGAATTTCTGATGATAAAGAATCTTTAATTATTCATATATAAGAATTTCTTTTTAGATAGCAAAGAAAAAAAAAAAAAAAAACCGTAGTACTTAAGTCATGTTCACTTCACCTTAGCAAAAATAATTTCGGATCAGTAAAAATAATTTCAGTGCATCAAAAATAAGGTGAAGTTAACAAGGCCTTCATATTGTTTTGGTGTAAAAATCATGGCCTAATTTCAACTCAAATAGAAAGAAATAGAAAGTAATTATGATTCTGAAGAAACGCCTCGATTTTCATGCCATTATCTTTAGGCGTTAAAATTGCTCAATTAAGGTTTTAGAATTTGATGACATCATCATTTTTAATGGGGGCCACCAAAAATGATGTCACGACTTGATAAAATTTTGTGAAATAAGTCTTGTGTTAAATATTGTTAAATAAGACTTAGATCTAAGTGAAATTTTGTGAAATAAGTCTTGTGTTAAACATGTTATTAACTGTTAATAACATGTTTAACACTCTTAACATCTTCACACCATTTTCAATTTCACTCTCGGTACACCATTGAAGCAGCTCGAGCTTCACTCTCTCTTGCGCCACCATTTTAATTTTTCACAGTTGTCTTTCTGGTGGCTTCACTACCGAATTAAACGGAAATCTTAAGAAAAATGGAGGAAAGAATGACATGGTTAACCCCAAAAGTTATGAGTGTTGTCCTCCTCCATTGAAGCCGATTGCATAATTCGATTTCTCCATTGAAGTCTCTCCGTTTCTCCATAAAGACTTTGAAAATTTGGATTTATCTCCATTAAAGTCTCTTCATTAACACTGATTTCTTCAGTTTTACATGGCTCAACAAATTTAGCCGACTTTACGTAGCAAAATGACAAACGTGTCCTTTGAGTAACTTGGATGTTCTCCTATCCCCATAAGTATGAGAAAACAAGATTAATTTAGCCGAAAACAACCGACACATAATACCCCATAAAAATACCGAGCTATTGGTCTAGTGGTAAGATTGTCACCTTTCAACCTTGAGGTTAGGGGTTCAATCCCCACTAGAAACACCTTGAGGGTGGAGATCCCTTACCCTTCCCCCTCACTTTCAAAGTGTCTGATCTGTAAATACCGAACCAAGAAAACCGTGAGGGTGGTCTTTCTCCTTACCTTAAAAAAAAAAAAAAAAAAACCCACAAAAGTATATATAAATAATACCTAAAATGAAATCTCTTAGGAATTACTCTGTATGTTGTAGCTCCACACCTTCACTTATTACTCCTTAATAGTTGCTTCTTCATAATTATTTATTAGCCTACTTTAGTGTTAGTCAAATATATAATAGTCTAGTTCAATGATGTAATAATAAACCAAAAAAATATAAAGGAGAAAAAAAAAAAAAAAAAAAAAAGTAAAACATTTGGCATCGAATACACGACGAACTACAGTACATTATATCAATAAGTGTACATGTTGAAATGCATGTGACAAATCCTTCCATCCAATATTATTTGACAAATTCTCTAAACATGGGACACTCCTCTTTCACGGGCCTTCTATTAAGTAATAATTGCACACCCATTAATTTAACTCACTAACTACCAAATAACTCTGTTAAGATCCATCTTAATTTTAACATAACAAAATCTCACAATTAAGTGTTTCGTACAATATCACTATTAATTTTTAAGTTTATATATAAAAACTAACTTTTGGACTTGAGCGATATTCTTAATTGCTACTCTCTCCGTCCCTGTTTTACATTTCTATTTGTAAAATTACACGGGAATTAAGGAACTTGAAATAAAACAAAGAATAATAAAACAAACTACAATGAGAATTACAAAACATTAATTGATGTCTTTGAGTAAAACAAAGATGAATAATATTTAACGCTGCACATGTCATCAATCCTTTGAAAAGAAAAAGGACCAATAACATTTTTTGGTGGAAAAAAAAGGACCAATCATATTCATCTAAATTGATGCACATGGATTCTGAAAATAAGAGTGAGGATTAGAAAATAAGAGTGAGAAAATAGAGAAAGCATTAATTACAAAACAGAAAAATAAGGATAATTTTAGATATTTGGTAAAATTTACTTATTAAAAAAGGAAAATAGGAATGCAATTTTGAAATACCAAAAAGAAAAGCAGGAATGTAAAAAAGAGACGAAGGGAGTATAATTTATAAATTCTTATATGTGTCTGATCACACCATGTGCCCAACCAATAGGGGTTACTTTGTTAGTATTATAGAAATTACTCGGTTAGTGTTGTAGGGATTACCTGGTTCAGTGTTATATGAGTTTACTCGATGAGTTTTTTAGGGGTTATTAGGTCAATATTACAAGAGTTTCCCGAAGAGTGTAATAAGGATTAATTTGTTCTTGTACAACCAGCCACATGGTATGGTCAACCGCACACAAGACGAGCTGATTGCAAGTATACCAGGCTAATTTATATTCTTATGATCAAATCCCTTTTATTTCATATACATCGTGTGTACTTTTAATCCGAAAGAGGTTAAAATTTTAATGTTTAAACCATATTAGTTGTTAATGTTATAGGCAGTAAAATAATCATGTTTATTTTAAATCTTATTATACTCCCCTCGTCCCTAAATTACATTCTTCCTTTCTATTTTGGGTAGTAAGTTTTTTTTTTTTTTTCTAAATATCCCAAATACACTCTCTTTTTCAGTTGTACTTTTAATGTATAATTAATGTATTTACATTCCACTTTTAATGTTTGGTTGGATAATGTACTTTTTCAGCCTTTAATTTTTCAGAATCCTTGTGCCAAATTACAATGAATATGATTGGTTAAAAATTTTCAATTAAGAACATGTGATTGGTCCTTTTTTTTTGCAAAGGATTGATGACATGTCATGAGTAATCACTAATCTATCTTTGTTTTATTCAAAAATATTATTTAATGTTTTGTACTTCTCATTGCATTATCTAATTATTGTTATTTGTCTTATTCTTTCCTCCTTAATTCCCATGTAAATTTCCAAACAGGAATGTAATTTAGGGACAGAGGGAGTACATATAGATAAATTTTTTTTGTAAACTTTATAACCCGTCTAGAGTGAATTTAACAAAATCTCACATAAATTCGGAAAAAAAAACCCGAAAACGAACCGGACAAAGTATATAAAGACTCTTTTCATTCAGTGACAGAAGCCCCCCCTTTCTCCTGCTAAGAATTTATGTCATTTAAACCGCCCTCTGTCTTTGCTCATCCAAAACACAACTATAACTCAACCACATATCTCACTCTTACTCTCTCCATCCTCCACCATGGGGTGCACATGTTGACAATACTTATGTGCTAGAGGCCTCTATCGTAGACTCAGAGCGCGCAGCGCACAGTTGTCAGACAGACACTGATCCGAAAACCCCGAAAAACCAACCCGAAAACAAGGAGACCATATTAACAGTAGATGGGGGTGTGTTCGAGCAGGCCGAAAAGAGGGAACTATGCATGGGAGAATGATCCAAGAATGTTTATACATAAAATGAGGCTACTGCAGCAGGAGATCAATGCAATATTGAAGCAGAGGGAGGAGGAGACCGAGGTTTACGAGAAGGAACTGATGGTGTTTGCCTTCAGGGAAGCGGAGTGGAAGAAAGAGCGAAAGAAGCTCAAGGAAGAGGTGAAGGGGCTAAAGAAGAGCTTGGAGGAGCGCGAAGAGAGGATCAGACAGATGGAAGAGGAGGCCGAGGGGGGTATTGGAATTGCAAGAAAGAGCGAAATTTCATCTGATGGAGTGTCAACAGATTGTCGTAATAATAGTAGTAGTATTGCTGCTGCTGCTGCGGCTGCTGCTACGAGCTTGTCGTTGATGGAACAGATGAGGGAAGAAAGAGCAAGAAGAGATGAAGCTGTTGAAAAATGGAAGATGTTGTATCTTGCTATTAAGCATGAGCTTGATGATCTGATTCAAAAGACACATGAAGGTACACTTTTCGCCTTAACTAAGCATTCTTTCTCATCATATTCTGTGAAATTCAGCAGCCTAGTTAATGTTGGCTTCATGAAAACAAAATTAGTAGTAATAAATTAGCCTGATTTGTGACAAAAATATGAGCCCTCTCAATCATTATTTATTTATTTATTATATACCCGATTATGATGAGATTTGATTTCGGGTTTTGAGTACCAACTCGCAAGGCTTTACCAATAACATCCAATGCAATGATAAAATTGATAATTGTTTCAATGAATTGTTCTGTTTACATGATAAATGTGAAGATCATGTCCAACTCTAAACTCCAATTTAACCTGTTACAATTTATTTTGAAAATAAGAAGTTACAATTTTACCTGTTACAATTTATTTTGGTTTTATCAGACTAGTGAATTGACAGTTATTAAATTGTGAAGCAGGGACACTAAACTGGAGAGCAGACGAAGAAGAATTGATGGAAGATCTTCAACGGGAGTTAAAGGCGAGGGACGAAACGATTCAAGTGTTAAAAGCACAATTAGCTTCAATGGAAGATGAAGAATATAAGAGGAAAAGGGAAGTGGACATTCTAAGACAAAGTTTGAGAATAATGAGCACCAATAGTAATAATAAGGTAGCAAATTCTTCTGCTCATGTCAAAAACCTCTCTAAGCCCTCAATTCGCTTTGCTAAGCTTGCACTTGTAAACTAGAACATTATATGAATTTTGGAATGGAATGTCTTAGATTGTATCCAATCAAAGCGATAATGTTTCTGTTAATACTAAACTTTACTCATTTTTCGGTTTTTTCATCTGTAAATCTTTGTTGCTGTTTGCTTTGCTACCTTTCAAGCTCCTGAATACATATAAAATGTATGGTATCTAGAAAATTAATGGTCAGAGTAGTGTAATGTGAAAGTCAAAATGGTGCAACTATTTTTATTAAAGTATGGAAGTTCAAGTATTCATATTTGTGTTGCCATGTTAGAGCGTCGATTCCCAAGAGAGAAATTGTAAGAAAACAAAATTAAAAGTGGGAAGGAACAGGGTGATAGATTTGCTTAATCAGAACTCAAGAAAAAAATAATATGACAAAGTAAAAAAAAGTACAAGGCCTTTAAAAAAGAGAATAATATAAGAAATGCCTGGTTTTGGTCTTAACTATTTCTATGCCAGATGGACATTCACTGAGGTTATATGAACACTAGGAAGTGCAGGTCAGAAAACCACTGAAGCAATGCAGTGCCGAAAGCAACTCTGATCCATCTTACCTAAATTATGCTGTTTGAATTTATTTATTAATCTATTTGTTTCGCTTACTTTTTTTTGTTACTACTATTATTGGAGGGAGATTACTAAATGACAAATAACTTAATGTCAAGGTGGTATTCACTTTTAGACTTTGTTGCTCGGAATTGGTCGGTTATCCATATATGACACTCTGACAGTATCGGATATGTGTTCAAGTGTCCAACTCGGCTATTTTGTAATGTGAGTGAAAAAAAATATAAACAGTCAAATGTCCTATCCATGTCCGAATGTCAAGGATTCACACAGGTACTTAAGGTAATGAAGAGTTCGAGTAACATATTTTTTAGATGAGTGAAATAGAATGGTTTGATTATAATTAGTATACAACAAGAAAAGAGGAATACTGAATGGAAATAGTGTTCAAACTTCAAAGAATAACACCATTTGTATCATGCAGTCTGAAGTAGTAGCCACATTCCTTCTGAAAGCAGTTGCTTAAACTATTTTTCTTTAAAGTGTGGCATAGCATCTGAGCTGCAATTTACATTCAAAACATAGACCAACAGCAGGAGGATTAATACATCATAGTAAGCAATATACGTAGCATAAGGACAAGACACCTCGCAAGAAGTTGGCTGAAAGAGTTGAGAGCAGAGACACAGACTGTTGCATAATTATTCCACAATAAAAAAAAGTCACTTACATTTCTTAAAGATACATGATATTTACCACTTTCAATTGATATATACAAAATCTTAAGTTGAACAATTATACATCAAGAAGCATATTTACAGAGCAGACGTGTGAAATGCTTGAGAAAGTTGAGATGCGAGACAAAGGAGGAACAACATCCAGAATCAGATAGTAAGAGAGCAGCTCCAGTGAAAAAGCATTTACTGGGTAGCTGCTGCTAACAGGACCATATTCTGATATTTGGATAGCCAAGAACCATGTACAGCCAAACAGCACATATACACAACCTTTTGTTGTTCTATAAAATAGCATAGATATGACCCCTGCTGCTCTTGCTGCCCTGGTGTATTTTAGAATAAATTCTAAATACCAATATTCTAGATAGCAAAGTGGAAAATCCAATCTCAATTTATGAGGTTCCTGCAGACACCATAGTTTTGGAGTATTTGATACAATGATTCATGAAAGTAAGCTAATTTGAAACTTGACAGTTAGCAACTAACCATCAAACAATGTGCTGTTTTAGCTGACAGATAAACCGTCTCCTTTCTTCTTCACAGGCACAGCAGCAGTCTGATAATTTGACTTAACACTCTGCCACATATAAGGAATTAAACACCAGCATTATATTTCACAACCGTTACCATCACAGCAAAAATGATGAAAAGACCAAAAAATAATGATCCAGAATGGATCCCACTATTGGCCATGATCCTGGGAGGCTTTTAATAACTCATAAGAAACCCTGGTCCAATAAGCAATAATTGGGAGCAGGCAGGGAGGATATTTCTCAAAGAATAAAATTTTGAGAAAAGAGCATCACAATAGTACATATCTGAGGACTAAAAGGAACACAGGTAAAAATAGCTCGCATGGGTTTGTTAAACCCTAAAATCTAAACTATCTAATAGATACCATAAAATCATCCGGGTACCAATATTAAATTGAAGAGTATTGTACTCAATCTATTCTTTTATGTTTAACACAATTGTAGGTATCTCAATTAAAAAAAATTCATATAAAAAGTGATTGCATGTAAATGCAAGAAAAGATGGGTGGTTGTAAGAAAAATTGAATAAAAGATTGTGTGGAATGGTTTAAGTATTGTGTAATAAGAGGAAAAAGATGGAAAATGAGGCATGCCTAAAATAATACGAAGTATAAAACAATGTGAGTAGAAAAAGAAAGGGACAAAAATGAAAGCGAGTAGAACAAATAGTAATAGGTGGAGGTATTTTACTTTTATTTGATTATTCAAACATGCAAAAATAAGACCAAGATCGATTATAGTTGTACTAGTTCATGCTAATAAATCATCAATGATGGATTAGATAGAAAGAAATGGAATAACGGAATAATTGCCTCCCTTTTAATCATTCTAACTCTAACAAATTCCTCTTATAAGCCAGAATTTCACTTCATACGAACCTTACCGATACATTTAAGCTGCATTCCCCAAATACTCTTCCTATATAACTATATCTAGCATAGGCCATCCTCAAACTACGGTTGGGTGGGGAAAGTTGATGCATTACAGTGCTCGTTCATCTATGAATTTCTTACCTCCATTTCAAGGTTTCTACTAACTCTGCCAGTCCGCCAACCCCAAGCCTAGATAAAGGAGGAGGATTATGGTAGGCCAGTGATAGCCAGTGTAAAACTTTGTCACATCGCTTGACTTGCGCCACAATGATTGAGAGTAGTACTAGGATGGGTGACCTCCTGGGAAGTCCTCATGTTGGTTTATGTAGCCAACCCCACTTATGGGATTAAGGCATGGATTAAGGCGTTTAAGAAGAAGAAGATGTGTTTTACGACTTCAAGGTTTTACGACTTCAAGTTTTTACTTTTTTTTTTTTTTTGTTTTTTATTTGAAAGAAAGGTTTTACACGAAAAGAAAGTCCCTAGTACCACTATTAGTGGACCATATCTCTAAGTAATATTTTAGCTGATGGTAATTTCGAACAATGGATAGCCTCTAGTATTAATGGGCTTGTGCTACCAAAGCCCATCTATTGACAATTTCCTCATATCTTTAGTTCACACGAATTACCTTTCAATCAATAAATTTAATCTTTTCATTCCACTTAAGTGGAAGTTCAATGGTTACACTTAAAGGGAGTTTGTTAGGTACAATATTGAATTGAGCTTTTTGTAGCAGTATATAAACATTTTTGCTGGCCTTATGCCACCCATTTGTTGGCGATTTCCTAAAAAAATTTGGTTTATAGCCCAATTTTAGCCTTCTTATGGACGTAGCTCTTAAAGTCATAGGGTTTAGGGAATTCCTTAAGCTTTTTGCCAAGGGGAAGCTTGGATCATATTCGAAAATGTAATACAAGCAATGTTAATCATTGTCATAACTGTGACAGGAAAGTAGTAGTCTATAGTCATACAATTAGGACTGTTGAAAGCCATTTCACATAAAAGTATAAAACATGGGTGGAAGCCACAATTGACAGAATACATAATTTAGTACTCGAGTAATCTAGCTGCATTGGAAAATGATAAAGATAAAAGGGAGTGATTCAAAGTGTGTGTGTGTGTGTTGGGGGGGGGGAGCTTTGTGCGTTCCACCTTTTATGTTTATCCAGAATTTTCTTTTTATGGACAACTCGTTTCATGGCCCTGTCTATGAACGATATGATTTATGATCAAGCAATGTCTTAAATTTGTTTCTACTTCTGATTTTGCACATTATTTTAGTCATGAAGGTAAAATAATTTCCTTTTACTAAAGAATTTTAACAAGAAAGACAATCAACACTTAACCATATCCATAACAAAAAAATCAGGCTTATATAATTTTGGCTTGATAATTGCATATATTTTCAGAAATTTTTTTAATTTTGGCTTATTAACATACAAATTAAGGACCAATTGTATTCTACATAGTTACAAACACGAATACATGTATTTCTATCATGCAATTAAGATTTATCTAAGGTAGGGCCAAAAGAATAAAAATATATGATGCATGTTTGTACTTACTTACATCCAAGTACTGCCTTTCATCTTTCAATCTGATTACGAAAAAAAGAACTTCTTTATCTTAAAATTACTGACTGCATAAACTTTATTTTTTATGAATATTACAGGTCACTTGCATTTAACAATAATGATTCTTATATTTATATAAAACATAATGAAAGACATCCTTTATTACCACGTAACAGGTTTCACCTAGGTCAACTCCTGATTATATCATTCCCTATAAATACGATTAGCTAGGTTAATATCTATCAAGTATAAACCTTTACTCTTTCAAAGAAAAAGGGAAAAAAAAAAAAAAAAAAACAGTATCAACCTTTACCTTTAAAGCTATACATGTTTTAGCTTTCAGCTAAGGTTTTATCTTTATTCTAGCTCTTCTGGTATGAACAATCAAAACCTCTAAGCAACTAACACATTACACACACCAAATATAACCTCCCTTTCAGTTGAACTCACACAAGTGACACAACTTGAGTATAGATCCATAGTAGACTAATCTACAACAATTAAAGTGCTCAGCAAAGAAACTACCTCCAGCAATGAGATATAGTAGAAATCCTCCATATGTTGCATCAATGCGCTTCCATCTCTAATGGCCCGGAAAATATTTATCTCCGTCTGCAGTATCCTGTCCACTAATTCTTTCTCACCTTTCATCTGCATAATATGCAAAAAAAAAAAAAAAAAAAAAAAAAAAAGAGGGAGGGGGGGGGGGGGGGGTGGGAATAAAAGAAATTGATCAATATACAAACAAAAGAATATTGGGTTAAGATGGATTTTGTAATAATAACTGCAATCAATATATACCGTAAAAAATTAAAAATAAATGAATTAAATGCTATACAAATCAGAGATATGTTTACTAAATTGCTGAAGAAGAATACTAGTAAATTAAATATAAGTAATACTAGTAAATTAAATATAAGTTCAGATTCCATGTTGCTAACATAAATGGTACTTGGCAAGTTGGCAATCTGCTTGTGCTGATCCACATAAATCATACCAACTATCTGAGATGTACCTAAAATACTGGACAAATGTTTACAATCTAAAGTCAACAATGAAATAACAGAATGGTTTTAAAGTTAATACACATAGAATCCAGTTGTAAAGGGTACTGGGCATATACTGGCATACACAGAAGCAATGCAAAAAATTGAGTGCAGTAAATAATAGTTTGCAGAACCAAAACAGCTGATTCTAACTTTTGTAGTTTCCTACTCTAGTTACAAAGTGTTCTGATTATAATTAGTAGAAACAAAAGATGCCACAAGACTGGTACATAACTTGTGGAATGACCTAAGCAAGTGTCTGGAGCAATCACTGGCATTCATTGTCATGTTATGTTAGACGCATTTTTTTTCAGAAAAAACATTAATTGTTTAGGTATGTATTTTTGAGAAATATTGAACTGCATAAACATAATCATATACTAAGATTTCCCATGTCTCAACTAATGCCATGTTTGGATAGCAGTTACGGTGGAAAGGGGAGGGGAAGGGTAAGTGAGATGAAGGAAGGGAAGGGGAGAATTTGCATTTTTACTTACAAACCTTTCCAATAATAGAAGGATATGGTTAATTTAAATAACAAAAGGAATATTGATCCTTCAGATCTCTTCCCTAATCTCTTCCCATTCCATAGCCAAACAGGAAATACAAGAGACCCCTAATTCTCCCTGATTTTCCTTTCCCTGTCCTCCAAATTCCTTCTCATTGCCTTTATAGGATGCTTAAAAAGTTTCAAGAAGCTCTTTAAACTATTGCTTCATCTCCCAACCATTCTCAAGAACCGAGAGCCATTTGGGTGCTGGAGAATGGACGAAAAGATAGATCAGTTAAAAATAAAAAATAAAATAAAAAAGTAGCCCATTGGGTTTGCTTCTGATTCTAGTCACTAAGTAGTTCAATTCTGTGCCCTAGATGAGCTGGAACCAAAGAATTTGATTTCTCTTGTGTAATAACTCCAGCTTATTTCAATTCCATGCCAGATTGCCAGAGGAAATGGAGTTTGTACCCATAATACAACCTTGTCGTATGTAGGCTAAAGGGCTAATAACTAATTGTTATCGGATTAATATTGTAGAGTAGGCAAAAGGGCTACCTGAAGTCTGATCTGATCTTGTCATGTGTTTGTTTCATCCCTGAGATATTACTAACATGAAACTAGGAAATAGACCAAGCTTTGCATCCAATATCCAACCAAGACCCCACCTTAATCTGTTAGTTGTTGGGTGACACCTTAACTTTTATGACTATTGCAAGATGACAATTTTTGTTAGTTTCCACCTGTGTGACCTGATGCTTCAAAGGGGGGAAATGAGAGTAGGCACTGCAGACCTGGGAATCAATCCAGATCCAGCATCTAATGAATTATTAAAGGGAGCAGTTTAGCTTCTATAAAACTTCACATTCACCATATATTTGCAAAGAAAGGATGGGGGATGCATCCTAAACTTTAATAGGCGTCTACAACTTTCCTCTTTTATCCTTCAACTTCAACTTCAAATTTCTTTTTTATTTTTTTTTTTTAATTTTTTTTATAGCTTTTAGTAACTTTATTACTCAAATTCTGATTTCTGCATTTATCATCATTCTTATGAAAAATAGTACCATATATATTTCAACATATTTCATATTTAACACCAAAGATTCGAATATGTACTACCTCCATTCCTATTTTATTTCGACATTTACTATTCTCACAAGAATTTAGGCAATTGGCCTGGAGATAATGTAGTTGACATGGTGAATGGATGGATAAAAAAAAAGGTGGGTGGATGAAAAGAGAGAGTGAATGAAAAAGTGCAAAGGGAAGTAAGGTAGTAAATGGGTTTGCAAAAAACAGATAAAGCAAAAGCGTAAAGAGCTTTAAGGAACAGACTAGTGGGGAAAGTGTTAAAAAAATTTAGGAATGGTGGTAATGGGAACATTGAGAGTGTCACATAAGACTAAGACTCACCACTCACATGCCAAAATGTGACCACGTTGTTTCAAATGGGTTGTTTTGTAAAGTATTTTAAATTGACAAACCAAAAATAATCTGGTTCATGTGTATTAAAAATAAAAATAAAAAGACCTCATCCAAGTCAAACATCCCGACCCCAAAATACCCTCGATTGAATATTACATTCCGTATTTCACTTTAAAGTTAATATCTAAACAGAGATACATGACCTAAGCCTCTTATAGTCTACACTAATAGCATATAATTATTATAGATCCTAAATGACTTTATTAAAATCAAATTTGCATCATGGCATGTTCTGTGATTGACACATCACTTCCTTTCCTGCAGCACTGCGATTGCTACATAAACCTTATCTTTGAAGTTTGAACCATCCTAAACGCTTTTTAAGAGCATCAGGAAAATATGGGACATGTAGAGTTTCTGGGAAATAAAATGTTGTAGATATTAATTTTATATAAATAGATAGAGTTTAGAAAGCTTTTCCATAAATGAATAACATGGAGTACATCAAGATAAACCAAAAGGTTTTCCATAAATGAATAGCATGAATTATATCACGGTGTCCAAGTATAAATTTTTCTACATATTTTGAAGATTTACAATATTCATACCATTGATAGCTCAAACTAAAAATAAGATCCATTATTCATATACTTATGCAATCTACAGAATTTTAGGGGATTAAGAAGAGGAATAATTATATCATGAAAAATTTAGGTGCACCTGAGGTTTTTTTTTTTTTTTTTTTTTTCCCTTACTAATTTGATATGTTTTACTCATCAGATCTCCAAATGAGCGAAAATTGGGCAAATGAACAAAAAATACCTTCGGTTTCACACTTTTTATGAAGTTAGTATGATTATTCTACAATTTATTACAGTATAACCCCATGCATTGAAATTTTTATTTATCTAGTAAATACAAATAAACAAACAAAATTTGAAAAAGTAAAAATTAAGTAAAGGCGAGAGATAAAACAGAACATACAAATTCACTGACTAAAACATCAGGTGTTGCTTCCCCAATCACATCCCCTTGATAGCCATCTCCAGAAAGCTTGACATGTTCCTGAAATGTTGCATACATATGAACAATCATATAACCAATAATGATGCCTGAACGCTAGCAGTCATATTTTACATGTAAAATGGTGTGAAGTGTGTAAAAGGAAAGCATCTCCTGCCTACAAAAAAAATCTGTAGAACTTAAACAGTATATGAACGTACTGGAGCATTCTCCTGATTTCCAGCAGTCAAATATATAGGCTGAGCCACATGACAATAACCCATCAAGCGAGGGACAGTTGGTATAATGTCTCTGTGGTTCACCACCCTCCAGCTATCTTTCACTCTCTACAAAGATAATGTCAACAATGTACAAGAACATCAGTCGGAACTCAGATGGCAGCAGACTAACAATTTATAATGTAAAACTCTAAACATATACTTCCTCTGTTTTTTTTTAGTTGACACCTTTCCATTATCACGCTTGCCACGCTTGCCAACGCATATTTTTAACAATTAATATCTCTAATTATCAACATTGTAAAATTATAAAAAGTGGATATTAATAAAACATATATTGAAACGATTCAAACAAGATCTCACATGAATATGTTTTATCATATCTATAAACCACAAAAGCAAATCAAAGCGTGTTGTGTGAATAGCGTAAAAGTCAAACAGTGTCAACTAAAAAAAAATAACGGAGGAAGTATTATTTATAGTATTGAAAAAACTTGTATGAAATGTATTCACTTTTTTTATTTTTTTAATTTGAGGGAGAGAAATTATATCCAGCTGAAGTCAATGTTTTGTTAGCAGACACCAGGAGTTTCAGAGTAGAGAAAAGGAACAGACTAGAAAATGAGAGGATGCTGCTAACTAATAATCACCATGAATTCATCATCAGCAAGTAATAATAAGATACATCAGACTGCTTGAATTAGTTAATAGGCTAGTTATGCGTAACATACAATGCCTTTATAGTGCAAGATAGAGATATATACAGTCTGAACTTCTATCCAGCCAAAATGATACCATTAAAAACATATTTAATGTCCTCGTTATAGGCCACATCAAGCTAGTAGTCTGTTTAAGCACTTCACTAAAAAAAAAATAAGAATATTAATAATCATCCTTTATAATTTATACAAATGTTGACAACAAGCCCCTAGTTAAGATACTAAGAATCAAATCATCATTTATAGTACTCTAAAACCTGTGGCGTATAAAAGTGGAACAGAAGGTTAAATTTTTGCTTAAAACAGATATGGATTATAAAGTTTATGTTATGAAGCTTGCTTTTATCCTTTTAGGACTAAGGCTTTGTTGTTGTTGTAGTTGTTGTTGTTGTTGTGGAGCTTGCTTTTATCCCATAGTGATATAATGACCTCCGGGCAACTTAGTGTCCTTTGATAATATTGAGTTTTGAAATATTATAAATTAAGAGAAGCATGTATTAGCAAATAATACAGAAAGGTTGGACGTCTTTAATGATTGACTTTGAGAATATGAAAGAAATAACTAAAATAAAATAGTAATTTGATTTTCCTGCTTTTGTGAGGAAACATAATAACACATGGTAGGTTTTTCCTTGCACCTTTTGCTCATATGTTATACTTATTGAAATTATAATTTTTGTCATCTTTGTAACTAATTAGAGATCTATTCCCCGGATTGCGTTACATGTTAGAATTGGGGTACTTAGTCAATGGTCATAGAATTTTCTTATTTTTTTTGTTAGTTATCTTTCAAATAACAAAAGGTAGTTCCACAAGTCACACAAAGTGACTAGAAAGCTCATTTCAGTCTCACTAGCATTCTCTTACCTCGAATAACTTCATTTTTATACATTATTATGTGTGCCTCGTAATATATTTGTAGTTCATTGTTTTACTCCTTTTGCAAGTTTTTCATGAGTTTTGTTATGATTGAATGTGGAATGTTGGATATGAAGGCTTTGATGAGTCTTTTGATTGAATGTGGAATGTTGGATATGAAGGCTTTGATGAGTCTTTTGATTGAATGTGGAATGTTGGATATGAAGGCTTTGATGAGTCTTTTGAAAGTGGTTCATTGGTTTTGATTTGCCGTTTAATCAAGCTAAAGTTTGCCTACTTTAGGTTGGTGTTTGGTCTTTTTCCTGATTTTATGGCCTACTTAGCCTAAAACTATTGCATTATGATGCAGATAACCTTACTTCTCACCCTTATACATGTGCATTACAGAAATTATTTTTCCGCATGGCTTGATTAATTAAGATGCTTTGGTTAAGTTAGTTGCCTTGTGTGAGTTGATTTGATCTGGTTGATCGTTTGATTTGATGACATTGATGAGTTTGATTGGTTGATGATTTGATGAATTATGCTCCCTTTTAATCCAAACCCCAAAAATTTAAATTGCTTTCTTCAAAATCTAAAGCCCTATACAAATAATAAAATCTAAACATATTTACCTTTTCATGTAGTTTTTGTTAGTATAGTTCTTTGTTTTAATTGCTCCCCTATGATGATATTAATGAATGGATGATTAGATTTAGTTTTATTCCTTAACTATGAAAGTTTGAGAATGGATGGGTGTCTTTGGTTGAGCTTAGAAGCCAATTTATTGTAGCTAGTAAGGGAAAACCTCTTAGAAAATGCATAATTTTGGGTTGGAGGATTGGGATAGGATGGTGTAGCTTTCCCTAGTGATGTGCTAACGTCTACTGATTGAGGCCTCGCCTCTACACAATTCATGTGTGATTTACTATTTCTCGTCGAAGCCATCTGCATCAAGAACTTGCATTGTGAATCTTAGAAAGTGACTTAAACAGTTTGTTTAAATTAATTAAGGAAATTTTTCATTTTATCTTCATAGGAGTTGGTTTTTTTTGTTGTTGTATATAAGACTGTTGTTTAGTTTGGCATTGTTACCCCCCATTTGTAACCGTTTGCCTTCTTTATATCCGCATTACAAGCCAAAGTGTTAGGATCCAACCTCCTTTTTATGTATTAGGTGCCCTTTTAATGCTTTCTTAGAGTTTACTTTAAGTTTTCTAGGTTTTAAATGCATTTATTATGTTACTGCCGTTGTAGTGTTTACTAGGGATTCTATGTAAATGCTAAATAAAGCTCTTTAGAAGGTGAATGATTGAATGAAATAAAAAAGCCTTCTGATGTTGCTTTGCTTTGTTTGTTATTAGAATTTTATAGATATCGTGTCTTACTTGCTTATTAGCTTCCCTCCCCACTAACTTGATGCACTAAGAACTCATGGTTCGGACCCGCTTGTGCCCGCTTTGAATTATCGGTTGTCACACCACCCGCACTAGCATGGGCAGTCTGCATATATCCAAACAATGAAAGTTAAGAAGTGCGAATGGACGCTAGCGCCCTTAAGATTTAATTGCTCACTTGTGTTTCTTTGTGCTCAAAAGCCCCATTTCCACACATGGCTTGCGCCCTTGCCGCCAAAAGGCAAGAGCGCGCCGAATCCCAGACCGTGACAGTTGGTATCATAGGTCCAAACCTCGTAGTAAAACACCCGTATAGGCACCAAAGAGGTCTACACCAAGATGGATTTAGAAGAAAGACTTTTGTGGCTCAAGGCCCAGGCAGATCGATGGTCCCAACTTGAAGTAATTATGCCCCGAACAAATTATGAATTTGATGGAGGACTGAGTTGCGCGCCGCGAGCAATTGAACTTTGCTCAAGGACAAGCCGATGAAGCACTAAAAAAATGTGATACCCTGATGCGCATTGTAGGCAAAGATGTCAATGGTATTGGTGCGGCGCTAGAGATGGCAAAAAGTTGATAACTTCCACTTCGACATGGAGCAGTATTTTTGCATATGTCAATTGGGTGACGACTAGAAGGTAGATACTGCGATCATGTAAATGTCTAAAGATGCTAAGCTTCGGTGGCGCACCAAGCACGTAGACATCAAAGCAAGAAGAGTTAAGATACAAACATGGGCAGAGTTCAGGAATGAACTCTAAGAAACAACACAAACTTTGATGCTAAGAAGTTGCAAGAGTTCCTAGTATTTATTTATCCACTTATCGTGACCTTTTTAACACGATTTTGTAGTCTTTTCCCATACTTTAATCCCTTTCTAACTCCTTTTGTTTATAATTATAGCTTTTGGTATTTCCGTCCCTCTTTGTGTGTTCTCTCATGTTTTGTAGGTGCAAAGACAAATTGAGGATTAAGCCAAGGTAATAAAGAACCTTAGTGCAAGCAATGAACAACAAGAGTGGGCATGCAACCCCCGAGGAGAGGGCCCTCCTCCTTCCTGCCATCAAAGAATTTAGAGATGGGCGGGCGCACACTGTATGACGAGCAGGCACTCCTCTCTATTTCTTCAACTTCTGCCTGTTGTGCTATTGAGGAGCGGGCGCTCTGAAACCTGTTTTTTGACAAATTTTACAATGTAATTCTTGGGAATATAAATACCCCCCTCGGCTTCATTTTTTGGGATCTTATTCCCTTTTAGACTTCTTAGGCCCTTAATTTCTTAGAACTCTATTTAATTAGCTTAGTTTCTCTCAAAACTCAACCATTGTAGTAGATTAATTGAAGTTTATGTTCTTAATTTCAACAATTCCTGAATTTTGAAGCTTCATTAGTTATCTCTTTCCTCTATCTCTTACTCTTTATTTTCTGTTTTTAATTACTTAGAGTTGTTAATTTCTTCTCTAATCTTGATTATTTGTTGTTGCATGTTCAATCTACTTTATTCTTAGTACTTCTCTCAAATTGTTAGATTAATGTTGAATTTAGAAATTGTTATTAGTAAATAGTTTCTTAGCTAGAGGTTAGGTGAAGAACCAACAAGGCCATGGGTTGATTGATATTTGTTCTTACATGTTCACTTCGGGTTGTTGATTGATTATTAAAGAATTGTGTGTAATTGGATGGCCACTTATTGCTCATGTTTTCACTTCTATGCTTGCATTGAAAGATGAGGTCTAGTTGTGACCCTTTTCTTGTATGATTGTACCGAATTTCTATCTTCATTACGACTCCTTGCTTAGATGATGTTGTAGTCTTAGTTGCAAAAATTAGATGATAAATCCCCAATTACATATGCCTTATTGCTTTCTCGAACAGATCGAAATACAAACCCAAGTTAGTAGTCTACTTCCCATCGTTGAATCTTGGTTGGCCTATCATGTTAGTTGAGTTTGGTTTAAGAATGCTTAGTGTTGTGGTTTCGAAAGAAGACAATGTCGAGTGCCCTTTCTATCACCCAATTTGTGTTCATGTTTGCCTATTGTATTGATCTATTGGTTTAGTTGGTGTCAATTCCCATTTCCCTCTAGTATTCAAAACCCCAATTTATGACCAAATTAGATTACAATCGTTTCATATTCTTAGTGTACTCATACCCATTCCTTGTGGATACAATCCTTTACTTACCCTAAACTTGTCTTCGGTTGGTTTTGATAGAAATAGTGTTTGGCTTTAGGGTGTTTGTCCAATGACCGATTACAATCTATCAAATCGGTGCCGTTGTCGGGGAATGGCGTTGAGCATTTAGTTACTTATGGAATATGTGAGACTAGTTCAATTTTATAGCTTTATTTTTCTTTATTCTTTGACTAACCTACTAATCTCCTATCAAATTCTCTTTGTTTTATGCCCAAACGCAGCTTTAGAGCACTACCTCTTGTGCCGTTGAATCTTAAGGGCAAATCGAAGAGAAAAGAGGGAGAGCGCATGTATTGCTACTTCAAGTGAACAACAAGTATTCATCGAATCTGGCTAGCATTCTAGTTCTAGTGACTTTAGTAGAGACACCACTCCACTAGGATCACCAAGGGTTAATTTTCTAACTTCTTTACCTCTCCATCAATTTTAAATGGCTCTTCCAAATAAAATCTTAAGAGAGTTTGGTGTTCCTCCACCTTATAAAGAAGTAAGTGGGATTGCTACTCCCACCACCGAAGCAAATAATTTTGAGATAAGACCCGCCCTTATCACCTTGATAGAGGGTCACCAATTCTTCGAGGCAATACATGAGGATCCCATTGCGCATCTCAAGCCATTCACACGATATTGTAGTACCGTAAAGGTAAATGGGGTGACTCCGAAGTACTTTTTGTTGAGCATGTTCAAGTTTCCTCTTACGGGCAAGGCAAGTGATTGATAGGTTGTCTCCAAAGTCATTGAACACATGAAATGAGGTAACTTCAACGTTTCTTGGGAGGTTCATCCCTCTCGGGAAAACGGCTTTATTAAGGACTAAAATATCAAACTTCCAACAAGATCCCAACGAGTCCCTTTATGATGCTTAAGAGAGATTTAAGCACTACTAACAACAATGCCAACACCATCGCATGGAGGATTGGCTTTTACTCTATGTTACATTAACACGGGTACGGGTATCCGATATTGGTACGGATTCGAGTGTCCGATACGTCATTTTCAAAAGTTTAGGACACGGGAACACCGTCTTAACTTTGGACTCGGGTATGGATACGGCAATAATTATTTTAAGAAAAAAAAATCGGATAATTAGTACAACAAAGTTAAACATAATCATTAAAATTGATTACATAAACTGATACATACAACATACACCTTATTGTTTAACTAAGTTTAAAATCTTGAGGAAGCTTGTTAATAATTACGGAGTAAAACAAATAGGAATGAGTACACAAAGCCATTTTATCCTTAAAAAAAAAAAATTTTACCATCTTTGTACAGTACAAAAAAGTTTACCTTGGAAACCACAGTTTTTTAAAAAAATTAAATGTACAGTACACTCTTGCGAAACCACAAAGTTTATTTTTAAAATAATAAATGTACTGTACACTCTTGGGAAACCACATAGTTTTTCAAATAAAGGTTAAAAAATAAAAAGAAAATCCTTCATCTTCATCCAAGGGCTTCAATTAGTGTTTTCTGCTTCTCTCTATAAGCTTCCCTTCTTCATGGTGTATCTTCCTGACTTCCTCTCTGCCATGGAAAACCTTTTCAAGACAACCTTGCTGTACCCGAGAGCCAAGTGACGTGTCCGGACCGGATTTCATAATCGGGTCGTATTGACCCGGGTATAACGGCAAAAATGCCATATCCGAGTAACATAGCTTTTACTCCATGGGTTCTCTAGGGGTCTCTTGATTTTTCTTGAGAGCAGATCGCACATTATTGGATGGGGCATCGGAAAGACCAATCATGAACAAACCACTAACGGAAGCGCTCAAAATCATAGTAGATGTAGTTTAAAACTACATCGATTGGATTCCCAACGAGAGAAGCATTTCCAAGAAGGGAGGAAGGTAGGAGGTAAAGACTATTAATATGATTAATTCAAAATTAGATGCCTTGTCTTCTAAGTTTAATCAATTGCAATCCTCTTCCCTTTCCACTTCCCACGTCAAAATTCACATATATCTAGTTCATCTAATGAAAATGTTTCAATACAAATGATGTCTTGTGATATGTGTGGAGGTGATGATCATGTGACTTCCAAGTGTTATTTACTAAATAATTTATGCTTCCCATCTCCTCCTATGGAACAAGTTAATACAATCAATAATGGTCAAACCAATCCTAGATATGACCCTTATTCCAACACTTATAATGAGGGATGGAAACATCACCTAAACTTTGGTTGGAAAGGGTGTCAAACCTAAGGAAATGGTCAAGGTCAATACAGTGGCCAAAGGATTGTTTAAAATAACAACCAAGAAAATTATAAAAACCAAGATTGGTAACTATGTGTCAAATAACCAAGCAAACTATCAAAATGACAATAAGTAACATCAAAGGGGTCAATATTCTTCTAAAAATAACCCACCCGGTTTTAATGGAGGAAATAGACCACCCCTTGCTCCTATCCCTCAACTACCTCTCCAAATTCAAGCTTCCCCTCTTAAGTTGAGTCTAGAAACCACCATGGAAAAATTTGTTAACATGCAAACAAAGAAAACCAATGACTTAGAGGAGACTAGGAGAGTATCAAGCAAATGCAAATCCATAACAAGATGCAACAAACCCAGTTAACTCAAGTAGTTAGTGCGCTTAAGAGTAACACTTCTAGCACTTTTTTGCCTAGTCAAGCCATTGATCCTAGAGAACATTGTAATGCAATTATGACTAGATGTGGGACTACCATAGAAGAGACTCCACCCACGAGTTTGCAAAAAGAGAATGAGAATGAGGAGGTTAAGGAAGAGAAATAATTTTGGAGGTGTCTAAGTCAGAGAGGATGAAATGGTTGTCATGAGTGAGTCCACCACGGTGAGCTTAACCGAACTCACCCACTAAACTAAAAGACCCCGAAAGTTTCTCTATTCCTTGCTCTATAAAGAACATTTCTTTTGAAAATGGCCTATGTGATCTAGGAGCTAGTGTGAGTTTGATGCCTCTTTCGGTTTATGAGAAGCTTGGCATAGGTGGTTTGGTACCCACCAATGTCACTCTTCAACTTGCCAATTGATCTACCAAATTCCCTAAGGGTAAAGTTTAAGATGTCCCACTTAAGGTAGACAATGAAGATGCCCTCACCCCTATCATCCCAGTACGACCTTCCTTGGCAACGAGTGGTACAATTATAGATGTAAGGGAAGGAAAGCTCACATTAAACGTGGGTGATGATGAATTTTGCCTTACCATTGACCCCACCCCCTATGAAAGATTGCATGACCTTAAATGCTCTTTTAGTGATAATGATTTGCATGACTTGAGAATGCTTTGTGCCACTAACCCTTTTTTTATGTTCATGAGTCAAAACAAGTAGTGAATAGGTTTGATGAGGTGATTGCCATTCTTGCTTGACTCGAGACATTGACTGAAGAAGGTGAGCCCGAGGCTCATAAGGATGAAGGGATGACACTAAAGCTTCCAAGAAGAAGAGGAAAGGAAAGGCAAAGAGAAAAATGAAGAAGACGATGGATTCAAAGGAAGTTGTGAATAGTGGTGTTGTGATTTGTGTGAAAATTGGGTGAAATTAATATTATTTGTGAAATTCTGTGTAAGGAGAAATTGTTTGGTTCTGTTGTATTATATTGTGAAACAAGTATTTGGATTTTACGGGAGTTTGAAGTTAAGGGTGTGTGCAATGTTAAGTGAGTATCTTTAGTAACCATCCCCTAATTAAAAAAATGAAAAAGCTTTTTAGAGGAGGTAAAAAGAGAAACCCAAATGAACCTCAACCATCCCCAACTTCTTCACAACAAGACAATTCTGACCCACCACCACCTATAAGGATCCATGACTGAAAGAAAAAAGCACACAGTGACCTTTTAAAGCAAAAAATTCTTCCAACATGTATCTATCATAAAGAATCAATGGAGTTACTAGGGATCGATGAAGAAATAAGAAGAGTAGTCAACAATTTCAGTTGGCTAAACTTCTTAAATCTTAAGGAAGAAACGTATGCTTCCTTAACTCTTGAATTTCTTTCATCGGTCACAATGAAGCGCATAAATATTGAGGGTGAGCCATTAGAATGAGAATTAACGTTTAGGATGTTTAATATCGAGAACTGAAAAGGTTCTAACTTTAACTAGATTGACTGAAATCTTAACATGGCCCACCACAAACCAAGTGTATGACTTCAATGGTACTTACTTTTCTAGCTATGAGGAGCAAGGGTGGTGGAACACCAATGCGGGGTATCCCAGTTTCACGATAAGGTCTAGCCATGCTAGCCACATTATCCACCCCGTGCTTCGAATTTTCATGAGAATCATGGGCTATGTTTATTTCTCTAAACAAGACTTAGGGAAACTAACAAAAGAGGAGATCCAATGCCTCTTCATAGCCTCAAGATTCGAAGGCAATGTGGAAGGAAACGTAAACACAGGATACATGTTCGTTAAGAGATGTATAGACATGAGGTTGAAAGGAGAGATGAACGGTGAGATTAAAGTGGGGGAATGATTTCAATTATAGCGAGGAACTCACGATTTGGTGCCTTTCTAGACCAAATGGTCCTGATCCATACTTGCTTTACATCAAGGGACTTTATGATATGAAGTTTCTGTTTGAAATTCCGAGCTAGGTCCGTCGCTTTAGTTGGAAGGTCAATGGGAGGGATTATTGCACACTCCCAAATTTCGCGGTCATTAACTCCGTAGGAGACATGTGGAAGAGGAGGATGAACCATCTCCCCTAGATCGTGGAATGGAGGATGTACGAAATGACGAGGTATAGGTACATCCTTGTTAAGGTGGTCATCACTTGTGGGAGTTGATCACGTGGCACGTGCCACGTGTCTCCCACAGAGTTAATGACCGCAACATTTGGGAGTGTGCAATAATCCCTCCCATTGACCTTCCAACTAAAGCGAGGTACCTAGCTCGGGATTTCAACAAGGAACTTCATATCATAAAATCCCTTTGATGTCAAGCAAGTTGGAGCCATGGACCAGGACCATTTGGTCTAGAAAGGTACCAAATCCTAAGTTCCCCGTTATAATTGAAATCATTCCCCCACATTTAATCTCGCCATTCATCTATCCTTTCAACCTCATGTCTATACATCTCTAAACGAACATGTATCCCATGCTCACGTTTCCTTCCACTTTGTCTTCGAATCTTGAGGCTATGAAGAGGCATTAGATCTCCTCTTTTTTTAGTTTCCCTAAGTCTTACTTAGAGAAACAAGCATAGCCCATGATTCTCATGAAGATTCGAAGCACAAGATGGATAATGTGGCTAGCATGGTTAGATCGAGTCGTGAAATTGGGATAACCCGTATTGGTTTTCCACCACACTTGCTCCTTGTAGCAAGAAAAGTAAGTACCATTGAAGTCATACACTTGGTTTGAGGTGGGCGATGTGAAGATTTCATTCAACCTAGTAAAAGTTAGGACCTTCCCTGAACATCCAAAACTTTATTTCACATTTTAATGGCTCACCCTCAATATTTATGCGCTTCATAGTGACCGATGAAAGGAATTCAAGAGTTAAGGAAGCATACATTTCTTCCTTTAAGATTCAAGAAGTTTAGCCACCCGAAATTGTTGGCTACTCTTCTTATTCCTTCATCGATCCCTAGTAGCTCCATTGATTCTTTGTGATGGATACGAGTTGGAAGAATTTTTCTCTTAAAAAGGTTACTATGTGGTTTTTTATTTCGGTCATGGGGTCTTATGGGTGGTGGTGGGTTAGGATTGTCTTGTTGTGAAGGAGTTGGGGATGGTTTAGGTTCATTTGGGTTTCTCTTTTTACCTCCTCCAAAAAGCTTTTTCAATTTTTTAATTAGGGGATTGTTACTCAAGAAACTCACTTAACAACAACCAACATCACCACACACCCCCTTAACTTCAAACCCCCTTTTTCACAATATATATACAACACAACCAAACAATTTCTCCCAACACACTATTTCACAAATAATATCAATTTCACCAATTTTCACAAATCAAGTTCACAAGTTCACCATAAGCAATTTTCAATCACAACACCTATTCCAAAAAACATTCACAAAATTTCACTCACAATTCTCAATAATCAACAATAATTGTTTCTCTTCAACAAACCATGCAATTAATCACACAATTTATATGAAATAAACAAAAATTAGGGACATTCGAAGAAAAACCCTAAGGTTTAAGAGGGAAAGTGAAGTAGAGTGGGAAATTATACCGACTAAAGTATGAAAATACTTAGCTTCTTCTTCAATCCTTCAATCTTGATTTCATTCCTATAATTTCCTTGGTTTTTTCTTCTTCTTTTTTTCACAAGCCCTTGGTGATTCTAGTGGAGTGAGTCTCCACTAAAGTCACTATAACTAGAATGCTCGGATTTAATGGATACTTGTGGCTTACTTGAAGTAGCAAATCTTGCTCTCCCTCTTTTCTCTTCGATTCACCCTTACAACCTTTTCTCTCTTCCCAACGATGTAAAGGAGTACTTATCAATAATGTTGTTGGACATCATTAACATGAATGAGAAAGATCGTATATTTAACTTTGTCAATGGGTTGAAAGGATGGGCATAACGAGAGATTATGAGGCAGAAAGTTGATACCCTCACCGCTGCCATGTGTGCTGAGAGATTGATGGACTACTCTGTCGGGAAGTCGAGCCGATCCGAGAATGATTCAAGTGAAATGTCCATGTGCTACAATAGCCCGGCTCCAAAGTTAGGCTACCGAGTATCGTCCAAAAAGTTTGAGAGGTACCAAAGAAGTGGATGAGGTGATGCTCCACATCGACCCCTCCCATAACTCCGGAACCTCCAAGGCCTTCGGGAAACACAAGGTCTCTTAACTGCAGACTTTGGCGAGACTCACACAAATGGTAGGAGTGCAAGCATAAAGAAGAGATTCACAAGTTTCAAATGAAATTGTCATCCATGTCCGTAAAGGAGGCCCCAAATGAGAAAGGGAGGAGCAAAGAGACTAGCAACGATAACGTGCAAACCTACTTGTCGTCTATCAAATAGGCGCTATGAGATTAGTAGTCGCTGAATAACTAGAGGTCCAACATGTGTCGGCAATGCAAGTGATGAAACGATAGAAGAAGGTAACATCAAAGAAACAAGCTCGCACTAGAGAAGCAGGTGATAAAACCCAATGAGCTGGCAACATCAAAGTAAAGATGCCAATGGGTCAGAGGTGGGTTAGGTGATGCTTCATCCGCCTCCATCCACCAACAATCCATCCATCATGTGACCCATTCACCCATCCATCACCTAATTTTCCTTCATCCACATCCAATCCATCCGTCATCCATGGATGAATCGGGTGGATCGTCCATGGATGAATCGGGTGGATCGGGTGAAATAAATATATAAATACAACTTTGCACTTTCATAATTAAAATCAAGATTTGAAAAAAAAAAAGTGATCAATTTATTTAAACTTTGATACATCTTTTTAATACTTGTTCCTTTTTACTAAATTAAAAACAAATGCCAATTCCTAACATTACAATAGACATTAAATTATTAAAAAAAATATTCTTTTTATATATAAATTTAACGGGTGGATGGATGGGTAGGGTGATGGGTTGGATGTATCATCATCCGAATCTGACCCGATTCGTCACCCGATCCATCCATCATCCATCCGTCACCCGCTTGAGTTCAGGTTTTCATCTATATATTTGGATCGTGTGGACGATTATCCATCGGGTTTGGATGATATTGCCACCCCTACATCCACCCTCGCCACAACACGACATATCAACAATGCTCGAACAAGTAGCAGAGATACCAAAGAAGATACACTAGAGGAGTACAATGGTCGAGCCAACAATAAAGTTGATGTTTAGGGGACCAAAAAAGAATGGAGAGAAAAGGCACCAGCACTATGTAATATATGATTTTATTAATATTTAAAATTATAGTTTTTATATAATTAAAATTCTATTTTATTATATGATAAAGATTGCCAACTCTATTTTAATTCATTTCAGCATAAATAATTTCAGTTTAGTTAAAAAAAAATTAATTTCAATTCAGTAAAAATAATTTTCGTTCAGCATAAATAATTTCAATTTCGTAAAAATAATTTAAGTTCAACAAAACTAAGGTGAAGTAAATAAGGCCTTATTTGTGAATCATGCTTTATGATAAAATCGAATTAGAAACTCACTCCTAATTGTTTGGACCTTGCTACCTAACCTTGTTAGTTGGTTTAGGAATTGCTTAATTTGTAGCTTTGAAAGAAGGCATTATTGAGTTTCCCATCCGATCACCCATTTGTAATTATGTTTTACCCAATTTGTTATTTCATTGGCTTGGTAAATTCATATCCAATATATCCCTAGCATTTGTTTCCCATAGTAATTCCCTTAGTTTAATTTAGTTGTCTTGTAGCCAGTCTTATGATCGAGTTAGCTTGTAATTGTTTTGCAAATTTGTGTTGTCATTCCCTACGGATATGATCCTTTTTTTTCCATATACTTCTTGTTCAGTAGTACAAGTCTTTCACAGTGTTTAATTATCCGATGATCGATTTACAAGCTCATTAAGCATAAATTCCTATGGTGACATTACCTCATTATACTCCTCTAGGAACTATAAAGATACTTGTTGGAGCAACCTGAATCCAAAATCCATTCATCTTTACCCTTGACTTTCCCATGAGTGGCAAGTTGGCAACCAATGCACCACTATCATTATTGGTGTCAATAAAAGTGGATTCAATGGTAGTTTGAGGTTCCTTCCCCTAAAAGTGTTTACTAACACCATCTCCCAATTGTTTATTTTGCCACTTCTAACAGTCCGATTTAAAGTAGTCCTTGATGCAACTTAATTACAAGTCTTATACGATTAGGGTTCGGTGGTAGACTTACCCTTGTTCTTTTTCCCATTACCATTACTAGCATAACTCTTCTTAACAGTTCTAGCTCTCACAAAAAAACCTTGCAAGAGAGAGCTAATGAACATAACAAGTTAACAAAGAAGAAAAAGATAAAATCTGATTACACCATATAGCAACAATCTACATTGTTAAAGAAGAAGGAGAAGAGATAATATAGAACTGTAAATAACTAAAAAGGTAATAAGATGTAAAAAATAAAAAATCATATTGGAACATCCAAACATGAAAGTAATTAAAGTATACAGCGGAATAATATATGAATATTATAGTGAACAAAGGGAAGAAACAAAAAAGTATACCTCATTGTAAGCTTCTGCAAATCTTTTATTTCCGACTCTAGGAGATCCAAAGTTGTACATAGTAACAGATATAGCCCCATTTCTAGAGCAAAAAAATAATAGTGAAATTTTAACATACTAGATTATGAAGATATTCAACAGGTAAAATGCTAGTTCTCTATGGCAATTAGTTGAAAGGAGTTATTACTCAAGATTTTAAGTAACATCAGCAAGAGCACTTCAACATCCTTAAAATAATACAAGCTAGCATCCAAATGAGATGGTCATCCTCTAAATTAGTTTTTCAGTTAGAAGCACTATCCAAAGTAAGAAGAATGTGTCCACATTATTTTTATGAAAATTGAGACAAGTCTAAGTTACTAGTAGTTAATATCCGGTGATCAGAATTGCCATTATGTATTAACAAACCACTCAAACACCATATGATCTATCATCAAATTCAATAAAAATCTTCCAGCATGCCATCTTGTGAAATACCGGCATCTATGATACCATGGATACATGGCCTTCACAAAGCATATAGCATAAAAAGAGTGAACTCACTTTGCCAATTGAGTTGATGAAAGCTCGAGAGAAAGTAAAGTTGCTAAAGCACCACCAAGACTATGACCAGTGCAATAAATATGCCATTTATTTTGTGGTTGTTCATCATCATCCCTGCATCACATTGAATAATCGTATAAACCTGAGGAACATCACTGCAATCTTGCTTACATAGCTATGAGTCGCATGTGTACCACAGACAGAAACAAGCAACTGACTAAGAAGATGAATAAATAATTTTAATTCCCCTTTTAGCAATTAGACATTAAGATGAAGACGTTTTTGAATGACTTACATGATACCAACAGCTTTCTTGATCAGAGCCATAATTCTGGTTCTAACTGAATCATATGCACTCAGAAATCCGCTATGAACCTGAATTGACCATTCAACAATAGCAAAATATGGAATGATCAGAAGATCAGGCAACCATCTAACAGCAAGAAATTAAAAATGAGTCATACTTGAACTTCTTCCTTAAAATCTCCACCAATTCTTTCAGGATTTAACCTGTAAGAACAGCATTTTGAAATTAATCATCTCAAATGCATTCATACTGACAGTCACAAACCCTCCATGAAAAAACACCATCAATTCACAAGATGAGAGGACATGAACAGCTAAATATCAAACAGAGACACACACAAAACCCCACTTCACTGCACCGCTTCGAAGAATGGCACTAATATGTTAATCAAAAACTTTACCCAGCAGGAGCTAGCATTAGATCAGTCCGCAAGTCCTTCCATCTTGCCTAAAAGTTCAGCAGTTAGATTATTTCAATCAAGAAATACAATGCACTTCAACATGAGCAATTATTAGTAAACAACCTACTTGTTCAGTACCCCTGAATGCAACAACTAATCTTTTCCTGGTACAATCCCGCCAAATTGCTACCTGCAGCCTCTCAAGATTATAAATCCACAGGAAATCATACAATACTGAGTGCTAATCTATTTACTTGGCAAGCTTGAGCCAAAAAATTACCTGTGTATCTGTAGTTGAATTATCCAAAAAACAGAGCTTCTCAAAATCTGATTTAATTAAACTTGGCTTTCCTAATGCAGTGGCGAGCATAGCCCAAGCTTCCATGGCAGTTTCAGCAGTTGAAAAAAGGGCCCTTGTCTCTTCAGCTCTCTTTTCATCCAAACCTGCAAGCCCTTCATTCTTCAAAGAAGCTGAGACATCATCATTCTGTTTTGGTAAACTGTCTTTTTTATCTTCAGAATGCTCCCCATTCAGTGATTCCTTCTCTAATTGAGGGCTAGCAGCAGACAAAAGCATGAGTGCACTGAAAATAGAATCAGTTTGCTTCAATATGTCCTCAGTTGCCTTCCTAATATCAGGAAGTGAAGACTGGATCTTGCCAATGTTAAGTGGGCTCAAATCCGCACCAGAATCATCACTAGAGTCCTTTTCTGGAATTGCAAGCCCTGATTCAATATAGCCCGCTTCTGCCACTTGCTGTGACTGAAAGCCCATACTTTTTATTAAGTCAAAAGCATCCCATTTCATTTTATCAGGAACAGGGATCCCTACTTTCTGAATCACATTTTGATTGATAACATCAGCAAAGCTTCTCCAAAAATCTATGTTTGATTGTGTAGTGTCACTAGTATCATTTGATGAGAAATCCTCTGCATAGTTTGCATCACTGAAATTTGGACTTTCCAAAGATCCTTCAGAGAGGCTGTTTGATGATGATGGTGCATCAGACTTACCAGAAGATTCACTTGACCCTTCAGCTGCCTCATGCTTAACAATACTTGAAAACCAATCTTTATGCAAGTATGAATCATTCAAAGATTTTAACTGACCAAAAGCAAATTGCACAAACTGGCGTACTGGCACACTTTCAGATCCAGCAAGCATTTTTATAGCTGAATCAACACCTTTTTGACTAAGAAATTCAGAAACAAAAGGTATCTGCCACCACTTTTTATCTTCATCAACTTCACCAAAACTCCTATATTTGACCTGAAAAGAATGACATGTGAAAATAAGTTCTTGAATGGACTGATCCTACTCAAATCTTGTCCATATATGACTCTTATGGAAAGTGTTGGTGAAAAAATTTATAGAGTCATGTAAAACAGTAGCCAAAGGTTATTCCTTCATAAAATTAATTACACCCAAAAGCAAAAGCTTCAGAAATGATAATCTTTCATTCTAAAATATTTTCAATGCTACGTATTAAAATTTATATTTCTTCTTCCCATAGTATGTCTGTTCTTCCCCCTTTAGATATCATTTCTACTTACTCTCCTAAATTGATTAACTACTAAAACTCTACAAGAGCTACTCTAACAGACAAAAAAGTTCATGGAAACCAGGCATATTAAGATTATCCTAAAGTGATCCATACAACAATGAACATCAAAATCGAAGCAATAGAGATCAGGAAATCCTAGACATGAAATGATTTCAGTGTGAAAGTCTTAAATTTTATTAGCAAGTAAAGCTATGCGACAAGATTACAACTAAGAAACACAGAGAAAGCATATTTGTTTTCACCAAAGCCACCAGCTTCACTGCTTTCCAATCTAAGGCACGGGTATCCTACCACCAGCGTATACAATGAAATATCTCATAAAAGAGGGCATCTACAATGGCCACCATTGAATTTGCAAATGACGCAAAACACAGTACACACAAGTGCAATAAAGAAGCTCTTAATATCAGGTCCAATTTTTATGGCTTTTTCTATATGACATTTTCCTATTCAATAAAGTAAAATTTCACTACATCAGTACAGAATTATTTAAACCTGATATATAATTTAACAGCAACAATGGTAATAAAAAAGATTGGAATTGTTGAACATAGATATGATGACTAAGACACTGAATAAAAGGTGTAAATCTTTTCATATCAGTGGCCAAAAACTAGTCGTTACTGTATATTTTTTTCTACAACCACATTGTTTAATTGCTTCCTAAAATTAAAACTTACCTCTAATTGTATCTTTCCACCACCTCCTATGCCTTCCAATTCCAACAGCAACTCATGTGAATTTCCTATCAAAATATACTATTATCATCTCATCACTAAATGAAGTAAATCTCAATCCTTTACTCTCAAATTGGTTCTTCTATTAAAAAGATTTGCCTCCAACACCACTTTAAAATCACTCAGATACTTCATACTGGTAGTTGAAAAGAAGAGAGAGTTATTCCTTTAATGCTTAAATGTTCATTAGTAATGGGGACAGATCTAATTGGACAAATTTTTTCAACAACAAAGCCTTAATCCCAAACATTATATTCAAATAAATTAAACAAAAGCAATTCCAAACAAACAAAACATAGCATATTACGGCCAGAAAACATTTTCTTTTCGAAAAAAATTCAAAATCTATGATGCTAATCAATGTAGAGTTTAAGTGGAGCCAGACAAGCTACAGTTTAAATGAATGCATTATAAAAGCCAACTTGTGGAAAGAAGAACAACAAATTAGAGTTATATTCTTACCATCACATAAGGCTTCTAGATCAACGCCTGCGTTTCCCATACGCTTGTGTGGAGTGACAAGATTTGCATCCCAAGCTGCCACCTAGAGAGTTCACAACAAATGTTACAGGCAAATAAGTGAATTATACTAAAGCTTTCCACAAACTTGCACAGCTTTCTAAATCTTACTTATTGTTTTATTTATCCACTTTTTGGTGATCACTGCTCAGAATGCAAAATCATAGTGTTTGGAATGTGGGAATGGGAATTCGGGGTTAGAGAGTGGGATGGGGATTAAATTTGGGATTCATAAAAATATAGTTAATCCCTTGTTTGGTGTGTTGGGGAATTTATAGATAATAGATATATGTTTCTAAGAGACGCATGCAGCCACTTTAACGATCTACCAATTTATGAACTAAACTAGTCCCTCATACAACTCCTCGGATACTTCACTGGCAAACAACCAGGTGATATCCATTGATCATCATAGAACTTATTCATTTCCATGAGAAGAGAATAAAGTTGATAAGATGTAATGCTATATGAGAAGAAGCTAAAGGGTTGACCCACATGGGTTAAAGTAGACAAATTTGTATACTTTACACGGCTATCAAAAGTTTGATGCATTCTGCTGGAGTAAGAGGTGCAAGCAGCAAAAGAAGTCACCTAAATTATAACTTTATATAAGTTTGAGAAAACCTGATGCTGGACACTCAAGTAGATAATATTTATCTACAAACATCTTAAAAGAGTAGTTAATATCAATTATTTAGCCAGATTGCAATGATTCCAGCAAGGTTGTTCAACATTATCCCTACATATTTTTATTAAGGCAGCTTCAAGTATCAAACACAGTAAATTGATCTTCAGTGTAATTTTACCTGGAGAAATGCATTGGGTGAAAGCTTGATATTTACAACAAATTCCTCGTTCCATGTTGGATCTTTTGTGCTGAAAACATCAAAAAGCAGAATAAAATTAAAGTTCTCAAACAAGTAGTCATATATAAAGGCCATTAATCATTAATATTTGTAGTATTAGTGGTATATGTTCTTTCATACATATCAATCCAGGTGTTGCATTCTAAAAGAAGCATTAAATCAATAGCAACAGTTCACCAACTCCCATATCTGAAAAGATGACGCTATTAGAAATTTGCGCTGCAGAATAAAAGAGATCATTTGGAAAGGAATTGACCTACCCCCATTTTGTTTTGCTCTTGAGCACTTGACCGTCAAACTCCATGACAACATATGGATCGCTAGTTCCCTGGCATAAAACAAATGTGTTGAAAGAGGCGGGGAATGAAGTATGAAGAAAATATTATCCAAAAACCAAAAAAGAAACATAAAGCTAACGGAAAAGGCACATAGTACATTAAAAAAAATTAAACATGGAATTTGTAATACATATTAATAATTCACAGATTAGCCAAAGTCACAAATTAAAGCAGAAGTGATCAGAAGATTACAAACCCATGGATCCATGGCTGGTAGAGTACAACCTTTCTTCAACTTTATGAACAACTGCCCATCATATATTTCCCGAACAAATGATCTGCAATTATGAAATTTCTTACATTTCAGTTATTTAACCAAAGTAAATCTTTTTCCTATTTCTTGTGAGTTGTTCATTTATAATGCATAAATTGTTGCAAGGGTATTATCCTAAAAAAAGTGAAGATAATTGGCTCTTTCATATGCAGTTTGAACCCATATACAGTACTACACCAAAATAAAATGGTAACATGGAGAAAACTGCTTTTAAGTAATCAGAAAAGTACTTTAATTCACCAATATACTTCCTCACTCAACAAGTCTATTTGTGCCTTCAATTCATAATATTTAAGCCATTCTCAACGCAATGGTGCTTCAAAAAAAAAAAAAAAAAAAAACATTACTACAATAGTTTTCTAACACCAAAACCTTGTTAAAACAACAAGAAATCCTACAAAAGTTGAGAATGAAACCACTGTGCAACAATCATGAATTAGTGAGATAGATACTAGACAATAAATGAATGAAACCGACGCTAAAGTCACAAGAGAGATTGAGAATGGTAACAATAACAATATAAATGACACCGACAATAAGACCATAAGTAAAAACAAAGAGAGTAGCGGACTAGTCTAAGGCCCTGTTCTCTTCAATTTAAAAAAAAATAATAATAATATTCAGTTTTTAGTTCAGTATAATAATACGAAGTCATAATATTTAATCAATAAAGTAACTTTAAAGAGAAAATATAATAGGAAATCGGTAAAAATAATTTCAATTCAGTAAAAATAATTTCAATTCACTAAAAATAATTTAACTTCAACAAAAATTATTTTACTTAGGCAAAAATTAGGGTGAAGAAAATTGGGCATAAATTAACATTAAAACAATAGGAAATATCATCTCCTTGAGGATAGAGTTAACAATTGACTAAGGCCCCGTTCTCTTCACCTTATTTTTGATGAAAGGGGATTATTTTCACTGAAACAAAATTATATTTGCTGAACTTAAATTATTTTACTGAACTTAAATTAATTTTACTGAAGTGAAATTATTTTTGCTGAACTGAATTATTTTTACTGATTTTCTATTATAAGTCTTCTTTAAGAAAACTGAAATTTATTGAACTGAAATTATTTTTATTGAACTGAAATTAATTTTACTGAAGTGAACTTATTTTTATTGAACTGAAATTATTTTTACTTAATTTTTACTTAATATTATTTTTATAAGGTGAAGAGAACGGAACCTAATATGAGCAATCATTCAAGCAATTAATCTCTTATAAAACAATCACACAATAATAAACTCGAGAAAATGATCACGCACTCGGAAAGATAAACCGTCGTACAACCAGCACCATCTGTTTCCCGTCGTCCAACATTATCCTACACAACATAAAAATGTTCAATCAAATTAAACATTCCTCTCCAAAATTGGAATTTCAAATGCATCTTATCCAAAACTACCTAATCAAACTTACTCAACTTAACAAATATTGTACTTCGTATAACTGCAAAATTCCTAATCAAAAATGATGTAACAAACAAATATAATGATATAAATGGAAGAAAATTACAGAAGGAGAAGTATAAGCTTCGAAAGCGAAACCGGCTAATATGACCGCAAGATTAATATCAAACGCAGGACGCTCAATTTCCTCCACAATCTCGACCTTGTCAACGTGCAAATTCGATTTGCAAGAACAATACAGAGTGCAATTTCGCGCTCTAAAATTCCCAAAATCGGAACCAAAAACCCTAATTTTAGTAGAAGGAAAAAGAGGCTGAAGTTGAAATCGAGGAAGTTTAGAAACTGAGATCGATCGATTGCGTTGGAGTTTGAAGGAGAGAGAAAATGGATAGTGAAGGAAACGGAGGTGTAAGGAAGCAGCAGTCATGGCTGACAATGGAGGTGAGAGAGTGAGAGCCACAAAATTGATTAGCGTAACGGTCAAAAAACAAGAGTGAGGTTTATTTTATTCCTTTAGTTAAGAAAAACTTGAAAGAGAGTGTTTGCGCCAAAAAGTGTAAAAGTTGAATGTCCGAGAGGAGAATGAGAGATGATGGTGCTGCCAGCATGCCCGCTCGGCTCGGTTTTGGATCCGGTGCCCGGAAGGAGTTGGAAAGATCTAATACCCTCCCCTTTAACTACATTTAATATCTTTTTACATAAACTGGTCTGTATACACGGAATGTGTACAAATAATTCAATCTGATTATTTAGTAATAATCCAGCGGCAGAATTAAGGGGGCTAGCATGGCCTATGGGCTAATTCGGATTCGGGGATCAGTTTTGGATAGTTAGGTTCCAGTCCCCTCCCGATTGTTTTTGCGGGGGATCGAATATGGGTCCTCCTTACCAAGTGTAGTTTCAATCACCATTACACCAACAACTAATTGGTAGCAATATTTATGTTAAATGTACAATGGTTGAGTTGGTTATAGAGTAAAGAATTGATTTTGGAGGTCTTAGGTTTAAAGCTTGCCCCTAAAATTTTTTTAGATATTATTTTTTTTTTTAATATTTTCATTATTTTTAATAATACTTTATCTTATTGTTTTTTTCACATTTCTACATTTTATAAAGAAATACCTCACTATTAAATCCATTCAAAAAAATAAAAATAAAGACATATATTATTAAGTTTGCCCCCCCTAATAATATTATTATGTGTCAAAATTTATTATTTTATTTGTTGTACGTTGTATATTATTTAATATTTTTATTTTAAAATAAATTGTGAATTTTCTCTCATTGGTTATATATTTATATAAAACTTTTAATCTCAAAAGATAATATTTGATATTTAATTAATTTCAACTTTAAAATGTCATTCTTAATTTTGTTTATGTAGCATTTGAATTATTTAATTTTAAAAATTTACAAATTTCTTATTTGATTGGCTATCACTAAAATTTATAATCCTCCATGACGCGTTAAGAAAATCTAATATCAAATAGTATCACTAATAAATAAAGTTTGTCTCGCAGTCAGGCCATGAGACAGCAACACTTGTCATTTCAGTTTTTCGCCACGTAGGAGATAAATAGGTATTATTGTGACACATATAATGCTAAATAAATGATTTTTGGATAGATTTCTGAAGATAAAATTGTTGTCTTTGTTGCATAGAGTTTCATTATTGATAAAATTCTAATATTTCTTATGTATAAAATTAATAATAACTTTTAATAAATATCCTATAACTCAATTCTATTTCCATATCAAATATGTATTAAAAAGTTCTTTAAAATAAGATCCACTTATAATATATTTAATCACAAACTTTTATATGTAGCTAGCCAAACCGTGTCATCAACTATTACAAGATCAGAGTTACTTGCTTTATTAGTGCTATATGGGTTACATGGTCAGTGTTATATGGTTACTCAATCAGTGTTATACATAAGGGTTATTTAGTCTGTGTTAGAGATTACTCAGTTAGTATTACAGAGGTTACTTGATCAGCTTTATAGGGGTTACTTTGTCCAGCCAAATGGTGTGGTTGGTCGCATACAAAATGCATTATTATTTAATTCATTTAAAAAAATATTAAAAAGTCAGTAAAATAAGTTTTAGTCAGTAAAAATAATTTTAGCTTGGTAAAAATGCTTTCAGTTCAGTGAAATAATTTAAGTTCAATAAAATAATTTCAAGTCAATAATAACATATATATCTATTAACAAACAAAACTATATAAAGTACACTCCATATGATATTGTATGTCTAAATATCCTACATTATCATAATGAAGTATTTGACCGTATTTAACATTCAAGTAAAAATGTTAACTCAAAATTTTATCAACCATATGAGCATCGCCCGGGCACAAAACTAGTCACTAATATAAAAAGTCGGTCTCGCAACCAGGCCACGCGACACTTGGCATTCCAGTTTTTCGCCAAGTGTCGTGTCATGCAGGTAGACAAAAAATAGGTATTATTATGACACATATGATGCTAAGTAAGCGATTTTTGGATATATTTATTAGACAAAATTGTTGTATAGAGTTTTATTATCGATACAGCTTTACTATTTTATATATACAATATTAATCCTAACTTTTTATAAATATCCTATAACTTAGTTTTATTTCCATCATCAAATTTGTTTTAAAATTTTTTTAAAATAAGATTTATCTATAATATATATTTAATTACAAACTTTTATACTTAGCTGGCCAAACCGTGTCACCAACTATTACAAAATCAAAGTCTGTTAGTGCTATAAGGGTTACTTGCTAAGTGTTATATAGTGGTTAATCAATCAATATTATCGATAGATGTTACTTAGTTAGTGTTAGAGGTTAGAGTGATAGGAATGGGGTCCTTCGAACAAGTGTATTATTCCGATAGAGGGTTCGAAGCTATTAAAAAGCTATTTGTTCAGTAAGTTCAAGTGATCGGAATGCCTAGGTGGAGGCCACTTCCAATCAGTAATATTAATCATAATTAATATTATAGCTTCATCTTGACTAAACCCTTCGGGTCATACCCAAGCAACTAACGATCCGAGACGACAAATTAATTCGGAAGGAATTAATGAGTCGCTCGAGTAATAAATATTTAGACGTCGGAAATCGAGCTAGGAGCGTCGAAACCGAGCATCGCAAGTCGAGTCGAATTAATTAAAGACGAGACGATAAAATCACTAATTAATCAACAATTTACCAAAATACCCCTAGCATCGGAATGCCCCAAGCAAACCGAGTGCTAGGGGCATTTGGTATAGCCAAGGTGGCTAGCATACGCACTAAGCCAAGCCTAGCATGGTTGGCTAGGTGGTGCGGCATGCTAGCGCACCATCGCTGGCATGTGCGAGCAAGCAGCGCGCTAGCGTGCTGGCACTGCTAGCTGTGCTTGCTGGCTGGTGCGGGGAAGGCAGGCAACAGCGCACAACAGCCCGCATCAATGCATGGCGTGTTGGCGCATGTTGCTGGGGCTGTGCGAGCAGCTGGCGTGCCTAGCCAAGGGGCCACGTAGCCAGCTGGGCAGCCTTGGCGCCCAAGGCTGGCAGCGCCAGCTGGCGCATGTTGATTGGGGCATGTGGGAGTGTTTAGCCGGTTTTTGGGAAGCCTTGGGTATCAAGTTTTGGTCCCCCCCCCTTTCCCTTGTGGTCCTTACCTAACCCCTGCTCTTAGAATGCCACTTGTTGATTAATTAGTTGTTGGCTATTTTCTTTTGTTTTTGATTTAAAAATAAAAGGAGAAAATTGATTTTACCAACTCTCCCACATTGATGGGAGAGTGGATTTCTCAATTGAGTTTCCCTATAAATATCTCACTTGGGAATTGGGAAAACTCACTTGAGTAAAGCTTAATTAGGCATCTCCACTTGAGAGAAAACCTATAAGCTCATTAATTACTCGGGCAGTCTTTTTGGTCGGACTTGGCTAACCTCCAAGTAGTAGACCGGTCGGGTCGCATTGTGGGTGGACTTCATCGGAGGTCCTCGCCCTTTGTGAGGCTCGGCTTTCTCAAGTAAGAGCTCCATCCGGTTAAACGAAGCATGCTACAAGGGTAATTTAGTCTTTTCTCTATTCTTGTTATTTATGCATTTTGTTATATTAATTGTGAGTTTGTTCTTGGGCTCGGGTTTTATTTTCCACGGTGAGTCGGACTCATCGAAACGCAATAGCGGTATCGGAGCCTTGCTCATTTATTTTTATAACACATATTTTCAAGGTGTTTTTTAATGATTTATTTTTCTGGTTTATGTTACTAATTAGATTAGTAGCTCGGTTTTATAAATTTTAAACCCGTTTTAAATCTGATTTTTGGCCCCAAATCTAATTTTCGCCCAAAAAAAGTGAATTTTGGGTGGAAACAACGTTTTGGAAATGTTTAAACCCTTTTAGGACTGTAAAAAAGGCCAAAATCCGACCAGAAATTCCTTTTTCGAGGGTTTTTCGTTTTTGACGAAATTTTTTAAATCTTTTAACCTTGAATCTTAATGGCATATTTATGGGGATTATGCATTTGGTTCTGAAAGGAATGGTGTCCTTCGAACAAGTGTATTATTCCGATAGAGGGTTCGAAATTATTAGAAAGCTAATTATTCAGTGAGGTTAAGTGATCGGAATGGCTGGGTGGAGGCCGTTTTCGATCAGTAATATTAATTACACATTAATATTACAGCTTAATCTTGACTGAATCCTTCGGGTCACACCCAAGCAACTAACGAACCGATGCGATGAATTAATTCGGAAGGAATTAATGAGTCGCCCGAGTAATTAATATTTAGACGTTGGAAATTCGAGCTTGGAGCGTCGGAAGTCGAGTCAAAAATAATAAAAGACGAGACGAGAAAATTATTAATTAATCAACAAAATTACCAAAATACCCCTAGCATCGGAATGCCCTGAGCAAACCGAGTGCTAGGGGCATATGGCCTAGCAAGGTGGCTAGCAAGCACACCAAGCCGAGCCAGGCTAACTGGTGCGTGCTAGCGCACCATAGCTAGCTAGGCTGGCCGCAGCTCGCTAGCACCAAGCGCGCATGGGCGTGCTTGCTAGCAGCCATGCTGCAGCAGCTAGCCACAAGGGCCAACACGCATGGCGCGCCAGCCCGTAACAGCTAGCAGCAACATAGCGTGCTGTGCTGCGCCTTGCTAGCAGCAGGCTACGGCCAAGCAGCCCGCACATATGTGCGTGGCCTACTGGGCCGAGCGTGCGGTAGTAGCAAGCAGCCCACACTTGGGGTGCCTTGGTGCCCAAGTGTGGGTGCCACGTGGCGTGCGTGGATTGGATACTTGAGGCTTGAGGTGGCCGGCTATGGGAGAGGAATGGGGAGCAAGTTTGGTCCCCCCATTTTCCAAGTGGTCCTCACCTAACCTCTCTCATGAATATGCCACTTGTTGATTTATTAGTAGCTTGATAATTAATTTTATTTTTGATTTAAAAATAAAATGGAAAAATCAATTCTCCCACATTGATGGAAGAGCAAATCTCACTCTTACTTTTCCTTATAAATACCCAAGTTGGGGCATTGGGAAAAGCACTTGAGTAAGTGTTGAAAAAGGCATCACCATTGTGAAAACCTTTGAACACAATTAATTACTCGGGTTTAGGTCGGGCTTAGCTAACTCCTAAGCATTGGACCATTTTCGGGGCTCGGGTTGCAGGTGGACTCGTTGGAGGTCCTCGTGCGAGCGAGGCTTAGAGCTTTCGAAGTAAGAGCTCTTTTAGTGAGCGAAGCACGCGCCAAAGGTATTAAACACTTTCTTAATCTTATTGTTTAAGTTAATTATGCTTTATGGTTATAATTATTGTAAGTGTGGTCTTGGCTCGGGTTTTCTTCCGCAGTGAGTTGGACTCATCGAAACCCAACAGCGGTATCGGAGCCTTACTTATTTATTTTTATAATCATATTTTTCAAGGTGTTTTTATGGCTTAATTTTTCTAGTTTTATGTTGCTAATTAGATTAGTAGCTCAATTTTATTAATTTTAAGCTCGTATTATAGCGGTCTTTAGCCCAGAACCCAGATTTTCGCCCAAAAATAGTGAATTTTGGGTGGAAAAGGTGTTCTGGAAATGGTTTTACCCTTTCAGATCTGTGTTTTTAGCCAAAAAACGACCAGAAATGCCTTTTCGAGGGATTTTTCGTTTTGACGAATAATTTCAAGCCTTTTTCGAGGGATTTTTCGTTTTGACGAAAAATTTTAAATCTTTCTAACCTTGAATCTTAATGGCATATTTATGGTGGTTATGTATTTGGTTCTTTCCTTAATTTATATGCAATTTTAAACCTCTTTAAGCATGGTTACTTGGTAGTAATTGGTGCTTGAAAGTTTGGATTTTATTTTCACATAATTGCAAATCCATTGCATTAAAGTGTGAAAAATTTGTTCTTTGTTGCTTCTAAGTACTAAAGATTCAACCTTTAATTGTTTAAGTGATTGAAACTTTGAGTTACTAAATTCCATGATTTTTTGGTTGAACTTTTGATTTAATCATGTATTAAGTTGATTGGAATCATAAAGTTTGAATCTTGTGATAGAAATTTCATTTATCTTCATATTGGAAGATATAATTTTTCAAGGATTCACAAGTGTAAAAGTTGGAATCTTTTAATTGAACTTTTGTGTTCATATTTCCAACACCCTTTTATTTTGTCAAAATCTCATGATTAATTTAAATTAATTAAATTAATAGTGAGTTATTGCCCTTATTTATTTTATTGCACCAAGTTAAACCAATTTTATCAAAGAATGGTTCTTGGAAATAATTTTGGTTATATGCACATTAATGAATTTTTAAATTAAGTTCGACTTGTTTAATTTTTTCATTTTGCTCATTGAATTAGTTCTAAAATTAATTTAGAATTAATTATATGTCACGCAAAATTCGGGTTGGAAACCCGAGGCTATGGCACATAAATCGAGGCAAGAGCCTCACTTGGCTAGCCGGGCTGCATAGCAGCCCGCATGTGGCTACCAAGTAGGCTGCCCTGAGCTTGCGTGCGACCTCATGTGCGTGGATGCTGCTTGCTGCCGGCATCATGGCGCGCCAGCCAGCTAGGAGCAGCAGCATAGTGTTGTGCGCGCGCACCGTGCATGCAGTTGTGTGGCTAGCCGTGGCTGGTGCAACATTGAGCGGGTGTGTGCATTGCTTGGTGCTTGGTGCGAAGGGGCAAGCAGCCTTAGTGCATATGCCTAACACTAGGTAACCCGTAGCAAACGCTACTAGGCTCGGCCTAGCTAGTGCTATGTGGGGTGGTGGAGGCACATGCACCAAGCCGTATAGTCCAGGGTTGCTAGACGACCTTAGCTTGCATATGGCACGTACTTAGTGCGTGAACCACTTGAATGCGGTTGGCTTCATGTTTGCTTATTTTTCCGTTTTAATTATTTTAATTAATTATTTTGGTTTTAATTAATTTTAATTAAATTATGAGGCTAGGCCTCGGTTATGAGCGGCATTGGCAAAATTTAATTTTGGCAAATATTTGGGTTTACTGGCTTAATTAATTGGATTAGTTAAGAAGAATGCGGAATTTAGTGGGAGCTTCAATTATTAATTGCGCTAAATTACATAATCAATTAAACAACTTTGACTAGTTTTAATTAGGTATGTTAATTGGATTAACGACCTAAAGTAGTTACTAGTTTACGCGTGTTCTATGCATTGTTACTTGTTTTATCGTTGTAAAATGCATGGGCCATTCACAAATAGTGAATGGATGAATGGAATGTATACTCTCTCACATGTTTTATAAAATGGCAACTAGTGGGGCCCAATTAGGATAGAAATACTGACTGCGATCCGTGATGTATTTTTGAAATCTAAATACGGTCTGCGAATACCGTTGAGTATTTTTGTACCTTAATATTTAGATTAGTCCTAATCGTAGATACTAGTATTTGCATAATTATGGTCATGTCTTGAAGACGGAGGTTCTTGGAAGACGAAGCCATGAAGTTGCAAAAGCCGTCCCTTGAAGACTTGAAGACTCAAGGGGTCATGTTAGTTGCCAAATGCACCTTTATTTATGTTTTTGATATATATATTCATGAGTATTTATATCTGAATTACATGTTATATGCATGTTTAGGATTTCAAATGTTGTGATGATTAATTAAGTTCACTTAAATCAACCAACATAGAAACCCTAGGTCCCTAAAATATTGAGTGAAATTGCCATTCCAAAACAACACTTATTGACCTATTGAGAGTAGTGATTGGCTACGCCAAAGCGAGGCATCACTATTACTCCCTAGGATACATAAGGTATGATGATGGGTTTGCCAAAGCAAGACATTGTATACATGTTGGTTTTGGTTATACTCAACGATATGAGTGATGGAGTCCTAACATGTCGTGGCAAAGTAAATAAGTTGTTGAGAGAGCATTAGATGCGACGATTTATCCAACCAAGAGTGGCTTGGAGCCATTAGCTAAGCGTTGCTTACCTTAGGAGATTGAGTGTTAAGCCAAGCCAAAGCATGCTTAACTACTCTTTGTTTCTTTGGATCTTGGAATCAACTTATTCTCACCAAAACGGGGACAATTTTAATGTGTGAATAAGACGTTTAAATAAGTTTGATTAAAATGCATGATTTCAATCTTATTTAAATATTATGAATGGTTTTTCATTTCAAATTCTTTCAATTGTAGAATCATGTCTTCAAATAACTCAAACAACCAATTCTCGTTACGCTCAATTCTCGACAAGGAGAAGTTGAGTGGGCCAAATTTTCTTGATTGGCAAAGGAATTTGTGTATAGTTCTCATGCAAGAGCAAAAGGAATATGTCCTTGATGAGGAAATGCCCGAGACTCCCAATGAGGAGGTGACTCAGGCTGCCCTAAACCGATGGCAAATTGCCAATCGGGATTTCAAATGCATCATGTTGGCCACAATGTCTCCCAAGCTTCAAAAGACTTTCTTTGAAAAGGAGACAGCTTTTGAGATCATTTCTGAGCTGCAGAATATGTTCCAAGAGCAGGCTCGAACTGAGAGGTTTGAAATCCACAAGCAGATCCTTGAGAGCAAGCTCAAGAAAGGAGAGCCAGTCAGCCTACATGTACTCAAAATGATAGGATTGTTTGAGAACATGGGAAGGCTTGATGCGGGGTATTCAACCGAGATGACAATTGACATCATTCTCCACTCGCTGCACAAAGGCTATGATCAGTTCAAGATGAACTATAATATGCACAGCATGGAGAAAACCCTCACCTAGCTTCATGGTATGTTGAAGCAAGCCGAGCAAACGCTCAAGGATGAGGGGAAGCATGATATGCTCATGATAAAAAATGGCAAGCCGTTCAAATTCTCAGGCAAGAAGAAGAAAGGCTTTAAGGGGAAGGGTAAGAAGAAGACCTTTTCGCCTAAGTCAAAAGCTACCAAGGATAACAAGAAAAAGAAGGTAGCATCTTCTAAATCTGATTCCGAATGCTTCTATTGTAAGAAGAAGGGACATTGGAAGAGAGATTGCCTCAAGTTCAAGGAAGATAAGAAGAACGGAACCATTGCTTTTGGATCAGGTATATTCGTTATAAACTTAAAACTTCACTAGCTCAACATGGGTATTAGATACCGGATGTACGTGGCTCACACCTTTGTTCCAATTCTCAGGGACTAAGGAACGTTAGAAAGCTAGCGAAGGGAGAGGTTGAACTCCGGGTCGGCAATGGAGCCAGGATTGCAGCTGTATGTGTAGGAACTCTCAGTTTGTCTTTGCCCTCTGGGCTTGTTTTGGAACTTGAAAACTGTTATTATGTTCTGAACATTACCAAAAACATCATTTCAATTTCGGCGTTGGATGCCAAGGGTTTTGAATTTTGAGTAAAGGACAATGAATGTTCGTTTTATCTCGATAATGTTTTATATGGTATTGCACATTCTGAAAATGGTCTTTATGTGCTTTCTTTAGACAAACAAGTTTATAATGTGAATAATACCGCCAAAAGGGCTAAGACTATGGAGTCAAATCAGACGTACTTGTGGCATTGTCGTCTTGGCCACATTAACATCAAACGCATCAGGAAACTTCTACAGGAAGGTGTTCTTGACTCTTTCGATTTAGAATCATTTGAGAATTGCGAAGGATGTTTATTAGGCAAGATGATTAAACAGCCATTCTCCAAGCTGGGAGAAAGGGCAGGAGACTTGTTGGGTCTAATACACACCGATGTATGTGGACCAATAAGCTCCGCCACAAGGAACGAACATCGATATTTTGTCACCTTCACATACGACTATAGTATATATGGCTATGTCTACCTCATGTCGCACAAATCCGAATCATTTAAAAAGTTCAAAGAATTTCAAAATGAAGTTGAAAATCAGCTTGGCAAGAAAATCAAAGCCCTTCGATTAGATCGAGGTGGTGAATACTTGAGCTAAGAATTCGATGACCATCTGAAGGAAAAGGGTATACTTTCAGAATTGACACCTCCAGGAACTCCATAATGGAACAGAGTATCCGAAAGGAGAAATCAAACCTTGTTAGACATGGTACGATCTACAATGGGTCTTAGTGATCTTCCTATCATTTTCTGGGGACACGCACTTCTAACTGCGGCACTAACACTGAATCGTACTCCATCAAAAGCTGTAGAAAAGACTCCAAACGAATTTTGGATGACGAAACCTCCTAGGTTATCTTTTCTAAAGATATGGGGATGCGAAGCATATGTCAAGAAATTGATTTCTGACAAACTTCATCCCAAATCTGACAAGGTTTACTTTGTGGGCTACCCAAAAGAAACCAAAGGGTATTACTTTTACAATAAATCCGAGAACAAAGTGTTTGTTGCTCGTGATGGTGTCTTTTTGGAGAAGGAGCACCTTTCCAAAATGACAAGTGGGAGGAAAATCGAACTTGATGAAGTTCAAGAGGACGAGCAACAAAATCAGATTGACAGTCAAAGTGCTCAAACAACATCTGTTGACGCTGGTCAAAATGTGCAAAGTCAAACCGACAATGCAAATGCTCAGCCGTTACCCTACGTAGGTCTCAGAGGCCGAGATCTCAACCTGATAGATATCTTGGTATAATATTAATCGAGAATCAGGACATCCTGATTATGGATGGAGATGAACCGGCAACCTAGAAGCAAGCGATGGCAAGCACCGACTCTGCTAAATGGCAAGAGGCCATGAGATCTGAAATGGATTCCATGTTTGAAAATCAAGTCTGGGACTTAGTTGACTTACCTGAGGGTTACACACCTATCGGATGTAAGTGGATTTTCAAGTTGAAAACCGACAAAGTTGGAAATGTATTCATTTACAAAGCTAGATTAGCAAAAGGTTACAGGCAAGTTCATGGTATTGATTACGATGAAACCTTTTCTCTTGTTGCAATGCTTAAATCCGTTCGGATCCTCCTAGCGATTCACTAGTAGAAAAAAGCAAAAAAGCATCGCTCAATGGCCACCGGTTTTCAAAAACCGGTGGCAAAAATAGGGGAAAAAATGGGCGGGATTTTGAGGGTTTAGTATTGCCACCGGTTCGGTTCGAACCGGTGGGGAAAATATTAACCCACCGGTTCAAACCGGTGGGGAAAATATTAACCCACCGGTTCAAACCGGTGGTTTTTCTATTTTAAAAAAAAAAAAAAACCGAACTTTTCTTATAAAACCCACCCCCTTTTCCAAACCCTAGCCCCTCAGCCGTCTCTCTCCTCCTCCTTCCTCCTTCCTCCTTTCTCTCTCCTCCTCCTTCCTCCTTTCTCTCTCCTCCTCCTCCTTCCTTCTCGTTCTCTGACCTCATGCACTCCGATCATATCCCCTCCATCAGTTCTCCTCCTCTTTCTCATCTCATTTGATCTCATCGATCTCCTTCTCGCCTCCATCTTCTTTTTCATTTCCACCACCACCAAGATCGACCACCGCCGCATCAAAACCACCACGAAGACATGCATGAGCACCACCGATTTTACCACCACCGCAACTATAATACCACGAACACATGCATGAGCAACACCAACTTTATTCGAGGTTAGGGTTTGATTTTAATCAATTTTAATTCGATTTTATTCGATTTCTTTTGGGTTTTTTTTTGGGCTTATTTTCTGATTTTATATGTGTTTTTAATTGATGTTATTCAATTTCTTCTGGGTTTTTTTTCTAGTTTTTCAATCGAATTTTTATGGGTTTTTAAATCGAATTTTCTAAGTTTTAAAATTGGTTTTAATTCGATTTTTAATTCGATCTTGTTCTGGATTTGCTTTTTTATGGGTTTTTTTTTTACATGCATAGTGTTCTGGGTTTTTTTTTTGGGCTTTTAAATCGAATTTTTTCTGGGTTTTTCACTCAAAATCTCATTTTTCTTTGCTTTTCTGAAATTTTTTCTGGGTTTTTCACTTAAACTCGAAAGTTTTGGGGTTAATTAATTTGCTGGGTTTAATTATTTGCTGGGTTTAATTGATTTTCTGGGTTTGCTGACTTTAATTGATTTGCTGGGTTAGATTGGTTTTCGAAAGTTTTGGAGTTTGTAGATTTGCTGGGTCTCGAAAGTGTTTTTTTTTACGAGAAAAAAAAAACATTTTGTTGGGATTTTCTGGGTTCGAAAGTGTTAGTCCTGCATGAGTTTTCAAGGTTTTTTTCGCATTTTTTTTTAAGTTTTATTAATTTCTGTGTTTTAATTGATGCAGGTGTTAATTAAGGAAACAAGGATTCAAGACTTGATTTTGGAATAATTTTTTTGATGTATTTTTTTTATATATATTGTACAACAACAATTTCTGAGTTGAATTTCATAATAAATCATTGTAATTTTTAATTTTTTTTTTGTATTGTACAATAACAATTTACTTGTTGAATATAATGGGATTACATTTCATTGTTTTTGCGCTTATGCTATACTGTGATGTTTGGTTTGCATTTTACTTGGTGTTTTTATATTATTTTTATTATAATTGCAGCAAAAAGCAAAAGGCAAAAAAAAAAATAAAAATAAAAATAAAATCACATGTTATTGCCACCGGTTAACCGGTGGCATTTATCTTAAATACTAAAAAAAAAAAACCCGGGAAGCATTTTTGCCACCGGTTAACCGGTGGCAATACTTGTTTTTGCCACCGGTTTTGAATCGGTGGCCTTTCTTCTGGGATTTGCCACCCCCCAACTGACCACCGGTTCAAAACCGGTGGCATAGGGGGGTTTTGAACCGGTGGCCAATTAGTTTTTTCGCCTAGTGATTGCTGCATATTATAATTATGAAATATGGCAGATGGACGTGAAAACCGCCTTCCTCAATGGTATTTTGGAAGAAATTGCGTATATGACACAGCCTGAAGGTTTTTTCGACCAAAACAATGCTAGGAAAGTTTGTAAGCTTAAAAAGTCCATTTATGGGCTGAAGCAAGCTAGCAGGAGTTGGAATCTACGATTCAATGAAGCCATCTGTAAGTTTGGTTTTATCAAGAATCCAGATGAATCTTGTGTTTACAAGAAGGTCAGTGGGAGTGACATCGCCTTCCTAGTCATATATGTCGATGACATATTGCTCATTGGAAACATCATTCCGTTGTTAGAGTCTGTAAAGGCCTGGCTTGGAAAGTGTTTTTCAATGAAAGACTTAGGAGAAGCTTAGTACATATTAGGCATCAAGATCTATAGGGATAGATCGAAAAGGATGATTGGATTAAGCCAAAGTACTTATATTGATAAGGTACTGGCTCGATTCGGTATGGAGGAGGCCAAGAGAGGTCACCTACCCATGTCACATGGCATAACCTTGAGCAAGAAGCAGTGTCCACAGACACCTGATGAGCGGGAAAGGATGAATCAGATTCCATATGCTTCGCTAATTGGATTGATCATGTATGCTATGATATGTACTAGGCCAGATGTATCGCATGCCTTGAGTGCTACGAGCCGTTACTAATCAGACCTAGGAGAGGCCCATTGGACTGCGGCCAGGAATATCCTAAACTACCTGAAAAGGAACAAGGATAAATTCCTGGTGTATGGTGGTTTAGAGGAATTAATTGTTGAAGGTTATACCGACGCAAGCTTCCAGACAAACAGAGACAATTTCAAATTGCAATCTGGATATGTGTTCTGTCTAAATGGAGGAGTGTTTAGTTGGAAAAGTGCCAAGCAGAGCACAACTGCAGATTCTACAACTGAAGCTGAATACTTGGCAACTGTTGAAGCGGCTAAGGAGGCTGTTTGGATTCGTAAGTTTGTTGGTGAACTTGATGTTGTACCCTCCATCAAGGGTCCAATAGTCCTCTATTGTGATAAAAATGGAGCTATTGCTCAGGCTAGAGAGCCAAGGGAACATCAGAAGGTCAAACATGTCAAGGGGCTGTTTCACATGATTCGAGAATGGAAATCAGAAGGTGAAATCAGAATTTGTAAAGTTGGAACGGATGACAATGTAGCCGATCCACTTAATAAACCTTTGCCTCAAGTGAAGCACAACAAGCACGTTGAGGCAATGGGAATCAGGCATGTTGGAGACTGGCTTTGATTTCCCTATTTAGTGTTTTAGTTAATTTTTAAACATATTAATGTAAGGCACTAAGAAAAACCATTCAAGTTTTTGGAGTAATTTAAATATCATGCAATTTTATCACTCCGTTTGCTATTTAATTGTGGTTTAGGATTAAATAATGAGTCCATTCGATTATGAGAATATTCAAAATAGGGTATCAAGACCAGTCTTGGTAAGAAAACACCTATTAAGTGAACATTGAATATTATAATCGCGAATTATCCCTAATCAAGGTCATTTAAACGATGGACGATTAATGACCACTTGAGATTATTATGTAGTTTGATTTATAGAATCGTTTCTTGTGCTACAAGGAGATGATTGTCATAAATCATTTGCACAGGTATTGGTTTAGAACCATACTGGATCGACTTATGAGAATAATTTAAGAGATTAAAAATCGTCATAAGTATACTTCTCATTACGGCTATCGAAACCTCTTTCCTCGACCATGAGTACTGTGAGTTCTCTTGTTTGAGTACTAGTCCGCTTTGATGCTGTCAAACTTATGCCGTAAAAGGGGATTATAACGGCAATACTCGGGCGGCTAGGTCCTCTCAGTAAGAGAAGTTACTTTACAAGACTGGGAATATCCCCCTACTAAAATAAAGAAGATGTCTTTGTTGTTTACAAGGCCTCTCGAAGAGTGAAACTGTGAAATGCATGGCCGTGCTCGGATGGATTTTAGAAATCATCTGTTTATTGACAGTCGGACTCGGGATTGAGAAACACTTTTGGACATAATAAGGATGACGAATAAATCTTACCTTATAGTTCATGAAGAGACATTAAGTGACATAGGAAAAAGGTTATACACTAAAAGCGCACTTGTCCGGAAGGACAAGTGGGAGATTGAAAGGAATGGTGTCCTTCAAATAAGTGTATTATTCCGATAGAGGGTTCGGAATTATTAGAAAGCTAATTATTCAGTGAGGTCAAGTGATCGAAATGGCTGGGTGGAAGCCTCTTTCGATCAGTAATGTTAATGTATAATTAATATTACAGCTTAATCTTGACTGAACTCTTCGGGTCACACCTAGAGCTGTCAATTCGGGTAAATGGGTCGGGTTTGAGTCGGGTCATCTCGGGTCGGGTCAATATGGGTTAATGTCAAGACCTATGTGGGTCGGGTTTGGGTTGGGTCATGCTTGAGTCGGGTCATACATCTTTTCGGGTTCGGGTCGGGTCAATAAAAGGTCGGGTTACATTCGGGTCGGGTGAAAAACAAGTCGGGTTAAATTCGGGTTTTTACGGGTTTAAATGAGTTAGGGTCATGTTCGGGTTCGAGTCGGGTTCGGTTCAAGTCAATTATTTTCGGGTTATAATCAGGTCGGGTCATTATCGGGTTTGAGTCGGGGTCGGTTCAATCAATAATTTGCGGGTCATAATCAAGTCGGGTCATTCTCGGGTTCGGGTCGGGTTCGGTTCAAGTCAAAAACTTGCGCGTTATAATCGGGTCATTTCCAAGTCGGGTCATTCTTTGGTTCAAGTCGGGTTTAGTTAATAATTTGCGGGTTACAATCAAGTTGGGTCATTTAAACTTATCTGGTCATTCTCGAGTTCAAATTGGCAAGTCAATAATTTGCAGGTATAATCACGTCGGGTCATTTCCAAGTCGGTCTCGGGTGTGGTTCAAGTCAAAAATTTGAATTCCCTTAAAAAAAATAATAATAAAAAAAAAAAGATAAGTCAAGTAAGATGAGAAAGACTTGCTATTGTCTGGGTCCCGTGTATTTTTTATTTTTTTGTTTAATTTTTTTTTTTGTTGCTATCCAGTTCAGTTTTTCTTTGACGAGGATTATGTAAGAGATAAGTCAAGTAAGATGAGAAAGGCCACTTTTGTTTTATAATTGGAATCCATGTTAATAAATTGAAAAAAAGCCTGAAACTCAATAGTCAATACGGAGTACTCTTTTTATCCTAAAAATTCCTAAATCCTAAAATTCGGGTTAGTAATAGGTCGAGTTTAAATTCGGGTCGGGTCAATAACAAGTCGGGTTGAATTTGGGTCGGGTCAATAACAAGTCGGGTTTATTTCGGGTCGGGTTTAAAATCGAGTCAGGTTAGGAACGGGTCGGGTTAAACTCGGGTCGGGTTAGTAACAGGTCGGGTTGAATTCGGGTTTTGACGGGTTAAATCGGGTTTGGGTCATTCTCGGGTTCGAGTCGGGTTCGGTTCAGGTCAATAATTTACGGGTCACATTCGGGTCGGGTCCTCTCTAGGTCGGTTCATGGTCGGGTTCGGGTCTCAAATACTCGGGTAAACTCCGGTCTAGAGTTGGCTTCAGGTCGGGTTAGGTCGGGTTCGGGTCACCATTTTTTTCGGGTTCAGACGGGTTAGGGTTAGGGTCGGGTTAGGGTCGGTATTTCGGGTCGGGTCAGCTTTTGACAGCTCTAGTCACACCCAAGCAACTAATGAACCGATGCGATGAATTAATTCGGAAGGAATTAATGAGTCGCCCGAGTAATTAATATTTAGAAGTCGGAAATTCGAGCTTAGAGTGTCGAAACCGAGCGTCTGAAGTCGAGTCGAAAATAATAAAAGACGAGACGAGAAAATTACTAATTAATTAACAAAATTACCAAAATATCTATAGCATCGAAATGCCCCGAGCAAACTGAGTGCTAGGGGCATATGGCCTAGCAAGGTCGCTAGCAAGCGCACCAAGCCGAGCCTAGGCTGGCTGGTGCGTGCTAGCGCACCATGGCTAACTAGGCTGGCCGCAGCTCGCTAGCACCAAGCGCGCATGGGCATGCTTGCTAGCAGCCATGCCACAGCAGCTAGCCACAAGGGCCAGCACGCATGGCGCGTCAGCCCGCAGCAGCATGGCGTGCTGTGCTGCGCCTTGCTAGCAGTAGGCCACGGCCAAGCAGCCCGCACATATGTGCGTGGCCTGCTAGGCCGAGTGTGCGGCAGCAACAAGCAGCCCACACTTGGGGTGCCTTGGTGCCCAAGTGTGGGTGCCCCGTGGCGTGCGTGGATTGGATGCTTGAGGCTTGAGGTGGCCGGCTATGGGAGAGGATTGGGGAACAAGTTTGGTCCCCCCCTTTTTCCAAGTGGTCCTCACCTAACCTCTCTCATGAATATGCCACTTGTTGATTTTTTAGTAGCTTGATAATTAATTTTATTTTTAATTTAAAAATAAAATGGAAAAATCAATTCTCCCACGTTGATGGAAGAACAAATCTCACTCTTACTTTTCCCTATAAATACCCAAGTTGGGGTATTGGGAAAAGCACTTGAGTAAGTGTTGAAAAAGGCATCACCATTGTGAAAACCTTTGAACACAATTAATTACTCGGGTTTAGGTCGGGCTTAGCTAACCCCTAAGCATTGGACCATTTTCGGGGCTCGGGTTGCGGGTGGACTTTGTTGGAGGTCCTCGTGCGAGCGAGGCTTAGAGCTTTCGAAGTAAGAGCTCTTTTAGTGAGTGAAGCAAGCGCCAAAGGTGTTAATCTCTTTCTTAATCTTGTTGTTTAAGTTAATTATGCTTTATGGTTATAATTATTGTGAGTGTGGTCTTTGCTCGAGTTTTCTTCCGCGGTGAGTCGGACTCATCGAAACCTAACAGGTTCTGTCCTTAATATTTCTGCATTTTTTGACCTCTTTAAGCATGGTTACTTTGTAGTAATTAGCGCTTAAAAGTTTGGTTAAATTTTCACATAACTGCAAATCCATTGCATTAAGTGTGAAAAATTTATTATTTGAGGCTTCTAAGTACTAAAGATCCAATCTTTAATTGTTTTAAGTGGTTGGAACTTTGAGTTACTAAATTCCATGATTTTTTTGTTGAACTTTTTGATTTAATCATTTATTAAGTTGATTGGAATCTTAAAGTTTCAATCTTGTGATAGAAATTTCATTTATCTTCATATTGGAAGATATAATTTTTCAAGGATTTACAAGTTAAAGTTTGAATCTTTATTTGAATTTTATGTTCATAATTCTAACTCCCCTTTAATTTTGTCAAATCTCATTATTTATTTAAATTAATTAAATTAATAGTGAGAATAGCCTTATTTATTTTATTGCAACAAGTTGAACCAATTTCATTAAAGAATAGTTCTTGGGAATAATTTTGGTTTTGTGCACTTGGATGAATATTTAAGTTGGATTTGTTACAATTTTCATTTTGCTCATTAAATTAATTCTAAAATTAATTTGGAATTAATTAATTAAGCTACGCAAATATTCGGATTTAATCCCGAGAGTGTGGCACGCAAACCAAGGCCACACCACCCTCGGCCAGCCGGGTTGCTAAGCAGCCCACATGTGGTTGCCAAGGGCTGGTGCGCTTGGTGCGCGCCACAGGAGCAACAACACAAGCCAGGCAGCAGCGTGCTGTGGCTGTGCACGCATGCTGCTGCCTTGGTGCGGGCTGTGTGCGTGCCTGCTTGGTGCAGCAGTTGCGGGCTATGCGTGTGGGGGTGTTGCGTGCTTGCGGCACGATGTGCACAACCCTACACTAAGCACGTAAGCCCCGGTTTTAAGTCTATGTTTAATTTTGCGGTTTTGGCCATTTTATTTATTTTAATTATTTTAATTATGATTATTAATTTTAATTAAAATTTTGGAGGTTAGGCCTCAGTTTTGAGCGGCATTTGCAAAATTTATTTTGGCAAAATTTTTGGTTTACCGGTTTAATTAATTGGATTAATTAAGATGGATGCATAATTTAGTGGGAGCTTCAATTTTTATTACGCTAAATTACATAATCGGTTAAATAACTTTAACTAGTTTTAATTAGGCGCGTTACTCGGATTAATCACCTAAATTAGTTACTACTTTACGCGTGTTTGTGCATTGTTACTTTTTTATCGTTGTAAAATGCATAGACAATTCACAAATAGTGAATGGATGAATGGAATGTATATTCTCCTGGAGGTTTTATAAAAATGGCAACTAGTGGGGCCCGATTAGGATAGAAAATACGGACTGCGTTCCGTCTTGTATTTTTGTAAATCTAAATACGGTCTGTGAACCGTTAAGTATTTTTGTACCTTAATATTTAGATTAGTCCTAATCGTAGATACTAGTATTTGCATTATTTTGGTTATGTCTTGAAGATGGAGGTTCTTGGAAGACGAAGCCATGAAGTTGCAAATGACGACCCTTGAAGACTCAAGGGGTCATGCTAGTTGCCAAATGCATCATTTATTTATGTTTTCGATATATATTAATGATTATATATATATGAATTATATGTTAGATGCATGTTTAGGATTTCGAATGTTGCGATGATTAATTAAGTTCACTTAAATCAACCAAAATAGAAACCTTAGTGTAGGCGTCGTTTGAAGTGCGCCTACGTTAAGCATGTGGTGAATATGCTTGGTACTCATAGGAAGTGGGAATTGACATAATACGATTAGGGACAAGGAAAGTAGGGAGCCGCCAACAAGTTTTTAAGGAACTTGTAAACCGTTCACGGATCATAAAAGGCAACCATGAATAAAGGGACAACGATAGGCAACAACGATTGACCCGTGAAGGTTACACCCCATTCATAATCCATGAGATTACTAACTTCGTATGGTTTGGAACCACGAAAGGAGGATCGAGGATGATGGTACGAAGTGAGTCATGGAGTCACATTCGCCCGTATTGGCCTCTACTCGATTCTTATAGTGAAAAATGATTCATGCGATCTCAAAGGCATGCAAACAAAGATTCAATTCGCTCCAAACTATTATTAGGCTAAATTGGTTTAATATTAATGCAACACATAATTCTAAAATATCGTGATCACTTGATTAAACAACAAGATTAAAAAGGAACCTAAATTGGTCGTCCAAATTATCTTATTAGTCGTGATTTTCAACTACATATTCCCTTTAACATGCAATATGGTGATCATAAAAAATATAATAAAATCAACATTAATATTGGAAGCAATTCAACAATAAATTGTTAGTCAAATCAAATCAAATAATAATAATAAACCTAATCATGATACTAGCAATATTAAAATAAAAAAAGTAATTAAATTAATTAATTACTCATATTTCGCGCGCTCCTTTAAATTGCTACATCATGAATAAATTGTTAGTAACTTCAATAAAAATATAAATTAAATTGAAACAATTAAATTAAAAAGTAGAGTTGATTTGGTCCAAACCCTCAGTTAATTATACCTTTCACGCCTTGATTTAAGGACGGAACCTCGGGTTAAGTATGGACTCCTTGGAGTTCTTAGGGGAAGTATTATGGAAGAATAAGGTGGCTAGGGTTTAGGCTAAAGCAAGAGAGAAGAGAATGATTGTTGGTGTAGAGGGAGAGAGAATGATTTTTGGTGCCCCGAACTGTGGAAAGGAGGGGGGTATTTATAGAGAAAATGAGTAGAGGGAGCACACGGAACCCTAAAAAGATTGATTTTAATGCATATGGTCAAGGAGCTTAAAAATGAAATCGTTTGGGATATTATCTATTTTGAGGAATAAGTTTTGTCTTTGAGAACGAGTTTGAATTGGAATCGAAATTGAACAAGAGCCCAAGAGCATAGGAATTGATTAGAGATGAGTAATGATGAAAGTTATTATATGAGCTGAGGGATACTCAATTCGAACCAATTGAAGTTTGACATTGTAAACTTAGTGACTTATCATTTCTTATGATTAGAGTTATTTAATTTGGGATGGATAATTGAGTATATATATTTTAATATATGATTGGAGTCTTGAGAAGTCACGATTTTGTTGGAATATTGAGGACTCTTGTTTTGTCGAACCTTGAGAACATTGTCATATGTTCAACCTTGAGGATATTGACATATTATTCAGGAGTTACGAGTATTTATTCTTTCACCTTGGGATATGAAGATAATTATGTTACTTCAAGGAGTCATTATGTGTAGCAATGCTATCATTTTGGAGAGAGTTCTTGAATTTATTCACCTACTCTCTTAGAGTTGTTCAACAACCTTTATGATTTCTATTTTTTTGCCAGGTGCTACTCATTTCTTTCCTTTTTGAGTAGCAGTTCATGGGGATATATTTTTTTTATTATTTTTGATTGTTTGTTTAATTATATGAACTATGGTTGTTTATCAATCATGATTTTATGCATTTGAATTATTGGGAATGAGGACAAAAATATTTTACCTCAAACCTTAATTCGAATTAAACAATAATTGTTTCTTGATTAAGTTTATTGGTTAGTGTTAATTGATTAGAATAAGATGAAGCTAAGTGTTTCAACCCAACCTATATAGCAACCAGTTTTATCATCAAGAAAGTATGGTGACAAGAAACAATTCCAGTAATGGAAATGATTTGAGCAAGGTAGTAAGGCAAGCTTGATAGATTGCCAAGAATGATATAACCACCAATAATCCCGTAGTGGGAAAAAGGTGTAACAAGATGGTGTAAAGTTGTGAAAAACGGCCTATATACCAAAGGGAGATCAATTCCCAAAGTTTTGAGGGTTGAGTTAATGAACTATGTAAGTTGTTTAAAGGCAAAATGTGTCTTGAGAATTTAAGAGTGCATAAAAGTTTATAGTAAATATAAAAAGTTGATTTTACCATGTCAATGGGAATGAATAAGTTGTGAATACACACACTCTTATATGAGAGATTTGAGACAAGAAACTTGAGATAGGAGTCTTTCATGCAGATAGAAGAAAAAGGTAGTGGAGTTTGTAGTTAAACTGGGAAAGTTGTCTGCTTTGGAGTAATGCTCCAAGTTGTTAAGCTCTAGGTATTAAAAGAAATGACATTGCTTAAAGCTTAAGGGAATGAGTTAAAGGATGACGAACTATGAGTTCCAATGGTAATTGTCAAGATCTAAAGTCTTTGGGAGTTTGATTGAATTGTATTAAGAATAATCGATTCATGTATTTGTTGAAAAAAAGTGAGACTAAGGATAAAGCTAAAGAATCACAACAAAAAAAAGAAGGTAGGTGAAAGGCCAAGAAAATGGCTAAAGAAGCTTTAAAGGAATACTTTGGAAATAAGAAGAAGCACGAAGGTGGCTTAAGTAACTCTTGAAGGTTAAGGAAGTTTGAATTATGAAGAAATAACATACTTAAAGGCATCGAGAATTTCAAACTATGGATATGAAAATGTCATAAAGAGAAAAGTTTATGACAAGATTTGTGAATTTGATTGAGATGTGTTGATATAATTTGAGTGAGGATTGTTTATGAGGTGCTTGAAGTTGAGATTATTTATGGGTCACGAGATTTATTTAAGGGATGTTAGAAGAAAGATTATGGATGAATTGGAGGAGAAATGTAAGCAAGGAAAATGTAAGCAAAGGATATAAAGGTTAAGTGAAGTTGGCAGTATTATAAGGACATCTTTGTGTGTGGAGAAAGGATCAAGGTTGTATTGCTTAAAGGGTTTGGAAGATACTACTGTAAGTCATTGAAAGAAGGTTACATCGACTTGGAGAGCGCATGTAATTGTTAAAGAGGAAGGATGAAAGTGTATGTAAAGTGCTTATGGGGGGATTGATCAACGTGGCAATGAAGAATAATGATCTGTTGATTTAAAGCGATGATTTGTTTGATCAAATGAAAGGAGCAAATATAATTCCGAGGTTAGACTTGAAGATAGGAACTACGAAGAAAGAATATTCGAAAAAGGAGATTTCGAAATTGGCATTTATGACAAGATTTGGATGATTCGAGTTTTCATTTTTTTTTACCTTTTGGGACAATGAATCACCTATACCTTTTATGGACTTATGGAATCCAGTGTTTTCATTGAAGGCGTTTTGGTGAATTCTAAGTATGGAAAGGAAGGGCGATGAGAACACATGTAATGTAGTTTGCTGATGTTAAGAGAGAAGTGAATGCACACAAGTTTTCCTAAGAGTAAGTTGTGTTGAAGAAAGGACCATTATGGGAGACCTTGTAATAAAGTATAGAGGTAATTGTGGGTAGCAAGGATGGAAGCGGCGAATTATGGACTATGTGATAAATTAATTGTTGTTGAGGTTTTTAAGTTGGATAATGGTGTAGAAGATTTTTGATGGATTTGAAAGGATTATTGACAAATGAATGCCCTGGCGGAGAATAATTGAAAGTTCACGGGGGGTAATAAGAGTGAAATAATTTTGTATGGAAACATGATTATTGGAATGAAATTTAAAGTTTGAGGTAGACTCTCACATAAAGGGATTTAAATATGTAACAAGAAATGATTGGAGTTGATAAAGGACCATGGATGAGACATTCAATATCATTGAAAGGGAAGCAATGTATTGGATGGATACATTGGTAATAATGATAAAGTTAATGGGCCGGAGAATAAGGAAATTAACCTCCTCGAAAGTGTTGGAAAAGAAAAGTAAAGAAAATGTTGGGGTATCTGGAGTATGAGACCAACAATATTCGAGGAAATGAAGGAAAATCAAGAAGAGAATGTAAATTTGGATTGAAATCGTGAAAGTATGATTGATTTTAATATTCATAAAGATAAAAGCTTGAATATACTTTGTGAGAGTAAGAGGTTGAAAAGAAATATGTTGAAAGGAAAGTGAAGTACACATGGGAAAGGACAAGTTGTAAAAGGTTTTAATAAAGGTGTATTGATGGTTTAGAGTGATTGTTTCATTTAGATTGTGGTGGATAGATTGACTAAGTCCGCATTGTTTAAACACCAATGAAGGAGACTTGGAGAATAGAGCAACTTGCGAAGACTTACATCAAATTTGTTGTGAGACTACATGGAGTTCCTAAGAATATCGTTTCCGATAGAGATTCCATGTTTCTTTCAAGACCCTAGAAGGTATACAAGAGAACTTTAGTAATACATTGAGGCAATTACAACATCCACCAATTGGTAAATGGACAAACGAAGAAAAGAATGTATGACATGGGAGGTTATGCAGAGAACATGTGTATTTGATTTCAGAAAAGATGTAAATATAGCTTGTAGTGAAAACAAACACAAGATCACTATACAAGCCAGCTTTGGCATGGCAACATTTTAAGACTGATATAGAAAGAACCATGAAAGTTCACTATGTCAAGGAACATTAGTGAGATGACCGTTTAAAGAACTAAAACATAAAGTGATGTAAGTGAAAAGTATCCAAGAATGGATTTGAGTGGTGCAAGTTAAACAAGGGACAATTGTTATTGAAAGTGTAATCAATGAAACAAAGGATGAATTTGTAAGAAGATAGGAAGAGCCAAAGTGTATGGAAATATATGAGTTTGCATAGAATTGGTAAAGTGATGAATAACTTGCATATTATTGGACCTTGGTAAGGGTTAAGACATTTTTCATAAGTCATTGTGAAAGAACATTGACTAAAGGGATGAGTTGCAAAGGGAACTACTGAGTCTAGCCAAATTGATCATGAAAAAGCTAGACAAAATCAAGGTTTTGAATAGCAAAGTGCTTCATACTTTTACTAAAGGATTGGTAAAAGATAATGTAATTATTTTAGTATGATGAGTTAAGGATTGACAATATTATTGGTACTCACAACAAGGAATGAGTATAAAGAAGTATCATGATTTTACCAAGGATGGAATGAGAGAGAGAAAAACATAATTCTAGAGTTGAGATAAGTGGAGTCATGGGGGCGTAACTCGTTTTCTTTAAGGGGGGTAGAGTGCGATAGAATTACGCGCTTTTCCCTTAATTTTGGCATTTTATTAAGTGCTTTTTCGGTCAGTTTTATACTAATTTTGTTATTTAGTTTGATTGTCTTACACACTAGGATGTGTAAGTTTATTACCAAAGTTGAATTTTACACCAATAGTAGTGTGAGTTTGTTAGATAGCCTAATAGTTTATACATTATTTTGTGTAAGTTTGTTAGTAAAGTTGTTATCTTACACACTAGTTTGTGTAAGTTGGTTAGTAAGTTGGTTACTTTACACACTAATTTGTGTGGGAATGAATAGATAAGGTAGAAAGTAAGTATCACAAAAGTACATCAACTAAAAATATTAAGGAAATTTCCAGAATTTACAAGCACTTATTCGTTTTCAAGCGACTTTTTCTTGTTTTCGTACCTAAGTTTCGGGGACGAAACTTCTTTTAAGGGGGGTAGACTGTAATATCCCGTATTTTTAATGTATTTTATAAATTATTTATTTATTTGTAAAATATATTTTTGGGTCAAATTATTTTATTATGGGATTTGAATAATACAAGGTTTAATGTTTGGGTTACTAATTATTCAATCCGAATATAGTTGTAGACACCCAAATGTGTCTCCCCAAAACCAAACCCAGTAATGAATACCTTTCATGTCATTTGATTATCGAACGAGGTGAAAGTGTGGAAAGTCTAGTGATGAGGATGTTTTTATTAAAATATTTCTCTTTCTGTTTTCAAAAATATTTCTAGAGGAGGGCCTATTAATTATTATTCTTAAAGTAATTAGGATTGATTTTGATCTTCTGGAATATCTAGAAGGTTCTCTTTAATTCTAATAAGATTAGGATTGATAATTATATTTTTAGTAAAAGGATGTTTTATTTTGAATAAAATATGTTAAATCTGATTCATTAATATTCAACCAACATAGATTAAACAGGTTTAGGGTTAACCTAATGATTGTATGTTAGTCAGAAAGCGCACATGAATACGAGAAGAATAAAGTAGAGGCTTATTTTTAGGGCAGATTTAATCTCTTTTAGGTTGAATTTATACCTTCATCCCCGAACTTCTATTCCAGACCTATTGGAGTTAACGATCTCCTGGATCGTTAAGGGGTGTAACCTTCACCATGTGAACGGTTTGCAAGTTCCTAAAACTTGTTGGCGACTCTTTTACTCTAGCTTCCTTTCCTTTAGACGCTACCATGCTTAGGTGTATGATCACTATGGGGCTCAAGTGTGGGATGGCTTGAAATATTCCCTACAGATTTTTGGCAACTCCACTGGGGAGGATTTCTATTTTAATTTCTGAAATTTATTTTGGCAATGATTTAGAATGAGTGGATGAGACTCGAAAAGTTCTAAGTATTTCATGTGCGTAATTTTGATTGACATTATTAGCATAAGCATAAAAAAATTTCTCATTGGAAAGACCATCCGTACTGAGTCAAAAACATAGGATTTTTACACGTAGGAATCTAGGGAAATATCTTTCACAACTAGAATCAAAATAATGCTACAAAAAAACTGGAAAATTCAAGAACAGAAAGTTGCTGAGGCATGTAGGAATTAGCGCTGAGAAAACAGCGTCGGCGCCTAACATTGGCGTCGTCGCCAGGCGACAAGCTTGTCGTCTGGCGACGACGCTATTTTCTCGCGCCAAATTCTTCCACTATCGAGCCAGAAATCTACCTTCTTTTTTGACTAGTTTTCTAGTACTATTTGCTCGGTTTTACTTCCTGATTGAGTTTTTCCTTATTTTCTGAAACCCATATGTGTTCTACATATGGACATAACCCTCTGGGAATTCATGCTCCATCTACCCAATCGAACGTTCCTGGCAACGAAGGGTACATCCAAGAATGTTGAATTCACCAAACCATGGAAGCGAGTTTAACTCGCGGGGTCCCATCCACACGCGCCAACCCTTCCAAAGGTAAGGCTTCCGCGCGGTGCATCCGGACTCATAACCATGGACCCTCTTTGACTAACCCATATCCCGAACTTTAGAGAACTAGAGCCATGGTTAGGTTGCAAACTCATTGCATCATATCGTGACTATATGACTACTTGTGCATTATTTTCTTGTGCATACTTACATGTAATTAACTAACCGTTTGGTTTGACTTGTAATTATAAATATGCTTAAATAAACTAACCAAGGACTAATGGACTTTGCTTAATTAATTAATTTAAACTAATAAATATGTTCTAGAAAGAGTTATGAGTCGTACAACCTATGGATCTGTAGCTTCGAGTTTTATATTTAATTTGGCGTTGGTTTCGTCCCAATCAGAGTCACAGATAAAAAGTTATGACTAAAATACTACACCTATCCAGTTTAGTGCACATACATGAGGTCTTAACTTAGTCTTTGTTCGAGTCTAGTCACATAGTCTAGTCACATGGTCATGACGCAAATCTAACATGTCACCTACACTCACTAGTTTAGCACACACTTTGTGAATATGTCACTATGACCATATTTTAGGTTCATGCATGAGTCGTCCTTTCCGTCATTTGAGTTGGGGGTACATTCTATTCCTAATTCTTCTATTTTTCCCCATCTACATCATCTTTCCATTCTCTACATGCTTTCTCCATATCACAATATTCATTCTTCCAACCTCCCTCCATCTATTTCATGTTGAAGAGAGTTTGAGTCAAATAATTAACAGTAAATATCCCCAATTTCCTTTCTACAGCACTTGGTCAAGGAGGGAAGGGAGATTAATCAAGGACAACACCTTTATTCAAGTCTCACTTTTTGATTAACCGATTCATCAAAAAAGAAAGGCTAAGAAGATAATGGCGTCTCAAGAAGAAGTTAATGAACTCAAGAAGGATGTGGCCAACCTAACTAAATTAATGAAGAGTATAGCTCTTCAAGTCAATGACCCTGTAAGGCAACAAGGAATGGAGCTCATGCAAGAAAGCTTGAGCAAAATATCCAATGACTATAGATTCCAGGGCATTAGCTCACAAGGGGTCTCAGTGGACAAGGAGCTTCTTCCGCAGAAGTTCAATGCCAATGACATCCCTAAGTTCCAGCCAACGGACAATCCTTACTTTCACTTAAGGGCCTTTGAAACTATAATGAACATTAAGGGGATTAATAAGAATCTTTTTCACTCTTTATTCTAAATGTCTTTAGAAACCTTTTGTCAACATTGGTTCTTTTCTCTTGATAAAGAGAAAACCTCTACTTGGGATGGAATAAAAAACGCTTTTATTGATAGATATAAGTGTAATATTCAAGTCGAAACCGACTATAGACAACTTGAGATGCTAAGACAAAAAGAGAATGAAGGATTTACTTCTTTCTTTAATAAGTGGAGGGAAACTTCTACTAAGATGATTGAGGTGCCCACCGAAAAAGAATCTGTAAGGATGTTTATCAAGAATCTCCAGGAGAAGTATTCGAAGCATTTGAAATATCAACATAATTTTAATACTTTCAAGGCCGTCTATGACATAGGTATTGAAATAGAAGATGACCTCGCAAAGAAAAAAGCTACTAACAATAGTAACCACAGTGGCTGGAAAGGAAAGAAGAACGAAAATCCTTCTTCTTCCGAAAACACCTACTCTAGTAACAATGTTAGTACCTTTGACCATAACGGTGTCTTAGCCATGGATAATCAAGGATCTAAAAAGAAACGCAAAAGAGATTTCACACCCATTGGAATGACCTATGATGTTGCTTTCGATCGTCTCTATGATCGAGGATTAATCAAACCTATTGGCCCTACTGAAGATCCAACGCCAGAAAAGCGATCTTCAAGATGGAATCCCAATTCTTATTGCAAGTACCATCAAGGAAATGGTCATACCACCGATGAATGTTACAGACTTCAAAATCTCATTCAAGATCTTATAGAGCAAACAAGATCCCATTGCCTCTAGCTTGCAAGAAGACCGGGTGATGATAAGCACAAGACACAAGGCGGGCTTCAACGACAAGATTTCACGACCTCTTGTTCTATTTCTTTTTCATTATTCCTTTCCCCAATAAGTCTAGCATAGGCACCCTGCATTTTCCTTAAATTTACTTTGTAGGTTTTTCCTTTTTTCCCTTTTAATAAAATGAGCATTTCTTTTCTTGCATATGATTATTTCATTGCATTGAAAAAAAAAAATAAAATAAAATAATGTCAAACTAAGCACAAGGTATACCAATGATTTGAGGCACCCCTTGTAGCCACATTATATCACCTTTCACCCTTCAAATATACAATCCTTTCTTGATAAACCACTTTGAGCCTCGTCTAATGATAGACTTTTCTTTCTTCGACCCACATCTACCTAACCTTGGGATGGGATAGTGTGCAACTTATGCAAATTCTAAATATGAAAGCTTGAGTGATTTTACATAGAACTCAAAAATTTAAAAAAAAAAGTAAAAAATAGAAATAATAAAAAGTGTACAAAAGGGTAAGTGTTCCAATGTCTTTGACATGAACATGTCTTTGATAAGAACACGTCTCGGATTGCGTCTCTTATCGAGTGCTCGGTACCATGCCTGAGAAACATGAATGTCAAATGAGTGATAGACAGCATGATCGGGATTGCCCACACTTATCAAAAAAATGCAAAAGCAAAACAAAAGAGAGCAAAAATAATAAACGAAAAGAGTTCAAAAGTGAGAAACCTCAAGCATAATAATACAAAGATTCAAAACCAAGGTTGCACACCTTGGGGGCTTATCTAGGGTCTTGAGCCTTTATTCCCTTCTTCTTCAAACCTTTAGCCTAACCACGTTACAACCCTTAAAAGACCTCTTTGAGGTATACACACACTTGTGCGAGGTTTGGCTAGAGCTACGTTCGGCCTGATTCCTAACGGATACGTAGGCAACCTCACATCGAGGTGCGGCCGTAATAAAAAATGCATAATTGATTATATCAAGGGATATCCAATGCTCATCCTTATCCACGTAGAGCTAGACTTGGGGGCTTGATCCCTACATCATTAGCTTACCTAGCCTAAAGAGTCACCATTATTTGGCTCTTCTCATAATACTTTCCCGTACACTTAGCCTTTGCAGCCTAGCTTTAGTGTCACTTTCACACACTGCACAGATACTTGACCAAATAGTACTTCCTTTAGGAACCCTTTGTCATGAAATCCTAATATAATGTTGAAGTATGCCTTGTCATATTAAGATCATATTTGTCATAATATCGTAAAGTATGAAGTGCTTAGCGTCCGTGCCTAAGTTACTTAAATACTTTCATCCAAAATTAACAATGGAGATAGCCTAGGATGTTAAAGCTCATTCAACATGCACCTTCAAAAAACTTCACTTTTTCTTTTTACGTCTTTCTTTTTTGGGAGAAAGTCGGTACCCTCCACAAAAATGACGGAATTTTTTTTATTTTTCTGCATGAGTCAACACTTTGCACACACGAGTCATATCGAGTCGAGTCAACCTCGAGTCAGTCAATCGCAGTGAGTCAAGTTTATACCTTGAGTCATGCCAAACCATGTATGTCAAAACACTTCGAGTCATATCAAGTCAATGAGTCAAGCAACACTAAGTCTTAGGTCAACCCTAAAGAAAGATAAGCAAAGTCCTATAGTCAAAAATATAAATGCAGGTACATTCCAGCGAGCAAGAATATTCCCGGATTTTTTCGAAAAACTGCGAATAAAAACCTGACTCCAGCGTCAGACGATAAGGCTGTCGCCTGGCGACAGAGCTAGGACGCGGCGACAGCGGTTTCCAGCGTGCGCTGGAGTAGCGATGAGATACATGGCCCATATTGAATTATGCGGACCTCATACAACAATTTCGGGTTCCTTGGTATGCCAGTTTGCCCCTATAAGCAAATTGACATGATTAGTAGTCGGCTCGATTACAATCGCAGTAAGTGATTGACCTGACAACGATCGTCTCACTTAGCTTAAGCGCCTAAGCATTGGCTCATTACAAGCACCAAGGCATCGGTTCAAAAGCAAGCACTTATACGACGATTTTTCCAAGATTGGATTGTCATCCCCAACTGACAATATTTCCAAATGTAGATTTTCGCGCATCTTCTTCAACGACAATTTTTCCAAGATTGGATTGTTATCTCTGGCAAAGTTTCCAAGCGTGGATTATCGTGCTCCTCCTCTGTTTGGCAATTTTTTCCAAGTTCGGATTGTCATCTCTAGCAAGTTTTCCGAGATTGGATTGTCATACACATAGTTCCCTATGGCAAAATTTCCCAAAGGATTGTCGCAGGTCTCTATTCATCTTAATATTTTGGCAAAGGTTCCTCAACGTGGATTGTCATTCATTTTAGTAAGTGGCAAATTTTCCCAAAGTGGATTGTCGATCGACTCTTTTTTGCAAAATGTTCTAAGACGCGGATTGTTAGTTGTGGCAATATTTTCCTTAAAGGATTATCGCATATCATTGGCAAATTTCCAAGGTGGATTGCTTTCAAGAGTTATGTTCCAAGATGTGGATTGTCGATCGTAGCAAGGTTCTTATGACAGATTGTTACGAAACATTGGCAACTTTTCCCGAAATGGATTTTGGCAAAATTTCCGAGATACGAATTGTCGCTTCATTGTGGCAACATTTCCAAGGACGGATTGTTACGTAGCATTGACAACTTTCCCTAAATCGGATTGTCGTACATTATTCAAGAGTTGTGTTGATAATTGTTCCTAAAGAAAAGAGGATTGTCATCACCCAAAGCATCAACAACAAAATTCAAGCGAGCTTTAAGGATCGACAGGCAATGATCTTCGGTAATTTTCTTCGGAATATTATCGAAACAACTGAAGATGGTTTCGGGCGAAGCAATCTTCGATCATGTTCCCTGGCTTGCGGAAAATGGTCACAAGGCAGTAGAAGGTCGTTTCGGCAAAGCAATCTTCGATAATGTTCCCAGGCTTGCGGAAGATTATCACAGCGAAAATTGGAGGCAGTTTCGGGCGTAGCATTCTTCAAGCGGTATCCCCTAGCTTAAAGGAGATCGTCAAACAAAAAAGAAGATCTTTTGTTCAGAGACGCGTGGACATATCAAAAAGCTCCATTGTTCAGAGACGAGTGAACATCAACAAAACAGCAAGATGGCGTTCCCTAGCTTGTGGAAGGTTGTCACAACATCAAATGCAGCCACAAATCGATTACTCCAGAGACATGTGCTCGACGGTGCAAGATACACATTTCTTAACTCTCTTATTTGTTTTAACTAACGCTAGTTTGCAGGTATCGGCATTACAAGAATGATTTAGGATTGCAGAACGTTCTGAATCATTCTTCGTCCCTATCATTACTTTGACTTTTGTTTCGAAACTTGCGTTTCTCCAAACTCAGTCAAAGTGGGGGCTTCTGTAGACACCCAAATGTGTCTCCCCAAAACCAAACCAAGTGATGAATACCTTTCATGTCATTTGATTATCGAACAAAGCGAAAATGTGAAAAGTCTAGTGATGAGGATGTTTTTTTATTAAAATATCTCTCTTTCTATTTTTGACAATATTTCTTTTCTTATCCTATTTATGAAAAACGTGCATTTAAGTTTATTTTGGTCCATGATATGGGTCCAATAATAGTGTAGTTGGATGGGTCTTGAAAAGACCTTTCCAACGATATATTATAAGCCCAATTCCGATGAATAATGAAGAAGTTATGGCCAAAATACTAAATTGGGCCCAAACCGGATTTTACCTACGACCCAATGATCATGTGGAGGGTCCAAAGGTTTAATCCTATTCCTAAACTAATTAGGATTTATTAGAAGCTTATATGAGTTTTTAAAAGATCTTAATTATCCTTTTTTGAAAAGATAAAATCAAAGAGTTTGAAATTGAATAAAACTTTCCTTTTTTTTAATCCTAATTCTATTCGAATTTAAAGATGTTCAAAGACAGTCAGATATTATTTTTGTGCCTCATAATCTTTATCTAAATATTATATGGTTGGATAGATATTGAAATTATCTTTCCAATGATATATTATAATATTAATTCCGAGCTATAACGAAAAAAAATATGAATAGAATACGAAACTCTATCCAAAACTAACACCCTTCCACTATTTCGGCCATATCTTTTAATCTACAAAAGATTTTAATCTGATTTTAATTGGATTGGAAGGTAGACTTCAAGAGTTTTCCAAAGACATATTATATGACTTATTTGGACTTCTGGTCAAAAGATATGATAAAAACAATATCCGCAAAAAAGTTATTCCAGCGCCAAACGACAGGTCTGTCGCCTGTCGACTATACCCGTCGCTTGGCGATGAGCTTGTCGTCTGGCGCTGCTCCTGTCGTTGGCGACAAGAGGTCTTTTATTCCGAATAGGACTCAAAATCTTTTCTATCGTTTCCGTGCTATTTTTTTCTATAAATAGGGGTCGTATCTCCCCGTTTTTAATCATTCACAACAATCATCTCTCTCTTTCTCTCTCTAAAAGCTAGAAGCTTTCCTTCTCTCTATTCTTTTTCTAAACCTTCCCTTTTGCAAAATTTCCCACTCATTAGTTCTAGACACACATAGCCAAGTTTGAAGTTGCCTTCGCCCTATACGTGAAAGGTTTGATATTTCTGAGGGTTTGGTCCCTAATCCCTATTTCAATTATTTAATTTAATTGTATGGTTTTAATATTTTCCTTAAAGTTACTAACGCGTGTATTTTGTTATTAGAAAGGGATACGAGACATCAAAGTAATTAATTTAATTTACTTTAATTATTATTTTGATATAGAAGCCATGCTTAGATTGTTTTATTGATTCCTAGTATCATGTTAGGATGTTTTATTGCTTCCTAGTATCATGTTTAGGGTTAATTAAATTTCTAATATCAAGTATGATTATTACGATGCTTCCTATTCTTTTCTAATATCATGTTAGTATCATGTTAGGGATAAAGCTTTAATCTTTATTGTTTAGTGACATGCTAGGGTTTGTTATTAATATTGTTAATATCATGCATAGGATCTTTCTATTATGCTAGTATCATAATTATGATTATGATTATAATTATGATGATGATTATAATTATGATGATGATTATTGTTGTGTCGAATTATATAATTTAACGTAATTTGTTAATTAGCGAATTGTTTCACGTAATTTGTTAATTTACGAATTGTTTCACGTAATTTGTTAATTAGCAAATTATTTCACGTAATTTGTTAATTTACGAATTATTTATGTAATTTTTAATTTACGAATTATTTCATGTTATTTGTTAATTGATGGATAACTTATATATAATTTGTTAATATCATGTTGCTTGATATAATATTATTTATTATTGCTTGATCACACCTTTTCTACATATTTAAAGGGAATTCTTACTTGTAATCACGCTTGATAAGATAATTAATAATCTTGTTTAGAATAATATGATTATAATTCAAGTGATCACCAATAATAGATTTGTTTGTGCATTAATATTCAACCAACATATATTAAACAGGTTTAGGGTTAACCTAATGATTGTATGTTAGTCAGAAAGCGCACATGAATACGAGAAGAATAAAGTAGAGGCCTATTTTTAGGGCAAATTTAATCTCTTTTAGGTTGAATTTGTACCTTCATCCCCGAACTTCTAGTCATGGTTCCAGACATATTGAAGTTAACGATCTCCTGGATCGTTAAGGGGTGTAACCTTCACCCTGTGATCGGTTTACAAGTTCCTAAAACTTGTTGGCGACTCTTTTACTCTAGCTTCCTTCCCTTTGGACGCCACCATACTTAGGTGTATGATCATAGTGGGACTCAAGTGTGGGATGGCTTGAAATATTTCCTACAGCTGTACATCCCCAACTGGTTCTGCATCCTGAAAATACACCAGATGCACATGACTTATACCGACATTTGCTTGTTATAAAGGATCAGCAAATATTTCCTTTGTTGAGTACCCTATCTTATAACCAGTAAGAATTCTTACTTGTTTAAAAGCCCCTTGCCTCTGTCTTCTTAATCTCCTTGTGGTAAGTTCACCTCCTTTAGAAAACTACAGACACATAACATTAACAGCCACATAAAAATCTGACGTCACTTATTATTTTAAGTAGTCAATGTCACACTTACAAATGGCAAACCGTCGATTACCTCTGTTGAAACTTGCGCCTCATTTGTGTTCGATGAAGCAAGTGTTTCAAAGGGAACTTCCACACATGCAACAATATTCTATAAAATAAAAGAATGGATCAAAATTAGACAGACACATTGTCATATTGGATAACCTAGCCTAATGCACCCGCAATAAAGTTTTGAGCATTATAACTTGTTACCGGTTTTGACATTTATTTATCATTAATAGAATACTCTGTTACTAATTACAGAGGTATCTATTATGCTTATACCTTTCTAGAAAGCTCCTGAAGGGCAATACTGGCCCCCAGTCCTAACACAATCTCTTTTGAAATATATTCTCATTTGCACTTTTTTCATTCATGGTTTTCTCGAACTTAACAAATGCTAGAAATAAGTAAGTTATTGTTAATTATAACATATTGATACTTTAAAACAGTGACCTTGAATTTGTGTAATTAACCTCTTTTGGATCTTCTACCTGTACACCAACATCAATTGATATTTTCTGACCTAATGCTGCACTTGCAACGTTAGAAGGAGCAGCATCTATTTCGTTTTTCGTTGGATCAACATCATCCTACTAGTTAACAACTGATATCTAATTAACCCAATTATTGTGCAATTTCACCCATAACTAGTAACAACAATCACCTTGTGGGATGATGCAATACCAGTGTAGCACTCTCAAAATATTTGTCTTCCTTAAGAGTAGGAACACCATCATCTTGATAAATATGAACATACTTCTAATTCACCCAATATACACAGTAACATTAAGCTATTTGACCTTAATTAGTGAATACGATCACCTTTCTAAGATCATCGGGACGGAATTCTTCGTTCAACTTCTCAACAGTTATAGTGTGTGTATTGCATTCCTTTAATAAATATACACTCACACACACACACACACACACACACACACACACACACACATATATATAGGATATATATATTTGCAATAGGAAAGAATTAATAAAATGTTAATTAGCATAAACAATCTTACTCTAAAATTCAGTCCATACCCCACCACAACAAATAAGCCAGTCCATTCATTCATAATTTTCAAGTTAGAGGTGATACCAATAGTAAAAGAAGAATATGTCATTTTGAGAACTATTAATATGTTCAAGATCAAACCTGTATTGATCTCGACGGGGAATCTCCAGCATCATCCTTGTCTGAATTTGTATTGTCTTCCTTATCTGCGTTATAAAAATCTTCATCATCACCACTGCCTGTAGTTGGAGATTCGAATGATCCGGTATGACCCTAAAATATTAAAATTAATGTTACTGCAAATAGACAATGAACCCTCCATACTTAAATTAAAACAAGTTATCCCTATTCCCTTCCACACAACCCTTAATATTCCTTTACTACAAAAAAAAAAATGCGTAAATCATATAAAACTTTGCTTCTTTTTTTTTCAAATCTTCAGCCATTTAATAATAGTAATAACAAACATAAATACATTTGAATTTCGAACTCATAATACATATATATATATATATATATATATATATATATATATATATATATATATATATATATATATATATATATATATATATATATATATATATATATATATATATATATATATATATATATATATGCACATTCTAAATATATATATATATATATATGCACATTCTAAACACAGTAGATTCTTACTAACATAATCTAATTAGCAATAAATTATATATTCAATTACATAGTTTGTACAAACCTTATTGGTTGAATCAATCATTTGAATTTGCGTAATTTCACGTTCACCCCCCGCGGTATCAATCTCTAACGTTACTTGCCCTGTTCCACCCTCTTGTTTCTCTGTATTGATCTTTGGTGTACTTCCTCCAGTATTAATGGCTCTATTTTCCGTAATACTCATCATGTCTTCTTCGTCCACTGTGTTATTGGTATCTACTGGAGCATTTACGTCTCCAATTACGGTATTTGATATTAATTGGGGGTCCTCCCCAATTATTGTTGAACTACATTGCTCCAAAATAATAAGTTTCATTGAGAAAATATTCATACACTAACAAAACTAATGATTATTTCGTCAAATTATGTAGATTAATAACAGTATTAAAAAAATGGGAAAAGAAAATTTGATATTTTAAAAAATTCAATACCTATTTAAAAAAATTGAAGTCCAATAGAACCAATTAATTAACAATATCAACCCTATTAATTAAAAATATCAACCCTATTAATCTCTTAGTAAATCTACTAAGCCGAACATTGTAATCTACTCAACAATCAAACAAAACAAGCATAATTGAAGGAAATAGGGGCACACAACAACTTACCCTGTCTTGGGTTCGCCCATACTCTTGAAGAATTTGATCTGACACAAATGGTTTTGCCTATGAAACTTGAATACAAAACGAAAACAATTAAATAGTTTAGATTAACTGAATAAATAATATATATACAATTATGGAATTGAAAGGAAGCAGTTGTAATTTTTTTGAGGACTAGAGGAAAGAAGGCAAATTGGAATTGAAAGGGAGCAATTGGAATTGAAAGGAAGCAGTTACGACAAACCGTCATAACACCTCTTCGATAAAGACAACTTAAACGGTGCACTGATGTCATCACTGTGTAGAGAACACCCCTCCCAAAAAAACGCGCTTTGTTACTATAGTCTAATCCACCTTTCATTTTTGAAAAGTATTAATTTATTTTTTTTTATGGGATTTGGTAAATCTATACATATTTTTTATATATTAAAAAACATTCCTAAAATTGTTTATGTTCCATATAGTTCTGTATTAGTATTGTGCGATAAAATTTCTTACCAACTTAGCCACTTATAATTTACGTACTCTATTAACACATAAATAAATTTATCGAACCAAACACATACTTTCAAAACTTGGGTACTCTATTACTTAAGGGTAATGGTTACCCCTCATTTGTTACATCTCAAAACTTGAGGTAACAAATACCCTTACCCTCCTCTTAACAAATACTCTTTCCATGGTTAAACCAAACAAATGGAAAGATAATAGTTAAATGATTCCTCCCCCCCCCCCTCTTATTTGTATCCTTTCCACAACTTTTCCATTTTCCAAACCAAACGCCCCCTAAAGAGTAATGCTGATAATAAAAGTAAATGAAACGAACAAAACAAATTGCAAATATCTTTGTACATTTTTTGTTTTAATTTACAAGTCGTCTAACAATCACCGAATTAGAAAAGTTTGAATTTTATAATTTAATTTATTAAACTATCTTTAGTGATCTTGGTAGATAGTACTACCCACGTTTTTATTAGTTGACATATTATGACTTCACCATTATTCACACAATTTCCTTTTGCTGTAGGAATATAGATTCAATATACCATTCAACCGTTATTCTTTAAAAACCCCACGTAGGATTAAAATTTGTTAAACAGTCACGTAAGATTATATTTTTGTATAAATAATACTAGCGTCATTTACGATTATTATTTTAAAAGCGCTACGTTCGCCAAAATTGCATTTTTAAGACTTTTTGTGAAGAACTACCTTATATAAATCAGTTTTTGTGAAAAACTATCCTATTAAAAAAAATGTTGTAAGAAACTACCTTTTAAACAATAAATGTTGTAAGAAACTACCTTATTAAATAATTAATGTTGTAAAAAGCTACCTTTTGCTGAATCATTGCATTGCATAAGAGACATTTAATGACCCAATTTCAATCATTTTTTCTCCTTTTTCCACCCAATTTCTCCATAGCCCCCTTATAGGCTTATAACCCCTAATTCCTCTTCTCTTTCACTGTTAAATTAATCACATAGTAGCAACTTACAACAATTAGTTTTTATAATGTAGTTTTTTACAACAATTTTTTTATAAGGTAGTTTTTCACAAAATTTGATGTATATAAGGTAGTTTTTCACAAAAAAGTCCGTACATTTTTATAAACACAAATATAAATACGAATAAGAACATCAATACGAATTTGGATTGAAAATTAAACGTTTGAATTTGGATTAGGTAGATACAAGATAATTGAGTTTGTGAACCATTTTATGTTTTAAAAAATTACAGGTATTTTTCAAATTTTTTGAAGTATACAATTGCCATATAAGTAAGCAAAATAAACTAATTAGATTAACACTTTAAATTCAAGTGCCACGTAATTATGAAAAACTTTATGGTTTAAATTAATCAAAAAAGTGGTATTGATATATTATATTTGTTACTAAAACCACTTCATACTCTCCAAAGCAGTAAATTACGGAGTAATAAATAGAATTCTCATTCGCCTGGTGTTCGAATATAAACATGTTCTTTTAATTTCCATTATTATGGTGTTAGAATATATACTGTATTAAGGTCCCTTGTATATATAATTATCGATTTTATATATGTATTCAAAATATTTGGTAATAATCGATTTTATGTAACATATTCCCTTAACAAACTTGTTAACTAACTGGCTTGTAATTGTGAAATTATGATATCAGGGTTAGATCATATATTACCAGAATACACAGAAAATGAAAATCCATACTAATGTTGTGGAGGGTAACAAAGAAAACTCTTTTGGAATACATACAATAAACTCTGTTAACCGTAACATGCGTCAATAGTTCTATAGTTTTATTATTTTCTAAGAACTTATTTCATTGATGCTCGATTGCACTCAACACTATAAGTACCAACGACGAAAATTAGTTTCCAATTCGATTCTCAATGTCGAAATTGAAATATATGGTGTTACAAACAATAAGTATGTGTTTTAACAAAAAATGTCAGTTTTGTAAAAGATAGAAAGTTACATACGGGTGTATGGTATAAACATTGTAAATGAAACGGAAAGGATTCAAATAAGTAGGGGAAAGGGTAATGATAAACGTTACCTTTATTATATGTTTGTTATCCTAGTGGAATGAAAACAATTTGAGTGATTGAGTAAGGAAACATATTTTTTTTTCCACTAGTTTATCAAGGGTAACAAATTCAGGGATTTTGTTACCCTTAGGAAACGATATTCGTTACTTTTAACCCATACCAAACAATAAGAAATGAAAACACTTAATTGAATATGTTTCCTACACCTAAAATTACTATACCAAACGCCCCCTAAAACGTGATGTGTTAAAATGTGTAATCATGTAAAACTCACAATAAATTTCGTATTACAGTAAAAAAATGTACAATTTATTAGTTATAATGAATATAATATTAAAATTAAAAATTACATACAACAATAAAATAGATACTTTTACTACGTTACTAATATAACATATTAATACAGTTACATAAAATCACGCATCTTAATATATAATTCAATTTAATTAGATTCATCATCACCATCATAGCTTGTTTCGTCATCATCGTCGGAGCACGTTTCATCATCACTCCAATTGAAATCTATGGGAACTTTAATATCTTTTCCTAAACCTCGTCCAGGCCACATTTGATGATACCAACTGTAGTAACCCATGGTGTGCATCCACCATGGAATAGCCCTTCCCCATTCCCTACATACTACCATGCACTTTGCAAGATCCTTTTAGCATAATTTCATCCATATATGATGCATCACAGATTCATCCCAAAAGAAAGGGGCTATACCCTTGTTATCGTTTGGTAGTATATCATGTCTGTCGCATAATTGAAAGAATAATCCTTTTGGCTTGATTGATCCACCCCAGGAACCCAACTTCCTCATTTTTTTTATCTTCCTTTCACAACCACAATTACGGTAATCAGCCATGGTGTGCTTCCACCAAGGAATAGCCCTTCTCCATTCCTTACATACTGCCATGCACCTTGCAAGATCTTTTCGGCTTAATTTCTTCCATATATGGTGCATCAAAGATTCATCCCAAACGAAGGGTTCTAAACCCTTTTCATCATCATTTGGTAGTATATCATGTTTGTCGCGTGATTGAGAGAATGCAGCCCATGGAACCAACTTACTCGCTTTTTTTTTATCCTCCTTTGACAACCAATTTTAATTTCCTTCTTAGTCTTCGAACATTCTCCCTATCATGACATCAAACATTTTACATCATCATCATGTAACAACTTTAGATTAAAAAAATTAATAAAAATTAAATAACACTTGTAATATAAAATGTGAGAATATATGAGATTACCTTTTCAATTTTTTTTTTTCTTAGGAACACGAAGATCACAATTTTCTAATGAATCCTTTTCAAATTTCAGATAAATTGTTTTCTAATACTGGCCTGTATATTGATTTCCTTATGATTTCACAACAAATATTGGATGATTGATAGGGCTTACACTTCTTGGATATTGATATCCTTATGATTTCTTTTGATCTTCGTTTTTGTTATATACAAGTATATTGTTTCGGTTATGATTCCATTTCTGATTTTAGCCATTATGTATTTTGACGTGTGGTATATAATATTCCTAACGAGTATAATTGATACGTTTCATATTAGCTTTGGTTAAGATTGTATCACGCGTAAAAGTTAAGTTAAACTAACAAGTGAACTGTTACTAATTGAAGTTAATATTAATGTAAATAATAGTACTTTTGGGAATTTATTACATTGGAAAATTACATTGCATTACATTTTAAATTAAAAAAAAGCCACCTAGTATGTTACTTAGAAGTTAGAAGCATATCCAACAGGGCTAAATATCTTCAGTTTCTTCATCCGGTGCTCTTTCTTCATGCGTTCCTGCCAAGGCCATGTCTGACCAACAAAATACTGATTTTGTCCACCACTAGTGTCGACGTAGTATTGCTTACCAAGATTGAAAACCTGTTTTCATAAGCTTTCTATCCACGAACATTTACCACAAAGTTTCATTTCCTCAATGTTTTTAGGAAGGACAATGCATGTATTTGTTGGACGGGCACATATCTTTTCCAATTCACTCCAATTGATGTTCTCTTGCATACGAATTCTCTTACCAGCTTTGAGAGCCATTTCTTATTTAAATTCAATATCTTCAAAATATCGAATATTCCATTCACTCTTGGAAAAATTAGATCTTCGAAAAGTTGCGGCCAATCTAATGCATTATTTTCCTGCATCATTTGACACTTTCTTTTCATTTGTGAAGGGTGGATTCTGATTTTATGACTAATAGAGGTTTTCTTTGTAATGGTTATATTTCTATTTTTTGCCTGATTTATACGGACACAAATTTAACATAGTATCTTGCTTTTCCTGATTTATACTAGTACATTTTCCTCTAAATTCAATTCAGTAATGCACGCAAGTACTGATTTGGCGGGAAAGTTATAAGCCAAGTCTCATATCCATAGGTGTATCACACAATTTAGTAATGCTTATTATTTAAGACGTTTTGTTACTAAATACTAAATATTTATATACAAGTAACTCCACAGCCTACAAAATAACTTAAATTCATTTTTACTTAAATTTGTGGGTGTAAAATAACTTCGTTTATTATTTAAGACGTGTTGTTACTAAGTATTACACTATCCATAACTCCTTCCGTAATAGATCGTTAGTTAAAAACGATCTTCGCTGTGCACATTCGACCAAAATAACTAAGTTAAGGTCAATCACAACACATAAATGACGAACACTCGATCAGAACTGAATTACTAAGATACACTTCAGCACTTCATAATAAGAGCCTAAAAAGTAACATTGCATGTTTAAGTTTACACTCGATCAGAGTACTCGATCATTTTTAAGTTTACACTCCGCATTGTATATTTTGTGATGATTCTCATCTACTTGAGATGTCGGCTAATCCATTTTGCAATTTCACAGATGTTTGATTCCATATAACTAAATTCATTGTTCCAAATTGCATCAATTCAATTTCTCATTTTTGAACATTTTTATTTTGGCTTACTTAAGGACTTCAAACTTGTTACATATGTGGGAAATTCTATACTGTGAATTCTTTCCGTAGAGCAACTAAAAAAAAAATACTAAATCAACATGAGGAGGTCTTGTTACTAACATTATCTTTATTTAAATATTACTCAACATGTAAATAAGAGTATGATACCAATTAAAGAATAATGTTACTATAAATATATGTAAATATGTCTCAAGTTTAATTGTTAAATTGTGATTTAATGGGTTACTAATAAATCATAATATGTTACTATGCAATAATTCGACTTACAAAAATGATGCACAAGTTATATTTATCCAGTATTTTATCAAAAAAAAAATCATTAATAACTCAGAATAATTATCTGCATACAACTATCTACTTTATTACAGAATGCAATCATGTTTACTACAAAATACATACAACTATCTGCTTACTACAAAATACATCCCTTCAGAATACAAACAACTATCTGCTTACTGCAGGATACGCTCATGTTTCTAGTATTGGGACCAAGTGCACAGGTGTTTACTTTATGCTAAGTGTTTACTTTCTAGTATTCTAGTGTTAGTTGATTCATTTAGAGATTAAATCAATTTTATCTACCAGTACTTGCATAATTTAAGTTTCGAGTAATTATCTCAATACTTGTCTCCTTCAAAACAAATAAATAATAAAATTTGAAATTGTGATAGTTAGAGCACCAATGGAACAAGGTAGGGTTGCCCCACACTTATTATTGTCTGATTAAATACAGATTATGTTTGAATTATTCATCCATATTAAACTACAAGATCATGATAACAGGAATCACATCATCAACCTCACTCCAACTATGAAATAATAAATATGTGGGCACTATTGTTTAATTTATTCACCATATTTAAAATTTATATAACAGGGTACTTTTTGTAATTTTATTTTTAAATAAATATCTATGTTATTATTAACTTTTGTATTTTTTATTGCACTTAAATAATTTCTAAATACCTAAAAGTATTTTTAACAAACTAAAATTATTTTTTCTGATTAATACTTATTTTTATTGATTTTCTATTTTTTATTAAAATATATTATAAATGGATCTCATTTTAAAGAACTTTTTAAAACGAAATTTATGATGGAAATAATATTAGTTGGTTTTTACAACAACCTAAGTTAGATTTAACCTGTGTATATGACATATTACCTTTGCTTTCCTAAGTTCTACCCATGTACTATTCATTGGGTCAAAGCTTAAAATGTTGACCATTTCTAATTGTGTATATATGAAAACATTAGATCCATCGTACTATGCATCATGTCGTAAAATAGAATCTTGGCGTCGAAAGAAAAATACAACTTCACAACTTCGAGTTTTTTTTATTTCAATTTCAATTTTATTTTACTTTTTTATTTTGTAGGAGACAAGTAGTGAGATAATTACTCAGAATATAGGTTCTGCAAGCGCCGGTAGATAAAATTGATTAATTTCTCAGCGGATCGACTTATGCCCTAAAGTGCGTGCGTAAAGTAAGCACTTGTGCACTCGGTTCGAGTACTAGAAACGTGAGGGTATCCTGCAGTAAGCATATAGTTGTACGTATTCCGATGGTATGTTTTATTTTCGTGCCCTTTAGTTGGCTATCGGCCTAATCACTTAAACGAGCAACGAGATTGATTATCTTCCATGCCGTTTAGATCTAGTCACAGTAATGGGAGCTTTGGGTTTAGTATCCATATTCAAGGAATTGGTTTAAAATATAAGGCAACGTCAAAATCTTTTATTAATTTCACAAATGGTTCCGATGCTTATACTTATACCCCGTAACATAGGCCGCAGATGCTCCAGGCGGTACTATTTCCTTGCCATATGGTCCCCACGACCGCCCCCTTGAACTGGCATACGACAAGGAAATGGAGAGTTCGGCAACAAAATATGCTTTAGCAGTAACTACATAAGTACCGCTTCGTAAGGGAAAATTAATTGTTTCATATAGGGGCAACAATTAATTCAAAAACTAACTCCCAAAAGACAAACCAGTTCGAGTGCGTAAAGCAACTTGATCTTTATCGATTTAATGTCATTGTTGTTACTGTAAAATTATCTTTTTAAATATATACTCCCTCCGTCACAGAAATAATGACTCTTTTGGGCTAATTTCACGGGAATTAAGAAAATAAAAAAGATAGTGGTAAAAGTACATTGGAAAGTGAAATTCATATGGGTATTGTGTAAAAGTAGAGAGAGAAAGTAATAAAATTACATGGAAAAACATTATTTACATGGGGAAGCTAACTTTGCACAAGTATTGTTGTAAATTGGAGAATATTTTAATGCAAATGGGATGATCATTTTGGGATTAGATAGGCCAAAAGGGTCGTTTTTCGGGGACGGAGGGAGTATTTAAATTTTTAATTTTCCAATTAATGTTTATTAGTTTTGACATAGAATCCTTCGTATAAGAATTTTTGCGGGATGTCAACATTTTGATGATAATTCTTGCTGTGATTTAATTATCACATATAAAGACATAAGAAGTTAACTAATGACGTACCAAAAAGGGGTTTTTTTTATTTTTTTTTAATTTTTTTGAAACATAACGATTCTGGTTATTAAAGAAGAATTCTTTATAAATAAAAATTAATTTCAAATCACTTAAGCTTTCTAAAATATAATCAAACTTACAATATGAATACAGTTTGATATTCTTTTTCCTTATGGAAAAGGACAAACTTCAACAAATTATAGAATTCAAGTGAAATTAGTTAGGGAAATATATTCAACAAATTATATGAATATATTTCGAGGTGTTGTAAAAAAAAATATAAAATAAAAACCTTGCAAATGAAATCATCCATTTACCCAAGAAGAAATTAAAACCGAAATATTTATTTAATAGTATATAGTTTTCCCAAGACCTTTCCGAATTCCAACACATAAAGGTTAAAGGAAAAAAACCTTTCCGACTTCCAACACATAAAGGTCTTTCTATTTACCTTCTACTTAAATAGAAAACTCAGATGAAGAACGAATTCTATCACCTTACTAATAATCACTTGAATACTAATAATCACTTGAAGAACGAATTCTCTCTAAAAAATGAGAGTTTCTCTTTCTCTAAAAACCCTAACCTAAGATAAAACTACACTAAGAAGGTCTCCCTCATACAATTGGAGCTAAGAAGGTATATAAATTACCCCAAATAAAAAGGACGGAGAAAACGAGAAAAAGCCCGAAAACAGGCTTGCACGGACGTGCCAAAGTTAGAACGGACGTGTAAGAGAGGTAAAAAAGAGGCAAAACCTATTGCCCAGGTCTGCACGGGCGTGTAGATTTTGGCACGGGCGTGTGGCCTTGCACGGACGTGCCATTTTGTTGCACGTCCGTGCAGGAACCCCTACATGAACATCTTAACTTCGAGAGGCTGTAACTTCTTCGTTTCTTGCCGGAAATGGACTTGTGACTAGTCTTTGGAAAGCTCTTGAGACGAAATTTAATCTCCAATTTGAATCACTTTAAAAAGTTGATTAGAACAAAATTTATGGTCAGTTGAAGTTGACCCTTGTGAAAACAACCCTTCAAGGCTTTCCAAAAGCTTTTCATTTGTCTTTAAGGCACTAATCCTTCTTCCTCTATTGCTCCATCAATCAATCTTGCCCTTCTCCTTGTTCACTAATGCTTGATCACATCCTTAGTACTAAAAATAGCTACATAACATCAAAAACAAACAACCCGTGAAGCATGAATGGTACAAAATTTGCATAAAAATAGGATAAATAATGAACTTTGATGCCAAATAATAACGAAGACAAGGTTCAAAATTACCCTAAAATCATACCAAATAACAAGTTATCAAATCCCCCCAAGCTAAACTTTTACTCTTCTTCGAGTAAAACAATAATGTCAAACCAAAGAAGGGATATAACTTGCTAGAATTAAAGCAAGGAGGGGCAACAAGGAGAATGCACATACACACTAATCCGCATGGTAGCAACCACAATCACATTTAGCACAAGTGAGAAGCAATTTAAACGTCGCCCTATAGGACAAGTTTTTATCTCGTGAGGGTTTCCAATGAGCTTGCCCCACAACTCACACAATCCATAACACATTGTCAAAAATCACACAATTCAATTTTTTTGCCCAAGTCAACTCATAGGGATATGAGACGCAAGTAAGACAAGTGAGCAACTTTCAAGAATTACCAATCATACAAATGTACACATGAGTTGGGGGTAAAGAGGAGAACTAAGCAAGGTTGCCCTAGGATACTTCCTTAGACCTTTTACTAGTTCATGAGAGCACACCTAGATATTCCAAAGTTGTAACAAGCCCTCTTTCGGTTATAAAATCTCAAAATGCTAGTCCACCTCCCAAAATGCACACCCAAGGCCCCTTAACTACACTCTAACTTGGGAATTTCATAAGAAACAACAACGCAAACAAGGTGTGGGAGGCATCCACGAGTTGACCTCATAAGACGAGGATTTTTTTTTTTTTTGAGAAGTTTTGGGGGAGTTTTTGTTCTCCCTTTTTTTCTATGCTCTTCTTCTTCTTTTTTTTTTTCAATTTTTCAATGCCCTCGCCTCTTTTAACTATGAGCGACTCTTTCTTTATTAAGAACGTGTGGCTTATTATGCCACTTATTACACATGATTAAATAGAACCAATTCCCTAATAGAGTTTCATTTTGGGGAGGAAAGGGGGCACATCAAGGGCACAAGGGACCGCAATTCGATTCAAACATATCCTACTTTGGGCAAATTTGACAATATCCTATACTAGACGTGGAATTGAGCATTCATCGATTTTCATTTCATATACTCTAATGCAGTAAAGATTAATAGACCTCTAAACGACCCTAACTCTTGAACACACCCTTCTAAAAGAACTTTTAATCATCACTCAAGAGTCAAGCAAGCAAAATAAATAAGCATCGTCATTTGAGTCTCATCCTTGGCATTTTTCAAATTTTTTAGATTTTTTTATAAGTTATAATAAAGGAAAGAAATAAAATAAAAGAAAAAGCATGAATATCCAAATTTATAACTATGAAAAAATTCAAGCATCAAACTAACAATCAAACCACCCCTCCATGAAAGCGTAAAGCTACCCCCCCAAGCTTAGACGAAGCATTGTCCTCAATGCTCTGAAGATATAATCAAGGGGGAGGGAGGGAAGGGAACATAATCAATCTCAACAAGTACATCTAATCCAACATCCATACCTACAATGAAAAACCACAACGTACAATAAAATCTAGGCCCAAGCCAAACTCTTTAACAAGCAACCAATGAATAGCAAAAATAATTATAAAATCAATAGCTTGAGAAAGGATGAAGAGAGAAAGAGATATTACACAATTTGATGTAAAATTATTCATAAATTCTTCAAAACTTGGTAGAGTATGTTGTGTCTTTCCAATGTAGAAAAAACTCCAAAATTCTTGTAATTTGAGACTATAGGATGTAATTTGGAATGGAGTAATAAAGAGTACCTATTTGAGAATCATTTCATAAAGCTTGTTAGTTCAAATCATCATACAATATATTCCATGCACGTCATTATTGAAACAAAGAAAAAAAAAGGGAAGTAAAAGAAAAATTGCCTTTCTTTTCGGTCTTTGGCTAGACCTTAGCTAGTAAGCAATTTGACAAACTCCTAAGAAACTTATCATATGTACTTGAGCACATTTTTATAGATTAAAACCATAAAAATAAGAAGAAAATTTAAAGAGAAGAAGAAAAGGATATACCTTAATCTAGAAAGCTTCCTAAAATAAAAATGAAAAGATCTAAAAAAGGTCCTAGATTGAAAAGAAGAAGGAAAAATAAAAGTATAACTTTCAACAAAACACTTTTGAGATTCATTTAGTAAATCAAAAACCATATTTATATCAAATCCACCAAATTGAGTATCCTTGGTTGGAAATTGGTCATGCAAATCATAGAGTGAAGTACAAAGAGGTTCATGTGAAGTGAACTTGGGAAGAGGAGGGGGGCAAAGGTTTGGAAATAAGACAATAATATCAAGTGTTTTTGAGAAAGGGACATGAGGCTTAAAAAATGAATGTTCATTTGGTAAAGACTCAACAATTACCTCACTCTCAACTCTATGGTCCTCAAAAGAGGGATTTTCCTCAACTTCATACCTTTTATCCTTACTATCCCGAAATTCATCGTGAATATCTAGGCTACTCTTTTCAAATTGATAGTTATCTTCAACATCTTAAATAATCATCAATATAATCAAATTGAAAAATACCATCAACATTATATTTGGACTTTAGTAGACCTATATCATTAGTGGAATTCAACAAACAATCATCAACTGTGTCATCATTCATAATTAATGGAACATTAGGCTCATTATGCAAATTGATGATATTTGGAAAAATAGGGTCATCAACCAAAGGTTTTTCAAGAAGAGGCTTCTCAAAATTTTCCTTTTCATTCATTTGAACCCTAAAAGTTTCACTATGATGATTCATGGATGTACAAGTGCTCTTTATGTCCATTAGATTCTTAACCTCTTCACAACCCTCCAAAAAACGTTCTAGAACAAGTTCTAAAAAAGACTTGGGTTCTTGAGGATGGGAGAAATTTCGAAAATCACATTGGGAAGTGGTGTCAACATTATGCATATTAGCCACATCATAAGGAGCACCTGATATAAAATTGGAATCCAAGAAAAAATTAGGGGAATTTTGACAATTTGCATCACCAAAACTCGAAACATTAGAATCCAAAATATTATCACCACATTCTTCAAATAAGTTTGCATTATTAAAATGGTCATGTGTCTCGTGATTAGCCATCTCCCAATCATAAGTATCTTTAACTAGTCACTCAAACATACTCCAATTCTCATTAATATTTTTAGACATATATCGACCTTCGGACATAGATTCAACAACTCGCATTTCATCATTTAAACCTTCAAAAATTACTTCACAAATATCCACTTTTAAAAGTTTATGACCATAGTTATAACCAATATAATCATTAACCATATGGAAATATCTCCAAAATGTTTCATTCTCATATTGGGGAATGGAAAAAATTGCCATTTATTTCAATGGAAGAAACACCAAAATAAAATTAAAAAAAATAAATAAAAAGAGAAGAATTTAAAAAAAATATATGTACAAAGACCTAGACTCATCTAATCAATACTTAGCCAATGTCAACTGAAGTCCCCGGCAACAGCGCCAAAATTTGATAGGCCGTCGTCGAGCCTAATGGGTAGAAAGGGCAAGTAAGGGTCGATCCCACAAGGACTAAGGGGAACACTTTTAAATATCGATTTGTGATAAGCTAAGTCAAATCTTTTTGGGTTTTGAGTTATAAAGAAAAACTACAAACAATAATAAAAAGGATCTTGGGAAGGTATCCACCAATTAAGTCATTCACAAACTACAATTTAACATACAAAACATAGCAATTTGGGGATAAATTAGGGGAAGTCATCTAAGGCACCCAACTACTCTCTCAAGCTAGAGGGATTACTTGAGTCATGATCACAACCTACTCTCGTGGTTACAAAGCATAAAACAAGTGTTAAAGCATAATCACGATGACATAAACATTCCCTTGACTGAAAATTCCTATTCTCATGGCATTTCAAGTCAATTAAGCATAAGGGAGCTAACTCAAGTTCATTTCAAGTGGGCACGTACGTGCAAGAGAGGTAAAAAAGGTCAGCACGGGTGTGCAGATTGTGGCACGAGCGTGGGGCCTTTCCCGGACGTGCCATTTTGTTGCACGTCCGTGCAGAAACCCCTACATGAACATCTTAACTTCGAGAGGCTGTAACTTCTTCGTTTCTCACCTGAAATGGACTTGTGACCAGTCGTTGGAAAGCTCTTGAGATGAGCTTTAATCTCCAATTTTAATAACTTTAAAAAATTTGAGTAGAACAAAAGTTATGGTAAGTTGAAATTGACCCTTGTGCAAACAACCCTTCAAGGCTTTCCAAAAGCTTTTCATTTGTCTTTAAGGCACTCATCCTTCTTCCTCCATTGCTCCATCAACCAATCTTGCCCTTATCCTTGCTCACTTATGCTTGATCACATCTATAGTGCTAAAAATAGCTACATTACATCAAAAACACAAACAACCCGTGAAGCATGAATGATATAAAATTTGCATAAAAATAGGATAAATAATGAACTTTGATGCCGAATAATAGCAAAAACAAGGTTCAAAAGTACCCTAAAATCATACTAAATAACAAGTTATCAGGGATCTAGGATAGGAATTTGAGAGATTGCTCTTGAGTGTAATTAATTCCCATTTTAAGGGAAATTCTCAATGGTAACACTATACTATTGACTTTTCTCATTGGTAGCCAATTTTTTTTTTCAATCATCATTGATAGCCCTAAAGTTATAAAATTTCTTAAACATGACCTTAATGATGATATTTGGTTAAAATTCTGTTAAATCTAACCATACTTAACTATGGTTAACTCTTCCTCTCTCTCTTCCGGTCTTACCTCCTCCTCTTTTCTCAAGGTTAAACCTTTTCACCATTAACAAATTAAACCTTCAATTTCTCTGTCCGGCTTCATTAAAATACCTCATTTCTATATATTTTTTCTTGAGAAATAATTTCATTAAATGAAAATTTCTGGAACATATTGACGAAAAATGTTGGTTTTCAAACCCAATTTGGCGAGGAGTTCTTTAATTCTTTACCCCAATTTTGAAAATTGAAAGCTAAATGTATTTAATATGACTACAATGAAAACAAACAGTTGAATAGATTCACATAGATGACAAGGGGGTGAGATTTTGGTGGCGTATCCGGTGAGGCGGTGACAATTATGTACTATATTATAATCGACGCTTTGCCCACTTTCGGCAGATAGGGATGAGAGTATGCGATTCATCAAGGTCAGGGCCCAAGACAGTAGAACGATCTCTGAAATCATCGAAATTCGGCGAATAGTGGTGGTTTCAAGGGTCCTATATTTCGATTGTAGATGAAGGGGCCAACCCATTTTCTTTTCTTTTTGGGAGAAATGTGAGTTTTCCTGAGGAATGAAGATGGTTGGGAAACGATTATAGATGAATATGACAAAGATTTTCCATGGAGTAAGATTTTGAGGAATGAAAATGGTTGGGGAAACGATTTTTGGGTTGCTGGGCTGACATTGTATCTTCTGCAAATGAAGTGGGTGAGAGAGAAGAGGGGAGGGGAAGGGGAAGATAGAGAAAGGGATATAAAGTTGGAAAGTGAGTTGGTAAAATCAACCATAGTTAATAAAAGTTAAATTTAATAGAATTTTGACGGAAAATTGTCATTAAGACTACGTTTGAGAAATTTTATAAGTTTAGGGCTACCATTGATAATCGAAAAAAACTTTGGCTACCAATGAAAAATGTCAAAAGTATGATGCTACCATTGAGAATTTCCCTTCTTTCTTTGCATGATTGATTATCAAATGGATTCTCTTTAACTTGTTAATTGTTCAAAGTGGATCTTTGCCCCTAGTAGACTCTATAATATCTTGTTCTTTATATGTGTGTTAGTGTAGTTGTAGTGCACACTATCCATAAACCGATTTCGGCGTAGCTTAAGCATTAGATCGAGAATAATCTAACATTACCGTTTCTTGTCGTTCAACTCCGAACTTACCACAAGGCTTGTTTAGGGCTTAGTTTAGGATTATAATAAATTTTGTTTGGCCATGAGGAGGTTAGTCAACGACCTAATTTCCCCGCGTTCAAAATGGCGACATTGCCGGGGAGTGGTGTCAATGCTTGATTGTTTTTTTATTGCTTGAGTCTAGGTCTTTGTGTATACTTTTGTTTTAATTATTTTTTTTAATTTCTTATTTGTTTTTTTGTTTTTTTTTTTTTAAAAAAAATGGCATGTTTCTCATTTCCTCAATATGATGATGAGCTTTTTTGTGAATATTTCAATAGACTTGAGGAATTTTTAGACTTTAATTGTAGTAGTCTTTGGGATTCTTGTGAGATTTGTTATCGTGTTTGAATGAGCAAACTAGTGATATTGTTGAAAGCATGTACAATGGTGAATTTCGGGCTTTGTAAGTTGATGACACTTGGGATTTTTATGTTTGGTTTGCTTGGGATGTTTATAATAGGGGTAATTATGTTTCTAATATTGATGTGCAATGTGTCGATTCTTTTAATGTTAGCATGAATTCCCATGATTTTTCACATGATCCTATTAGTGAACCTAGAACAAAAGGTTTCAACTGTATTTCCCCTATTATTCATGATGATGAGGTGCATTCCAATGTTGATGAGCATGGTGTGTTTCAATATTCTTCATTATTTAGCATGCCTTCTTGTGATGTACCTTTTTCTCCCAATAATAAATCTTATATGCTTAATTGTGCTCCATCTCCCCATGGTCATGATTATACTTATCCTTATAATGTTGATGCTTACAATCTTGGTTACGATCCTTCTCCCTTTGTTAACCTTCAATTTTCTTCATCTTGTAAGTCTCCTATTGGTTATTTAGAATCCCTTATTAGGCGTGTTGATCTTGATTCTAATTTTGGGCCAAGTAAGGAGTTCTTTTTAAAATCTATGAGAAGTCAATAAGAGATTATGAAAAGGAGTGAGGAACGTATTGAGGAGGTAATAAGGAGAAAAGAAGAGCTAGAAAGCCAATTGTCATCTTTGTTGCATGATATTGAATCTTTCAAATCCCATGTGTGTGTTGAGGATGATGATGATGATGTTTTTGCGCAATCAAAAGAGTGTGAGGAAGACATTAGTGAGTTTTTGAGTGAAGGAAAGGGAGTTGAGAATGAATTGAATAATGATTTTGTGAATGCAAACCCCCTTTCTTATTTTGATGAATCTCAAGTGCATGTTTGTGATTCTTCTATCCATGAGTATTTAGACTTATTTGAGGTTATTTCCCATATATTTTGTGAGGTTCAAATGAAAAACCATAGCCTTTTGAGTGAGTTCATTGAGAATGCTTCATGGGAAAGAGATGAGTTTGAAATGAATTTGCATCCATTCATGTATGGTTTTGAGAGTTTAGGCTTTGAGATTTCTATGGGAAATGTTGTTCATTGTTGTGATAGAGAGGATGATGTATTTTCACTTGGAGATTGGACTTTTGAGTGATATAAAGTTCATGAGTGTCCATCTTTTGAAGATTCAATGATTGATTTCCATGCTCTTATTGGTGATGTGAGGAATGGTGGTGAGGAAGAGTTCATGTGTAAGACCGTTGCTCCTATCCCCTCTTCTCATGTCCCTTTTTCAAGGAAATTTAAGCATATCCCCTACTATCCTATGTCCTTCCCTTCTTTCATCAAGGAGCCTATTGGGAACCCTCCTTCTATTCGTGATATTCAAGCTCCCCACTCGTTGATTATTGAGGAAAATGGTGATTTTGCCACCAAAAACATTTTGAGGAGAGTTTGTCTTCTTCTTTTTCTTCTTCTTATTTTGTTGAATTTTCTTTAATTCTTCTTCTTTTTCTTGGCATCTCTCTCCTCATTTGTATGCACTATCCTTTTTGCACGTCCTCTTCCCCTCTTTTGCCTACTTGTTATCTTACGAAATGTAAAATGACAAGCTCTTGCGTTCGTTGCAATATTATTTACTAGAGCGGTCAAGCTTGGACCTTAAGCAAGCCTTTCTTGGGAAGTAACCCGTGTTTTATTGCTTTTATTCTCTTATTTTTAGAATAGTTTGTGACTCATGGAAATGTTTATGTGCTTTGTGCTAGGTACATAACTTGATATACTCTTATGCATTGGTTTGGATCAAGAATCAAGGAAGTTTGACTCCAGTTTTGCTAGCACATGGAAAACAAGATTCAATTTAGAGGTAGTCGGCTTCAAGAAGGTTTAATTGGATTATTTTGCGGGTATTTACACCTATCTATATCCGGTAATATCCTTCCTTTCTCTTCCTAATGATTTGTGGGTTGTTGGACATATGTTGGTTGGTTGGATGACTTTCTTTCTTTTCTCATCCCATGGATTCTGGTTTAAAGTTTGAGCATGTTGTCTCATTCAAGCTTGGGGGAGGGTATTCTATCATATTTTGTAAATTTTGATTCATATATATATTCCATGCACATTTGTATATGCTTTTCCATTTTCTACATCTTAAAAATCACAAAAAGATTTTTGTTTCTATCAAGGCAAATTTGTAATGTGTTTTCTTTTGTTCTTTCTTTGGACATAATAATTTTGGATTAGTATTTTTTACTGTCTTTCTTCCTAAATTTTAGAGGTATGCACGATTTGAGAATGTGTTAGGTTGACTCTAGGATATGGTATGCTAAGGTAGTTGGTTAAAAACTTTCGAACCATGAAGCCCTAGTTCACTTGGTTGTGGTAAGATGGAGTTGCTCTCTATAGTGGATTTGAAATCAAGAGTTAGTTATTGCTATCCTTAGTGAGGTATAATTGTTCAAGCCTTCATCATATTTTGTTAAGCAGTATTTTTGGATCCTTGGCTATTTCATTCTTATATCTAGAACTTGACTTTTAGCTCCCAAGATCACGAACGAGCCACTTTAGGGTATGACAAAGGCATTTCTCTTTTTATAGGATAAATTTTCAACTTTTGAATTTTGTTTGCATTTGCCTGTCTTGCTAGCCCCTTTAACCCATATACATTCTTTTCTACCTTGGTTTAGTGTATGACAATACAAGCCTTCAAGCCTTGGTTTCACTTTAATTTCTAACTTTATTTTTGTAGAGCAATTTTGTTTTGGGGCTTGTTTTATTGTTTATGGTGCAAGTTTAGAATTATGAGTTCATTTGCAAAGCAAGTATGTGTTGTATATAACTAAGTTTGTGCATAAAAGCAAATGTATTTTGAGAAAAAGCCGTCCAAAGTTAAAAGAGGCAAGGACATTAAATGGAAAAAAAAAGCAAAAGCTTGAAAAAATAAAATCGAAAAAAAAGTAAAAGAAGAACGAAAAGCACAAAAAGGTTTTATTATAGGTGTTTTCCCTATTTTTGTTATTTTTGTGTTAAATAAGCTTGGGGAAAATTTATTTTATGAGCATAGTTGGTACTTTTGTTTTGGATTGGTATGGATCTTGTGGAAAAAGTTCCACCCGGGCTTCACATGTAGGTTTACCACCAACTTCAAAAGTCTTCCACACCTTTACTCTCTTAGCCTATGCTACAACCTTGAAAGTCCTTTTGACCCTAAAGGGTTGAGTCATTTAATGGTGGCGGGAAATATGAATCAAGCCTATAGAGCGAGTTTGCATAACCAAGATGTCGGGTAACCTTCTCATGTTTTGAATTAAATTTTTTACTTATTTTCCGGTTCCCTCGTGGAATCATGAGAAGCTAACTTGAAAGTGGATTTGAAACTTGTAGAGAGAACGTGGTTTGATTGGTTAGAACAAAAGGTGGAATGTGTTTCCGTTAGTTCTCTATGCTTAGCATATGTTATGTTTCAATCAACCTTGGACATCTTAGAACGTGCATACCTTTATTATTTTAAAAAGATTGACATTCATTAGTGCTTGTTCCATCATAAAATTCCACTTTAGAACTCTTGTACCTTCTCTTTTTATTTTGATTTATTTTATTTTATTTAATTATTGTTTTGCCTTGACTTTTGTCAAGAGTTATGGGTTAAACTCATTTCCATTCTTTAGTTTGACATTATTGTTTTGCTCGAAGAAGAGTAAAATCTTAGCTTGGGGGGATTTGATAACTTGTTATTTGGTATGATTTTAGGGTACTTTTGAACCTTGTTTTCGTTATTATTCGGCATCAAAGTTTATTATTTATCCTATTTTTATGCAAATTTTATACCATTCATGCTTCACGGGTTGTTTGTGTTTTTGATATTATGTAGCTATTTTTAGTACTAAGGATGTGATCAAGCATTAGTGAGCAAGGAGAAGGGCAAGATTGGTTGATGGAGCAATGGAGGAAGAAGGATGAGTGCCTTAAAGACAAATGAAAAGCTTTTGGAAAGCCTTGAAGGGTTGTTTGCACAAGGGTCAACTTCAACTGACCATAAATTTTGTTCTAATCAACTTTTTAAAGTGATTCAAATTTGAGATTAAATTTCGTCTCAAGAGCTTTCCAACGACTAGTCACAAGTCCATTACCAGCGAGAAACGAAGAAGTTATAGCCTCTCAAAGTCAAGATGTTCATGTAGGGGTTCCTGCACGAACGTGCAACAAAATGGCACGTCCGTGCAAGGCCGCACGCCCGTGCCAAAATTTGCACGATGTGCAGTAGGTTTTGCCTCTTTTTTACCTCTCTTGCACGTCCGTTCTAACTTTGGCATGTCCGTGCAAGCCTGCTTTCGGGCTTTTTCTCGTTTTCTCCATCCTTTTTATTTGGGGTAATATATATACCTTCTTAGCTCCAATTGTATGGGGGAGACCTTTTTAGTGTAGTTTTAGCTTAGGTTACGGTTTTTAGAGAGAGAGAAACTCTCATTTTTTAGAGAGAGAAAGTGTGAAAAACTTGTTGAAAGCTTGGAATATGAAGAATTGAAGGAAGGAGACTTGAAGATTTGATTATTTCTTGCAATATCAATGAGAATTTCTTACTCTCTCTCTTATTTTATTGCTTTAGTTGCTTATTTTTGTATCTTTTCTAGTTTTATTACTTGTTTATGTTAAATTAGTGTTTGATTTCATGTTCTTAGTTGTTAAAAATTCCTTTCGTTTTGCAATTTATTATGATTTGTGAGTAGTTCTTTTACTTGGGATGGTTGAAGCCATTAATGAATTCACAAATACTTATTTACATGTGTTAATTTAGCTAATGTGGGATATTAATTAGTTGAGCTTAAGTAGTTTCATTGTTAGTTCTTGTAAGTGTCCATTTCTAGAACTATTTATCTAAGCTTTCTCAACAAAGGATCGAGAGATGAACTTGAATTAGATCCCTTATGCTTAATTGACTTGAAATGCCATGAGAATAGGAATTTTCAGTCAGGGGAATGTTTATGTCATCGGGATTATGCTTTAACACTTGTTTTATGCTTTGTAACCACGAGAGTAGGTTGTAATCATGACTCAAGTAATCCCTCTAGCTTGAGAGAGTAGTTAGGTGCCTTAGATGACTTCCCCTAATTTATCCCCAAGTTGCTATGTTTTGTATGTTAAATTGTAGTTTGTGAATGACTTAGTTGGTGGATACCTTCCCAAGATCCTTTTTATTATTGTTTGTAGTTTTTCTTTATAACTCAAAACCAAAAAAGAATTGACTTAGCTTATCACAAATCGATATTTGTTAGTGCTCCACTTAGTCCTAGTGGGATCGACCCTTACTTGCCCTTTCTACCCATTAGAGAGACCAAGTTAGGTTTTTATCTTTGGTAAGCTAGACGATGGCCTATCAATCCCTCATTGACTAGGTGCATAGAAGAAATTTATCCAAAAATGCAATCAAATATATCAATTCTAATTCACAATCCCTTGTCAAACTAGAACTAATATGCAATTAAGTTTGCTATCACGGGAGATCAATCCAATCTAAAACAAACAACATGCCATCATCAATTCAATCAATTAACCTACTCAAACATGATTAATAAAGCAATTAAAGAAAGCATAAAGAGAAAAGATAGTAAGAATGCTATTGATATAAGATGGAGATCTTCAAATCATAAAATTCTCCTTTGATTATCCAAAATCCATGAAAACCATTGTGTTGCTCACTTTCTCTCTCCTTAATTTGAGAGTTTCTCCCTAAAAACCTAAAACTAATCTAAAAACTACTGAAAAATGAATTTTTCTCTCTAAATTGAGCAAAAAATCTATACCTGTAGGGAATATTTCAAGCCATCCCACACTTGGGCCCCTCTGTGATCATACACTTAAGTATGGTGGCGTCCAAAGGGAAGGAAGCTACAACAAAAGAGTCTCTAACAAGTTTTAGGAACTTGTAAATCGTTCACAGGGTGAAGGTTACACCACTTCATGATCCATGAGATCGCTAACTCCATAGTGGTCTTAAACTATGACTGGATATTCGGGGATAAAGGTACAAAACCAACCTAAAAGAGATTGAACGTGCCCTAAAAATAGGCCTCTACTTTATTCTTCTCATATTCCTGTGCGCTTTCTGACTAACATGCAATCAATATATTAATCCTAAACCTGTTTAATCTCTGTTGGTTGAATATTAATGCACAAACAAATCTACTATTGGCGATCACTTGAATTAAAATCATATTAGCCTAAATAAAATTATTAATTATCTAATTAAGCGTAGTTTCAAGTACAAATTCCCTTTAATCCTGCAAGAGAGGGCATGATCAAGCAACAACAATAATATATTGACAACAAATCATAATAATAATAATAATAATAATAATAATAATAATAATAATAATAATAATAATAATAATAATAATAATAATAATAATAATAATAATAATAATAATAATAATAATAATAATAATAATAACTCAATGTCATCAAAGCATAATATTAGCAAGATCCTAGATATGATACTAACATGATTAATAACAAATCCTACCATGTCACTAAATAATAAATATCAAAGCTTTAGCTCTAACATGATACTAACATGATAGAATAAAATAGGAAGCAACCTAAACATGATACTAGAAACATACATGATATTAGAAATATTAGTTAATACCCTAAACATGATACTAGGAATCATAAAGACATCCTAACATCATACTAGGAATTAAAATAATCTAAGCATGCTTTCTAAAGAAATATAGTAATGAAATAACTTACTTTGTTGCCTCGTATCTCTTTCTATCAAAATAATACACACGTTAGTATCTTCAAGGAAAATATTAAAACAGTAAATCTAATCAAAGAATTGAAATAAGATTTGGGACAAAACCCTCGGAAATTATCAACCTTTCACGTAGAGGGGGAATGCAACTTCAAACTTGGCTACGTGTGTCTAAGACTCGTGGATGAGGAATATTGTATTTTGTAAAAAGGTGTAGAAAGGCTTAGAAAGAGGGAGAAAGAATAAGCTTCTAGCTTAAAGAGAGAAGAGAATAGAAAGATGATTGTTGATGATTGAAAAAAGGGAGATATGACCTCTATTTATAGGAAAAAACAGGGTCGAAGGAATAGAAAAGAATCTGAATTTGAATCGAAATAAAACTCGACGGTCAGCAGTTTTTGCGGATTTTGTTTTTATTATAACTTTTGATCCAGAAGTCCAAATAAGGCATATAATATGTCGTTGGAAATCTCTTGAAGTATAATTTCCAACTAAATTAGAATCAAACTAAAATATTTTGTAGAATAAATGATATGGCCGAAATAGTGGAAGGGTATCAGTTTTGGATAGTGTTTCGTATTTCTTTCATATCTTTTTCGTTATAGATCGGAATTAATATTATAATATATCATTGGAAAGATAATTTCAAGATCTATCCAAACATATAAGATTTGGATAAAATTATTAGGCACCAAAATAATATCTCATCATCTTTGAACGTCTTTCATTTCGAATAGAATTAGGACTTAAAAAAGGAAAGTTTTATCCAATTTCAAACTCTTTAATCTTATCTTTTAAAAAAGGATAATTAAGATCTTTTAGAAACTTATGGAAGCTTATAATAAATCCTAATTAGTTTAGGAATGGGATTAAACCTTTGGACCCTCTACATGATCATTGGGCCGTAGGTAAAATCCGGTTTGAGCCCAGTTCAGTATTTTGGCCATAACTTCCTCATTATTCATCGGAATTGGGCTTATAATATATCGTTGGAAAGGTCTTTTCAAGCCTCATACAATTACATAATTATTGGACCCTTATCATGGACTAAACTAAACTGTACTGGACGTTTTTCATAAATAGGGTACGAAAATAAAGATTTTAGAAAACAGAAAGAAGTATTTTTTTTATTAAAAACAGAGGAATTCACGAGAATCTTTCACATTTCACCTCGTTCGATAATCAATGACGTGAAAGATATTCATCACTGGGTTTGGTTTTGGGGAAACACAATCAGGTGTCTACAATATCCCTTACTAAATTGCCTAGGAAGGTCGTAAAAAGTCGAGCAACCCTCATAGAAGCGGGCGCTCCAAAGTTAGTGCACGCGCGCTCCTAGCTGCAGCAGTGCAAGGCAGAATAATTCCATAGAGTTTTGAGCGGGCGCTCCTCATAGGGTGCACGCCCGCTCCTACCGGGCTGGGCAAACTGCTTAACTTCAAATGAACATATCTTCCATGTTTTACATCGGAATTGGGCGTATGACCTGTCGTTGGAAAGCTCTCAAGATAAGCTTTCATATCCAATTAGAATCACCCCAAAATGTTTTTTAGATCAAAAGACATAGGCGTTTGAAGTTCGATCTTTGCAAATCAAGTGCACATTTCTTCATTACTTGTTCTTTTATGTTTTATATTTCTTCGATCTTTAGCATTGAACTTATCCAAGTGTTCCTAAACATAAGAATAAACCAATAAAGTTTAATCTAATGCCATAAGTAACAAAAATATGTAAGAAAAGCCAAAATTGAGCAATAACGACATTTCACACGCAAACACGACAAATGTAATTAAACATTATTAAATCCAATTAAAAAGACATCAAAACTATGAAAAACTAACTAGAAACTTCTAAAACATAGTGAAATATTTGGCACTTATCACACTGTGCTTTTCTCTGACCTAGTCAAAGTCCTTAACATCCGTTTAGAAAACTGCTAGATGTCTGGTTGGTCGGAGGCAGCATCTGCACCATAAGAATTACTTGGTGAGAAAGCAGCATAGGCAGCATTCATTTTTTGCCGGTTGCTGAGAAATATCCTGATGGGTTGACTCGAGTTTTGACTCGCATAAAGTCAAGCCGCGAAGGAATTTCAATACGATTAGTCTTACCTTGGGCTCTAGGCTGAGAAGTCTCTTCCCCCTTAGTCGCTGCATTGCCGACTGCAACATTAAGTGGCACGTAGAGCTGTCAATTCGGGTAAATGGGTCGGGTTTGGGTCCGGTAAGAGTGAGTCGGGTCAACTCGAGTTGGGTCAATTCGGGGTAATGCCGTAACCTATGCAGGTCAGGTTCTGGTTGGGTCATGCTTGAGTCAGGTCATGTCAGGTCATACATCTTATCGGGTTTGGGTCGGGTTTAGGTCGGGTTAATAACAGGTCGAATTACATTCAGGTCGGGTAAATAATAAGTCGGGTTTAATTCGGGTTTTCACAAGTTAAAATGGGTTAGGTAATTCTCATGTTCGAGTCGGGTTCGGTTCAAGTTAATAATTTGCGGGTTAAAATCAGGTTGGGTCATTCTCAGGTTTGATTCGGGTTCGGTTCAAGTCAACAATTTGCGGGTTATTATTTGGTCGGGTCATTCTCGGGTTCAAGTCGGGTTCGATTCAAGTCAATAATTTGCTGGTTAGAATCAGGTTGGGTCATTTTCAAGTCGGGTCATGTTCGGGTTCAAGTCGGGTTTGGTTCAAATCAATAATTTGCGGGTTATGATCATGTCGGGTCATTTCCAAGTCGGGTCATGTTCGGGTTTAGGTCTCAAATATTGGGTTAATTTGGCTTTCAGGTTGATTTTGAGTCGAGTCATCTTGGGTTTGGGTACATTTTTAGGGTCGGTTTGTTAACAGTTCATGTAATGACAATATAACAATATACATGGCAACATACTAGGGAACTATAGCCGATAACTTAGGAAGATAATTATCTCCTTTGACCATACAACAAATATATACTATATTATTTAACTCTTAAACTTGGGGATGATGCTTCTTTCTTTTGCCGGCCTAGACCGACTTGGTCTCCCTAGACAAAATGCTTTGATCAATAATAATAAGGTGGTCTAAATTGAATTTAAGGTGATTTGAAATTAGGTTAGGAACAATTTGGGTAGAATTTAGGTCGGGTAAATAACAAGTCGTGTTGATTTCGGGTCGGGTTAGTAACAGATCGGGTTGAATTTTGGGTTGGGTTAGTAATAGGTCGGGTAAAATTCGGGTCGTGTCAATAACAAGTCGAGTTGAATTTGGGTCGGGTCAATAACAAGTCGGGTTGATTTTGGGTCGGGTTTGTAACAGGTCGGGTTGAATTTCGAGTCGGTTTAGTCACAGGTCGGGTTAAATTCGGGTCGGGTTAAGAACGGGTCGGGTCATATTCAGGTCGGGTTAAATTCGGGTTTTGAATGGTTAAAACGGGTTTGGGTCAATTTCGGTTTAGGTTGAGTTCGGTTCAGGTCAATAATTTACGGGTTACATTCAGGTCGGGTCATCTCCAGGTCGGTTCATGTCCGGGTTCGGGTCTCAAATACTCGGGTCTAGGGTTGGTTTCAGGTCGGGTCGGGTCAAGTCGGGTTCGGGTCACCATTTTTCGGGTTCAGATGGGTCGGTTAATAATCGGGTTCGGGTTGGGTCAGTTTTTGACAGCTCTAGTGGCACGCCACTCTTCGACGCCGTGGAGGCGTCCAGCAAATCCCAATGCGCTCTGAGCTTTTGCTCAGAGCCTTCAGCACAGCCGGGCTTTTACCTCGGCTGTAAGGTGTATTGTGTCTTGCTGAGAGGAAGAAACTGATTGAGAAGGATTCTTCTTCAAGGTCTTGGCCGGGTTCTTAGCCAGATTATCCCCCGGCCGCTTGATCATCTTGGTGATGGAGCGTGGGATTTTCTTACTGCCACTCTGTAAAATCAGACAAAGGGGTTACAGTTGGCATATGAACAATATATGTAACTTTGCAAGAAAGCATGGGCAGGCGGGGCTTACCCCGTCTTGCTTGGCGTCCAAGGCCGCCTTTCTCTTTTCCAACTGCTCCTTCCTCAGTTGATCAGCCGGCTTGGCGGGTGTCTTACTGACATCCACCATCTTTAATGCTTTGGCTGCAAAATGAAACCGGCTGGTTAATTACTCTACAAACAAGTTAGATAAAAACACAAGTTAGGAATATGACAGCCGTAATAAATTACATACGTCTCTCAAACATGGTACTAAGACCACAGGCGCAGAGAAATGCCTCAGCTTTTAAAAAATCTTGATAGGGTACCCAGTTCCTAGGTACAATTATCTGGGTCCCATCGTCCAAGGGGGTTGTGTTAGTCTCGAAAAATTTCGAATCTATTATTTTCTCCCAAGCCCTAAACGAAATGCGAGGAAGGGCACATTTCTTTCCAAGCAGAGCTGGATCCTTATTTTACCGGCGCAGAAACTGGTTGTGGCCCAACTTGGGCGAGGAGATCAAGTAGAACTTCTCCTTCCAGTCGGTCCATTTAGATGGCTTGTCCAACGTCATCATATACTACAGATGCGTTGTCAAAGTGTACCATGCCCCAAATCCGCCAGGAGCCCGACTCATGTAGTGCGTGTGAGCAAAAGCCTCAAAACTCCGCTCAATGTCTTGGAACTCACAGGCGACAATATAACTTAAAGTAGCAATGTCTTTAAGGGACATGCCTGCCTGTGTAGGGTCCGTTGAAGATGGCCTCTTGGCCGGCTGCTGGTACTCCACAGCAATATCTTAGTCAGAGCTAGAAGCCTCTGATCCGGATCTTTCGGCGGCCTCTTCGCTACCTGACTCCTCATTTGAATTATGGTCAGAGGCGGATCCCTCGCCATCTGACTCCCTTAGAATTCCGTCACTAGGGGTTGATGGGGTGCCACCCGGAGAAGATCCTACTTGTTCCTCCGACCCCTCGTACTCCTCAACAGGAGTAACTTCACTAGCGGGCACTTCCTAAGCACGCCGCCTCTTAGGCTTTGTAGCCATCTGCTTTGTTCTAGCCATTGTGTCCCACATAAACACAGAGACGGAGGGATTTGGGGATGAGCAAAGCAGGTCCAAATTCCTAGAAAAGGCACCCCCGATTCTAGACTCTACCGTACCAGGAAACCGGCTGAATGACCTAGGCAGTGCCGTGTGTGTCGATGGAGAGTCCATTTTTATTTGAAAACGTATGAACACAAACGGAAAAATCATAAAAATCTTGAAGAGGGTGGAGGAGATTACCTTTAACTTAGCTCTGAAAACTCTGAAAACAGCCTCAGACGATGACCGGTTGAGTGTGCTGAAAAAGTAGGCAGAAGCTTGAAAAATCACTACAGGCGGTATCAGAGTCTCTCGCTCTAAAAGTTCTCTCTTTCTTTCTCTAGACTTGAAAAAAGGTTAAAGATGGGGGAGAAAGGGGGGGGGGTAAGTCTTATTTATAGAGGGGTAAAACGAGGGCATCCCCGTCATACCTCAGAAGGTGAACAATCTTTTTTACTGTTCACCACTCGTAGGGAGTCATGTGTCAAAGGTACTACATGGCCTGCCACATTAACCTTGTCAGGGGCAAATGTTTAGGGTAAAAATACCCTAGACATGTGGCCCAATCAGAGAGGGACACGTGTCAGGCCTGGATAGGTCCAACATGGGCCACTCACCAGCTGACATGTGTCAGCCTCAGATATCAGCTAGAATTGCAGCCTTCAAGGCCCAATTCCCGAGAATGCCACAAAACGGCGCAGCCCATAAGGTCAAAATGACCTAATGAGCACGTATTACAATGACCCTATAAATAGGGAGATTTCCCCCATTTTAGGGACACATTCATTTATTACACTGCCCTACATTCTCTCACATCAGAGAAAAACACCTGATCTCGAAATCCGAGAAGATCTCACTTTACTTTTTCGCACTCTTTACATTCTCCTACGCGTTCTAACTTGATCCTCAGAGGCGGAGCTCCAACCACCCGAATTCTTCGTTGTTTTGCAAGTACGGACCGCGCTAGACCGGTCTTTGAGCTATAATTCTCCCGAGGGACAAAGTCACCCAAAACATTTAGCGCCGTCTGTGGGGAGAGTACCTCAAAGATGGTTCAAGAGTCTGTACCGCCACCTGAACCTAACCGGCCTGACGCCGATGGGGTGGTCCATTCGGACCATGATACAGACAATGACTGCGAAGTCGAAACCCGAGTGGGCCCTGATGGGTCACTCCTCTCTAAACACATCCGTTCCAGAGATAAGCTGGAACGACCCAACACCGAAGCTAGTACTAGCAAGCCTGCTGGGCCACCACATGGGAACACCTAGACGGCAAGAGGTTAGGCTCCAGTAACCAGAGACGAACTCATGAAATTCATAATAAGTTTCAAGGGTGAAATAAAGAACCTGATCAACAAAAAGACGGTTGGCTCTAGCAAGGGTAAGTCGGCAAAGAAGACTCCTCAAGCTAAGAGGAGAAAGTCAATCAGGGACAGGCAGCCCACTCCAAATCCCAAGGAGAAGGCGACCACTCCTGCCATTGATTGGTCAAAAATCCTTTTGCCTCAAACGGGCAAAAGGAAGGTCATCCGGGTAGTTCAGCCGGATGGCAGCAAGAAAACCTTCTCCGATGCTCGATATATCATCGAGCACAACCAGAGCAAGCAGCTGTCTGAGTCAGCTTGAAAAATACATCTGCAAGGAATTCCCAATCCTTGTATGAGAGCCACACAGGCGGTAAGTCCGTCTATACTGGCCCTTAAATGATTGGGTCTGCCCCGTATGTGCCTCAAATTCCATACGGGCAATATGCCCTACCTTATATGCAAACGACACTCTTCGGAGGACAAGCGGCATACAACAACGTCCAGCCCCTGGATTGGCAGCTTCGTTTGCTCAGAATTGGTGAACAACCTTCTGTGTTCACCAAGGAAATAACCGAGGCGGCACAGTCGGTAAGGTTAAGAATGTTTTGGTGGGTGCCTATGATGGTACCACCAATCCTGAGGACCACCTCATGGCATACACCAACCTCATGTACCTACAGGGGTTGGATGATGTTACGTGGTGCCGTTGCTTCCCGGCTACATTGAAGGGTATCGCCCAACAATGGTTCGGTAACTTGCCAGCAGGTTGTATAGATAGCTTCAAGAGGCATGCCTTCTTATTTTCTTCCAACTTCTCGATAAACATCCCTGCTAAGAAAACAAGTCTAGACTTGAGCACCATTAAGCAGGGAGAGAATGAAGGACTTCGCTCCTACGTCAGGCAGTTCAATCTGATAAGAATTCAGATCCAAGGGCTGCCTGACAAAATAGCCTTTACAGACTTCTTCAAGGATCTGAAGGACGGAGTCTTCATTGTTTTGCAGGTACGGACCGAGCCGGACCAGTCTTCGAGCTGTAACTTTCCCGAGGGACAAAATTACCCAAAACATGCACCACACTAACATGAATATCCTATCATCAATAAAATAATTAAAACATATTTGCCATACAATCATAAGTCAACTTACCTTTGACTCATAATTAGCAATATTAGTTATTAAATAGGAAATTTTAGATTTTAACACCACACTAAAACCCGAAAATGGTTTTTAACACCCCTATAAACAAAAATTTATTTTAACACCACACAAATTTCCAAAAAATGGGTATTACCACCACTTAACTGATTTCGTTTAGAAATCCGTTAAGTGGGGCCATACAGACACGTGTCGCTTTATTATTGGCCAAAAAAAGAAAAAAAATTAAAAAAAAACTTTTTTTTTTTAAAAAAAAACCTAAAACCACCCCAGCCCCACCACCGCGCCACCACCGCCTTCCCCCATCCCATCTCTTGCCGGCGTCCCAGAGAAACGCCCGGTGCCAGCAACCCCATCCCAACCACCCTTTCCCCCACCAATGCACCCCACCCCCTCTCTTTCCCCATTTTCGTTTCCCGACCACTACCCCGAAACCACCCTAAACGGGTTTTAGGGTTTCGTTTGGGGTGGAAGGAATCGATTAAGGGAAGGGGAAAGGAGAAGTAGGGCGTTTTCGGGGGAGAAGGAAGGGGAGGAGGGGCGTTTAGGGGTGGTTTCAGGGTGGGGTTCGGGAAATGGAAGTGAGGAAAATGAGGGGGTGGGGTGCGTAGGTGGGGGAAAGGGGGATGTGGGTGGGGTGGCCAGCACCGGCGCCGGGCGATTCTCTTTGCCATCAGACACCAGCAGGGGGAGGGTTGGGGGAGGGCAGTGGTGGGGCGGTGGTGTGGCTGGGGTAGTTTTAGGTTTTTTTTTAAACAAATAAAAAAAAGTGACACGTGTCACTGTGGACTGCACTTACGGAATTTTTAGATGGAAACCGTTAAGTGGTGGTAATATCCAGTTTTTGGAAATTTGTGTGGTGTTAAAATAATTTTTTTTATTAGGGTGTTAAAAACCATTTTCGGGGTTTTTTCAAGTGTTAAAATGTAAAATTTCCTATTAAATAATAGCTTTGGATTACGCATTGAACGCGTTTCCTTCTTTAAAAATAGCCCATTAAGAATGGAGCTTCCAATCAGGGAGCGAGCTACCCCAATTGGCACCTACTATGTCACACTTGGTGATGGAATTCCAGCGCATAAATAATAAAAGAAAGTACAACGTCAATACCCTTTAGAAGCTATGCTCAAATATAAAGTCACATAACTCCCCCCATGTGTTCATACTCCAGGTTTATACGTTTCAAGAGTTTTGGTGCGTATCTTCTTACACTTTACGTGATTTACCAATTTAACATGTGATGACTCCAACCAATTAATCAAGAATAAACATAACAACATTCAGCACATACTTCAAATTTATTCTTGAATTAATTAGTAAGCACATACTATTTAATTATTTTAATTAAGGTTCCTTGCCTAGTTTTGTGCACAAAATTGCACGATTATTACCTTGGTGCATAGAATGCACTAATAAACTTCCTTGACTCAATCTCAACTTACTTGAGTGAGTAAATAAATAAGCTAACTTCTTTGACTCAACAACAATGATAAATGGGTGAGAATTAAATTCATGAATCATGCTCAATAATTCTAATTATATATAGGTCTTTTAAACATACATAAGCCTTGCTTATTAATTTCATGCTTCCTTGATACTTAAAAATAAAACATGCTTCCATGATTCACATGTATTCAACTTGTATCATGCTTCAAATATCATATTCACATGCTTGCATAATAATTCATGTTCATCTAACATCAATTCCAAGCATATATGCAACCGACATGCTACTAATTCATCACTTAAATCACAATTCACAATCCTAACATGATACTATGCATACTCAAATATTCTTGTGCATATACGTACCTTGAGTATCGCCTAAAATTGGCCACACTCGCTAGAAATCACTTAGCTCGAAGTTTTCTACAAATAAAAATACATAACTATAATTAATCCTCTATTCTCAATAATTTTCAGCAACTATAATACTCTTTAAACCTTACTAATCAACCCAATTTAATGACAAAAAAGCTATAAAACCTTTTCTTCAAGTGGGTACTTCAAAGCCTTTCAAAAAGACTTGGTCTTCATGAGTTAAATAAAATTCCAGCATACTTATTTAATATAAAACATCACCTTTAGACTAGGAAATCATATTTAAATCATATAAAAAATTTTCCCTTTTATGGGTAATCAAACCCTAACTTAATAATTAAAGAGTAGTGTGTATAATTAAATTCCAGCATTAAATTGAGGGCTTTAAACTCATTATAAAAACATGTTTAGACCATGAATTAATCAATAACAACAACCTAGAATCAATCCCTAACCAATTATACAAAATCCCCAATATCTAGGATTCATAATTTAGGGTTCTTGAATAAATAAAAATCTGAAATTTATACCTATAATATAACAACATCAAAATCCCAGGATAGAATTAATTTAGGAAGAGAAATAGTTTTTTTTTTAATATATAACAAACCAAAAAAGAGAAAGGAGGAGGAGTGTGGGACGGTTAGCGGTGCGTCAGTGATGCTGCTGCCGTCGATGGTGCGCCGGTGGTGGTGGCAGCGCCGGTGGCTGCTACCGGTGTAAGGGAGGAAGAAGAAGGAGAGAGAGTGTGGCGTGGGAAGGAGGAAAAAGAAGAATAAAAAGAGAAGAAAAATAAGGCAAAAGAGGAGAGAAAAAATAAAGAAAAAACCTTTGAAACTTTTATGAAATCTTACAATTATGAACTTGAGTGGAAAAATCTTGAAGTTTTAATATTTATACTCCCCTTTTAAAACAAAAACTCATAATTACAACATTGACATTACTAATTCCTACTCGCCCTCAACTTTTCACTTGGGGCCAACTTATTGGGCCTTTAAATTCTCAATAACTTGGTCCACTCATTTAAATAAGATTGACCCAATTAAAAATAATTTTGTTGCCTCAATTCAGATTCATTTAATTTATACACACTTACAATTTATTTAAATAATTAATTACTTTTGAAAATGAAACGAATCATTTTAAATGAATAAAATAAATAACTTATATATATGAAAATATATTAAAAATATGGAGTATTACAATCCCTTTCCTATTCAAACTAACATTTTGACTTTCCTCAAATATCATTGAATTTAAAAATTACCTTTTTATAAAATTATATGCCCCAATATTTTTAAATTATAAAATAAAGTATTTCCAAAATTATTAAATAAATAAATTGAACCTAGCTTTAATTTAAAATAAAACTCTTTAAATTAATAAAACCTCATAAATAATTCATTTCAACCTACTTAAATACTTTAGGATATACTTATTTAAATTAAAATACGTATAAAACTACGAGGTATTACAGCTATCTTGTTCCTGGCAGACACATGAGCCTGAAACAGGTCTGATTGTGCAGGCCATGAGGACGCCTCATCTTCCTCACTGTCGGCATCCGCCTACAGTGAGCTTGAATCCTCGGAGCTAGAGCCGGCCTCTTTTCCGTCTCCATAATCAGACTCCTCTAAAATGCCAAGTGCTCTGAGGATTGTCATATACCTCGTCAACCGGCACCTCTAATGTGTCGTCTTCCCTATACTCTAGATTAGGTGTCGTCTACTTAGTTTGAGCCATTGTGTCCTTCACAGACACACAGACAGTCTAATTCGGGGAAGATCAGGGGTGGACCAAGCACCAAGAGATGGCACCCCTAGTCCTAGAGTCAACCGTACTAAGAGACCAACTGACTACTATCGTAGGCTGTGTTGTGTGAATTGTTTGTGATCCATTTATTCAAAGAAATATGCACAAACGGAAAAAAGGATGAAAGACCGAGAAGGGGAGAGACAATTACCTTGGTGAGTTTTTTGAAAAAGAAGGGTGTCAAGCGTTAACCGATTGTATAAAACGAAATTAGCAGACGAAAATTTTTGTTCAAAAAATCTCAGGCGGTTATCAGAGTCTCTCTCTCTAAAATTTTTTGCTTTCTCTCTCTTGACTTTGTAAAAAGGTAAAAAATGAGAGACTGGGACACTTGACGAATTCCAGTTAAGTCAAGTGCCCAGGGCAGAGAATAATCAGGTGGATGTTCTGTTTAAGCTAGCGTCATCCACATCCTTTGATGCACCTCGGTTAGTCTTCTACGAAGTGATGGAAAACCAAAGTATTGAAGAGGATCCCATTAGAGTACTTGACCGAAATTCAACCTGAATGGACGACATCCTGGCCTATTTGCTAGATAGCACTATGCCGGATACATACCAGAAATGGCCGCTATGAAAGAACATGTGGCCAACTTTGAGATCCGTAATGAAGAACTTTTTAAAAAGGTCTTTCTGATACCCCTTTTGAAATGTATCACTCCAGAAAAGGGGCATGAAATTCTAGAAGATTTACACTCAGGCTACAGCGCCTCACACATAGGCGGCAAGGCACTAGAAGTTAGGGCCAGGTGCAAGGATATTTCTGGCCGACTCTAGAAGCAGACGCCATGGAAATGGTGAAGAAGTGTGATAAGTGTCAAAGATTTGGCAAGCTCATACACCGTCCGGTCACTGATCTGACGACCATTCATAACCCAATACCATTTGCCAAATGAGGCATGGATATATTAGGTCCATATACTCCTGCGCCAGGCTGACTACTTCACTAAGTGGGTAGAGACAGAGGCATCCAAAGGTATTAAGACTAAGGATGTCATCTCTTTCATCTGGAAGAACATCATCACCCAGTTTGGGGTACCTATGTGGCTATGTCTATGGTTTTTTACAATGACCTTCAATTTGAGACGCCTACCCTCAAGATTTGGCTGGGAGACCAAGGGATCTCACATACTTTGCCTCAGTCGGCCGACCCCAAGCAAACGGCCAAGTTGAAGACTTCAACAAGCTAATCTTAGACGACATTAAGAAGAAAATCAAAAGAGCTGGCGGTCTATGGGTAGAAGAGTTAACTCATGTCCTATGGGCCATCAGAACAAAGGCTAAAGGGGTAACCGGTGAAATTCGTCATTACGGTGCTGAAGCCATCCTACCCATCAAGCATTATGAGCCGACTCTTCGAGTCATGTTGTATGATGAAGATGCAAATTTGGAGGCCATGTAGCTTGCATCGGACCCACTTCTAAAACGTCGAGGCAATGCCGACTTGCGTCATGAGATATACTATATGAGAATGACAAGAGGCTACAATAAGAGAGTACACAAATGGCCCTTGAAAGTTGGGGACTTTGTGTTACGAAAAATGGAGGCAACCGGTAGAGCCAATGAACAAGGCAAATTGATGCCCAATTGGGAAGGTCCTTACTGGATCTATGAGGAAGTGAGAGGTGGCACCTACCGTCTGGATACACTAGACGGCAGACAGCTAGCTAGAACTTGGAATGTGGACAACTTGAAGAAGTACTACTTCTAAGACTTGTAAAAATCCTTTGTAAATGAAAAGCTTATCAATGAAAAGTTGCTTTTTGTTTCCAATTAAATTTTATTGCATTTTACCTTATTAGATTTATTTCTTATGGGAACAACGCATGTGCAATGTGCAGGCGGCGAAGTCTAAATCAAGAGTCTGCTCCAACAAGAGTAAAACATTCGGCGATGCCCATCGGGTTGGGAGGTACATTGCTAACAGAAACTTTACAAATAAAGCCCGAAGATTGGCATTCCATTGCTGTTATTTTATATGTATATGGTTACAATTATTTACGTTCTCAATGTGCTTATGATGTCGCACCGGGCGGGATGTTAGCTAGTGTGTATCACCTTACAAGAATCGAGTACAGTGTAGATCAACCGGAAGAGGTATGCATAAAAGTATTTTCTCCAAGGCAGAATCCTAGAATTCTTTCCGGATTCTGGGTTTGGAAAAGTACAGATTTTCAAGAATGGGAATCTTATGATATGCGGGGAATCTCGTATGATAATTATCCACGCCTAAAACATATTTTACTACCCGAAAAGTTGGATAGGATGGGCCTTACGTGAGGATTATATTGTCCCAAACTTTTATGAAATACAAGGTGCTTATTAAATAATAAGAAATTTATTTTCACTTCTACAACATCATATATCTAAAGATTCTTTATCAAATATCTAAAGATTCTTTATATGTTCTGCTCTATATCAAACAAAAGAATTAATGGACCATCGGTATTCTATTATGGATAAAGAAAAAAAGAAAAGACAAATGAAATTAAGTTAGGAATTCATTGATTGAGATTTTAAAAAGGTGTCTTTTGGATGAGCTAAGAGCCGATAGAATGAACTAAAAAATTCTGTATCATTATAAACAAATAAGAAAAATTGAAAACATAAAAAAAATTCTTTATTTTAATTTTCTCTACCCATCTATGAGATAAACGCATAGCTTATTTTTTTTAAAAGGTCTAGCCATACCACACGCTTTAATTTGCTCATATTGGAACCCTAGTTTTAAGAAAATTCAAAGTAGGGGAAAATAAAATATACGCATAAAGTTCATACAATTAATGTTATCTAAGAGATGTGCATGATGGTGATTTAGGAAAACAAGAAAAGGCTAGAAAGATGCAAAAACTTGATATTTAAAATTCTCTCCCCCAAAAAAGATGCTATGATTATAGAAAATTTTATTGATTTATATTTTTGTCATTATAGTTTGTGGTACATATTCATTCATCTTTTGAGAAGGATAATTATCAATTTTAGTTTCTACATTTCCTTTATTAAATATTGTAGTTATATTTAGAGGTAAATTTTCTACATTTATCATTTTAAGAATAAGTTGTACTAAGAATAGTTGTTCTTATCTTTTATAAATGATGAAAGGAATGAGTAATAATCCTTTTATCTTACAACTTGTTTGTCAAGTTTTTAGTAAAAGAAAAAGAAAGGAAAGGAAAGGAAAAAAAGGGAAAGGAAGGGGAAAAAAGGGTGAAATTTTTTCAATTTTTTTCCCTTCCAATTCCTTAAGTTTTGGGGGGGAAAAAAAGGTAATAATAATTTATAAACTTATTTTCCCATTAATTCTTTTTATTATAATATGAAGTCTCATATGATTTTTAAAACCAAACCTATGAATATTACTTAATTGCTTTATTTTCCTTTCTTTTTCATACAATTTTATTCAACAAAACAAGTTAGTGGGATTTATTTGTTGCCTTGGGTTTGTTTATCAGGATATAACTTCAAATAAAGTATTGTCTCACAAATCTTATTCCTCAAGAATATATAAGCAGTTTGGTTAAGAATTACTAAGGATTAGAATACTATTATTCTATTTTTAACCTACTCACAATTATTTATCCTCATTTCAAATTTTTTATCTTCATTAATAATAACTTATATACAAAAATTCTACATTTCTTTATTATTCTCCCTAATTTTTTTGTGAATATCCTTTCAAGTTTTGAATTTTATCCTAAATTGTCACATTAAGATATTAGTTTGTAACCATGGCACTGAGCCAAACACACCATATAAGATCACTCTCGGGAACACCACTTCTAGTAGAAACAAACTTCAGCACTACAGATTTTGCAACAACAGTACATGCATCATCTATGTGGAAGTCTTCGTCACCATCGCTAAAATGCAAAGTGACATGCCAAACCGGTGACTTAAGTGACACATTGTCACCACCAATCAACCCATGTCGATCACCAATCCGAGCTGATTTAACATCGGCATGCCAGGCTTTTACAACAGTATCAGCTCTAGATTCAACAATGCATAAAGAAAACATAGTAGAGGGAGGAAGTGCACATAATAAGAGGGAGAATGGTGTGCCAGTTTACGTGATGATGCCATTGGATAGTGTTAAGATGGATAACACAGTAAATCGCAAGAAAGCGATGAATGCAAGTTTTCAAGCACTGAAGAGCGCAGGAGTAGAAGGAATAATGATGGATGTGTGGTGGGGTTTGGTAGAGAGAGAACATCCAGGGGAGTATAATTGGGGTGGTTATATGGATTTGTTAGACATGGCGAAAAATCATGGGTTAAAGGTTCAGGTTGTTATGTCATTTCATCAATGTGGTGGTAATGTTGGTGACTCCATCACGTAAGTTTCCTTTCTTAAATTCTCTCTAATCTCTACATAGTAATTATTATGCAAAAATTGCTCTACATAAGTGATTTTTCGCTAATATATATTAACTCTTATGTTATAAGTTTTACTGACTATATTGCAAAATAACAAAGACTTGCCAGAGCTTGAATTTTGGAGATAATATTTCGTGAGTGACAATTAAAATCATTAAAATTGTTTTTGAAATCTAAAACGGAAACACAATTATTATTATTAAATACCTTCATTTAAATTTATATTTTCATTAATTGTAATAACCTTGTACAAAATATCTGATAAATACTAAAATAGTTACTTATTTACATTTTCTCTCTTAAATCCCTTCATTTTCCCTCTTAAAATATCTACCTCTTTTATTTCTTATTGGATTCCCTCGATTTTAGGATTTATTTTAAAATTTAGGTATAAAAATGTACATTGATTACTATTTTTTTAATACAATCTTAACAAACTTCAAAATTTGTTGTGAATACGTAAAAGATTTTACTAGTGATCGTTTTGAAAGATAAATAATAACAAAGTTTTAAATAAGGATTTGTTTATTTATAGCAATTTGAGTGCTTTAAAAAAAAGTAAATCTAAATTGCAAAAATCTTTAACTTGCATTATTTTACACAAATTTACATTGAAAAAATAAATTAATGGACCAAATTCTATAGAATTGAGGGATTGAATTATTCTAAAGTTATAAGTATGATGCATGATTTTTCTTGCCAACAAGGAAAGCTATTGATTGGAAGGTCACTAGTTCAAGTGACCCGTTTGAAGACCTTACTTGGTGATGAGTTGATCCCACCAGGTAAGGAAAAGCTAGCCATGGTCAAACAGTTTCGATTCTCTCTGTTGCTCTCTTTATGGCGTGTAGTATGTTTTTGCTCCTTGGTTTGTAATGAGTCCCTACTCTGCGTCAGGTCCGGCCAATTAAAGTTTAAATTTGTTTTTAATATCAAAAGTTGTTGTAAAGGCTTAAGGGTTAAAAGTCATGCTTTAAGTTTAAGTTCTTGTTCTGTATTTTGTAAACTCTGATTTCATAAATACATTAGCTATTGTTAAAAAAAAATGATGCATGATTTCTTGTCTTATTATTTCAAGTTTGAAATTTATCTAATTGATACAAAGGATAAGTTGCTACAATTTTCTTTTTTCGTACAGAATTCCTTTGCCAAAATGGGTTGTTGAAGAAATTCACAAGGATCTAGATCTTGCATATACTGATCAATGGGGTAGGAGAAATTTTGAATACATATCACTTGGTTGTGATACCATCCCAGTACTAAAGGGGCGAACGCCTTTGCAATGTTATGCTGACTTTATGCGTGCTTTTAAAATTCAGTTTCAACACCTCCTTGGAAACATCATTGTGGTAAGATTCCTTTAAAGTAGCATGAAACTAACAATAGTTTGTTTCCTTGGTCACATGAAAATCAAGTGAACTAAAAAATTCCTTACTATTTTAGTTGTTTCACTAATATAAGTCATATCTATATAATAATTCTAGAGTTTTAATTTTTTTTTTTAACTTCTTACCACAACTCTCCAAAACCTCATTCCTTTAATTTTGTGCACTTTTTTTTTTTGGAAATAATCTCTAAAAAATTTCATCTCTCCATATTAACTTAGATCACAAAAAAAAAAAAAAAAAAAAAAAAAACAGTTTTTCCACGACTTCCACTTCTACTAACTGTGTAGGTAAATATTGTGTACTTAATTGAAAAAACTAATATCTTAATAGGAGATACAAGTAGGGATGGGTCCAGCCGGTGAGCTACGATACCCTTCATACCCAAAGCAAGATGGAACCTGGAAGTTTACGGGAATCGGAGCCTTCCAATGTTTTGACAAGGTATACTCTGCCCTTTTTCTCGTTTTGTTTTCATTAATTCTTCTAAGTTTTTAAAATAAAAAATCTTTTTAATGTCATATGTAATGGTATTGTTTTATTGATTACTTGGCTTTCTTTTATCTAGTACATGAGTAGTAAATTAAGAGATGCTGCAGAAGTTGCTGGTAAACCAGAATGGGGTCACTCCGGTCCAACAGATGCCGGTCATTATAACAATTGGCCAGAAGAAACACAATTTTTTCGCAAGGAAAGTGGTGGGTGGAGTAGCCCCTATGGAGAATTTTTCCTTACTTGGTGTTAAAAAATGCTCATAGATCATGGAGAGAATATCCTTTCCTTGGCCACTGAAATCTTTACGCATACAAGTGTTAAAATCTCCATTAAAATTGCTGGCATTCACTGGCACTATGGGACACGCTCCCATGCTCCTGAGCTAACTGCTGGGTATTACAACACAAGATTCCATGATGGGTACCTTCCAATTGCCCAAATGCTTGCACACTATGGTGTCGTATTTAACTTCACGTGCATTGAGATGCGTGATCATGAGCAGCCACAAGATGCTTTATGTGCTCCAGAGAAACTAGTGAAGCAAGTAGTTTCAGCTACTCAACTAGCTCAGGTTCCGTTAGCTGGAGAGAACGCATTACCACGATATGATGAGCAAGCACATGAGCAAATTTTAAAGGCTTCTGCATTAGAAGTAGATGAGAATTCAGGTGAAAGAGGAATGTGTGCATTCACACATTTAAGAATGAATCCAGATTTATTTCAAGATGATAACTGGAGGAAGTTTATGGCGTTTGTAAAGAAGATGAAAGAAGGAAAGGATGGATACTGATGCTTAGAGCAAGTAGAGAGAGACCATGAACATTTTGTCCATGGCAAACAATTGCTTGTTTAAGAGGCTGTTCCAACTCTTGTGCACTAGAAGAAAAATATGTTTAGAGGTTATAAGAATGATTTCACAATATACCTTTAACACTAAAAATTTATAATGGTAGTCATAATAAAATATTTACACTACAAGAAAAATGCTTTTTCGTTTTGATTATTTTAACATTTCGTATCGATTGTAATTGCTACAAAAAAAAATCTCAATGAATGGTTATTCGATACAATACCGCCGTTACCATAGCCTTTAGTAGTGTTTTTCGCTTTCCCTAGGGTTGTCCTCATTAATCGATATGGAAAATTACATTTAATAATGGTGATTATTGTAGAGATATAGTCTCTACAAATATTGAACTCATTTTTTACAAAAAAAAAATATCCCTACATTTTCTCTATATAAGATTCGAACATGCGACCTCAAGCTATAATATTAAATGTTTTTCCAATAAGCTATTGTAGGGTTTTAGGTACTCTAAGAGAAATTTCCCGAATCATATTCGTTCGCACCTAAATAGGATCTACAAGCATAATACATAAAGAATCACATAATACATACCTTTGACACGTGATTTCCACAAGCGATTGACTGTCAATTAGGGAGATAATAGAGCCCCAAGCGTTGCTTTTGTACTTAGTCCACGGGATAGGGTTGAACCTCCACTACTGCTAGGTAGTCGAGCACGAACACTTTGAACCACCTTCTACGGAGAGGGGAGGAGGAAACCGACCACGAACACCACCACCGTGCGCCACTTGCACTAGGGGGCCGTACAATTGTACGGATGGAAGGAAGGGAGTAAGGAGAGAGATTGTGTGAGTCTCTAGTTTGGTTGCTTACTAGTCAATTGTTAATTGACTGATTAGGTGTGTTATGTCAAACCCTAGGCAAGGCTTCTATTTATACATCATATGTATAATTAGAGTCCAAAACCAAGCCTAAACTATTCCCTCTTCAATCCCATATGGAAGGCCACTCCATGAGGCCCAATAATGGGCTTCTTTCAATTGTTGAATCCATCACCCTTTTGTGTGACCTTATAGGATCCATTCTATTGGGGTTTGAACTAATTGACTAGCCCAAAGATCATTGATTACGTCTAGCAATAGATACTGACAACCCAAAAGAACGAACTTGATTATCTCAATAATTTGATCCATTATATATCTAGTAATTGCACTTGACAAAGACATAAATCCTTCAATCTCCCACTTGTCTGAGACAAGTGTGCAACATTCAAATTCCTTAAGTCAGTATGTGTAGATTTGATAATATCAATGCATCAAATTTCGAGATCATATTAATCTACAAATCATTTCTTGAAATCTGAGTTAGAATTACAAAACAAATGATTACTGAGTAATACATTTGAGCGCGGCCACGCATTTACTGAATTCTCCCTCTTCAAGGCGCGAAGACACATTCCTAATTAAATAGGTAGACTTAATCCAATCTTGTGTCAACCAAAGCTCACACTCAATTCTTGAAGTAGCCAGGAAACATCCTTTATAATCTCTAATTACGGGTAGACGTTTGAATGTACCACAGTTAAATCAATTATTGAATGAAATCAATGTTCCAGTCATGTTAGAGGAATCCACTAATATATCCAGAAGCTCTATACTTGAACTTCAAAGTAGGTCAATAGTTCGATCATACATCATTCATGCATATCCATGTGATTGACCGAGCATCACTATGCCCCTATAGCCCATGAAACTGCGCTATCCAATCAATCTTACATGCTAATCCATTTATTGAAATCATTTATGTCCAATTTAATGATTTCGAACTAGGAACTTAAATTATGTATGAATTTAGTTCACCTATGGGGTTTCATTCACCAGGTCATCAACCTGATGAGCCCATCACTTTGTAATTATTTTGGACATTTTATTTAATTTCAAAAACCATAATTAAATAAGATTGAAACTTCGTTTCAATTTATAAACATAATTCTGCAAGTTAATGTATTACTTATGTGATATGTTTTCTCAAAACATACATAACTTAAATTACATAACTTGCTTCAATCCAAGAACCTTAGTATGACTCTCATAACTTGGTTATGGAAGGGGTTTAGTAAGTATAATTCATGAGACATTCTCATAAATATGAATTTTGGAACTTCTAAATTTTAATAATAATATTCATCTCTATACACTAAAAACTTTCTTTCATCCTCTTACTAGGAATTAGGAATTTCTAATTGTATTCCAACGTTACATTGGATTTCGATTAAAATCTATCATCACTTGTTCTTAAAACATGTGAATTAAATAGACGAGTATAGTCCATGACATACATGATGCTTCTTTTGCAAACTGCACAAGGGGCATCACTTAAAACCTTAATTTCATCAACCTTTCTCAAAGCATTGAATCTTTAAGCAATGTGCCATGTTATATGGGATTGAAACTTTTTTCAATATAATGTTGAATCTCATAAAAATATTATCAATATAAGCTTCTTAACCAAACTCAAACATCCTTCAAGACCTATCTCAATAGATCTTGACTCCTAACTGCACTTATCTTCCTCTTCAAGGTTTTTCATACAAAATGCATTAGCCATTACTTGACCCTTCAAGCAATGAATAATTGTTCTTTGTACTAGACCAAGAAGACTTCATAGCTCCCACTAAACATCTTGTATACATAACATCTTCGTTTTATGAGAATATCAAACAATTTTGATTAACTCACAAAATTAAGAATACTAACTCCATGATGCTTTCTTTGATCCATAAATGGACCTCTTACACATACTTAGGATTATTAGATTTTCAAAACTATTCTGATTGTATCGCATACAAATCTTCTTTCATGAGCAATTTCAAGAAAGCGTTTTGAAATCCATCCACCAAAACTCATAAGGTAGAAATCACTAAAATATCTTTAACAGATCTTAGCAACATCACTATTGTAAAGGCTTCATCGTAGTCATAGTCGTACTGTGAATTTGTTGAACCCTTTAACAAGTCTTTGCTTTGGTTAGAAAACATTTTTCTTTCTTGTCTGTTTTGCTTATAATGAGTCATACCCAAATAAGAAAATTAATCAAGTGTCATACATTTGCTTACAGACCAAGAATCTATTTCAGATTTCCTAGTTTTTAAACCACTTGGAGCTATAACTTGTCAAATCATCTTTATTACTTGCATAATCATCATGTTCCAAAATCAATATTTTAGAACTCTTAGTCAATATGAAATCATATTTCTTTGGCTAAGTTTTACGTATGCTAGTCATTATTGTGGGTTTTTATGCAACAATTGAAACTTATACAACCACTTTGTTTAGTTTTTAATGAGAAACGACAATAGAGGATGTGTACTTGGAATGTACTAACTTCGACACATGGTTATTATTCCCATTACACTTAATGAGACCACGTGTTGTCATTTTTAACATGAGGCGAATCATGCTCACATTGTTGCTTTTATTCGATAATTTCTCAAATTTCTTCAAGATTTTGAATTCACTTTTCTTGTACTCTTTCAAAACTCTCGAACTCTTTCGAGATTCATAAACTCCCACCTGCCTTTTGAAGAGGCATATTTAGCACAGGGTGAACCAACCATCCTTTGAACCATGTTTGTTTGTTGCTTTTCTCGAACTCATTCGAGATTTACACTACTCTCACTTGACCTTTTAGAAATGACATGTTTTCCATAAGGGCACCTACTTAAGCAACAAACATTTTGTGCTAAGTATATATGACTTGTGTAGTAGTACCCCTTACTCTATATAGGACTTGAACGTGCATTAAATGATTTAATACAACTTTCATTCCTTGCTTTTTATAAGAACTTTTCTTATCCATATCACATATGAAGCCTTTGCTACATTTTGATTTGACATATGTAGTTTTGTTTAGTTTTGTAGCTTATCTTAAAAGTGCATCCCTTGAATAATCGTTGGAAGATAAGGTATTTTCATCCATTATCAAAATATATCTCGTATAGATTGATAGCTCCTTTTCATAAACTCTTCACAAGGTTTTCTTTTGGATTTTGTTGTAAAGCGATTTCACAACTCTTGGATGTTTATCAAGGTCTTGGCTCGATCATATCGCAATAAATTGAATATATATATTGCCAAGTAAATGTCTTGACTCAAACTTTCACAATTACAATCAGATCATATTGTAATGTAATCATTATATTGTCAAGTTGATACTGAACTTCAAGTTGGACTTTTGAACTTTTCAAAACTTTTCCATACTTATGCTTCAACTAAGCACTTATTATCATATCACAAATGAAGTTTCATTGTCCGTCTCTAGCCTTTGAACCTTTGATTTTCTTACATCGATATGTATTTGACCTTGAGTTCATATCATCATTTCTCTAAATGGTGACAGAGTCAAAATTTTCAAATTAGAATGAAGTTCACATATATCAATAGATTCACAATCTAATGATATTGAAAGTCAATCCCTTTGGATCTTCCGCATGCAATGTTCATTTTTCATTCGAATCATTTGACATATTAGAGACAATATATATATAGAAATGGTTTATCTATATCTACCATATAGAACTTTTAAACCTATTTAGCTTTTCAAAACACGCCGTGACCTAATAAAGCATATAATAACATTTACTCCACGGTTTTAAATCTTCAATGCTTAGTCATTACTAACCTTGATTGGTGTTTTGATAATGGAAAGAATAAATAACATTTATTTAATTCTAGCCATTAACTAGGTAAGGTGAAAATAAGCTTCTACTTGTAAAGTTGCAACTTTTGCTTCTAGACTTGTAGAATTTATTTGTGAAGTAGCAATATTTGCTTCTAAACTTGTAGATCTATTTCTCCCTTAGCCATACTTCTCCATTTAGTTCAGCTACATTCTCAATGAGAGTGAACTAAACATGATATCACATATCCAAGAAGTAGTAATATGCTAAATCATTTTCTATAATATACTTCTTTAATTGGAACATTTCCATTCTTTTACCTTCCAAATTTATGAGGTAGTTTCTAATCAATTGGAATCGGTCCATTTAATTTGAAACATTTGTTGTTCATAACAACTTTTAGCATGTAAGTAGTTCTAGGTTTAAGAAGTAGGAACTTGTTTGCATTTCCTGGTGTAGACACCCAATTGTGTCTCCCCAAAAACCAAACCCAGTGATGAATACCTTTTCCCACGTCATTTGATTATCGAACAAAGCGAAAGTGTGAAAAGTCTAGTGATGAGGATGTTTTTATTAAAATATCTCTTCTTTCTGTTTTTGAAAATATTTCTTCTTATACTCTATTTATGAAAACGTGAATTCTAGTTTAGTTTGGTCCATGATATGGGTCCAATAATGGTTTAGTTGGATGGGGCTTGAAAGGACCTTTCCAACGATACATTAGAAGCCCAATTCCGATGAATAATGAGGAAGTTATGGCCAAAATACTAAACTGGGCTCAAACCGGATCTTACCTACGGCCCAATGGTCATGTGGAGGGTCCAAAGGTTTAATCCTATTCCTAAACTAATTAGTATTAATTAGAAGCTTCTATCAGTTTCTAAAAGATCTTAATTATCCTTTTTGAAAAGATAGGATCATAGAATTTGAAATTGAATAAAACTTTCCTTTTTTAATTCCTAATTCTATTCGAATTTAAAGATGTTCAAAGACAGTCACATATTAGTTTCGTGCCTCATAATTTTTATTCAAATCTTATAGGTTTGGATAGATCTTGAAACTATATTTCCAATGATATATTATATTATTAATTTCGAGCTATAACAAAAAAGATATGAAAGAAATACGAAACTCTATCCAAAACTAACACCCTTCCACTATTTCAGCCATATCTTTTTGTCTTTAAAAGATTTTAATCTGATTCAAATTGGGTTAGAAATTAGACTTCAAGATCTTTCTAACCACATATTATATGACTTATTTGTACTTTTGGATCAAAAGATATGATAAAAACAAAATCCGCAAAAACTGTCTTGCATAGCCAAACGACAGGTTTGTCGCCTGGCGACAAGCCCTGTCGTTGGCGACAGAAGCGTGTTTTATTCCTTTTCAAATTCTGATTCGTTTCTATCAATTCTAGACTATTTTCTTATAAATAGGGTCCTTGGACCTCCGTTTTTCAATAACCAGAATTCTCTAATTCTCTTCTCTCTCTAAGCTAAAGCTTATTCTCTCTCTCTAAGCTAAAGCTTATTCTCTCTCTCCCTCTTTCTAGCCTAGCCTTTTACAAACACAATTCCTCATACATTAGCACTAGACACACCTAGCCAAGTTCAAAGTTTTCTTCGCCCTAAATGTGAAAGGTTTGATATTTCTGAGGGTTTGGTCCCTAATCCCTATTTCAATTATTTAATTTAATTGTATTGTTTTAATATTTTCCTTGAAGTTACTAACGCGTGTATTTTGTTATTAGAAAGAGATACGAGGCATCGAAGTAAGTAAAGTAATTTACTTTAATTATTATTTTGATATAGAGATCATGCTTAGATTGTTTTATTGATTCCTAATATCATGTTAGGATGTTTTATTGCTTCCTAATATTATGTTTAGGGTTAATTAAATTTCTAATATCAACTATGATTATTATGATGCTTCCTATTCTTTCCTAATATCATGTTAGGGCTAAAACTTTGATCTTTATTATTTAGTGACATGCTAGGGTTTGTTATTAATCTTGTTAGTATCATGCCTAGGATCTTGCTATTATTATTAAGCTTTGATTATGATGATGATTATTATGTTGCTTGACATATTATTATTGTTGTTGCTTGATCACGCCTTTTATGCATGTTTAAAGGGAATTTGTACTTGTAGTTATGCTTAATAAGATAATTAATAATCATAGTTAGGGATAATATGATTATAATTCAAGTGATCGCCAATAATAGATTTAATTTGTGCATTAATGTTCGACCAACATAGATAAACAGGTTTAGGGTTAATCTAATGATTGCATGTTAGTCAGAAACCGCACATGAATATGAGAAGAATAAAGTAGAGGCCTATTTAGGGCAGGTTCAATCTCTTTTAGGTTGGATTTGTACCTTCATCCCCGAACTTCCAGTCATGGTTCCAGACCTATTGGAGTTGACGATCTCTTGGATCGTTAAGGGGTGTAACCTTCACCTTGTGAACGGTTTACAAGTTCCTAAAACTTGTTGGCGACTCTTTTGCTCTAGCTTCCTTCCCTTTGGACGCCACCATGCTTTAGTGTATGATCACAGTGGGGTTCAAGTTTGGGGTAATGCTTGAAATATTCCCTACACTTGGCCAATAACTTCTTAATGCAATCCGCACATGTATTCTTAAACCTTTCCTATTTGAGCCACTTATTAGAACATTTCTCTTAGATTCAAAATGATACTTTGCTTATCTTTTAAGCACTTTTCATGATTTTGCTAAGTCTATTCATTCATTATTTATATTTGAGTTTAATCAACTATTTAACTTTGTATGAAATGGATGAAGAATAATGTCATTTGATCAACTTTTGATCATAAGGATTTCCAATCAATTTCTTACTTTCAATCATATTGAAGATAAGAGATTTTATTGGACTTCTATACTTGTCTTTTAGAGGATTTGCACCTCCCATCTCATTCTAACCTCTGAAACACTTTTCAAAATGAAGATGTGTTGGCATTTTACTTAAACATTTTGAATAAAACCAACTTAGACATGTAACATGGGTTTCCAAAACTTGTCTTTAAGAACCATTTTAGCAAAATTAGAATATAGATTTATGGATTATCTATTAAACTTTTTGAGAACATTTCTCAACTTTATTTTCAATCGAGGAGATTATATATAATAGTAAAATTAGAAGGAAATATTACTTATAAATAAAGGCAAAATTCAATTATGTTTATCTTTGAAGTACCTAAATTAAAAATTATGGGTTACTTCAACACATTATTCATAATATGTGTCCCAATTAAATTTAGTGATTCCAATATCCTTTATTTGTTTAATAGTTGACCGGACTAAGGCCCTACCATCAAGCATTAAATTTTCAAGGTGAGTAAACTCTTTACTGATTGCGATTCCTACAACTCTTGGTTGACTAATTAACCATCTCATGCTTAATTACTACCCTTTGCTTTAAGGTTCCAAACTCTTTAGGTAACCTTGTTGAGTACAACCAATTAAATGTGTAGAACGTGATCTACCCTAAATTACCCAAGATAACAAGTGACACTCTGCTGAGGCCGACCCATCACTCACGATCGAAAGATTGTTGGGTATCTAATTGGAAAAGCAATCTCAATATTACCAGGACTTAGATTTATTATGTTATGATTAATTTAGTGCACTCTAGTGCATCATCATTAACATCAATAAAATCTAACATGCATAAAATACTGAATGCATAAACAAGACATAGCATGGCCCCTAATCCTAAGAAAACAAATAAAGTAAATGCTCCCACTTGAACTTTAATTTCATGGATCTCATCCGCCTTGCTCCTTTGGGCCTTTCACTTCATGGGCTTCTTGGATTAACTGCAACCTGTAATTCTACTGTATTCTATTTACTAATTAAAATAAAATAAATAAAATTACAAAAATACTTTATTGGTAGGTAGACCGTACTTTAGATTACAGAAATACATCAAGATGTGCAGATCGTATTTAGCAACCTACTGGGCCATACTAGTCATTATATAGCAACATAATATCCTATATTATAAAATTGCCACATAATAAATCACTCATCATTCTTTCCTAAACTACAACATCGAATGTTCATAATTAAGAAAACACTGCACCTAAATATCTCATATTTTAATTACTACAATTAGATAATATCATACATTATTCATGACAATCAATAAAATATCATATATTTTAAATTAGGCATGAGACATAATCATATTTTATTTTAATCTTAAAAGATAAATCATATTTATTCTCAAAGATTATCCTAATAAAAATAGGAGATTCTATCCTAATTACTAGCCAATCACAAACTTTTAAATCAATTATATCCTAAAATAATTATAGAATAATCACATTATTTAAATCAATCTTTATCTTTTTGGAATATGCTCAAAATATCCTAACAAATCCTATCCAAAATTAACAACTTTAATCATGGATAATCATCAAAATACCAACTTTTAAAATTTGATTTTATTCCCAAAACAAAATAAGATTTTATTTTGAAAATATTTTTAAAAAAAATAATTTTTTTTGAAAAAACCATGCACCAGCCATCGTGGTGTGGCCAACCTAAGCCGGCCACGATGGCCGTACACCTGATGGTGTATGCTGTCGAAGCAGCGGTGTAGCAGCAGCGGTAGCAGTGCCGCGCAACACTTTGCACGGTGCTGCCGCTGCTCTTTTGCTCTTGGACCTTTGCTGCCCCGCCGCTGCCCTCCCTCTTAGACCACCACCGGCGGCAGCCACCGTGGCTGCGCTACCCAGCCGCAGCTGCCGCCCGAAATCTTCCATCAATTTTTTTTTTTTTGAATATTTCTTTAACACTATAAATTTATAATGGTAGTCATAATAAAATATTCACACAATAAGAAAAATGCTTTTTCGTTGTGATTATTTTAACATTTCGTATCGATTGTAATTGCTACAAAAAAAAAATCTCAACGAATGGTGATTCGATACAATACCGTCGTTACCATAGCGTTTAGTAGTGTTTTTCGCTTTCCCTAGGGTTTTCCTCATTAATCGATATGGAAGACTACATTTAATAATGGTGATTTTGTAGCGAATATAATCCCTACAAATATTGAACTCATTTTCTACAAAAAAAAAAAAAAAAAAAAAAAAAAAAAAAAATCCCTACATTTGCTCTATATAAGATTCGAACATGCAACCTCAAGCTATAATATTAAATGTTTTTCCAACAAGCTATTGTAGGGTTTTAGGTACTCTAAGCGGAATTTCACGAATCATATTCGTTCGCACCTAAACAGGATCTACAAGCATAACACATAAAGAATCACATAATACATACCTTTGACGAGTGATTTCCACAAGCGATTGACTGTCAATTAGGGAGATAATAGAGCCCCAAGCGTTGCTCCTTTACTTAGTCCACGGGATAGGGTTGAACCTCCACTACTGCTAGGTAGTTGGGCACGAACACTTCAAATCACCTTATACAGAGAGGGGAGGAGGAAACCGACCACGAACACCACCACACCACCACCGTGCGCCACTTGCACTAGGGGGCGGTACAGTTGTACGGATGGGAGGAAGGGAGTAAGGAGAGAAATTGTGTGAGGCTAGGGTTTGGATGCTTACTAGTCAATTCTCAATTGACTGGTTAGGTGTGTTTTGTCACACCCTAGGCAAGGCTTCTATTTACACATCATATGTATAATTAGAGTCCAAAACCAAGCCCAAACTATTCCCTCTTCAATCCTATATAGACGGCCACTCCATGAGGCCCAATAATGGGCTTCTTTCTTTTGTTCAATCCATCACCCTTTTGTGTGACCTTATAGGATCCATTCTATTGGGATTTGGACTATTTGACTAGACCAAAGATCATTGATCACGTCTAGCAATAGATAATGACAACCCAAAAGAACGAACTTGATTATCTCCGTAATTTGATCCATTATATATCTAGTAATTGCACTTGACGAAGACATAAATCCTTGAGTTATGACATATTTTATGTTCTTTTTGTCAAACAAAATTGTAAAATCTAGGGTAAAAAAGGATTTTTGTATCCATTTTTGGGTTTTAGTGGCGATTGTAAACGATACGCTTTTCCATAATTTTATAAAAGTGCAAAATAAAGGTGAATAAATATTATTATGTTTTTCGTATCGATTTTATATGGGTTCACTACGCCGATTGTAAAATGATAGGGATTCCTCTACTATTTCAAAAATATATGTGCATATTGTAACGAATATTACGTACAATCGCTACGAAATAATCTCTACGAAAAGACAATTTTCTTGTAGTGTCACCTGCTTTTCGATTTACTTTATCACCCTTTTTTATGAGAAGATTGGTTTTAATGTTTAGTGAGATTATTTTAATTACTTAATAAATCGTACAAATCTAGATATATTAACATTAACTATACGCTTAGGCTGGATATTTTCTCCATGATTTATATTATTCAATAAACTATTCTTATTCATCTATCGAAGAACACACTGATTTTTTTATAGGAAATTTGCTCCTCTCATTCAAATATAACGGTTAGAATGTTTTGAAAATCTCATACATAATATTTAATATACAAACTATCTATTTTCATTAGAAAGTCAATTCTCTAATTAATAAAAGACTTAGCATTATCGTTTTGACAAATTAAATGGTAAATACCAAGTGGGTTAAAAATGAATACATTTGCTTTGAAATTTCATAAGGATTTGAAGTTACTGAAGACTCCAAAATTATGTATGTCCAAATAGCACTCGATGACGAGACTACTAAATGCTTAATTAGCCATGTCTTGAATGCGAGCGTAGGTGTTTATCTGATAAATTCTTCTCCAAATCCCCATATTGAAGCCCAAACATACTTTAAAGCCTAAATAAGCCTTTTAACCCTCAAAACCTCTTTCACAAACCCCAACGATGATTCCCAACCTCAATTGTACACCAATTCACTCAATTGTTTCCTTCAAAAAGCAATCCTGATAAAGCAACATGCACCACATAGTTTTAAGGAAAAGCGAACGAAGGTTGTGTGATAAGTGGCGAACAAGCCTTATGCCAAATGTAGGTGTTGTAATCTATGCCAAAAGTTATGGATATTTATGAACCATTATAAGATTCATCCTGGCATATCCCCTAACAAACTTTACCCCCACACTAGTGCACATTATTCTCAGCACCTTGCACACAATCTGCTCTCGGCATTATATGCTCCTACGAAGTGTCTCCCCTTTTAGCACCTAATAACAAAAATTGTCATTTGTTAAATCAAGTCAAGTCCTAAGACGAGCAATGATGTTGTCAAGTCCAATACCGACTATCAACGACCAATAGGGGTGAGCATAACAGGGTACCCTATTAAATTTCTTGGAACTGGAACTTGTTATGCAACTGGTTCCTCAAAATGGGAATCAGAACAAAAACTTATTGAAGTGGTTCCTCAAAATTGTGAGAACCAAAACTGGTTCTGATTCAGGCTACCCTGTCTTTTTAGTATACTAAATAATTTATTATATAAATATTTTTTAAAACTTGGATGGTCACAAAATTATAACTTTTACAACCTGCAAATACAATAAACCTAAAGTAGTTGTTTAGCAATTTTAATACATATACATAAATTGTTAATTTAATTTATTTTATTTTAATACATATACATATACTAAAGTAAGTGTTTAGCCTATATATAGGTGTATAATTGAGATTAGTGATATTTTTTAAAATCAAGTTAGAGGGTACCCAACAAGTTTGGGTTCCAATAAATTGAGAGCATGAATTAGAACCTGTTGCAGGAGGTCCTCAGTTTTATTATCCGGAATCTGAACCTCTTGCTTAGCCAGAACATGCGGTATCTGATCTAACAAGTTCCAATTCTGATTCAAGGTACCCTGATTTTTTTTGCTCACCCTGTCCAAGACCTTTGCCAAGCCTAGAAAAGTCAAAAAATTCCCTCAAAAGCCCAAGTTAAAGCTCAAAAATCGCAAGTCAAAGCCACTAACCTCAAATGTAAAGCCTAAAAAGTCATCAAACCTTCAAAAAGCCATATACAACCTCAAAAACAAAAAAATACATAGCGTGACCCAATTTCTAACCTTCTAAAACCCTCAACTTCCTTAAAAATCTTCAAAATCAAAGTTTGTTGTGTTTCTAGCTTGTGTACTAGACACACAATGAACTTAGCATTTGGAGCCGTGAGTACTTGCAATTCAGAGATGCTACTTATTTACTTATGGTGCACATACACCCTTTCGATGAGGTTAGAGTTTTACACCATAAGTACCTACATCCTACAGATACATGTACATACTTATGGCACATGGCGCACATACCAGACCTTAGGCGCATTGTCTATGTGTTTTAATGATAGGCTAAAGTCGTATCACCTAATCAAAAAAATAACCTAAAACCACTAACTAATAATAGATAGGGAAGTAGGGTCGAATCGACAGGGAAATAGCGTTCTTCTATTCCTAATTAATTATTATAATCTAAACTATCAAGTAACCAATTTATTGTTGTGTCAGAAATTAAACTAAGGAGATTAAGAATAGGGAGAAATCAATAATAAAGAAGCCTAGGGTCACAGGTTCAACAATAATTAATATTCCGGGATAAAACATAACAGTCAATAATTAACATTGCACATATAACATGATTAACAAGATCTCGCAATTTATTAATCAACATAGATCTAACAGACTCTCGCAATTTACTAGAACTAAGTTCCTGTTGAAAATAGCCTTTAATATCAAATTAACATATGCTCGATTCATCAATTCAATATTGCTATACTTTTACAATCAAATCACATATGCTCGATTCATAACCAATTGTAAAGAATTAAAACAATTCAATAAGAAATTATCATTCAATATCAATAATCAACAATAACAAATTATCCCTTCATATTAATTATGGATCCCCCAAGAACGCTAGAATTAAACTACTCACACATAATTAAATCTAAACTAAACAAAACATATGAAAAAGACATGATTAAGATCAAAGCAAGAAAATAAGTAATAAATTAGAGAAGAAACAATACCGAAAGAAGGAAAATATGAAATTGCATAAACCAAGAGTGTAGAGAGAGAAACAAGAAAGATAAATCCAAACTTAAAACTAAAATCTAAGAGTTTAATTCAAAGGAGAGAGAGAGAGAGAGAGAGAAGAATGATCCTAAACTCGCTTAACAAAAACGTACATATACTAAGCTAACAAATCCTAAGCTAAAATAAAGTAAAACGACGCTTAAACTCCCTTCAGAAACTCGCGCCCGATCATGCCATAGGCCGCTCGATCGGGCCTGTTCTTTCACTTTAGCTGATCTTTACTGCTCTTTTACTTTGGGCTTCAGCTCATAAAAGGCCCAAACCTTATCTTTCATGGTCCATAGCTCGGACCAAATCCACGAACCAAGCCCTTAATCACCGATATGAATGGTCTTAGGCTACAATCAATGGTCATGAATGTGATAAAAGTCTCGATATCTCATAGTGGCCGGAAACCATAGAAATTACTCACAAATTGTGAGGAGGGTGTGCCCATCGTAGGGGATCCTTCTCCTTAAATGCCTATGGCCCTTTAAAAGCCTAGGACTTTACACTTTTTAGGGTGTATAAGGATTTGAATTCCTGACTGTTTGGGGGACCTTGAATTAGAGTTGATCCTATCATTACGCATTTTTGTGAGAAACAAGTAAGGAGTCGCTAATGAGTTTTAGGAAAACTCATAAACCTCGTTCATGCCTTTCTCCCAAGTAGAGTTCAAGGGATATTTAGCATAAATCGTAAGTTTACCCCTGCCCAAATTGGTCTACGTATACCAGGAATGAGTTCAAGAGCGAGGGTACTAAGATAACGTTCCTTTTAGGGGGGATTCGCTATCCTAGCCCTAGTGTGCCCTCTACTAGCTCTTCCTTTTTTACAATTTCATCACCAAACAATATATGCTACGTGATACCTAAAAATTAAGTTAGTTGATTTTATTTACACGCGTCAATCACGTAGGAATTACATTGCAAAAGTCGTTATTCTTATTTAATTAATATTCGTGAAAAGAACAATACATAAACAAGATTCGCCTTGACTTAGGTGGTCAAGAAACAATTAATTATTCAATTCTATTCTTGTTTAACGCAAGATACTTTGTGGAATTAATTAATTAAAAAATTGTTTAAAGTGATCAAACAACACTAATTAATTGATTAAAAGTTATTTAAACAAGAAAATAAAGGTGATTGATTTAAGTGCTTGGGAATTTACCATTTTTCCTTGCTAGATCTTCGTTTAGAACACTTATGGACTTCTTCTTGTTCGGGAACCTCTACCGTAGTAACAAGTATTGAGGGGGTGAGTGTTTAGGACAAGAGGGTTGGTAGTACACAAGTCTCACAAAGTTTCTGCCAGTGTTTTTAAGTTAATTTCTGTCCGTTTAAGCCTCGTATTAACCCCTTATTTATAGGGAATGGATGCGTTTAGGGTTTTGAGTGTTCTGCTAAAGTAGGTGTCGTGCGCATATGAATGGGTTGCGCGCGACAGCCTCAGCGCAAGTGATTTAGATGCGCTGCTACAGGCAGCGCAACTGATTGTCTTGCGCACGATATTATGGTAAGATTCGATTTTATATTTTATGAAATTCTGAATATTCCGCAAGCGCATCATTAAAGGCTGCGCTGGGCGTCATGTACAACCTTTTGAGTTGCACGCGCCAGACTAGCGCGACTCATTGAGATGCGTGCGGATCTCTATGCGGCAGCATTGATTTTAACTAAGGCGCCTCTAAATCAATCATAATTAGGTTTTAACCTCGGGCTTAAGCCTAATTATGATCGAGCTTAGTTAATTTGGACCTTAATTCATTTTGTTTTGGGTCAGGCTAGTCATTTTTGCATTCTTGTGACTTAATCAGTTGTCCATAAGAATTCTTCACGTTGATCCAACACTAAGATGGTTTTATTTATCGTCATAGCACTTCTTGTCGGGACAGGAGGCCATAAGTAGATGTCTACTGTTAGCCCCCACTTTGATCGACTCTAGAATAGACGAGGATCAAAGTAGCCAAGGAAATAAATTCGAGACTCATTCTGCGAAATTCCCTAAGAATAGAGAATCTTTCAGTAAGGTTAAGGATGTCGAAACAATCCTTGATTCGCTAAGTGTTTGAGAAAAGTAGCTATTAAGGCTAGAAAAAGTATTTTCTAGTCTTAACGCGCTAAAGAATCTAGATTGATCCTTTGCAATTGTAGAACGCTTTTACAAGTAAAGGCTGTCCTGGGTGGTGTCATGTCATGGGAAGATATCGATTTAAGAAGATTAAAGAGGATGATATCCTCTCAATTATGGCATCATTGATCTAAAGTCCCTCGATATGTCTTCCTTGAAACTTTAGTCTATGATTTTAACAAGTTAAAAGATGGTAAAAGGAGAGGTGTTTCGGCATTCGTAGCCTAACACATGAATAAAGTTTTCGACACTCGCTTGCCAAAATGTAGTATTTGGGGTCCACAAGATAGTTCTACATGTCTCAAGACTGGAGGCATATATCCAAATCCAGTGAGAGAGAAGAAAATTGGCAACTCTATCAGCAGTTTTGTCCACAAGATGAAAACACGCGTCTCAAGACTGGGGGCACGTGTCTGAACAGATTCGACATTGCACGTCGCTCTTTATACAGGGGGTGGACGGACACCCTAATTGTTCAGTAAGCCAGTAAGCTCATTAACTAACGTATTTGCTTCCAATCGAGAATGTGCCTTGTCCTCAATGGTTCGGCGGGCCAATCGACTCATTTAGCTAACGCCTAAAGAAAGAAATTCTACCGTTTTAGCTACGGGAGGTAGATCATGTTGTTGGGAAGAGGTGAAATTTTTCTCAACACCTACGCCATATAATTTTACGATGTACGATACGCCATCCTTTTTGCTGTGGACGCCAAAAAGAAAGAAAGAAAAGAACGTGACATTTCTAAAGTCAGTATAGTAAAATGACAAACCTGTCTATGGGAGCTTTTATGTAAAGCACCACTACGGAAAATTTTAAGACACACTTACGAAAAAATCTAAAACATATGCTTAGGGCAGGCACAAAGCATGGTGTGCATGCAGAATGATGTAAAAAACTATCAAATAAGATAAGAAACTACTGGATGTAAAGCAATTTTAAAAGATTTCGATAATTCGTGCGTTATTACGTCTAACAATGTACAAAACCGTTTGGAAAATAGTTCAAAATGGATGGAAATATGAGTACTGGTGTTTTAAGTGACCAGTGGCCGCGCGTAACTTAGTAGGTCGCGTTGGCCAGACGCGCGCAAGAAACTGGGTTGCGCTGGGATGCCACGTGCAACTTGATGAGTTGCGCACAACATTTTAACTAGTAAAAAGAGTTGGAGAAGCATGATCTGCAGCTCACTCTCTTCTTCTCCTCTGTCTCCAATTTTGATCTCTTTCCATTTTTGGTTGTCGTTTGAAGCTAAGGAAAGTAAATCTTGCTCCTTTTATTTTAGCAGACTTTGAACTTGGTCAATAAAATGGGGAAAGTCGAATGAATAATCTTAACTAGAAATTGGAGTTTTTGATTCGACTTGTTTTCATGAATTTGTTTATTTTGTTGTTGTGACATGTTTAAGCAATATATTGCAACAAATTTCATGTGAAGTGGTAAAGTATCGATCCTATATGAGCATGTACAAGCATATATGTGTTTTTCTTTTGTTCATTCAATTTTGAATTTGTGCTTGAATTTTATTTCTCATTTTTGCTCACATAGACTATACTTGTTAATTTTAATGTAAATTGAAGTGTTTAGAACAACAATTATGCATTAAAATTATAAATGAAATTTTGAACTTTGATAATAGCATGAAATTGTTCGTGTTTATTTTTTTCATGCGTAAGTTGCAAAATTAGTTTTATCAATGATAAAAATAACTGATGGTTATTATTTTTCACTTATAAAACTGTGATTTCAAGATTTTCACAAAACTAGTTAGTTTTAGGAAATTCTTCAAGACATCATTGAACTAGTATAGTTTGGCTATACTTCGGGCTTCTGAGCCCCCAATTTATGCTTTAAGATATTGTAGTTATTGGGTTTCAATGAGTCCGACTCACCACGGAATATAAAACCCGAGCCCAAGGAAAAACTCACAATTAATACAACCAAAATGCATAAATAACAAGATTAGAAAAAAAAGAAATTACCCTTGTATCGTGCTTTGCTGGACCAAATGGAGCTCTTACTTGAGAAAGCTTAAGCTCGCAAGCGCAACGACCTTCGACGATATCCACCCACAACACGACCCCGACCGTTCTCTTGCTTGGAGGTTAGCCAAGCCAGACCAAAACACTACTCGAGTAATTAATAGGCTTGTAGGTTTTCTCTCAAGTGGAGATGCCCAATTGAGCTCTTACTCAAGTGAGTTTTACCAATTCCCAAGCGGGATATTTATAGGGAAACTCAAGTGAGAAATCCTCTCTCCCATCCATGTGGCAGAGTAGGTAAAATCAATTTTCTTCTTTTATTTTTTTAATCAAAAACAAAAGAAAATAGCCAACAACTAATTAATCAACAAGTGGCATTCTAAGAGGAGAGGTTAGGTATGGACCTCAAGAGGGGGGGGGGGGGGGACCAAATACTTGATCCCCAAGGCTCCCAAAAATCGGCTCCCATAAGCAACATGCCCCAATGGGCTGCTAGCACGTGGCAGGTCAAGCCTTGGCAACCAAGCAGCCTCACTGGCACTTGGTGTGCGTGGCTACCCTGCTGATATGCGCAGCAGTGCGGCTGCCTCGGCCCAGCACGCCACGCATTACTTGCGGGCTGCTGGCCGAGGCCCCTATACGCCACGCTGCTAGCAGTGCTAGCACACTAGCGCGCTGCTAGCTAGCTAGCACTGCTAGCTCAATGCTGCTACTGCCCCCGCACATGTTAGCATGGCTTGCTAGCCATGTGCTGGCAGCCTTGCTAGCATGCCGCAGCACTAGCCAGCCAGCCTAGGCTCGGTTGGTGCGCATGCTAGCCATCTTGTTATACCAAATGCCCCTAGCACTCGGTTTGCTCGGGGCATTCCAATGCTAGGGGTATTCGGTAAATTGTTGATTAATTATTGATTTTACTATCTCGTCTTTTATTAATTCGAATCAATTTGCGACGCTCGATTTCGACGCTCCTAGCTAGATTTTTGACGTCTAAATATTTAATACTCGAGCGACTCATTAATTCCTTCTGAATTAATTCGTCGTGTCGGATCGTTAGTTGCTTGTGTGTGACCCGGAGGGTTCAGTCAAGATTAAGCTGTAATATTAATTATGCACTAATATTACTAATTGGAAGCGGCCTCCACCTAGGCATTCCAGTCACTTGAACTTACTGAATAATTAGCTTTCTAATAGCTCCGAACCCTCTATCGGAATAATACACTTGTTCGAAGGACACCATTCCTTTCAATAGTCCCCAGTGTTGGGTGACTTCGATGACTTGCTTGTTTTTTAATAATTAGACCCTTTCATGTTGCTGGAAATGGGTCTAGAAATCCCGTGTTTCGTCTTATTATGATAACAACTAGGATCTTGGAAACAATGAAACTAGTGTATGTAAATTGTTTTCGACCATTCATAGTCTTACCAAATAAAATTGTCAAGTCTAGTAATATCGGTCGCTTGTCGGAACAAGTAAGAGGAAAAAATAAAATGTTGTTCAATTTTTCCTCTATTCTCGTTATTTTTATATTATTTCTTTTGAGTAGATGTCATCCTCCTTGTGTGCAATAATGGAGAAAAATGAAGACCTTTAGATTTTAGGAGTCTCTCATGAAATTGTTTGTCTTATGTTAATGAAGTGTTCTGATAAAAATTTCATGATGAATGATTGAGTACTAAACTTTCGTATGGGCAAGTATGTTGTATGCATTTGAATTCTTTTTTGAAACTCATGATTTTGTTTCTTTTGCTCTATACTAGTCTTACTCTCTAATCTTTAGAGTAAATTGAAGTATTGAAACAACAATTATGCACTAAGATTAATTTTTGAATTTGAACTTGAAAATGGCTCGAATATATAGCTTGTCCTATGTCACTTAATGTCTCTTCATGAACAATAAGGTAAGATTATTCGTCATCCTTATTACGCCCAGAAGTATTTCTCGAAATCCGAGTTCGACTGTCAATAAATAGATGATTTCTAAAATCCATCCGAGCACGGCCATACGTTTTCACAGTCTCTCTCTTTAAAAGGCCTTGCAAACAACAAAGACATGTTCCCTATTGTTAGTAGTGGGACATTCCCAGTCTTGTAATGTCAGCTTCTCTTATTAAGGGGACCTAGCCGTCCGAGTGTTGCTGTTATAATCTCCATGTACGGCAGAAGTTTGACTAACATCAAAACGGACTAGTACTTAAACAAGTTTGTTTATGACAATAATCATGGTCGAGGAAAGAGGTTTTGATAGTCATAATGAGAAGTATACTTATGACGATTTTTAAATCTCTTAAAGCATTCTCATAGGTCAATCCAGTATGGTTCTAAACCAATACATGTGCAAATGATTTATGACAATCATGTCCTTGTAGCATAAGAAACGGTGCTATAAATCAAACTACACACTAATCTCAAGCGGTCATTAATCTTCCATCATTTAAATGACCTCGATTAGGGATAATTCTCGATAATATTCAGTGTTCACTTAATAGGTGTTTCTTTATCCAAGACTGGTCTTGATACCCTATTTTGAATATTTTCATAATTGAATGGACTCAATATTTAATTCTAAACCACAATTAAATAGAAAACGGAGCGATAAAATTTGCATGAAATTAAATTACTCCAAAACCTGAATGGTTCATCTTAGTGTCTTACATTAAAATGTTCAAAAATTAATTAAAACACTAAATAGGGAATCAAAGCCAACCTCCAACGTGCCTGATTTTCTTGCCAAGCTGATTTTCAACTCCACTCTAAAATTCTTTGAACTTTTCAAATGATTCAGATTTATGCGACATAAAGTAGACATAGCCATATCTACTATAGTCGGGTGATAAAATATCGATGGCCGTTTTTTGTGGTGGAGCTCATTGGTCCACATACATCGGTGTGTATTAGGCCTAACAAGTCACCTGCCCTTTCTCCTAACTTAGAGAATGGCTGCTTTATCATCTTGCCTAATAAATATCCTTCGCAATTCTCAAATGATTGTAAATCGAATGAGTCAAGAACACCTTCCTGTTCAAGTTTCTTGATGCGTTTGATGTTAATGTGGCCACAATGCCACAAGTACATTTGATTTGACTCAATGGTCTTAGATTTCTTGGTGGTATTATAACATTATAAACTTGTTTGTCTAACGAAAGCACACATTTTGGAAAAACGTGTCATACCTTAAACATATAATCAAGACTTTTAAAACAATAGTCTTGTGATCAAAACAAAAATGACGTCCAACATCAAAAGATCAATGTATGGTTGATAACTTAAACAAGTTCTATGTCAAGACAAACTATGTGATTACAAGCTTACCGGAAAGATTATCTTCTTCTTCCACATCCACATCTTCTTCTTCCGCTTGTATATCCACATCCACTTGCTAAGCCCTTCTCACTTGGATCCTGAAATAGGAGCATATAGTGAGTCATTAATGGTATCTAATACCTTATGAATTGCTTGTATTCAAGTGTATTTTATAAAGAAGATACCTGATGTGGAGATTTCTCTTCCCTTTACCTCATCTTCCAGGTACATGTTGCATTCTCTCTTGTAGTGGCCCCGCCAACTACAATAGAAGCATCACATTCTTGCCTTGTTCTTGAACTCCTTCTTCTTTGCCTTTAAAGCAAGCTTGAGTCTATCACTTCCACAAGGGTCGGCCCATTGAAGCTCATTGACAACCTCCATAAAAGAGAGTTTGTCCCGATTGGCAGTTAGCCGCATCTTCAATGCGATATAGCCCGAGTTGAGAGAAATCAAAAGCATGTGAGCCGCTTGCTCATCCTCCACTATTGATTTCTCTCCACAATGAGCACCAAGTGAGTGAATAGCCTTGTCATTCGAAGCACGTTGGCTTGAAGTTGCATTTCGGGTCTTAGTCTATCATTGTAGACTTGTGTCCATACCTCTTGCCTCTCCTTGGCAAGGCACCCCTCTTGCGGCGGCTTGATCTTCATGTTAGAGAGTGACCTAGTCACTTCCTCCACGAGACCATCATAGTTGCCTTTAATGCTCTTGGTGATCCTCAAATTGACTATATCCTCTAGAGCTTTGAGGAGCATGTCCAGAAAATAGTTGGAGAACTTCCCCTTCCTTTGTTCCAGGATGGAGTTTTCCATAAGTCGTGAGACTCTTTTGCAATCCCAACTCCATTCCTCATGATCCTTATTGCTCATAACCCCTTTTAAGTAGAAACTCGGGATGGGTATGTCAAGAATGTGCTCTAGGTAGCAATTTCGGAGGGTCTTTCGGAGTTCTTCTTCCCACTCCTTAAAGTTCACCAAGTTCAAGGTAAATGGTAACTTTTTGGGAACTTCCGGGCACATTAGGTTGTTGTCGTTGTTAGTTGAACACATGATTCTAAAATTGAAAGAATTTGAAATGAAAAACCATTCATAATACTTAAATGAGATTGAAATCATCCATATTTGTCAAACTTATTTAAACGTCTTATTCACACATTAAATTTTCCCCATTTGGTGAGAATAAGTCGATTTCAAGATCCAAAGAATCAATGAGTAGTTAAGCATGCTTTGGCTTGTCTTAACACTCAATATTCTAAGGTAAGAAACTCTTTGATAATGGCTCCAAGCCACTCTTGGTTAGATAAATCGTCGCATCTAATGATCTCTCAACAACTTATCCACTTTGCCATGACATGTTAGGAATCCAGCCATCACTCAAATCGTTGAGTATAACCAAAACCAACATGCATACCTGGTATGCCTTACATATCCTAAGGGAAAATAGTGATGCCTCGTTTTGGCGTAGCCCATCACTACTCTCAATAGGTCGGTAAATGTTGTTTTGGAATGTCAAATTTTACTCAATATTTTAGAGACCTAGGGTTTCTATGTTGGTTGATTTAAGTGAACTTAATTAATCATCGCAACATTCGAAATCCTAAACATGCATCTAACATATTATTCATATATATAATCATAAATATATATCGAAAACATAAATAAATGATGCATTTGGCAACTAGCATGGACCCTTGAGTCTTCAAGGGTCTTCATTTGCAACTTCATGACTTTGTCTTCCAAGAACCTCCATCTTCAAGACATGACTAAAATAATGCAAATACCAGTATCTACGATTAGGACTAATCTAAATATTAAGGTACAAAAATACTCAATGGTTCGTATACTGTATTTAGATTTACAAAAATAGTTAACGGAACGCAGTCCGTATTTTCTATCCTAATCGGCCCCACTAGTTGCCATTTTATAAAACCTGTGGGAGAATATACATTCCATTCATCCATTCACTATTTGTGAATGGCCCATGCATTTTACAACGATAAACAAGTAACAATGCACAAACACGCGTAAACTAGTAACTAATTAAGGTGGTTAATCCGATTAACGTGCCTAATTAAACTAGTCAAAGTTGTTTAACCGATTATGTAATTTAGCGCAATTAAAATTGAAGCTCCCGCAAAATTCCGCATCCATTTTAATTAATCCAATTATTAAGCCGGTAAACCTAAAAATTTTGCCAAAATAAAATTTTGCAACTGCCGTTCAAAACCGAGGCCTAGCCTCCAAAATTTTAATTAAAATTAATAATCATAATTAAAATAATTAAAATAAATGAAACGGCCAAAACGCAAAATAAAGCCCAACGCTTTCGTGTGCCTAGCAGCAAGCAACAATGCTTGGTTTGCTAGGCACCAAGCTTCGGCTAGTCGCGCACTAACCTCTCTTATGCACCAAACATCACACGCACACACTCACACTCGCACCAGCCGCACACACCATGCACACACTCATGCTTGCTGCTGCGCCATGCTGTTGCTTGCTTGTTGGCTGTGGCGCGCCATGCTGCTGGTCAGCAAGCGGCAGCCACGCCTGGCTGTACGCACCAGGCAGCCACCCCTTGGCAACCACATGCGGGCTGCTGTACAACCCGGCTAGCTAAGGGTGGGTTTGCCTTAATTTTCGTGCCAAAACCTCGGGATTTAAAACCGAATTTCGCGTGACTTAATTAATTAATTCCAAATTAATTTTAGAATTAATTTAGTAAGCAAAATGAATTCATTCAAGTGCACAAAACCAAAATTATTTCCAAGAACTATTCTTTAATAAAATTGGCTTAACTTGATGCAATAAAATGACTAGGGCTATTCTTACTATTAATTTAATTAACTTAAATTAATCATGAGATTTGACAAAAATAAAGGGGAGTTGGAATTATGAACACAAATATTCAAATAAAGATTCCAACTTTAACTTGTGAATCCTTGAAAATTATATCTTCCAATATGAAGATAAATTAAAATTCTATCACAAGATTGAAACTTTATAATTCCAATCAACTTAATAAATGATTAAATCAAAAAAGTTCAACAAAGTTCATGAAATTTAGTAACTCAAAGCTCCAACCACTTAAAACAATTAAAGATTGGATCTTAGTACTTAAAAGCCTCAAATAATAAATTTTTCACACTTAATGCAATGGATTTGCAATTATGTGAAAATTTAACCAATCTTTCGAGCACTAATTACTACAAATTAACCATGCTTAAAGAGGTCAAAAAAATGCAGAAACATTAAAGAAAGAACCAAATACATAATCACCATAAATATGCCATTAAGATTCAAGGTTAAAAGATTTAAAATTTTTTGACAAAAATGAAAAACCCTCGAAAAAAGGCATTTATGGTCGAATTTTGGCTTTTTCACAGTCCTTAAAGGGTTGAAAACTTTCCAGAACGTTGTTTCCACCAAAAATTCACTATTTTTAGGCGAAAATCTGGGTTTGGGGTCAAAAATCACATTAAAACGGGATTAATATTAATAAAACCGAGCTACTAATCTAATTAGTAACATGAAACCAGAAAAATAAAATCATAAAACACCTTGAAAATAAATGAGCAAGACTCTGATACCACTGTTGGGTTTCGATAAGTCCGACTCATCACGGAATATAAAACCCAAGCCTAAGGAAAAACTCACAATTAATATAACCAAAATGCATAAATAACAAGATTAGAGAAAAGACTAAATTACCCTTTGTAGACACCCATTTGTGTCTCCCTAAAACCAAACCCGGTGATGAATACCTTTCGCGTCGAATCATAATCAAATGAAGTGAAAGTGTGGAAAGTCTAATGTTGTGGTTAGTTTTTATTAAAAACCTTTCTTTCTGTTTTCAAAAACCTGCTCTATTTTATGAAAATAGCCAATCCAGTTTAGTTTGGTCCATGAAAAGTGTTCAATAATGGTGTAGTTGGATTGGCCTCGAAAAGAGCTTTCCAACGATATATTATAAGCCCAATTCCGATGAATAATGAGGAAGTTATGGCAAAAATATTAAACTGGGCCCGGTTTGGTTCTTATATGCAGCCCAATGATCTAGAGGAGGGCCTATTATGAATTATCATTTCTAATGCAATTAGGATTGATTATAGTCTTCTAGAATCTTCTGGAAGGTTTTTTTTGAATCCTAAAGGGATTAGGATTGATAATTATGTTTTATGAGTTTTATTTAGAATAAAAGAAGTGTTTTAAATGAAATTACGATTTTACCCTTCCTACGAATTTTACGACTTGATTTTATCGAAAAATAGATTCTGCATTGAAAACGCGTGGAAAACCTTCTACATCGCCAAACGACAGTTTCGTCGCCTGGCGACGATTTTGTTGCCTGGCGACGAGCTTTGTCGCTGGCGACAGAAGAGTGTTTTATTCCTTTTCGAACTCTGATTCCTTTCTATCGATTCCGGACTATTTTCTTATAAATAGGGTCCCTGGACCTCCGTTTTAGAATCATCAACTTACAATCAACAATCATCTTTCTCTATTCTCCCTCTAAAAGCTAGAAGCTTTCTCTCTCTATTCTCTTTCTAACCTTTCCTCAAACAAAATTCCACATTCATTAGTTCTAGACACAACTAGCCAAGTTCGAAGTTGTCTTCGCCCAAGACGTGAAAGGTTTTATATTTCTGAGGGTTTGGTCCCAAATCTCTATTTCAATTATTTAATTTAATTAATTGTTTTCATATTTTCCTTGAAGTTACTAACGCGTGTATTATGTTATTAGAAAGAGATACGAGGCATCCAAGTAAGTGATTTAATTACTTTCTTTTTTATAGAAATTATGCTTTAATCATATTAATTCCTAGTATCATGTTTATTATTAACTAATATTTCTGAAATTATTATGATGCTTCCCATTCTTTCCTAGTTTCATGTTAGGGCTAAAGCTTTAATCTTTAATGTTTAGTGCCATGCTAGGTTTTGTTATTAATCTTGTTAGTATCATGCCTAGGATATTGCTAATAATATTATGCTTTAACATGATTATTATTGTTATAATTATTATGATTATAATTTTTATTATTATTATGTTGCTTGATGATTATTATTGTTATTGCTTGATCACGCCTTTTATGCATGTTTAAAGTGAATTTGTACTTGTAATCACGCTTAATAAGATAATTAATAATCTTGTGTAGGGCTAATATGATTATAATTCAAGTGATCACCAATAATAGTTTATTTGCGCATTAATATCCAACCAACATAGATAAACAGGTTTAGGGTTAATCTAATGATTGCATGTTATTCAGAAAGCGCACATGAATACGAGTAGAACAAAGTAGAGGCCTATTATTAGGGCAGGTCCTTTCTCTTTTAGATTGGGTTTGTACCTTCATCCCCGAACACCAATCATGGTTCCAGACCTATTGGAGTTGACGATCTCATGAATCGTTAAGGGGTGTAACCTTCACCCTGTGAACGGTTTACAAGTTCCTAAAACTTGTTAGCGACTCTTTTGCTCTAGCTTGCTTCCCTTTGGACGCCACCATGCTTAAGTGTATAATTATAGTGGGGTTCAAGTTTGGGATAATGTTTGAAATATTCCCTACAGTTTTTGGCGACTCCATTGGGGAGGATTTCTATTTTAGTTCCTAAAATTTATTTTGGCAATGATTTAGAATGAGTGGATGAGACTCAAAAAGTTCTAAGTATTTCATGTGCATAATTTTGATTAACATTATTGTCATATGCATAAAAAAGGTTCTCATTGGAAAGACCATCCGTAATGAGTCAAAAACATAGGATTTTTACATGTAGGAAATTTGAGAAATATCTTTCACAACTAGAATCGAAATAATACTGCGAAAATTGGAAAATTCTAAGAACACAGAAAGCTACTGAGGCATGTAAGAACTAGCGTCTAGAAAACAGAGTGCGTCGCCTGAAAAATGGCCTCGTCGCCTGGCGACAACCTTGTCGTCTGGCGACGGGGTTATTTTCTAGCGACAGACTCTGTTGTCTGGCACCACGTTCTTCCAATACCGAGCCAGAACTCTGCCTTCTTGTTTTGACTAGTTCTAGCACTGTTGGCTCGATTCTACTTCTTGATTGAGTTTTTCTCTCTTTTTTGAAACCCATATGTGTTCTACATATGGACATAACCCTCTGGGAATTCATTCTCCATCTACCTAATCGAACACTCCTGGCAACGAAGGATACATCCGAGATTGTTGAATTCACCAAACCATGGAAGGGAGTTTAACTCGCGGGGTCCAATCCACACGCCCCAACCATTCGAAAGGTAAGGCTTCCACGCGGTGCATCCGGACTCATAAACATGGACCCTTTTTTACTAACCCATATCTTAAACTTTAGAGAACTAGCGCCATGGTTAGGTTGCAAACTCATTGCATCATGTTGTGACTACTTGACTACTTGTGCATTATTTGTTGTGCATACTCTATGTGTTTTTCCTAACCGTTGTTTGACTTGTGATTAAGTCTAAATAAACTAATTAATGACTAAAAAGACTTTGCCTAATTAATTAATTAATTAAAGTAATTAAAGGCTAATAAATTAATCAAACTGACTTAGTACGACTTTAGGCATGTCCCTTTAGAGTAAAAAAAACTGAAAACAGTCCTAGATCGATGTTCCAGTAATGGCGCAAAAATTTGGGTTGTGGCGCCAAACTCCACTGTGCAACGCCGAACGACAACCTTGTCGTCTGGCCCTGCACTGTAGAGTGCGACGACAGTTCTGTTGTTTTGGCGACAGTTCAGTTTGTTGCTCGAGTCATCACAACGAGTCTAATTAAATAGTTTATTAATCAGTTTGATCAGTTTGTTAATGGCAGTAGCCATATTTAGTCCTTAATTAAGTTTAAGCACTTAGTTCCATGGTCATACACAAGAGTCAAAGCATGTCACTTGCACTCACCAATAAAGCACACCCTAATATGTCACATTTTGACCATGTCTAGAGAGTCTCGTATGCGCGTCCTTTCCGTCATTTGAGTTGAGGGTCCACTTTATTCCTAAATTCTTCTATATATTCCCATATACATCATTTTTTTTGACTTTTTCATACCTATAATTCTCCCCTTTCTTCCATGATCTCTTCCCATCTATTGCATGTTGAATAGAGCTTGAGTCAAAAATGAAAAACTTATCCATAATTTCCCTTCCCCACAGCGCATGGTCAAGAAAGGAGGGCGTTTAATCAAGGACAACCTCTTCGTTCAAGTTCAACTTTTTGATAAACCAGTCAGTCGGAAAAGAAAAGCTAAGAAGATAATGGCGAGTCAAGAAGAAGTCAATGAGCTCAAGAAGCAAATGGCCAGCGTGACTGAGGTGTTGAAGGCCTTAGCCCTTCAAATCAATGACCCTGTGAAGCAACAACAAATGGAGCTCATGCAAGAGTGCTTAAGAAAAATATCCAATGACTATAGATTCCAGGGCATTAGCTCACAAGGGTTCTTAGTGGACAAAGAACTTCTTCTGCAGAAGTTCAATGCCACTGATATCCCTAAGTTCAAGGCAACAGATAACCCTTATTTCCACTTAAGAGCGTTTGAGAGAATAATGAACATTAAGGGGATAGATAAGAAAATTTTTCACACATTGTTTTCTTTATCACTCGAAACTGTGTGTCAACAATGGTTCTTTTCCCTTGACAAAGAGAAAACCTCGACTTGGGATGCCATTGTAAATGCTTTCATTGATAGATATAAGTGTAACATTCAAGTTGAAACAGACTATAGACAACTTGAGATCTTAAGACAAAAAGAGAATGAAGGCTTTACTTCTTTCTGTAACAATTGAAAGGAAACTTCCGCCAATATGATAGAAGTTCCTACTGAAAAAGAATCCGTGAGGATGTTCATCAAAAATTTACAAGAAAAGTATTCAAAGCACTTAAAATATCAACACAACTTGAATACTTTCAAGGCCGTCTATGACATAGGCATCGAGATCGAAGATGACCTCGCAAAGCAAAAAGCTACTAACAATAGTAACCACAGTGGCTGGAAAGGAAAGAAGAACGACAATTCTTCTTCTTCCGAAAACGCCCACTCTAGTAACAATGTTAGTACCTTTGATCTCAGTGAAGTCTTAGCCATGGATAACCAAGGATCTAAGAAGCAACTAAGGAAAGACTTCACCCCCATTGGGATGAGCTATGATGCTGCCTTCGATCGACTCCATACTAAGGGATGAGCTATGATCCCGCACCTGAAAAGAGATTGCCTAGTTGGAATCCAGATGCACATTGCAAGTACCATCAAGGTAGGGGTCATACTACTGAGAGCTGTTGGAAGCTAAAGGATGCCATCCAATATTTGATCGACAATAACAAGCTTCCTATACCTCCAATTGGAAAGAAGACCGAGTGATGATAAAACACAAGACACGAAGTGAGCTTCAACGACAAGATTTCGTGACCTCTTTTTTTTCTATTTCTTTTGTTTTATCCCTTCCCCAATAAGTCTAGCATAGACACCTTTTATTTTCCCTTAGATTTACTTTGTAGGTTTTTTTTCTTTTTCCCTTTTAATAAAATGATCATTTCTTCCCTCGCATATGATCAATGCATCGCATTAAAAAAAAAAAAAAAAAAAAAAAAAAAAAAAAAAAAAAAATCCATGCGAACTAAGCACAAGGTACACCCATGATTAGAGGCACCCCTTGTAGCCTATCATATCATCTTCACCCTTTCAAATATACCATCCTTTTTTGATAAACCACTTTGAGCCTCACCTAACGATAAACCTTTGTTTCTTCAACCCACGTCTACCTTGGGATGGGATGGTGTGCAATTTATGCAATTTTTTCAAAAGAACAAAAGCTTAAGTGAATCAAAAGAATTAAAATAGCAAAATAATAAAAGTGTACAAAAGGGCAAGTGTTCCAATTTCTTTGATATGAAAATATGTTTAATAAGAACACATCTCGGATTGCGTTTCTTATCGAGTGCTCGGTACCGTGCCTGAGAAACATGAATGCCAAGTGTGTGATAGACCGCATGATCGGGATTGCCCACACTTATAAAAATAAAATAAATGCAAAAGCAAAAGAGAGAGCCAAATATAAACGAAAAAAAGAAAAGAGAGCTAAAAAAAAGAGTTAAAAGCCTCGAGCATAAAATTATAAAGATTCAAAAGCAAGGTGCACACCTTGGGGGCTTATCGAGGGTCTAGAGCCTTTATCCCCTTCTTCTTCAAACCTTTAGCCTAACCACGTTGCAACCCTTCAAAAGACCTTTTTGAGGTATACACACTTGTGCGAGGTTCGGCTAGAGCTACGTTCGGCCTGATTCCTAACGGATACGTAGGCAACCTCACAAAGGGGTGCGGCCGTAATAAAAATGCACTCATATTCACATTCACACACTTACACCATGATCATATCAAGGGGTCTCTTATGCTCATCCCTATCTACTTATAGCTAGACTTGGGGGCTTGATCCCTACATCATTAGCTTACCTAGCCTAAGAGTCATCATCATTTGATTCTCCTCGAAATAATATATTTTCCATACACTTAGCCGTTGCAGCCTAACCTTAGTGTCACTTTCACACACTGCACAGATACATGACCAAATAGTCCTTCCCCTAGGAACCCTTTGTCGTGAAATCTTAACACAACGTTGAAGCATACTTTGTCATAACAAAATCCCTCATCATTCATCATTGCATCACAAAGTATGAAGTGCTTAGCCTCCGTGCCTAAGTTACCCAAATACTTTCATCATTGAGTCAACAATTGAGATAGCCTAGGATGAATTAATCCTTGCACCTTGAAAGATAGTATCAAACAACATTTGACTAAGCTCATTCAACATGCACCATCAAAAACTTCTTCCTTTTTGTTTCTTTCTTTTTCGGGAGAAAGTCGGTACCCTCCACCAAAAAATGACGGAATTTTTTTGCTTTTTTGCATTTTTTGAGTCGCACGATCACACTATAATGCACACAGAGTCATGAACATTGAGTCATGTGTCAAGCACTTTGAGTCGAGTCATGACAAGTCATATGTGTTGAAGACACATTAAGTCTTAACTAAGCCTTAGGTCAACCCTAAGATAACTAAAAAGATGAGCAAAGTCCTATAGTCTAAAATATAAATGCAGGTACATCCCAGCAAGCAAAAACATTCCCAGATTTTTTCGAAAAACCGCGAATATGACACATGAGATTCTTCCAAGATGAGAGGAGTTTGAGCAAAATTACATGGATCAGTAAATTAGAGATGAAGAGCTTCAATTTACAAAAGATTTGAGCGGATTTGGAAACGACCAAGTTCAGAGTTCGGAGCGAAACCGAGCAACGAACAGCAGCAGCAAGGGCAAAATAGGGAAGACCCGACTCCAGCGCCAGATGACAAGGTTGTCGCTTGGCGACAACATCTGTCGCCTAGCGACAGAAGCAAAGTGCGGCGACACATTTTCCAGCGGGCATTGGTGCGGCGACACAATGTGTGGCCCCCATATTAGATTATGCGGATCTAGTGCAGCAATTTTCGGGTTCCTTGGTACGCCAGTTAGCCCCTATAAGCAATTTAACATGATTAATTAGTCAGCTTGATTACAATCGCAATAAGTGATCGACTTGACAAAAGATCGTCTCACTTAGCTTAAAGCGCCTAAGCATTGGCTCATCGCAAGCACCGAAGTATTGGTTAACAAAGAATTCCTAGGATGGGAGATTTCCACAAATCAATTTGAAGCCTTTAAGAATCTTAGATATGGTTCTTGAGAAGGATTTTCTAAAGATGGAAGGGTCGATTTGAAGATTCAAGATGAAAAAGTCTTCAACAGGGGGAATTTAAGATTAAAGGGTATCTCGCTTAGATTTGAGAAGATAGCACAAGATGGACGGTCTTCGACAGCATTCTCTAAGATTGTGGAGGTTGTCACCAAGATTTGAGAAGAGCGGTTCGTGATAAGGCGGTCTACGACGGCTTTTGCTATGATTGGGAAGGTTGTCACTATGATTTAAGAAACAAGCTCGAGATGTAGCAGCAATGATAGACGACGTTCCCTATGATGTAGACAGCTGTCACAAAACTGAAGATGGCTTCAAGCGAAGTGATCTTCGACGGCTTTCCCTAGGATGTGGAAAGTTGTCAGAAACAAGAGGTGATTTCAAGCGAAGTAATCTTCGATCATGTTCCCTGGCTTGCGGAAGATGGTCACAAAACGGTAGAAGATCGTTTTAAGCGAAGCAATCTTCGATAGTATTCTCTGGCTTGCAGAAGACTATCACAGCAGAAATTGGAGGCAGTTACAGGCGTAGCAGTCTTCAGGCGGTATCCCCTAGCTTGAGGAAGATCGTCAAAACTCTTTGTTCAGAGACGCGTGGACATGTCAAAAGGCTCCATTGTTCAGAGACGATTGAACATCAAAACAGCAAGATGGCATTCCCTAGCTTGTGGAAGGTTGTCACAACAACAATGCAACAACAAAAATCGGTTACCCTAGAGATGTGTGCTCGATGGTGCAAGATACACGTTTCTTAACTCTTTTATCTATTTAACTAACGCTAGTTTGCAGGTATCGGCGTTACAAGAATGATTTAGGATCGCCGAACATTCTGAATCATTCTCCGTCCCTATCGCTACTTTGACTTTTGTTTTCGAAACATAAGTTTCTCCAAACTCGGTCAAAGTGGGGGCTTCTGTAGACAACCATTTGTGTCTCCCCAAAACCAAACCCGGTGATGAATACCTTTCGCGTCGAATCATAATCAAATGAAGTGAAAGTGTGGAAAGTCTAATGTTGTGGTTAGTTTTTATTAAAAATCTTTCTTTCTGTTTTCAAAAACCTGCTCTATTTTATGAAAATAGCCAATCCAGTTTAGTTTGGTCCATGAAAAGGGTCTAATAATGGTGTAGTTGGATTGGGCTTGAAAAGAGATTTCCAATGACATATTATAAGCCCAATTGCGATGAATAATGAGGAAGTTATGGCAAAAATACTAAACTGGGCCTGGTTTGGTTCTTATATGCGGCCCAATGATCTAGAGGAGGGCCTATTATGAATTATCATTCCTATTGATTATAGTCTTCTAGAATCTTCTAGAAGGTTCTTTTGAATCCTAAAGGGATTAGGATTGATAATTATGTTTTATGAGTTTTATTTGGAATAAAAGAAGTGTTTTAAATGAAATTACAATTTTACCCTTCGTACGGATTTTACGACTTGATTTTATCGAAAAATAGATTCCGCGTTGAAAACGCGTGGAAAACCTTCTGCATCGCCAAACGACAGTTTCGTCGCCTGGCGACGAAGCCTGTCGCCTGGCGACGAGCTCTGTCGCTGGCGACAGAAGAGTGTTTTATTCCTTTTCAAACTCTGATTCCTTTCTATCGATTCCGGACTATTTTCTTACAAATAGGGTCCCTGGACCTCCATTTTAGAATCATCAACTTACAATCAACCATCATCTCTCTCTATTCTCTCTCTAAAAGCTAGAAGCTTTCTCTCTCTATTCTCTTTCTAGCCTTCCCTCTAACAAAATTCCACATTCATTAGTTCTAGACACACCTAGCCAAGTTCGAAGTTGTCTTCGCCCTAGACGTGAAAGGTTTTATATTTCAGAGGGTTTGGTCCCAAATCTCTGTTTCAATTATTTAATTTAATTGTTTATTTTAATATTTTCCTTGAAGTTACTAACGCGTGTATTTTGTTATTAGAAAGAGATACGAGGCATCCAAGTAAGTGATTTAATTACTTTCTTTTTCTATAGAAATCATGCTTTAATCATATTAATTCCTAGTATCATGTTTAGGATTAACTAATATTTCGGATATTATTATGATGCTTCCTATTCTTTCCTAGTATCATGTTAGGGCTAAAGCTTTGATCTTTAATGTTTAGTGACATGTTAGGGTTTGTTATTAATCTTGTTAGTATCATGCCTAGGATCTTGCTAATAATATCATGCTTTAACATGATTATTATTGTTATAATTATTATGATTATAATTTTTATGATTATTATGTTGCTTGATGATTATTATTGTTATTGCTTGATCACGCCTTTTATGCATGTTTAAAGGGAATTTGTACTTGTAATCACGCTTAATAAGATAATTAATAATCTTGTTTAGGGCTAATATGATTATAATTCAAGTGATCACTAATAATAGTTTTATTTGTGCATTAATATCCAACTAACATAGATAAACAGGTTTAGGGTTAATCTAATGATTGCATGTTAGTCAGAAAGCGCACATGAATATGACTATAATATAGTAGAGGCCTGTTATTAGGGCAGGTCCTTTCTCTTTTAGATTGGGTTTGTACCTTCATCCCCGAACACCAGTCATGGTTCCAAACCTATTGGAGTTGACGATCTCATGGATCGTTAAGGGGTGTAACCTTCACCCTGTGAACGGTTTACAAGTTCCTAAAACTTGTTGGCGACTCTTTTGCTCTAACTTCCTTCCCTTTGGACGACGCCACCATGCTTAAGTGTATGATTATAGTGGGGTTCAAGTTTGGAATAATGCTTGAAATATTCCCTAGACCCTTGTAGCGTGCTTCGCTCGACCAAATGGAGCTCTTACTTGAGAAAGCTTAAGCCTCGCAAGCGCAACGACCTCCGACGATATCCACCTACAACACGACCCCGACCGGTCTCTTGCTTGGAGGTTAGCCAAGCCAGACCAAAACACTACTCGAGTAATTAATGAGCTTATAGGTTTTCTCTCAAATGGATATGCCTAATTGAGCTCTTACTCAAGTGAGTTTTCCCAATTCCCAAGTGGGATATTTATAGAGAAACTCAAATGAGAAATCCACTCTCCCATCAATGTGGGAGAGTTCGTAAAATCAATTTTCTTATTTTATTTTTAAATCAAAAACAAAAGAAAATAGCTAACAACTAATTAATCAACAAGTGGCATTCTAAGAGGAGAGGTTAGGTAAGGACCACAGGGGGAGGAGGGGACCAAATACTTGATCCCTAAGGCTCTCAAAAATCGGCTCCCTTAAGCCACACGCCCCAATGGGTTGCTGCCATATGGTAGGCCAAGCCTTGGCACCCAAGCAGCCTCACTGGAGCTTGGTGTGCATGGCTGACCTACTACTATACGCGGCAGTGTGGCTGCCTCGGCCCAGCACGCCACGCATTTCTTGCGGGTTGCTGGCCGAGGCCCCTGCGCGCCAGGCTGCTAGCTAGCTAGCACTACTAGCTCAATGCTGCTGCTGCCCCCGCACATGCTAGCATGGCTTGCTAGCCATGTGATGGCAGCCTTGCTAGCAATGGTACGCTAGCTTGCCGTAGCACCAGCCAGCCAGCCTAGGCTCGGCTTGGTGTGCATGCTAGCCACCTTGTTATACTTAATGCCCCTAGCACTCGGTTTGCATTAGATTTTAGGAGTCTCTCATGAAATTGTTTGTCTTATGTTGATGAAGTGTTTTGATAAAAATTTCATGATGAATGATTGAGTACTAAACTTTCGTATGGGCAAGTATGTAGTATGCATTTGAATTCTTTTTTGAAACTCATGATTTTGTTTCTTTTGCTCTATACTAGTCGTACTATCTAATCTTTAGGGTAAATTGAAGTATTGAAACAACAATTTGCATTAAGATTAATTTTTGAAGTTGAACTTGAAAATGGCTCGAATATGTAGCTTGATCTATGGACAAGTTCAATTGCAAACTTAGTTTTCAAAGGAACAAAATGGTTATTGAATCATTGTGATGCTTTTGAAAATTGTAAGGCTCGAGATCTACATAAACCATTTGTAGTTTAGGCGATTCTCGAAAGTAGCTCGAATGGCATGAATATCTCATTTTGTTTATTGTGGATAATGGAGCCCCCATGTGTCGGGTTATGCGCATTCTTGCTATTTCACAAGTCTTGGAGCCCCCAATTTGGGGTAGTTCTAATGTCTCGCTTTTGTTTAGGCCATTCATATCATCATGATGTTGGAATGAGCCTATGTATCCTATGTTTTTGTGTTTTGAGAACATTTTAGGACAATTCCATGGCTAACGCCTTTTAGCTAAAGCCATGTTTAAGGAAGCAAGTTAGTTTTTGCTTGTTTATAAACCCAAAACAATTACGTTTAAGGTTTAGTAATCTTTAACTAATGTCTGAACATTCGTAAAGATCATTATGGTGATATTATTCTCAAAGTTGATTTAAAATATCAAATGATTTCATCGTTCTTATCAATCTTTGATTTTGTTCTTGTAGGTGGTTCGTTTACCATCCCTAAGCCAATATTCGCAGGATGACTAGGCGAGAACAAGTTCGAGTCAAGAAGAAGTTGAATCTTAGTTCGTTCCTTTTGGAAATATTTATGTCTATACATGTATTATCCAAACGGTAATTGAAAATCTGAACATTTATTTATTTGAGAAAATGATACAAAAATTCAGAAAGGAAATTTTAAAGATTATTTTTTTTTAGAATCATGTTATTTCGAACTAGAATTCAAAATTTTGAAGGGGTCCATTAAATTTAATGAAATTTTATTTTGAAAATAAAATAAAGCAACTCTTCTAGTGGGCAAAATACATAATCATAGTATTTTCAAAATTGGACCCAAAATGGAAAAAAAGTCTAGCTCGTAATTGAGTGTGACTTATCTGTCCAAAATTGATGAAGGTAAGTTGGAATTTGCAACTTATTTCAACAAATATATGAAAATGTGAGCAAACTTTCGTATATGTAATCTTGTTACCTCTCCCAATTTTAGTGTTTGTCATCATTATCATACTTTGTTAATCAAAAGTGAAGTTCTTCCAACTAAACAGGTACTGTAGTTTGAAAAATGAATATTTATCAAACTTAGGTTTGATGGAGTGTTAGAATAATGTATAGAATCATTCAAATCACTTTCCAAAATATGGTCTTAATAAAAGTTACAATAGACCTATATTTTTGTAGCCCCCAAGTGTGGACTTAGGTGACTTTCGGAATTCGTATACTAGGGAATGTTTTTCATGTTTATTTGATGCCCCAAGATTTGTATTTTCAACTTGTGGGATTTTGCACACATTTATCATGAATTGTTTGATCAAGTAGGAAGTAATGTTCTTCCTTTTGTCATTTAAAGTTATTAAGATGATTCATAATAAGCTTTGCATGACATTGATGTTGTAACATAATTAGCGAGTTCAAGTTTGCAAATAGAGGGAAGTAGGATGTCCTGGCTTTTTTGAACCCCCAAAAAGCAAAAATTTGTTACCATTTTTGGAGTTTTAGTTTTCCAATGGGAGGGATCATTCCAACTTACCCCCAAAAAAAGAAATGAACAAAAAGACAGATTTGCATAAAAAGGAAGGGAAATCCAACTTTCCCGTAGAAGAATAAAGAAAGAGAATTAGACATGTTTTCGAAAGCAAGGATTATTGACTTAATAGTTGAATCATTTTGATGACTTGGCAGTGAGGTATACGTGTAATAGTGATAACGATCATTTTTCATGTAGCGGTCATGTTTAATCAATGTTCCTCGCGCAGAGAGGATGAAGAAATCCCACGCAGGCGAAAATATTAGTTGCTCATGATAAGTGAGAAGACCAATGCTCAAGAGTTGTAAAAGACATCTAAAGTTGACGTCTAGGCTGTCAATATATCAAATCAATTTACTGTATTAACTCGTTTTCTTTCGAGGCAATGTATATAGAACTTGAATCACCTTGGTAATAAATAGCCCTATTATTACAAGAAAATAAGATGATTGTTTTTTAAAGTGATAGTCATCTCATTTTTCTTGGCAAAATATATGGAAAACATCGAATTTAGATTGATTCGATTGCTTTATTTAAATAGTGTCATCAAGCCAATGGCTATCAAATCATCCAAATCATTTGATATTTTTTTTTAAATGTGATTTTGTAATCTTTACTCAACACTTCTTGCATTTTATGTATGGATATGACAACTCAATAGTAGGTCCATATGTGCAAAGGCCTAAGGTTGGCCATATTTTCATGGAATAATGATTTTGGTACATGGTTATGGTCTACCTCAAGGAGGGCCTTTCCAAGGTTGTAACGTGGCTAAGCTTGGGGTTATGAAGAATGGACAGGCTCAAGTATACTCCCATAATCCCTTACTTTAGGTGCTTCTCAAATTAAAACCTTTCTACTTTGTGTGACAACTCCTACATTAGGTGCCTTTTCCTTGTCTTCTCTCTCTCTCTCTCTCTCTCTCTCTCTTTTTGACAAGTTCGGTTTTGGGTTTAGAACGATTTTTTTTTCTTTTGCATTGGATCTTTCCTTTTGGGTTTAGACTAACTTTGTGTCCTCCTCTTATGTTTTGTTCCCCCAAAATTTTCAATTATATCTCTTTGCACCATTCCCATCCCAAGGTTTGGAATAATGTAGGTTGAATAACTAAGGCTCAATTGACGAGGCTCAAAAGGGCTGCCAAAAGATGGATTTTCTCTAAAGTTAAGAACATGGGATTATCTTTGTGGAGTTTCAAGTTTCCTCCTATGTTGGTGTAATCATCATATCCTTTCTTTGTGGGCCAAAGATGGGCCTCTTTTCATTTGATAAATTTAGTAAGCCAAAGCTCATCAAGATTCTTAAAGTGTTGAGTATGTATGCCTTTTTGATATTGTATGTTTGTATGTATATGTTTCATTTAATTTGAGTTAATAACAATAAAGAGATTGAAAAAGAGAACAAGATTGACGTACTTGAAAATATAATTTTTTATTCATTAATTAATGAGAGTACAAAATAAATAGATTCGACATCATGAATCTCTTAGTTTATCATAAAGAAAAGACAAAAGGAAAGAAACAAAACAAGACCTAGGGTGCTACATCTTGAATTGTTGACAACTTCTTGAGCTTGCGTCTTCGAGCTTTGTCCGTTTCCAACGTAGGTGAAATCCTCTCAACCAAGGTATTGTAAATGGCACTTGTACAGTGGAGACATATTTTCTATGAACTTTGGGACAATTTCATGATCCGGAGGTCTTTGTGAAAGAAGAGCAACCTTTGATCGCCACCTGAAAAAAGAAGTCAATGAAGCCTTCTTCTTCCCCTTAATTAAGCAATTCAAGATCGCGCAAGGTAGTTGTGAGCTCGATGTTATCTCCATATTGGGTTAAAAACGCTTTTACAACGTCACTCTAAGTGGAAGTTTGTTTTGCATCAAGGTTATAAAACCATGATCTAGCAGTTGGGTCTAATAAAAGAGGAAAAGTACATGCATATAGACATTGCTCAACCCCTTTCAATGCCATAATTCCAATAAAGCTCATTGAGTGAGTCCTAGGATTGTCCGTAACCTTAAAGGTTGGTAAATCCGTAGTAAAGAACTTTTCTGGGAGATTCTTGCCACTAGGTTGTGGTGCAAGCTCATAATTGAAGTACTTAGTCCCTAAGCTAGCTCGAAGAACAAGTTTCTCCAAGGCATCTAGTCTTTCAGCTCTTGCTTTTTCTTGAAGAATGTTTTCTTTTTCTTTCTCTGCTTTCATTTTAGCCTTTTCTGCTTTTTTATGAGCCTTTAATTGGGCTTCTTCTTCTCGTAGGGCCTTTAGGTTTTGGATTTCCTGTATAAGTTTCTCCAATGCTGCTTTGTCACCCATGATTGGACTAGTACGCGAATGTGGAATATGACCTAGTAATGTGTATCATGAGAAATTGAGCGCGTTCACTTAAACCTTTTCTGCCAAACATTCAAACAATGAATCAAAGTCAAAATGTTTTTTTTAATCCTTGTAATACGAATTCATTATAAGCAAGTTTGTTGATAAAAAAAATGTCAAAAAATTCACGAAAATCATTAATGGAATGCCATGATTTGTGTTGACTTCAACAAGGTAATCATCTAAGGATTTTACTTGAAGTGAATTGTTTTCGAAAAAAAGAGAGAAAGAAAAGGAAAGTTAGATTGACATGTTCATCAAATTTGTAGAAATATTAGTCAACCTTATTACACTCCTTAAAATGATCAATATACTAGAAATATGGTATATGTTGATCATTTAGATTACAATAGAGATCTTTATCGCTCTTTATTTTTTATTATGATTCTCATATTACTCATCTCTAAAGGATAATATATTACTATTTACTTAAAAAAAATGATGGCATCCGAATATAAAATCCAAGAAATAATTAAATCATTTTCTCGGTTTTATATTCATTATTTTCTCTCTCTTTTATTTTGGGAATAATAATTTTTTTTGTATCATACTCTTTTTTTTTCAGAACGATTTTTTTTAAAAAAAAATTCGTTCTATTTCTCTCTTTTTTTCGTGTGAGGCAATCATCCCAAGTAAGGTTCTCGGGATTTTCTTTTTAAACCATAGAAGAGGTAAATAAATTATACTCTTAAATCAAGGTTGATCAATTACAACTAAAAAAAAAGATTAACACAAAAATAGGCATGTCATTAGTTTGATTACAACGTACGTAAACGAATCATCATAATCGAAAATAATATCGTGCGCAATTTTTTGTCTTACGCTAAGGTGGAAAGTGCAATTGCAAGAGTAGCATCTGCCACATGCGATTTATTTTTTTTTTTCACGAAAACGCAAAAGGAACGATAAAAAAAAAACATATTTTTGGATTTTTTTGAAAAAAGAAAAAAAGACGATTAAAGTAAAAGTTCCTAGGTTAGACAACTTTGTTAGCCAAAGAGATATTTTTAGCACCTACTTAACGATTAACCTTGAAGCGGTAATATCGTTTTCTCCGTATAACATTTCTCGTAACGAGTCAAAGTCAATGTTGAACAGTGGGCGCGCGCAAGACACAGAGTTGCGCGGAAGGGCCGCGTGCAACTTCTGAACATGCGCTTGGAGGGCGCGCGCAACTTTGACAGTTGTGCGTGCCACCTGGTAGGTTCGACTTTTTTTTTTTTTTTTTTGTGAACCACTTTTTTTCGAATTTTTTAAATATCTCTAGGTAACAAGTTGGAATTAATTAGATTAGACACAAAGCATACAATAAGCATATATTCATGTAGTCACATAAGCACATAAAAGGAACCGTCAAAGCTTACAATGCCATTCTATGGTCAAGGCTTGGGTTTCCAAAGGTACCATATCTTAAGTGACAATGCATGAATAAATCACTCAACGTGTTGACCCATGACATAGCCCTCCCAACATTTTGTTGGCGATATGGGTGGGATGATTGTTATTGATTTAGGGATTGAAGCCTGGTGTTGGCAACCCCTAGTCAATGAGCCGATTCTCAATGGTTAAAGTGTGCTATGATTATGCATGATGCAAGGTTGCTTGTTTGGCTTTTACTTTTGTGAAAAAGGAAGATATTCTGCGTTCAAGTCTCACTCTCTAACTAGAGATTATCCAATTTAGCCATCCTTACAACCCATAGGTAACCTAGTGTTGGAAACCTTGGACCATAACTAAGAACTAATCTTGTAACCTCTAAGTCCCTAGTGGAGTCGCCACTTTAAGGAGGGTGTGCCCATCGTAGGGGATCCTTCTCCTTAAATGCCCATGGCCCTTTAAAAGCCTAGGACTTTACACTTGTTAGGGTGTATTAGGATTTGAATTCCTGACTGTTTAGGGGACCTTGAATTAGAGTTGATCCTATCATTACGCTTTTTTGTAAGAAACAAGTAAGGAGTCGCCAATGAGTTTTAGGAAAACTCATAAACCTCATTCATGCCTTTCTCCCAAGTAGAGTTCGTTCAAGGGATATTTAGCACAAATCGTAAGTTTACCCATGCCAAAATTGGTCTACGTGTACCAGAAATGAGTTCGGGAGCGAGGGTACTAAGATAACGTTCCGTTTAGGGGGAATCTCTATCCTAGCCCTAGTGCGGCCTCTACTAGCTCTTCTTTTTTTACAATTTCATCACCAAACAATATATGTAACGTGATACCTAAAAACTAAGTTAGTTGAATTTATTTACACACGTCAACCACGTAGGAATTACATTGCAAAAGTCGTTATTATTATTTAATTAATATTCGTGAAAAGAATAATAAATAAACAAGATTTGCCTTGACTTATGTGGTCAATCAACAATTAATTATTCAATTCTATTCTTGTTTAACGCAAGATACTTGTGGAATTTAAATAAAAGTTTGTTTAAAGTGATCAAACAACACTAATTAATTGATTAAAAGTTATTTAAACAAGAAAATAAAGGTGATTGATCTAAGTGCTCGTGAATTTACCACTTTTCCTTGCTAGATCTTCGTTTAGAACACTTATGGACTTTTTCTTGTTCGAGAACCTCCACCGTAGTAACAAGTATTGAGGGGGTGAGCGTTTAGGACAAGAGGGTTGGTAGTACACAAGTTTCACAAAGTTTCTGCCAGAGTTTTAGGTTAATTTCTATCCGTTTAAGCCACATATTAAGCCTCTATTTAAAGGGAATGGATACGTTTAGGGTTTTGAGTGTTCTGCCGCAGCAGGTGTCGTGCACATCTGAATGGGTTGCGCGTGACAACCCCAGCGTAAGTTATTTATATGCGCTGCTACAGGCAGCGCAACTGAATGTCTTGCGCGCGGTATTATGGTAAGATTCGATTTTATATTTTTATGAAATTCTGAATCTTCCGTAAGCGCATCACTAGAGGTTGCGATGTGCGTCACGCGCAACCTTATAAGTTGCGCGCGCCAGACCAGCGCGACCCATTGAGATGCGCGCGGATTTCTCTGCGGCAGGATTGATTTTAACCTAGGTGCCTCTAAATCCATTATAATTAGGTTTTAACCTCAGGCTTAAGCCTAATTATGATCGGGCTTAGTTAATTTGGACCTTAATTCATTTTGTTTTGGGTTAGGCTAGTCATTTTTGCATTCTTGTGACTTAATCAGTTGTCCATAAGCATTTTTCACGTTGATCCAACACAAAGATGGTTTTATTTATCGTCATAGCACTTCATGTCGGGACAAGACGGAAAAAGTGCATGTCTACACAAATCCGGAAAATTCCTACAAAACAAATGCCAACTCTACAAAACACTCGAAACCACACATTAGTACTAAAAGTAGCTCTGAAGAGCTCAAATATGCATATAAACGACCGTGGGACGGGGGATAAAATAGCATATAAAACTCATATATCAAACTCCCCCAAGCCAAACCCTTGCTTGTCCCTAAGCAAGGCAATGAATCAAAATAAACCATAACTTCACCCTAGATCATATCCAAAATCCATAATGTAACTAAAAGCCAATCCAACAAACGTGCATCATAATCAATCTTTCAAATCCATCCAATTACCTATCCTTCCTAACAATTGTCAAAAAGAGCAAACCACAAGAGCATATAGAAGTCAAGACTAGTGCTCACACACTCGACTCTCATTTATGTGGCGAGTAAAAGATGTACTCGATCTCTCTCCAACCAACCCCTTTAATGTGAACAATGCCCTCCCAAACTCACAACACTTGTGTGTTTAAAGAGATAAGCACTCAACCTAGATAGTTGACTCGGAATATATCAAGTCATCCTTCGCATTGATAAACAACTACTTTCACATTTGCACAATTCTATGAACAAAGGTCGGAAGGTCTTTAAAGCTTGTAATGTAAGGCTAGGGTTAAGGGTAGGAAATATTTGGGAAAAATGTAAGAGCAAAGACATGCTTAAGGGAGCCAAATCCTAATAAAACCAAGGTAAAAAATAAATAATGACCAATCATCTACAACATAACTCAACTCTACAAAGATCACCAAACAGCCAAATCAATATTACACAAATTCACCATCACTTACAACTTCACTCATAAAAATATGATATTGTAGAACTTGAGTGAATAAACAAACTTTGAACTGTATTTTTTTCTTTTTGAATTCTTCTCTTTTTTTTTCTTTCTTTTCTTTTGAGCAACCTTCAACTAGATAGGCTTGTAATGTGGCTAAATAAACAATAAAAGGGCATAAGCAACAACATGGGTAGCAAGAAGGGAACAAATGTATCTAATTTCGTCTGAAGGCTACCTAAAAGAACAAATGCCTTCGTCCTCCTCATTGTGCATAATAGTGAATCATATAAACATTAATCATATAGTTGCAAACCAATACTCAAATTCATTGATATACCAGGAACTAACACTCATTCCTAACCAAATCAACTAGTCAAGCACTATATTCACAAGTAGTTGGACAAAATTGACGCATCTTAAGGTTCCAAGGCAATCAAACATCAAATCATGACCAACTAATCCACTATGTTCGTCATCAATAACCAAGAGTCAAAACAATTTTTTTTTAAGGGCACAAGGAAACATGATTTATTATTCATTAGATAGTATTTTTGGATTTTTTTTTTCAAACCAATAAAATCTATACTAGAAAGCAATAAATATATACTAAACACACCAAAAATAAAGAAAAGAGAAGAAGAGGAAAGATACCATACCTCAATCTAGAAACTCCCCTAAGCCAAAATCAGACAATGTCCTCATTGACTCGAGAATTAGCCCACCACGGCTAAGCGTCACCTGGTATTAGGAAGTGAAAAGGTATGGATGGAAAGGATAAAAAGAAGGAAAAAAAAGAAAAAGAAAAGAGTAAAGAGAAAAGAGAAAAGAGAAAAACTAAAAACCGGGGGGGGGGAAGAGGAAGGCGCACCGGATCGGGCGGCCTTTCGCCCGATCGGGCGATTTTGAGGCCACACTCCTTCTTGTATACAGACCCCTTCTTGCGCCCGGTCGGGCGAATTTGAGGCCACACTCCTTCTTCCTCTCGCGCCCGATCGGGCGTGACGTCGCCCAGTCGGGCAGAGTCTCCGTGGTTTGAACTGACGGTTCTTTATTACTGCTTGCAAGAGACACCACTTTGGCCTTAATTTACCTTGGTTCTTCACTTGACTTAGCTATTGTCACTCGATCAGGTAGGACTCTCCTTAAGGGCTCAGTTCTTGCAACCTTCTCACTTTTCTCCACTTTCTCATCTTTCAAAACCAATATCTTCACAATATAGAGCTCTTTCTATTGCATCCACTTCATCTTTCCAAATACTAGATGTTCCTGCGGAAGATGCAACACAAGATACTGCCTCCAATTAAGGGATCTTTAGCAAGAGCTTGGTTAGAAAAAGTATCAACCACATCAATACTAAAAAAACTTTTCCTCTAACATCCCCTTAGGGAAATTATTGCGATTAAAAGTAATATTATCATCCCCTACTGATAGTGTCAGTTTGCCACTTTTCACATCTATAATTGCCCCTGCAATATGAAGGAAAGGTCCCCAAAATAATTTGAGTTTGTAGATCTTCCTCATATCAAGAACAACAAAATCAACAGGTATATAAAATTTACCTACTCTAACAGGAATATCCTCTAAAACACCTAAGGGGTATTTAAAACAACGGTCAGCCAATTGCAGAGTAATATTGGTAGCTTTTAATTTACCCATATTAAGCTTAGAGCACATAGACGACGGCATAACACTAACACTAGCACCCAAATCACATAATGCTTTATCAATCATAAGATTACCAATATGACAAGGGATAGAAAAACTACCCGGATCTTTTAGTTTAGGTGGAGATTTATTTTGTAGTACGGCACTACATTCTGCAATAAAAGCGGCCGTCTCTACCTCACTAATAGATCTTTTCCTAGTCAAAATTTCTTTCATTAATTTAGCATACTGTAGGGAATATTTCAAGCATTACCCAAACTTGAACCCCACTGTGATCATACACTTAAGCATGGTGGCGTCCAAAAGGAAAGAAAAGAGAGCAAAAGAGTCTCCAACAAGTTTTAGGAACTTGTAAACCGTTCACAGGGTGAAAGTTACACCCCTTAACGATCCATGAGATCATCAACTCCAAAAGGTCTTGAACCAAATAGGGTTCGGGGATGAGGGTACGAATCCAATCTACAAAAGAAAGAACTCGCCCTATAAAATAGGTCTCTACTTTATTCTACTCGTATTCATGTGCGCTTTTTGACTAACATGCAAACAATAGATTAACCCTAAACCTGTTTATCTATGTTGGTTGAATTAAATGCACATGCAAAACTATTATTGGCGATCACTTGAATTATAATCATATTAACCCAAACAAGATTATTAATTATCTTATTAAGCGTGATTATAAGTACAAATTCCCTTTAAACATGCATAAAAGGCGTGATCAAGCAATAATAAATATTTAATATAATATCAAGTAACATAATAATTATAAATCATAATAATTATAAAAATAATCATGTTAAAGCATAATATTATTAGCAAAATCCTAGGCATGATACTAACAAGATTAATAACAAATCCTAGCATGTCACTAAGCAATAAAGATCAAAGGTTTGGCTCTAACATGATACTAACATGATATTAGAAAAGAGTAAAAGGCACCCTAAACATGCTACTATAAAGCAATAATAACATCCTAACATGATACTAGGAACTAAACAAATTTAAACATGCTTTCTACAAGAATAGAGCAATAAGATTACATACTTTGATGCCTCGTACCTCTTTCTAATAACAAAATACACGCGTTAGTAACTTCAAGGAAAATATAAAATCAAACAATTAAATCAAATAATTGAAATAGAGGTTGGGACCTAACCCTCAGAAATTATAACCTTTCACGTCTAGGGCGAAGGCAACTTCGAACTTGTGTATGCGAAATTATGTTTGTGAAAAGCTAGAGAGATGAGAGCTTAGAGAGAATTTAGAGAAGAGATTGATTGTTGATTGTAGATTGTAAATTCTCTAAAAACGGAGGTTCAGGACCCTATTTATAAGAAAACAGTCCGAAAATAGGTAGAATTTGATAAGGAATAAAACTCCACGCTGTCGCCGCAAAACCAAACTTATCGCTTGGCGACAAGCTCTGTCGCGTGGCGACAGCCTAGATTCCTACGCGCTTTCAAACACGGAGTCCACTTATCAATCAAAATCAACTTGTAAAGTCCGTACTGAAAACTGAAATCGTACTTTTCATAAAATAATATTTTATTCCAAGTAAAACTCATCAAAATATAATTATTAATTCTAATTTTATTAGGACTTAAGAGAACCTTCTAGAGAATTTTAGAAGACTATAATTAATTCTAATAACTTTAGGAATAATAATTAACATTGGGCCTTCCCCTAGATCATTGGGCCGCATGTAAAGATCAACCAGGCCCAGTTTAGTATTTTGGCCATAACTTCCTCATTATTCATCGGAATTGGGCTTATAATATATCGTTGGAAAGATCTTTGCAAGCCCCATCCAACTACACTATTATTGACCCTTGTCGTGGACCAAAATAAACTAGATTGGCTATTTTCATAAAATAGAGTTGTTTTTCGAAAAACAGAAAGAAAGAATTTTTAATAAAAACTAACCGCAACACCTGACCTTTTCACACTTTCACTTTATTCGATTATCATTCGACGCAAAAGGTATTCATCACTGGGTTTGGTTTTGGGGAGACACAAATGGGTGTCTACACATACGCAGGAATTTGTGTAATTAGCTCGGTGAAAGGAACTGTTACCTGCAAATTTTTCACCATCTCCAAGAATTTACCAAATTGCTTATCCAACTTACTCTTTAAGTGTCTATTAGGGAATGGAAGTTTGATAACTGGCTTTGGTGCATCTCCGCCCTTGTCTTGAGTTGCAACCTTCTCTGGAGTTGTACCCTAAAATGTATCATCAGAATTGTTAGTACTATCCTAGAGCCCTGCAGGATTAGTAACATTAGCACTTGGCACAACGGAATCAGGATTAGCAATTATTGTTGTAACAGGGCCATCATAGTGTGAACCACTCCTCGGAGTAATTGCATAAGCTTGATCCGTAGGTTGTTCTAGCTGCGATGGTAGGGCTCCCTGCTAACGAGTTTGTAGAGCAGAGACAGTTGCGTAATTTGATTATCCACGATTTTATTATGGGCTAAGATCGAATCTATTTGAGCATCTCTACTCTCCATGTGATTTTTCATATTTACTAACATTCCTCTAATTTCTGACAAGGCAGGGTTAGTATATGGAGGAGGAGTTTGTGATTGGGGTTTCTGGCAAGAGTTGGGGTGGTAATATTTCTGCTGCGGTGGTGGTGCTTGTTGTGGTTGTTGTGGAGGTGGAGGATTTTATGTGTTCGTGCTCCGGTAAGAAAGATATGGGTGGTTATGGAGCCCATGATTATAGGTGTTGGAGTATTGGTCATTTTGCCTATAGGCTTGAAAAGCATTCACTTGTTCCATAGAACTCCTACAATCTTGTGCCCAATGACCTACAATTCCATAGTTTTCACAAAAAGCTTCATTAGTATTATTAACAGTAGAAACATTAGCTATAGAATTAGGAATAGTTGTACTAAGATTATCTAATTTCTGGCTAATAGAAGTTAATTGAGCTTGCAAAAAGGATACTGAATCGATACTATGTTTGCCTTTGTTTGCAAAGCCCTCTAGGATTCCCGTATTGGGAATTGTGAATCGCCATCTCTTCGATAACCTGACCTGCATCGATCATCTACATTTAAATTCATAAATCTACCATTAGCTGCAAAATCTAAAATTGTTCTAGATGAATTTCCAATCCCATTGTAAAAGGCTTGGATTAACTGCCATTGTGCTAGATTATGGTGGAACACTCTCTCTGCAACTCCTTGAATCTTTCCCAAGCCTCATATAAAGTTTCGTCTGGCTCTTGGTCAAAGTTTTGAATTGCACTCCTCAATAAAGATGTCCTCTCTGCAGGGTAATATTTATTATAGAAATTCAAAGCAAAAGTCTCACAGATAGTAATACCAAGTGCAGTTCTATTCAATCCATTATACCACAATTTAGCTTTACCACACAAAAAAAGGGAAAGAGAATCTCCCTGATTTGGTTTTGCATGACCCCAGCTTGCCTAATGGTATTGCAATATTAATAGAAATCTGCAATGTGAAGATTTGGGTCTTCACCCTTAACTCCACAGGATTTCTTTATTTCAATCATCGTGATAAACTAGGGTTTGATCTTGAATTGTACTCCCTCAAGATCCGGAGTAGGAGCAAGATGAGGAAAATTAGTCAGAGATGGCTGCGAATAATCGCTGAGCTTACGAGGTGGAATAATCTGAGTTACCAGAATCATATGGAGGGTCCCTAGGAATATCACCCCCTGAACCTACCAGTGTTTGAGTGTAAAGATTCTTTTGTCTATGAAAAGAGCGCTCGATCCCAGGATCGAATGGGATATAACCTGATCTGGAACACCTGGGCATAAACAAAGAACTAGACGTTAAATATGAGAACTGTCCCAAAGAACTTACGTTTTCTGGGACGAAAGAGAATAATCTAGACTACAAAAACAATCAGAAATAAAAATAAAATCGTTTCCCCGGCAACGGCGCCAATTTTGATAGGCTAAAGTCATATCACCTAATCAAAAGAATAACCTAAAACCACTAACTAATAATAGGGGTGTTCAAAAAAAAAACCCAACCCGATTGTCCCGTCTCGATTACCTGATGACCCGCAAAAAACCCGATGGGAAATTAGGATTTTTTTCTGTTTTTGGCGGGTCGGTTACCCGTCCTGCTAAAATAACAGTTTCATGCACCGGGACATGGGACATGTTGTGCTAATATCGGGTACCCGAATACCCGGTTAAAAAATAAATTTATAAAAAAAAACTAAACAACAACAACAAACCGTCACTTACTTTGTATTCCCCAGCCCGACCCACTAAATCTTATCCTCTTAGGGTTTATTTTTCTCACTCCAAAAAAAAAAAAAAAACCTAATATTCAGTCAGTCTTCTTCTCTCTTGCGCCCCATCTTTTCCCTTAAAAAAATCACCTCACTCAATTCCTCAAGCTTCATTCGATTGATTTCATCCTCACAATTCACTCGATCTTAGGTTAGTTTAATTTGTAGTATATTCGTGTTATTTTTTTTGTAATTTTTGTTCATTATAATTATTTTCTTTAACATCAATTGGTAGATCTAAATTTGTTGTAATTATTGTTCATTATAATTTGTTCTGTTGTTGATTATGGATGAGTATTATTTGCAATTTTTCATAGGCTATTGAATATTGATTGTTAATGAGTTGTTGATGGTAGTATTTTCGTTTGACTTTTTTTAACTTCCTGCTTTCATTAATATGGAGTATTATTCAGTTTATGTTTTTTTTTTTATTTTTTTTTTCTGATTTCGTTTTTTCATTCTTTTTTTTTTCTGTTTGAGTTTTTTATGCTGTTTGAGTTTTTTTATTATTGTTGATATTTTTTTTTCTGTTTGATTTTTTTATTCTCTTTTCATTTTTTATGCTGTTTGAATTCTTTTTATTCTGTTTTTTTTCTAATTTCTGTTTATGTTTTCTATTCTATGGAAGAAGAAATTGATTTTATAACTTTATATATTACTTTATTTTACTACTTTGCAATATATAATATAATTATGTGATTGTAGACACCTAAAAATGTCTCCCCAAAACCAAATCCGATGATGAACAACCTTTCACTACCATTATTGGTCGAGTTGAGTATTTAATTTTGGAGTGCTTAAATCCATATTCAATCCCAATACATTTCATAAACTAACCCAATTCCTAGCCCATTTTCCAAACCATAACTTATTTTCCTCTTTTCGTGCCTTTAAACCCTTATTTTCCTCTTTTCGTGCCTTTAAACCCAAAATAATTCATTTCGTGTCCCTTAAAATCATTCATTTTGTGTCCTTTTTATAAAAACGTTTAGACCACTTTATTTTGGTCCATAATCTGGATTCAATTATTAAACATTTGGATAAGGTTTGAAAAGAGCTTTCCAACGATATATTATAAAGCCCAAATCCGAGTTATAACGAATAAGTTATGGCAAAAAATACTAAACTGAGTCTAAACCGAACCTAGACCCACCTTAGCTACGACCTAATGATCATGTGGAGGGTCCAAAGGATTTAATCCCATACCTAAACCAATTAGGATTAATTGGAAGCTTCTATAAGTTTATAAAAGATCTTAATTATCCTTTATGAAAAGCTAAGATTAAAGAGTTTGAAATTGAATAAAACACCTCATTTATAAAGTCCTAATTCTATTCGAATTGAAAGACGTTCAAAGATAGTCATATATGATTTTCGTGCCACATATTTTTTATCAAAATATTAAATGGTTGGATAGATCTTGAAATTATCTTTTCAATGATATAATATAATATTAATTCCGAGCTATAACGAAAAACATATAAAAGAAATACGAAATACTATTCAAAACTGACACCGTCCCACTATTTCCGCCATATCTTTTATTTTACAAACTATTTTTATCTAATTATAATTGGGTTAGAAAGTAGACTTCAAGATCTTTCCAACGACATATTATTTATTTTATTCTGATTTCTGGATCAAAAGATATGATAAAAACAATAACCGCAAAAACTGCTGCCTATCGCAAGAGTTTTATTCCGATTTGAATACGGATCTTTTCTTGATTTTTCGACCCTTCTTTTTTCTTTATAAATAGAATTCATATCACCCCTTTTTCAATCATCAACAAGCTTGATCAAAAAATCATTCTATTCTCCCTCTTTAGCGTAAACACTAGCCTCCCTATTCTTCTATAATACTTCCCCTAAGCACTCCAAGGAGTACATACAATACCCGAAGTTCTATACTTAAACCAAGGCATGAAAGGTATAATTAACTGAGGGTTTGGACCAAATCAACTCTAATTTTTATTTAATTTAATTTTTTCAATTTGATTTATATATTTATTGAAGTTACTAACAGTTTATTCATGATGTAGCAATTTAAGGAAACGCGGAAAGTGAGTAATTAATCACTTAATTACTCTTATTTTTATTCTTGTTGCTAGTATCATGATTGGGTTTATTTATGATTTGATTTAACTAACAATATTATGGTTAAATTGCTTCCAATATTAATGTTTATTCTGTTGTTATTATGATCACCATATTGTATGTTTAAAGGGAATATGTAATTGAAAATCACGCCTAATAAGATAATTTGGACAACCGGTTTAGGTTCCTTTAATCTTGTTATTAATCGAAGTGATCACGATATTATAGAATCATATGTGTGCATTAATATTTAACAAATTTAGCGTAATAATAGTTTGGAGCAAATTGAATATTTTGTTTGTATGCCTTTGAGATCGCAGGAATCACTTTTCGCTATAAGAATCGAGTAGAGGCCAATACGGGCGAATATGACTCCATGACTCACTTCGTACCATCATCCCCGATCCTCTTTTCGTGGTTCCAAACCATATGGAGTTAGTAATCTCATGGATTATGAATGGGGTGTAACCTTCACGGGTCAATCGTTGTTGCCTTTCGTTGTCCCTTTTATCATGGTTGCCTTTTATGATCCGTGAACGGTTTACAAGTTCCCTAAAAACTTGTTGGCGGCTCCCTACTTTCCTTGTCCCTAATTGTATTATGTCAATTCCCACTTCCTATGAGTGCCAAGCATATTCACACATGCTTAAACGTAGTCGCACTTCGAACGACGCCTACAATTTGGCGACTCCACTAGGGAGGATTCTTGGTTATTTATCGATTTGAGTGATCGGTATTTGATTGAGATGGGTGGATGAGACTTGAAAGATTCTTGAATTGTATTCCTCCGATTTATTTGGCATTACACATATGCATATGCATTTTAGCTTACCTATTTTGCCACAATATTACGTTCTACGTATGTAGCTGGCCCGGGGGATTTAAGCTCTATCAACCTGAAAATGTTCATGACAATAAGGGTTCATCCGAGTTTCTAAATCCATCCAAACCATGGAGTCGAGTTCTATTTCATCACAAACTTGCGGAGCCGCCCGTTGGCATACACCCTCAAGGGAGGCTGCCTTGCTACCGCGTCCAAACTCTTAACCATGGTACCCTTTGACACCCAAATAAGCTTGACCATAGTGGAACATAGATCTTGACTTTAGGTTGTGAACTTCATTACATCATTTGTGACAATGTGCTTATGTGTGCATATTTTTATTTTTTTATTTTTTTCTTCTCTTTTTTTCTTATCTAACCCTCCTTTTTTATTAGAGTCGAGTCATAGTTTTTTCTTTAATTTTGAGTCAATCCGGATTTTTATTCCCGTATCCTGCATAAGAGTCAACTTGTTTTGGTCATAGCCAGAGTTCTAGAAAGAGTTACGTGTAGTTAAACCTATGGATTTGTAGCCCCGAGTTTTACATTTCATTTGGCGTTGGTTTCGTCCCAACCAGAGTCACAGATCAAAATTTATAACCGATATACTACAGCCTGTCCAGTTTAGATGTCTTTTTAGCGTCAACTTTTTTTTTTATATCTTTTCGTGTCAAGCTAGTCTTAACCAAGTCCTTTAATCCGTGTCAACTCGTATAACATAGGATTATAGATTTTTATTTTTATTTATTTATTTATTTATACCTATGAGTCCTAACTCTTCTAGAATTCTAGTCCTCTTCCTAGTTTCTTGTGATTTTTGTGCTAACCTTAACATGTGTTCTTTGTCTTTGATTGTGGTTGATCTTATTATGACTAACGATTGCCAATTGACCGTTTTCACCTAGTAAATAGCATAAACATTAAAATTGGACAAAATTAATCAAGTTAGTTTGTCTTTTTATTCTTCCGTGCTATTTTTGGTCCTTGCCTCAGTCGTTTTTGTACCGTTTACATGTCTAGCCATACGATCATACCACGAGTCTTATAAACTCACCGAATCACATTTGTTGAGTAGTTGCACACACTTTGTCCGATCTCCATGTCATGCACCATATTATTTATGATCATATATTGGAACCATGCATGCGTCATTTTCCGTCGTAATAGGAATGAGTGGAGTATTTCCCATCAGTTTTCAAAATTGTTTCATACACTCTTCCTTTCCAATCCGAGTATTGAGTGAATGCATTAAGTGAGTTCATCCTTACACAATACTTGAGTCTAAAATCACTAGGCAATAGTTGGAAGAATAAGGGGAACGTCACTCCTTCCTTCTTTCCTTCCAATCAAAGCATCAACAACAACAAACTTTTTTCCTCAACAGGCGTCAAGAAGTAACTCATAAAAAGTCACGAAGACAAAGGACGATGCAAGCTTCTCACCAAGATTTCATGTAAACTTCTTCTTTTGTTTCAAACCCTTCCCCCTAAAATTCTAGCATAGGTTCTCCTTATCCATGTGTCTATGTGTCATGTTTCTTACCTTCTTCATAAATGAGCATCTCTTTCTTACATTCGATCATGTGATTAGCAAAAAAAAAAAAAAAATCGCCGAACCGAACACAAGATATACCAATGATTTGAGGCACATTTGCAACCCATTATTTCCCATTAACCATTCAATCACATATCCATTCATTCGTCAACCACTTTGAGCCTCGTCTAACGATTGACCTTATTTATTCAGCCCACATTCACCTAACCCTGGGATGGGAAAGTGTGAAATTTGTGTAACATTCAAAAAGCAAGTAAAAAAAAAAAAAGCAAAGCAACAATAAAACAATGTCTAAGGGCAAGTGTTCCAATGTCTTTGATATGAACACGTCTCAAATTGCGTCTTTCATCGAGTGCTTGGTACCGTGCCTAAGAAACATGAATGCTAAGTGAGTGATGGACCGCATGATATGGGATTTCCCACATTCATTCAAAATAATGAAAAAAAAAAATCAAAGCAAAAAAAACTGTTGAAAATAAACTTGCAAAATCCAAAATTTTCAATTTCACAATTACACATCTTGGGGATTCTCTCAGTTCTTGAGCCATTTGCCCTTTTCTTCATTAAACCATCAACTTAACCACATTACAACCCTTGAAAGACCTCTGTGAGGCATACATACACTTGTGCAAAGTCCGGTAAGAGCTACGTTCGGCCTAATTCCTAACGGATACGTAGGCAACCTCAGATTGAGGTGCGGCCACATTCATATGCATGGTCGAGTCAAAGAATATTCAATGCTAATCCCTATGACCCTATCCATCTAGAGCTAGACTTAGGGGTTTGAACCCACATCATTTAGCCTACCCAGCCTAAAATTCACCATCTTGACTTTTCTCACATCTATTTCCATCACCTTGTAGCCAGCCTTAGTATAACTTTCACACACTTCTTTCACACATACAAAGCAATATCATTCTTTCCTTAGGAACCGTTTATCATGAAATCTTGTTCCCCTACCACGCATGCTTCATCATCTTTCAAGACATCATTCATTAAAAGAAACATTGTTTACTTGCTTAGCTTCCTGAACTGAGCAATATTCATTGTTTCAAGCATCACATAATGTGCTTAGCAACATTTATATATCAATTATATGTTATCATACAAAGCATATCGTGCTTAGCTCCTTGACCTAAGTTACGTTCATTATGAAATACCCAGTAATTACTTCATCTATATACGTGCTTAGCTTCCAGACCTAAGTGACGTTCAAGATCGTTTCTTTACACCATATATGATGCTTAGCTCCATGACCTAAGTTTATTCATCTATCGTGTCACATGATGTTATTGTCCTTAGCCCCCTGGCCTAAGAACATGCATCATGCATACATTACTTTCAAGACGAGCAATTCAATTTGACAAACAGAATATCTATGCGATTTACCTCGCTTTTCTCTATTTGCTCGACAAGGAAGTTTTAAACTTATTTTCTTTTTTTCATATTTTTCTTTTGGGGAAGTTCAAAAAAAATTTCAAAATTTTCTCATCGAGGGAAGTTGAAATCGAAACTTCATTTTTCACGTATTTCTTTTTCGGGAGAAAGTCGGTACCCTCTACACATGACAAAAATGACGAAATTTTTTTGCTTTTTGCATTGCTTGTGTCTATGCATGCACTTAATCATACATATACACACACAACCACATGTCATGTCATGCATGTCACATCAAGTCAAGCTTGGTCAAGCCAGCTGGTCAAGTCAATCACAGTATATACGAGTCCCTTGGCAAATTTCATTTTATAGGTCTCATCTACAACCCATGTTCGGGGACAAGAAAACCATCTACGGCCCACGTTCGGGGACAATCGAACCATCTACATCCCACGTTCGGGGACAAGCGAACCATCTACAGCCCACGTTTGGGGACAAGCGGACCATCTACAGCCCACTTTCGGGGACAAGCAAACCATCTAAAGCCCACGTTCAGGGATAATCGAACCATCATCATTTTTTTAGTGATCATCTCCCAGGCAAAGACGATTCACGACGCAAGGTTCTCGATACACAGAGACTTGCAATCTCATCATTAGACTAGGTTTTCCTCAAGCATGTTAAATTGTCGGTCGTTGCCACCTCTCAAAGCGAAGAAGTCAGCGATTATATCATCAATCGACTTTCCTCAAGAATGGAAAGCATATCAACAAACATCATCCATTGGATTTCTTCAAGCATAGAAAACTACCAAACTCGTTTGCCACCGATACACTAGTGTCAGATACGCATTCTATCCCTTCACTCTTTTATCTATGGAACTAACATTTTTCTGCAGGTATTGGCGTATAAAGAGTGATTTGGGATTGCAGAACGTCTTAAATCATTCTCCATCTCTATCGACTACTTTGACTATCGTTTTCAAAACAGACGTTTCTACAAACTCAGTCAAAGTAGGGGATTGTATAGACACCTAAAAATGTCTCCCCAAAACCAAACCCGATGATGAACAACCTTTCACTACCATTATTGGTCGAGTTGAGTATTTAATTTTGGAGTACTTAAATTCATATTCAATCCCAATACATTTCATAAACCAACCCAATTCCTAGCCCATTTCCCCAAATCATAACTTATTTTCCTCTTTTCGTGCCTTTAAACCCAAAATAATTCATTTCGTGTCCCTTAAAATCATTCATTTTGTGTCCTTTTTATAAAAACGTTTAGACCACTTTATTTTGCTCCATAATATGTGTAAACACCCAAATGTGTCTTTCCAAAACAAAACCCAGTGATGAGTACCATTTACGTCATTTGATTATCAAACGAAGTGAAAGTGTGGAAAGTCTAGTGATGAGGATGTTTTTATTAAAATATCTCTTTTTTCTGTTTTTGAAAATATTTCTTTTCTTACTCTATTTTATGAAAAACGTGCAGTCCAGTTTAGTTTGGTCCATGATATGGGTCCAATAATAGTGTAGTTGGAAGGGGTTTGAAAAGACCTTTCCAACGATATATTATAAGCCCAATTCCAATAAATAATGAGGAAGTTATGGCAAAATACTAAACTAGGCCCAAACCGGATTTTACCTTCGACCCAATGATCATGTGGAGGGTCCAAAGGTTTAATCCTATTCCTAAACTAATTAGGATTTATTAGAAGCTTTTATAAGTTTCTAAAAGATCTTAATTATCCTTTTTGAAAAGATAAAACCAAAGAATTTGAAATTGAATAAAAACTTTCCTTTTTTAAAAACTTTCCTTTTTTTAAATCCTAATTCTATTCGAATTTAAAGATGTTCAAAGACAGTCAGATATTATTTTTGTACCTCATAATTTTTATCCAAATCTTATATGGTTGGATAGATATTGAAATTATCTTTCCAATGATATATTATAATATTAATTCCGAGCTATAACAAAAAAAATATGAATGGAATACGAAACTCTATCCAAAACTGACATCCTTCCACTATTTCCTCCATATCTTTTTATCTAAAAAATATTTTAATCTGTTTTTAATTGGGTTGGAAAGTAGACTTCAAGAGCTTTCCAACGACATATTATATGACTTATTTGGACTTCTGGATCAAAAGATATGAAAAAAACAAAATCCGTAAAAACTGTCTTGCATCGCCAAATGACAGAAGCCCGTCGCCTGGTGAAAATTTTGTCGCCTAGCAACAAGCCCTGTCGTTGGCGACAAAATCGTGTTTTATTCCTTTTAGAAATCTGATTTGTTTCTATCAATTCCAGACTATTTTCTTATAAATAGGGTCCATGGACCTCCGTTTTTCAATAACCAAAATTCTCTAATTCTCTTCTCTCTCTAAGCTAAAGCTTATTCTCTCTCTATCTCTCTCTCTCTTTCTAGCCTAGCCTTTTACAAACACAATTCCTCATACATTAGCACTAGACATACCTAGCCAAGTTCGAATTTGCCTTCGCCCTAAACGTGAAAGGTTTGATATTTCTAAGGGTTTGGTCCCAAATCCTTACTTCAATTATTTAATTTAATTATTTAATTTAATTATTTAATTTATTATTTTTCTTGAAGTTACTAACGTGTGTATTTTGTTATTAGAAAGAGATACGAGACATCGAAGGAAGTAATTTAATTGCTTTATTGATATTATGATATAGAAATCATGCTTAGATTATTATTTTGATTGATTCCTAGTATCATGTTAAGATGTTTTATTGCTTCCTAGTATCATATTCAGGGTAATGAATAAGTTTCTTATATCAATTATAATTTCTATGATGCTTCCTATTTTCTTTCCTAATATCATGTTAGGGCTAATTGATCTTTATTGTTTAGTGACATGCTAGGGTTTGTTATTAATCTTGTTAGTATCATGCCTAGGATCTTGCTAATATTATTAAGCTTTATTGAGATTGAGGTTATGATGATGATGATGATTATTTTATGTTACTTGATATTATATTTATTTATTGTTATTGCTTGATCACACCTTTTATGCATGTTTAAAGGGAATTAATACTTGTAATCACACTTAATAAGATAGTTAACAATCTTGGTTAGGGATAATATGATTATAATTCAAGTGATCGCCAATAATAGATTTATTTGTGCATTAATGTTCAACCAACATAGATAAACAGGTTTAGGGTTAATCTAATGATTGCATGTTACTCATAAAGCGCACATGAATACGAGAAGAATAAAGTAGAGGCCTATTTTATAGGGCGAGTTCTTTCTCTTTTAGATTGGATTCGTACCCTCATCCCCGAACATCAGTCATGGTTCCAGACCTATTGGAGTTGATCATCTCATGGATCGTTAAGGGGTGTAACCTTCACCCTGTGAACGGCTTACAAGTTCCTAAAACTTGTTGACAACTGTTTTGCTCTAGCTTCCTTCCCTTTGGACGCCACTATGCTTTAGTGTATGATCACAGTGGGGTTCAAGTTTGGGGTAATGCTTAAAATATTCCCTACAATATGGATCCAATTATTTTAAACAATTGGAAAGGGTTTGAAAACAGCTTTCCATCGATATATTATAAGTCCAAATCAGAGTTATAACGAATAAGTTATGGCCAAAATACTAAACAGAGTCTAAACCGAACCTAAGCCCACTTTAGCTACGACCCAATGATCATGTGGAGGGTCCAAAGGATCTAATCCCATTCATAAACCAATTAGGATTAATTGGAAGCTTCTATAAGTTTCTATAAGATCTTAATTATCCTTTATGAAAAGATAAGATAAAAGAGTTTAAATTTGAATAAAACTCCTCTTTTTTAAAGTCCTAATTCTATTCGAATTGAAAGACGTTCAAAGATAGTCATATATGACTTTCGTGCCACATAGATTTTATCCAAATATTATATGGTTATATAGCTCTTGAAATTATCTTTTCAATGATATATTATAATATTAATTCCAAGCTATAACGAAAAAGATATAAAAGAAATACGAAATTCTATTCAAAACTGACACCATCCCACTATTTCCGCCATATCTTTTATTTTACAAACTATTTTAATCTGACTATAACTGGTTTAGAAAGTAGACTTCAAGAGCCTTCCAACGACATATTACTTATCTTATTCCGATTTCTAGATCAAAAGATATGATAAAAACAATAACCGCAAAAACTGTTGCCTATCGCAAGAGTTTTATTCTGATTTGAATTCAGATCTTTTCTTGATGTTTCGACCCTTCTTTTTTCTTTATAAATAGAAGTCATATCACCCCTTTTTCAATCATCAACAAGCTTGATAAAAAAATCATTTTCTTCTCCCTCTTTAGCGTAAACACTAGCCTCCATATTCTTCTATAATACTTCCCCTAAGCACTCCAAGGAGTCCATACAATACCCGAAGTTCTATACTTAAACCAAGGCATGAAAGGTATAATTAAATGAGGGTTTGCACCAAATCAACTCTACTTTTTATTTAATTAATTGTTTCGATTTGATTTAAATATTTATTCAAGTTATTACAGTTTATTCATGATGTAGCAATTCAAGGAAACGCGGAAAGTGAGTAATTAATCACTTAATTACTCTTATTTTTATTCTTGTTGCTAGTATCATGATTGGGTTTATTTATGATTTGATTTGACTAATGATATTATTGTTAAATTGCTTCCAATATTTATGTTTATTCTGTTGTTATTATGATCACCATATTGTATGTTTAAAGGGAATATGTAATTGAAAATCACGCCTAATAAGATAATTTGGACAACCGGTTTAGGTTCCTTTAATCTTGTAATTTAATCGAAGTGATCACGATATTATAGAATCATATGTGTGCATTAATATTTAACCAATTTAGATTAATAATAGTTTGGAGCAAATTGAATATTTTATTTGTATGCCTTTGAGATCGCAGGAATCACTTTTCGCTATAAGAATCGAGTAGAGGCCAATACGGGCAAATGTGACTCCATGACTCACTTCGTACCATCATTCTCGATCCTCCTTTTGTGGTTCTAATCCATATAAAGTTAGTAATCTCATGGATTATGAATGGGGTGTAACCTTCACGATTCAATCATTGTTTTCTTTCCTTGCCCCTTTATCGTGGTTGGCTTTTATGATCCGTGAACGGTTTACAAGTTCCTTAAAAACTTGTTGGTGGCTCCCTACTTTCCTTGTCCCTAATCGTATTATGTCAATTCCCACTTCCTACGAATGCCAAGCATATTCACACATGCTTAAACGTAGGCACGCTTCGAACGACGCCTACAGTGATATGTTATTATTTTATTGCATTGTTTGTGTTTTGTAGGAATTAAAGACTTGGTTTTGAAACAACTGGACGATTGTTATTGATGAGACAATTGGAACATCAGATCTCACAAGCGAATGGATCGACCCCGTCCCATTTCGTTTGTTGTGTGGCTTTTTGCCATTATTTGTACTTTGTATGTTTTGAAGTTATGTATCTAAATACTCAAAAACTTTGTATTCCCATCCTTAAGCTCTTGTTTTGATTTTTGATTTTTGATTTTTGATTTTTGATTTTTACTTTAATTTTTAGTTTATAGCTTTAAGTTCTTAATTAATATGTCATCAAATTTTTAAAAAAAATGTAGGTATTTTGTAGGCTATAAATACAAACGTAATTAGTAGGTTTTTATTTAAAAAGAAAACAACAAACAACACCAGATTTTAGGTACAACTTGTCAAAAATAAAAAGAATTTAGGTAGAAACTTGATAAATAAAAAAAATGATAAAAAAAAAAAGTCTGGGTACCCGTGTCCCGACCCGAATAATTCGAGTACCCGAATTTCTGGGTGCCCAAATTTGAACACCCCTAACTAATAATAGATTGGAAAGTAAGGTCGAACCCATAGGGAAACAACGTTCTATTCCTAATTAATTATTATGATCTAAACTATCAAATAACCAGTTTGTTGTTGTGAAAGGAATTAAACTAAGGAGATTCATAATAGGGAGAAATCAATAATAAAGAAGCCTAGGTCACAAGGTCACCAATAATTAATATTCTAAGATAAAACATAACAGTCAATAATTAACATTGCACATATAACATGATTAACAAGCTCTCGCAATTTATTAATCAACATAGATCTAACAGGCTCCTGCAATTTACTAATCTAAGTTCTTATTGAAAATAGCCTTTAATATCAAATTAACAACTGCTCGATTCATCAATTCAATATCGCTATACTTTTACAATCAAATCACATCTGCTCGATTCATAATCACATCTGTTTCAATTGTAAAGAATTAAAACAATTCAATAAAAAATTATCAAGCAATATCAATAATCAACAATAACAAATTATCCCTTCATATTAATTATGGATCCCCCAAGAACCCTAGAATTAAACTACTCACACATAATTAAATCTAAACTAAACAAAACATATGAAAAAGACATGATTAAGATCAAAGCAAGAAAATAAGTAATAAAGGAGAGAATAAAGAATACCAAAAGAAGGAAAATATGAAATTGCATAAACCAAGAGTGTAGAGAGAGAAACAAGAGAGATAAATCCAAACTCAAAACTAAAATCTAAGAGTTTAATTCAGAGTAGAGAGAGAAAGAGAGAGAAGAATGATCCTAAACTCGCTTAACAAAAACGTACATATACTAAGCTAACAAATCCTAAGCTAAAACAAAGTAAAACGGCGCTTAAACTCCCTTCAGAAACTCACGCCCGATCAGGCCATAGGTCGCCCGATCGGGCCTGCCTTTTTCTTCGCTTTCATAATCTGGGCATCCACCCGATCGGGCCATAGAACGCCCGATCGGCCCTGGTCTTTCTCTTTGGCTGATCTTTACTTCTCTTTTACTTTGGGCTTCAGCTCATAAAAGGCCCAAACCTTATCTTCCATGGTCCATAGCTCGGACCAAATCCACAAACCAAGCGCTTAGTCACCGATATGAACAGTCTTGGGCTACAACCAACGATCATGAATGTGATACAAGCCTTGATATCTCGTAGTAGCCGAAAAACCGTAGAAATTACTAACAAATCCGGGAAATTCCTACAAAACAAATGTCAACTCTACAAAACACTCAAAACCACACATAAGTACTAAATGTAGCTCTGAAGAGATCAAACACGCATATAAACGACCGTGGGATAGGGGATAAAATAGTATATAAAACTCATATATCATTTAACACAACAAATGTTGTTTTACAACTCTTAGCTTAAACATTATAAGTACCCCCCTTTTTTCAAATAATCACTAGTAGAAAAACTTCTTATTAATCGGCGAAAAGAATTTTAGTTAGTTACCATTAATGTACTATTCATAACTGGCCTAACTTAATGCAAATTACTACTAGTGTAACACCCCGACCCCAAACAAATTAGGGAGGGGCCTATTGTCACGAAATGCGCATCAAGGGCCTACAACTGTCTCCACAGACCAACACAATATAAATCATTCCGACGTATTTTGTCCTCACTCATGCGCACCCGTTGAAAACTTCCCGGGAGGTCACCCATCCCAAGACTACTCCTATCCAAGCACGCTTAACTGTGGAGTATCTTAGCATATGAGCTCCCAAAAACAAAAATGCATCTTATTGATATAAGTAATATATCAAATTCTTTTTAAAGCACTCATGAGGGGTATTACAACTAGTCCATTTTTTATAAGTTCATATATGTTTACATCAAGCCCAATAAGTTCCAATAAGTTTCAATCAGGTTTGATAAGTTTAAATAAGGTCTAATATAATTATAATAAACTAGTTTTGTACCCCGTGCCCGGGTTTTTTTTTATTGAATTTTAAGATAATTTGTTTTATCTATATGCCAAACCTTAAAATATATAATTGATACAAACATTGTTATATAGAAGGTGTATATATATTGGATTAAACATATTTTGACGTACGATATCATTGATTTTTATAAGAGCAAAATATATATTATTTATATACACTATTATGAGAAAAATATCTAGGTTATTCAAATATTTTACTCATGGATTTATAATCACTTGACAATCGTACTTATAAAACAAATGAAAAAATAGCTCTTTGGTAGCTCTTGAAAGTGACTTCAGTAGCATGACTGGAGCAATTAAAAAACTCACCTTAGAGTTGCACCTATTTTCATGTTATTGGATGATATTTTTAGGATAAGTTATCTTTAATGTCTTTAACTTTACTCATGTTTGATAGACGGGTAATAACACTGCCCATATGATAGCTAAATGGGAGATTGATATGAATTTGTAATACTTATGTACGACTGATCTTAATTTAATTTAACAATATTTGCAACGTCTTTAAAATAAATATAACTACAATATAGCAATTATAGTACTTTTTATTATTAGCTGATTTAAATTTATAAGATAACTATTAAGAGTTATAATCTAAAAAATTTTAAACAAAATTATAATTGAAGGCCTTGTTTGGTGGTAGTGTTTGAGACTTTGAGGTAGCAGTTAGCCTTTTAACCAGTCAAAACACTACTATAAAATATTGCAGAGTGTTTGGCAATGTAGCAGTTCTAGTAGCGGCTAACGATAGAGGTAGCGTTTAGGTAGCTTTTCTCAAACGTTAAAAATAATTGCATTTCGTAGTAGTGGGTAGCATTTGGCAAATTTTTATTACTTTTTAAACAATATTTATATGAATTTTGATATATTTTAGTATTGCAACTACTACTTTTGCCAAACACTTATACTATCAACCGTTACTTTGACAGCTAACTTTTACCCACTACTAATTGTTAGGGTGGTGACAGATACTCACTACCTTAACAGCTACTTGCTACTCGACCGCTAAAAGGTACCCGCTACCGCTACTTTTGCCAAATAGGACCTAATTTGTACTTATGAAATATTTGAATTTTATCGACAATAAAACTCTAAATCAATCAATATATCTTAAAATTCTATCCAAATTTTATTATATTGAAATTAAAACTCTAAACTTTTTTGTCCTAAAAAATCTATATAAATCTATCTAACTTTTTTATTCAAAAAAAATATATTCAAATAAATCTTAAGTGTCTAAATAATCCTTAAATGTCTCCTATGTGACACGACACTTGGCGAAAAGTTGAAATGACAAGTGTCGTTGTCTTGTGGCCTAACTATAAGTTTTGCTTTATATATTAGATATTAGTTTTGTCCCCGGACGATGCCCAAATTGTTGATAAATTGGTTTAATTTATAAACACATGGTCGAATAATTGTGCTTGCTTGTGCCGTATAACATAACTAAGTAAAACATACATGCTTTCAGAATTACTTTGTGATTTTTTTTTTTTTATTGAAGTTTGTTTGTTACATTTGAACTCAAGACTTGTATGTTTATTTCAATTTTTTGATTTTTTTTAAAAATATTAAGTCATGGTTGTTGTAATTGGACTTATATTTATTTCTTTTATTTACTTGTATTGAATATTTTCCTGGTTAATTTCATTTTTATATATTTTAGTGTTGTTTTTGCATGTTAATATGGTTCAAATGCTATAGTAGGATGGACGAAAGTAATGCAAGTGGAGGTGGAAGAGGGAGAAATATATGGTTTGAAGACTTCACCACACATTAACGCGGCTTAAGACACTTGTAGCCAAACTTATGGCTATTTCTTATATGTTAAATACAAGTGGATTCGTTTGAGATGACGATGAACAAAAAATATTTTGTGTGGAAGAGTCTGTTTATGATGAGTTTTGCAAGTTGTGATAACTTTTTTAAGGTAATTTTAATTATGTTTGAGATACTTGATGATGCTATATATTTGATTATTATGTTTATTTTTTTCCTTGTCAAAATCATCTGTATTGCAAAAACTTGTATGGTGTTCCTTTTTGGTAATTTCATGAACTTATAAATATTATGGCAAGGACTATGCTATTGGAAAACCAACTGAAGATACTGTTGAGAAAATCAACAATTTGAAAAAGTTGTTGCTCCATTGGTTATGCTCAAATTAAGTAATGAAGAGGGAGTAGTTGGTAGTAATAATGCCACTCAAACTGTAAAATCTTTTTCTCATCCTCCGAAAAACATCAAGATTGAAAATTTTTCCAAAAAAAGAAGTAAGAAGGAAGTGGTGGTGCTAGAGGTTCTAATGAGTTGTCTATCTTACAAACATTCATGAAAGATATGAATACTCATCTTTCCACTATGGCTACTGTGATGGCATGCACTGATGATCGTGAACAACATGCGGAAGGAAAAGAGCAAAAATTGATCGAGACGAGTGAACAAGTGCTAGAGGAACTACTCTTTTTCAATTTAGAAGGTGTCACTCCCACCCAAGCTTTTGAAGTGGCCAACATTCTAACCACACAACCAAATAAGCTCATGATATTTTCAAAGAGTCCGAACGTTTTGAAAAGTTACTATGTAAAGAGTCTTCTAGGGCGAAGTAGTGATAGTAATGCTTAAATCTTATGTTGTGGCCGGTTTCATGTATGGTTTTCAATTATTAGCTTAGGTGTTATTCACAAACTACTACTTTGGCATGAACTATATGTAGAAAGAGCTATTGGCTAGGACTTCAGTTGCATGCTAATTTTATTAGATCACTTTTAGTATGAACTTTTGTGCAGGAACAAGTATTTTGGTATTATTTTCACCAAGAAATGATAACTTGAATTTGTAATCTATGGAGCTAAAAAGATGTTATTTTAAATTTATATTTTTTTGCTTAAATTTTTTCTTTTATATTATAGGAAAATATGAAACAGGTTTGTCGTATTATTTTTAAATAGCATGTTTATCGATTTTATTCATAGAAGAAACATGTTTATAGTATATAACAGGTTATTGTTGGAAAAAATAAAAAGAAATCTATCGCTATACTAATATTTAATCACAGGAAAATTTAAAGGCCATATAGAGTGCCACCTAGGATATATATTTTATGTTTGGTAGTTTTCTATTTCCAATAATGCTTTCATATAATCATTTAATTTCCTAAATGACACTAACAATGCTTTCGATCATTATCAATTCTCAAATGACACTATTCCCCTAAAGTTTCTCTATTTAATATTTACAATAAATTAGTTTTCAATTATTCAATGTTAATTGATCAATTATCTTTATTTCTCCTACCTTTTTTAAAGTTTAGTTACAAGTACGTGTTATTCCCCTTATTATATTAATTTCATATTTAAAGTTAATTTTTACATTTTAATTTCTCTAAACTTTTCCATTCCTTTATGTGTTTTTTAAGTTCTAAATGATAATGGGGTTGATGGATGAGTCAATTTTTCGTTTTAATGTAATAGTCTATTCAAAATATTAGTTTTATAATTTTTGTGATAGCTATCATGAATTTATTGTAACACCCCTGATTTACTATTAATAATAAACAATAAATAAAAGAAAAATAGACAACCTTTGAATAAAATTTGCGGAAACATACACCTAAATCGGAGGTATTACTGCCACACTCGACAGCTTGTCAAGTGCTAAGGCTTACAAAATCCCAATAATTACAACCCAATACATCTAGGTGAGCTATTTATACAACTTTACAAACTTGTTATAACAAACTAATCGAAACACTTGAGCTCCTTTAGCTACGATCACCTGATCAACCTGCTAAAACAATCTTGTCTGCTCACCATTAAGGACAAATTCCAAAATAGATTGTCGCAGGGCCATGACAAGAGAATAATCGCGTCGTCAAACGACTACACCTAGATCAAATACAATTTATACAACCTAAACAAACCTAATACGAGTATAAGGCAAGCATAGGGGTCGAACCACAGAGAACGGTTAAACACCACCAAATGTTATCAATAATTAAGCTAGTCCGGAATAGGAGATAAATAAACTAAAGTCTAAAAATGCTAAAACAAGAAATAAAACATTAAGGGAAATGGTTTAGGTATAGCATTCACTTGAACATAAACAAAAGCATAGAAGTTGAATTAATTATGAACTAAACATGCTCAAATATCGAAATAAAGGGTCCAATCTAGCCGCCTTCCGGGGTCAATTGGCTTCTCCTAACATAGCCTCTATGCTTCCACATTAGAACCATATACTAGGAGGTACTATCAAATAACAATCGATAACAATGAACCTTAACTAAGTCAACTTCCGTTCCTTGTTAGCAAAGATTCACCTTTAATCAACCAACAATGTGCACTTGCAAGAAGATTAAAGAATATCAAGCATATAAAGACTTTAATCACAAATTAAATCAATTCTAAACCTAGAACATGCTCAAGATCCAACTACACCACAACCATCCCCTTAATGGGGAAATTACTCACTAATCATGACAATAACAAGATTAATCAACAAATAATCAAGAATCAACATGATTAACAAGTAATACCAACAACTAAAACAATAATAAAAAGAAATTAATAAAAATAGAGGAGAGAGAGTTAGAGATTCTCATTGATTGAAGATGAAAGTCTACAAACAAGATGATCAATCTTCTTCTTCAAAATCCAAGCTCAACAATGGTGAAACCCTCACTTTCTCTCTCTAAACTACTCTAATCCTAAGCTAAACCTAGAGAGAGAAGCTCTCCTAAAACTAGGGAAAAAAATCTAAAAGAATGAAGTTCCCTTTTACAAAACAAGCCCCGCAATATATAAAGAATCGCGCAAAAACGCTGAACAGGACCCGCTGTGCGCCCGCGCAAGGATCTGTGCGCCCGCGCATGGTAGCTGTGCGCCCGCGCGTGCGCCCTCGCAGCGGTCTGTGCGCCCTCGCAGCGGCCTGCGCTCCCTCGCAGCAGCCTGCGCGCCCGCGCAAAGTAGCTGCGCGCCCGCGCATTTGTGGGTTGCGCGGCTAGTGCTTAGGTGTGCGCGCCCGCACGGTGTGGGTGTGCGCCCGCGCACATGTCGCGCACAGGCCGCGCAAAACTTTCTGCCTCGATTCTGCAATTTCGCCAATTTTGCGCGGGTTCTCACAGGGCTGCGCGCCCGCACATTATTTGCGCCCTTGCACCTTGCTTTCTTCGATTCTTCTCTCATGCTTCCTTGGCTTCTTCTTTGCAATCCAAGACTTCAAATACCTAAGCACAAACACCAAGGGAAGCAATAAGGTATAGGGAACGGTGCAAACACACAATGAAGGCAAGCATACAACAATATACGCGATTTCATTAAAATCACATCGAGACATGTATGCACGCATTATTTGAACAAAACAACTACAAAACACCCTAAGACAAGCTAAAACAAGGCATAAACACTATTCTGTCATGCTCGTTGTTCTATACCTAGCCTTGGACATGGGTAATTCAAATAAAACCAACGAGTATAAAAACTTGAATACTCTCAATAACCAGAAAACACCTTGAACCAGACCACATATGGGTCAATTCCCACTGTAGGGGACCATATGAAAATAAATAATAAAGATTGTACCTCATTCTCAACTCATGATTATCATCCCCTTACCAACATGCCAAGGGCTAAGATATATAACGCTGAGCCTCAAACTAAGAACAAAACAATAATTCTCAACCTTTTGATCTCATACATCGATCAATAATCTTTCACATGATAATAAATTCTCAATATTGGCACATGCTCCCAAATAATATAATAATTCGAATCATAAGTATCTCAACTCTTAAGGTAATAATACTAGCACCCAAATTAATTAACTCACAACCCAAAAATTATACTTGGCATTAACAGCCCCAAAAACCTCAAAACAATACTCCCTAAAACAACATTAAAACCCTAGAAATAAAAACACAATCAATCAATATAATTAATAATACAACAAAATAATACGACAATTAAATCATATATCACGACATATTATCAATGTATACCACAATTGATCATATGAATAAAAATTATATAAACCTACACATAATAAGACGAATTATAACACAACCAACTCCAAGAAAAGTTCATGTGATTACCTTCCGAAAATAATTAAGCAAATATAAGAGCAAGGTGATTCGATAATCAACAATTGACGCAAAAGATACTCCACCAGCTCACCATCACAATTAATTCTCACGCACAATACTTGTAATTTTGGGGAAAAGTAATAATAATGGGCTTGATCAAGAGTTATCATGAAGATAAATACTAATCATATGAATTCATGGATATTATGACTACCGCTAGCTATAAGCCGACGAGAAAGGAATTCTAATATATATATCAAAACTTACGGCAGCACTGACCTTTCATAAAACTTATTAGGGTTAATATAGTTTATATACGCTTCGAATGAAGAGTCGTATTTAAAAAAAAATAGAGTTTTAAACTTTTTCGAACTCTAAAATAAAAATATGAGATTAGGAAAGTTTTTTAATAAATAAAAATAAACTATATATAAAATCATAAAATATTCGGGTATTACATTTATCAAGTAATTTTTTTGACATACATTACCAAATAAATTACAGAGAAACTGTAAAAAAAATAAAAATAATTACAGAGAAAAATACCTTTAATTTCATGAAATCTATCACAAAATGGAAAAATTAATACTTTAATTTGTAAATTTAATTTTGATGAATTTATTGATTTATTTTTTTGTTTAAATTATGTTGTAATTACGTAATGCAATTCGTGATGATATGTACACCTATTAATGCAAATAATAATTTTTTTTTACTGTGGTAGATTTCATGAAATTAAATGTAAGTTTTCTATTTTTTTTTTTAAAAAAAAATGTAAATAAGTAGTACTATTTTAATCATTTTCAAAGGCCGCCCATCAATTCAATACAATACAGTCCTATGTTTATCTAACTAACTAATTATATTAAATAAATTAAAAAAAAAATCCCCATGAATTATAATGGCATCCATGATATAAATTAATTCGAAAAAACATCTTCAGAGTAAGTTATTATATCAAAATCAACCTCTCGCATCTAAAATATATTTATCTTATAATATATTTTTAATACCTTTCTATATAATATATATCTTGTGCATTTTGCACGGGTACACTCTAGTTTAAATACATAGTTTGATTCTCTTGTTTGTACCAAACAATCACAAAGGGAATCAATGGGTAGTTCATTCCGTTTCCTGAACACAACCAACCAAACAGGCCAAATTAGGTCAATCCTTTTCTTTCATTTTAAACAATATTAAAAAAAGTCTAAATTCGAATCCAACTAAAAATTTGCGATACATAAAAAGATGCACGATGATGCACCTTAAACTGTGTGCTCCACCACTAGTTTGATGCCACGTGTTTAATAGTATTGTTAGTTGTAACTTTCTTCTATCAAATCTCAATGTTCTTCCCCTTTCTATTTCACGCTTCTTTCGTATTTCTATTATTTCCTTATTTCTCAATTTCTTCTCTTCAATTCTCTTCTTCTTCTTCTTCAACTTTTCTGATTTTTGAAATATCATACATAATTTCTCTCTCCTTAATTTTCTCTCTCCTCTATTTTTCTCTCTTCGTTTCCATTGTTGATTCCTCTATTTTGCTTGAATTTGTTCATTACTACTGTTTATTTCCATGGATTTATTTTCTAGATCTGAAGTTCTCGACCATGCAGGTTTGATTTCTTATTTCAATTGCTAATTTTCGCTGATTAGGTTTTTGTTGTTAATGCTATTTGTTGATTTTACATTTGCTATTGATTCTATTTATGTTTTTGAGCAATTGTTTATTCGAACTCATCGTATAATTATTAGGTTCAATTATTTGCAATTTCATTCAATTAGTTAATGGATGAACTAGTTAAACGATTGATTAATTTTAATTAAGTTGCTGAAATTTGAGATTAGATTTTGATTTCTCATTGTATTTTATTAATTTGTGATGAATTTGGTCACTTATTGATTAAACTATTGATGCATTTTGTCTGAGTTTAATATGATTCTGACCATGGCGTAATTGTAAGGTTTAATTAGTTGTAATTTCATACAATTCAATTGATTAATTGATGAATTGATCAACCGATTATCAATTTTAAATAAGTTATTGGAATTTGCGATGAGATTTTGATTTCTCATTCTATTTTTATTAATTTGTGATGAATTTGATCACTTGTTGATTAAACTATTCATGAATTTTGTTTTATATAATTCTAAACATTCGGTTCATATGATTTCTGAACTTGATTTTGATATTTGATTATAATTGCTTATTTTTTTCCCGTATTTGAACTTTGTTATTTTATTTTTGAACTCCAGTAATGGTTATTATGAACTATGTTTGTTTATTGCAGTTAGAACGTATGAAGTTATTCATAAGGAAAGTCTGAAGGATGAGTAACATTCTGAGCAGTGTCTTCAAGTGCGGAAGTTTTTTAACGGTGTTCAGTGGTTTGTGGTTGGGGTTTAGAAATTTTTATAGGGGGTTCAGAGATTTTTATAGGGTGTTCAGTGGTTTGTGGTTGGGGTTCAGAAGTTTTTATAAGGGATTCAGAGGTTTTTGTAGGGTGTTTAGTGGTTTGTGGTTGGGGTTCAGAATTTTTTGTAGGGTGTTCAATGGTTTGTTGTTGGAGTTTAGAAGTTTTTGTAGGGTGCTTAGTGGTTTGTGGTTGGGGTTCAGAAGTTTTTGTAGGGTGTTTAGTGGTTTGTGGTTGGAGTTCAAAAGTTTTTGTAGGGGGTTCAGAGGTTTTTGTAGGGTGTTCAGTGGTTTGTGGTTGGGGTTTAGAAGTTTTTATAGAGGGTTCAGAGCTTTTTGTAGAGTATTCAGTGGTTTGTGGTTGGGGTTTAGAAGTTTTTGTAGGGGGTTCAGAGGTTTTTGTAGGGTGTTTAGTGGTTCGTGGTTAGGGTTCAGAAATTTTTGTAGGGGGTTCAAACGTTTTTGTAGGGTGTTTAGTGGTTTGTGGTTGGGGTTCTGATAAGTGGTTTATTTGACCACTTATAGTGTTGATTTAAACCCCATTTTGCAATCTTTTCCCCTCTTTCTAACCCGTTTTTCAATGAAAATGTTTTATCTCGGCCTTGTCCCCTCTTTGTTTGTGTTTGTCCTTGTTTAGGTTTTATGACTCAATTTGACAAGCATTCGAAGCGTGGAATGCGTTCAAGGCAAGAAAATAGAGAAAGGAGAGCCCGCTCGAGAAAGGAGAGCGCGCTCTAGGGGGAGCGGGCGTGCACCTCTCCTGGAGCGGGCGCTCCTCAACTTCAGCAACAATCTGCCCAATTCAAAGCCTGTGAGGAGCGGGCGTGCTCCCAACCAGGAACAGGCGCTCCTCCCTTTAATTCTGCCTATGTTGTGGAACAGGGGAGCGGGCGTGCACCCTGTGAGAAGCGGGCGCTCCTCCTAGATACTTTAAAATCTGACTTTCACTGAAGCAATCTGGAGAGGGCGTGCAGCATCCAGGAGCGGGCGCTCCTCGCTGGGAATCCGTTTTATTTTAACGGATTTCCCTATATGTTTCGGGGAGTATAAATACTTCCCCTTTAGTTCATTTGTGAGACAAAGAACAGTAGCCTAGTTTTCAGAAATCTCTCTTAGTTTGAAACATTCCTTTTAGTTAATTTAGCTTAGTTTTCATCAAATCAAATCATTGTATTAGTGAAATTCAAGAATTATTCTCAAGGTTTGGCACTTTGTATTCAACATTTGAAGCTTCAATTAGTAATTTCTTCAACCTTCTTTTACTTAATTTCAGATTTTATTTGGTATTTGCATGTTACTTGAATCCTTTTAGTTCTTGATAATTTGTTGTTGGATGATAGTGAATTCGATTATTAACCACTTTTCCTCAATAATTGAAGTAGTTAGAACCCTAATACTTGTTTGCATGTTGATGAATATGAGTTGTGAGTAGTCTTCTTGCTAGGGGTTGGGTGAAACTCAACCTTTTAGGTTAATTATGCAAATGTGGGAGTAGCATTGATGTTTGTATTGCAATTAAATTGATTGTTTGAGATTTCTTGTTAGTTCTTCATGATAGGATTAGTTACCCTTGATTTAGGAGCTTGATAGCATGATATGCTTAGTTTGACATGGAAATGTGAATGAAGCATGGCATTACTTATTGCAATTTGATTATGTATCTTCTATTGCTAAACTAATGAGGAATCTAAGTTTAGTAGTGAGAGTTGTTTCCTAATTTCATGAGGTTGATCTTACATATAACCCTTGCTATATCTTGTCTGTTTTACTCCCCGTTTGCCTAATTACCTTGGTTGAGTGAATCTCATTCCCTAGTGTCTTTAATACATCGTTTTAGAACCACAATTTGTTTGTCTACTTGACGAACCCCCAATTCACCAAAGACTTCGAATTAGCTTAAGTGTTAATATCTTTAGCAACCATATCCTGTTCCTTGTGGACCGAACTCTTACTTGTCATTATGCTTGATTTGTAGGATGTTTGTTTATAAGTGAGTTTGATTGAGTGTGGAATGTGCGACCGTTCTAATGCCCATCAAAATGGCACCGTTGTCGAGGACACGGTGTTGTTGATTGCTAATTGATTACTTGAGTCTAGTTCACCATAAAACAACAATAAATCCAAAAAAAAAAGAGTGTGTTTCTTTTTGGCTACACTTGTAGCCTTGTTACTAATTGCAATTGTCGAGAGTGTATGCGCAGAAATCATAACAGGATTTTGGTGCCTTACGATCCCGAGATTGAGCGGAGAGTCGGTTCTAGACCATTGACTACTTCCCCAACTAGAGAGGTTAATTTCGAGGAAAGACAAGAGCAAATAGGTGACGCGGAACCACCAGTTCAAAGACCTTTAAAGGAGTTGGGAACTCCGGGAGCTTATAGAGCTTCAATTGGCATTGCTCTGCCCATTACTCAAGCCAATGATTTCGAAATTTGGCCCGCAATGATAAATTTGATCGAAATGAGGCAATTTAGTGGAGCAAAACATGAGAGCCCTCTTGCACATTTGAACGAATTTGAAAAATATTGCAACACGATCAAGGTAAATGGGGTAACTCAAGAATTTGTAAGACTAAAGCTATTTCTTTTCTCCTTGATAGGAAGGGCTCTTGAATGGCTTGAGAAAGAGGTAAGGCTGAACTCCTTGAGAACTTGGGACGAGGTCACCCACTACTACAATGTTTTTAAAAGATAGCGGTCCAAAATAGCAATAGACAGCGGTTAACAAGCGTTATAGATGAAATCGCTGTTATAAAGGGGGTATCATTTAACAACGGTTACTCTACCCGGTGTTAAATATATGGTTTTAACAATATTAGATTACCCACTTGACCATTGTTAAAGTTAAACTTTGACCATTTTTAAAAGTACATATATTGACTTGATATTAATTGATTAATTAAAGACTTTATTTGACTATATATATATATATATATATATATATATATATATATATATATACACATGCAACAAAATTTACACAACCAAATAGATATTTTTATACATGTTAAAACACATTACATGGGTCCTTGTAATAGAAAAATGAAACTACTACATATTGAAAAACCATACGTTTTCAAAGAAAAAAAAATCATCCATGATCTTCACTAAAACAATCCAAAATAACAATAAATTAAGAAATATATATACATAATTGTCCACCAATGGTGTTGCAACTTCCTAAATCAACTAGCAAAGAAGAGAATGTGGCGTGCCAACTCAATTTTAACTTCATCAATTTGTTCTGTGTTGTAGGTTGGCCATAAACAATCAGAAAAATACTGCACATATGAAATAAACTCTAATCAATAATCAATTCAATATTTAAATTTAATACATATATAAAACATTACTATCAAAATTACCATTTCCGGAATTTGTGGCTGGTTATGAGCTATGATCTCGCGCATGAACCTTAAGACATAGTAACCGCAATCAATATCATTAGTCTGACGAGGACACTGCATAAAGCATTTCAAAGCTACAAGTTAATACAATAAATATAAAAAGATAATGAAAAAATGTAACATTGATTTCAACATACTAATTTCAGGCCTATAGTAAGGTAACAATCACCCATACATAGTATTTTTAATAAAATTAGTTTCAATTGTTTTAGTTATTATTTTATTTATTTATTTATTTTTTTTGATAAAAAATATAATATATAACATGCTCACCAAATGCAAACCATGCACTCTAAAAGCTACAAAGAATACTTATAAATAACCAAATGTCAATACATTTTTTGGGTCATTCATCCTCAATAGGCTTGATTATAGTTTTATTTTATTTAAAAAGGGAGACTAGGAAAACTTATTGTCATGCGAATACTAGTATAACTCTTCCACTGTACAAAAAAATTAAGAATTCACACAGCTTCTAGGCGGGTAGAACTCACAAAAAAAAAAAAGTTATCCTTTTGACATGCAGCTAGGCGGGTAGAACTCACAAAAAAAAGTTCTATTTATGAGACCATAAATAATCTCCATGAAAGTGATAAAACACAAGATCTAACGATCTATATTTCTCACTGATGCTATTTTCTATATCCTTTTGACATGCCCATCTTTCACAATGAAAATTATTAGCAAGCTTTAGACACATAAACAATAGCCCAAACCATGTTTAAGAACAAATATAACCTAGGTTCGTTTGCAAAACAAGGAAGATGACAAACAACAGATCAACTAGAAGACTTGACAGACTTGTTTAAAGTTAAATCTAAAATCTGCACACAATTTAAAAAAAAAAAAAAACTCAAGCATCAATTGTAAATTCTACCCTTGTCTATATAGTAGAATTATAGGACAGGAGATCATTTACGCTAATGCAATATTTGCCCGGCATAACACAACATACCCAATCGGTACTCCGTCTGTCTATAAAATACTCCATACGAGAACCAATCAAACAGATTATATTACACTAATTCTATGCATATATATATATATATATATATATATATATATATATATATATATATATATATATATATATATATATATATATATATATATATATATATATATATATATATATATATATATATATATATATATATATACTACCTGAATTATGGACCAAGTTGTACTTTTCTTCAGCTTCTTACTTGTTCCAACTTGATTTTGATATATAAGTAATGCCCTGGAAAATGACAAAAAAAAAAAACTCAAAAAAGGAAAGGAAAAAGAAAATATATAATCTCTCAAACTTATGATAAAAAAAAAAATCAGAATAACATTTAATTATAAAGCTTACGTATCCACAATACTACGTAAATCTTCTCCAATGGGACAATTTTTCTTTTGTAAAGGGTCCAAATAATAGACAACATCAGCTTCTGGATCAATTACACATAATATCCAATGGCGCCTACACATTGGGTTCATCATTGTAAGTCATATATAGAATATATATATATATATATATATCTCTGATAACACTATACATGCAATATATATAAGATTGCACTAACACAGCGTTATATGGTGCCAAAAAAACTTTTCCCTTCCTTGCAATCCCTTGAAGTGCATTAACAATATATTGTGATCGTTCTACACGGTTCTCTAGAATCTTTTCTTCCTGCCTACTTTGCACCACTAAAGATATTGCGGATGGACATAAAAACCCAAACTTGCTCTTCCCCGTTGCTTGACAATTACGATACAATAACCTGTAAAAAAAATATTAAGTTTGAATACCTAAACACATTGATACACATATTAGTATGAAATTAAACATATTTATACCTTTATTTGAGTGCACATTTTAAAAAAAAAGAAAAAAAATTAGTTCAATTATCATTACTATCTTATATCAACTCATTTCATTTTACATGTTACTATCTTTATTTGTTTACAATTTAAGAATATGAAAAAGATAAAACTGTAAAAATATAAAAAATAAAATAAAATAATAAAATAAAATAAGAGCAAGAGGAGGAGGTGTCAAAAGAAAAAAGGGTATGGTAAATTTTTTAACTAAAAAAGAGCGTTGATAGACTTCATGATATATGCAGACATGTGGCAGACACCTATTTCTTCTTGGGAAACTAATTGAAAAATTTCCTCCTTGCTTATATAAATATGTTGAGATTGATTCACTACTACTTCTTCTATAGGAATCATGATCTGCTCATCTTTCTTCATTCTTTTAGCATACATCAATGTCAGTCTTAGTTCATGGGGTAGGGTATCAACATTAAGATCCACTTCCCTATCAATTGTTGTGAACATGGTATTTGGTGCTGCCAGCTCTGTGGTTTTCTTTGCAAGCGAAGATCGATCAACTTCACTTTCCTTAACCTTTGGTATTATTGGAATCTATATCATTCTCCATGGTAATTACATATGTTAACAAAAAGCTAATCTAGATAATGTCATTTGAAAATTGTAAGTAGTCTAAAGTAAAGATTTAAATTACGAAAGCATATTTTGTGACTTTACAATATTAGAACAACATTGAAATAATTAACCTTTGCATTGCTTTTCCCATGGACGACTCTTGACTTCAATGTAGCTTGTGTAGTCTGCAAGCTTTGAAAGACAGCAGTTTGGTTCTATAGATTAAATATTTACAAAACATGTTAGTTAAGGTGAATAGATTAACTATTCATATGCGGATTTTTCAAAATATAAACAAAAAGATATAAAATCAAAGAGTGTGATTTATAATACATCTTGCATTGAAACCTTGGTGCAACTTGTTTGAATTGCATTTGGTGTAGGTTGCGTTTGGGTCTGCATTTTACAAGTGTGTTAAAAAAATAAGTTCTGCTATATATAGATATGACTTGATTGATATAGTTTAGGTTGTGCAAAATTGGTAATAATAAGGATTAAATAACTAACAAACCCGCCAATAATTACTAAATGGCTAGGCCAAGCAACGTGCGTGCCTAGAGCTTCATTTAGAGTATAAGCTTCATCTTTAAGAGGAATTGGTAGAAGAGCCTCCTGCTCATAAATGTACTCAATAGACACTCTAACTTGGTTAGACAAAAGTGGTACACCATGTACAACACGTGCAACATTTGGGATGTTATGCACCTTGCCTGTAGCTACAACATGATAACTTGGATCTGAAAGTGCTAGTTCACATGCAGTCAGACCCTATTTCATCATGGATTTCAAGTTAATCAGACACATGAAAATACAATCTATGTAACTTATTAAAGGAGAAAGTGGATTTGGTTAGCAACATACTATATATTACTCTAATCATTTGTATACTAGACTTATATTAACATATATAATATATCAACTGCATGTATAAGAGTATTTATTTTTATATAATTCATTGAAACTAACTACGCTTCGATTATTCTACTTAATACTTACATGTACAATACAATCAATTACATAGTCTACTTCATCATTGGATCATTTTTTCTGTATGCTTATCAGTTTAGAAATGAGTTCACAATTTACCTCTGGAAATTTGATAGGGCTATTGCAACTTGGAGAGAGTTCCACCTCATTCTCTTTAGTAACGATAGTATCAAAAATAGTTGTAGCCTTCTGACCCGGATTTACTAACGATCTCAACTCCCTCAGCTCATTTGACATAACCATCACTATTTCTTTCAAATCCTTTACCTCATCCCTGGACTCCTTTGGATTTTTCAAGCTTCCAAAATAATCTGTGACATTGACACCAGAACCAACACCCCTGACATGACCACCATGTTCTACCTTATTTCCTAAGGCCTTAAAGAGCACATCCTCGCGCCCGAAATCTGGAAACTCGCCACTAGCTGCACGTTTTGCTAGCGTATCCTACATGACAACCGATTAAAAACAACATAAAATAGAAAAACTATCACATCAAATTTCTGAGGTACTAAGAAAATCTTGCCTTTCAAGAGTTAGGTATCATTTCTTAGGCTAGTTGCAGGATGAGTGGAATCTAGGTCATAAAAGTAAATAATTAAAAAAGTCGTGAAAATACTCACAATTTTCTCCACAACTTCTTGAGCCTTCTCAAAAACCTGCCCAATTTTTTTGTCACTCCGTATAGCCTTCCACATAGATGCTCGTGGTATAGAAGTCACTGGATTATCACTAAAAGCCAAGTCGACTAACTGCAAGAAAAATAAGTCATAATTACAATTCCACGGGATTGCATTTGAGCCAAACTAGAAAGCTTCAAATGTATTATACAAAATAGTTTAATATTTAGAGTTAAGCGACTATAAGTTTCAGTAAACATGGCATTTAAATAGCTATTTTTAAAGCATCTGTACACCTTCACATTTTATTCAAATCCTTGTGTTTACAACTTACCATATCTTGCTCTAGGCGAGCACATCCTTTACGGGAACGCTTCTGAGGATATTTGTTTTTCTTTGCTCTATGTCTATTATCCTCGCTAATTTTCTGTCCATTATGATTCAGATTAGTGTATGCAACCTACATATGTATAAGTTAATTTAATATTTATGATCTAGATTAAGCAATTTACCTTGAAATCATCAGATAATCGACTGCTAACAAAGGCCTCCCAATCAGATTGCTCAATAAATGGATATAAATCAGGTGGCTTATGACGTACATTCCCTTTTGTGTCATAGAGCCACTTTCTGGTCAAAAAGCTCCTAAAATCCTCATCTTATCAGCTGCTTTAGAAATGATCCATTTTTTCCTTTGTTCAGGAATGCTAAATGTTTTCTTTAAAAAAAAAAGAAGAACCAAAATCACTAAATCAATTTATCTCACCAAAAAGAATAATAATAGAAACGATTTATATTGCTAATTCATAATGTAAGAGTACATATAATTACCGATACATCTTCCCAAATTGCATTTTTCAAAGCATACGGAACTCGATCCCAATCTTCAAAATTGATGGGGATTGTGCTTCGTGTTGTAGCTCCTAAATAACTCAACATTATCACGCTATTATTTCCAATAGGCTGACCCCTTGCGTTCCATAGTACAGGAAATACAATACTTCTATTCCTGGCTCGAACAATCTTCTTCATGCGAGTAGCACCTCTCTTAGTTGTTGTTGGCCTACTTCTCTTAAAAGAAGCATCAGTACTATCATCAATATAACCCATTTCCTGTTTGATTTTAGAGAAAAAATAATAGTAATTAGGCTAAAATCAATGAAACACAGTTACGTAACATTTAGTAATAACTACTAGAATATTATTATAATAAAAATATATAATGCTAAGACAATCAAAGAAAATAACCAGATACATGACAAAGCTACATAATTAATTAGTTGAGATTAGAACTACAAAGTACTTGAATTTAAATACCCTATTCACACGCACTAGTAAATCTTGGTAGAATAATAAGAGTGATAATTGCATATTAGATGCATTTTTTTGGCAATAAATAATGGTATCCATGCAAGAAACAAATGTATGATTTTATATAAACACTGTATGTTACTAATATTTAAATCAAGAATATTAATTAATTCATAAGTTCTAAAATAATGAAGTCACAAAGTTGAAAATGTAAAATGTAGAACAATATAAATCTTTACTGTATTATTAAACTACTGAAAGAACTCTAGTAACATAAAGTCTTTCTAACTATTCGCCATCTCTTTCATCTTGATTAGATCTTGCGCTTCTTTCGAGGAGGTTGCATCCAATACTTTTTTACTGCCCTGCCTCGATGACTTTACTTGGTCTAAACCATATCCCTTTAGAGTGATCACTTCTCTGATACAAATCATCTTCATCGGTATCATCGTCAAATGATTGTAATGCTTCAGGGAATCTGTGCTCTTTAAACTCATTTCCCATATCATCTTCAACATGGTCAACATTAGCATTTCTTCTATTTGTTGATAAGACTATGCTTCAATTCCTATCCTTTGGGTCGGTAACAAAGAAAACTTGTCTTGCTTGAGATGCTAATATAAAAGGCTCCTTAGTATAGCTTGCCCTTCGAAAATCAACTCTGGTGAAATTCATTTTATCAGTTTGGATGCTATTATTCTCAACCCACATACATATGAACACAGGTATCCTAAACATATTATAATCTAACTCCCATATACTCTAAATAACCCCATAGTATGCCATGCTAGAATGAATAGTATTTTTGTCTTTTGTACTTGAAATATGCATAGCCTCGACCTCAAGAGTTACACCGCTGTTCTGCATTGTACTTTGATTATCTCATTCCTTTGTATAGAAAGTAAAACCATTTATTTGATATGCTGAATAAGATATGACCTCCACACGCGAACCTCGAAACAAAGCTTTTAATCTTTCAGAAACAGAATCAGGCCTCCTTTCCAGCTCTTCAGTAACCTTTGTTCGTAGCCAAACAATAAAAGAGTGGTTGTGTTGAGAAGCTATCCAAGCTTAATTTCTAGTAGGATTCAAGTCCCTCAAGAGATCCATGTGTTCAGCAACATATGGCTCAACTTCAACACTGTTTTGCAAAACATGCAGGTGCGCTTGACGCCACTCATCACGAGATATGGATATCACTTCATTTCCAACAATTCCATTACCTATGAATGAGATGCTTCGCGACTTAGGCAGACCAATTGGGTGAACATTAGAAAGATATTCACTATAAAAATCAACTGCTTCTTCAGCTAGAGATCTTTGAACCATGCAACCTTCTGGCCGACTTCGATTCATAACATACCCTTTTAAGATTTTCATAAAGCGCTCAATTGGGTACATCCATCTCAAATAAGCTGGCCCACACAATTGTGTTTCTCTAACTAAATGAATAGTAAGATGAATCATTATGTCAAAAAAATACGGTGGAAAGAACATCTCAAGCTCACACAAAAGGACTACAACTTCTTTTTGCAGATTAGGTAATTTTTGAGGGTCAATGACTTTGCGACATATTTCAGCAAAGAAAAAGCAAAGTCTTGTGATGGCTCGTCGAACACGTTCTGGTAAAATAGACCTCAAAGCAATTGGCAAGATATGCTCCATTAGGATATGACAATCATGAGACTTTAAACCTATTACTTTTAAGTCTTTCATAGACACAAGACTACTAATGTTCGAAGAATAACCCTCTGGAACTTTAACTCCCTTTAAAAACTCACAAAAGGCAACCTTTTCTTTCTTTGATAACGTATGACATGCCGGTGGTAGATATGTACGCCTATTCCTAACCTGAGGGTGCGATACTTCTCTAATGCCTAAGTCAACGAGATCCTTTCTTGATTTTTTCTCCACCTTTGGTCTTTCCACGAACATTAAGCAAAGTGCCAATCAGACTATCACACACATTTTTTTCAATGTGCATAACGTCAAGAAAATGACGCACATATAAAGACCTCAAATATGGAAGATCGAAAAATATTGACTTTTTCTTATAACCGATGCTGGGAAGAAGATCTGCAGTTTGTTTTCCAAAATTCACATCCAACCCTTTGACCTTTTCAAAAACTTGATCACCAGTCAGTGGCACAGTTGCTTTACCATATTCTGTTTTCCCATCGAAAGCTTTTTTCAGTCTACGATAATGATGGTCAGATGGCAAAAATTGACGATAGCCAAGATAAACAACTTTGCTACTAAACTTCAAATATTTGTCACACGTATCATCATCGCATATAGGACATGCCTTATATCCTTTGTTACTATATCCAGATAGATTTCCATATGCAGGAAAGTCATTTATTGTTCCAAACAGCATAGCCCTCAAGTTAAAATTCTCATTACGAGATGCATCAAACACTTCAACCTCCGTGTCCCACAACATCTTCAAGTCTTCAATAAGAGGTGCAAGATAGGCATCTATGTCATTCCCAGGTTGTTTTGGCCCGGAAATTAACATAGTTAGCATCATATATTTCCGTTTCATGCACAACTCTAGAGATAAGTTGTATATAACCAGAATAACTGGCCACACATATATGAGCTACTTTGGCCACCAAAAGGGTTCATACCATCGGTAGCTAGTGCAATACGAAGATTTCTATCCTCACGTGCAAATTCAGGATAATCTTTATCAATTTTGATCCATTGCGGAGAATCAGCTGGGTGCCTAAGCATACCATCATCCTTAATCCTCTTATTTGCGTGCCACGTTAAGTTCTTTGCATCTTCTGGACTACTAAACAATCGTCGAAATCTTGATACTATGGGAAAGTACCATAACACTTTGGCAGGAACTTTATCTTTCTTCTTGTATCGAGACACATTGCACTTAGGACACTTCTTTAACGATTCATACTCCTTTCGATACAAAATGCAATCATTAGGACATGCATGGATCCTCTCATAGCTCATGCCCATTGAACGCAACATCTTTTGGGCCTCATATGAACTACTCGGAATTGTATTATCCTCGGGCAACTCATCTTTCAAAAATTCAAGTAACATTGTGAAACTTTTATCACTCCACCCATTTCCAGCTTTCGTGTTGTACAATTTTAAAATAATGGACAATCTCGTGTGTTTTGTACAACCTGGATATAAGGGTGTTTTTGCATCATTAGTTATGTTCTCAAGCATTTCTGGAAAATCTTGTAATTCTTCCTCAATCACACGCGTCAAATCCTCTAAGTGATCTCCCTCCCAATTGTTGTCTTCATTCGGCTCATCTTGGGCACCACTCCAATCGAGAGATACATCTCCAACCTCTACATGTCGTACCTAATTCGTGTAGTTTTCATCTATCCCATAAATTGTCAAATGATCTCTTAAATTTTCAACACTAAGTCGAGTTTGAAAACAACATTCAACGCACGGACATACTATTTTATTTGAATGTTTAGAATATTTGATCGCAAAAGCAATGAACTCCTCCATTCCTTTCTCATATTCTCCACCAGTACGATCTTTTGACATCCAATTTCGATTCATTATTACTAGACACGATGGGAAAGTTATCATAACGGTTAATATTATTTTAAAAAATCAATAAATTTTAGTATATTTAAACAAATTCTTAATTAATTATATTTTTTTCATCATTCTTTCAATATTAAATGCATCAAACACTATTTAGCATATAACATGTAGCAGGTAGCAATAGCACCATAAAATTATGCATAAACACCTTAAGCATAAAAAAAAGAAAAAAAAGTAGCAATAGTAGCATATAATAACAGCAGCAAAGTAACATTATTTGCGAAATTTAATTGCATAGATACACAAATCTAGTAGCATTGACATCTAGTAGCAATGACAATGATAATTTAATTCAAAAGAAGAGGTCTAGATGTCAATGCTCAATGTCCTCTTTGTATTAATCATGTTCCTAGTGAAAATGTAGGATTTATAATCGAGCATGTGTTCAAGGATTATGAGATAGCTAAACCCATATGGAAAAGGGAGATGAATTGGATTAAACACTAAGAAACAACAAATATCTCTACGTGGAATGGGTGTCAAAGTGGATAAAATATCAAGGAAAGGGAGACTCTGAGACAAATGATATGGTGGAGTACTTCACAAACACTTTACTAAGAATTTGGCTTGCTAGAAACATGGTTACATTCAGCAATATAAAGCCTTAGCCTCTTGGTCTTATTTTTGAAATAGAGAATTTGACAACTAATACCTCATGATGGAGAGGCAGGGAGAAGCAAAGTGGTCTCTATCAAGCTCTACAAAGGTTTAAGTAAGGAAGAAGAGATGGAGCATAACAAAGATCATGAAAAACTAATTAATTGGAGTTATTATATTGGAATTTGCAGTACTAGGGAGTACTAGGGACACTAGGAGAAAGGAATTGAACAATTTAAGACATTGGATGAGATTTGAAGATACATATTAAAAATGCAGCATTATCATTAAAGTATTGGGCTAAACTCATCAAGCAATTTGAGGAAGGAATACTACCGTGCCTAGTTACCCCCTAGGCCACAGTTACTTTCCTCTTGTTTTCTATCTCTCATCTCTGTTTTTGTCATTAATAAAATATGGGACTTGACCCTTTAATCTAATACATTCAAACCCACATTAATCTACTATTAAAAATGTCATTCTTCACTCTACTTTTAAACAAATCTAACTTTTTCTTGAAGAATAATATTATATCACCACTTACACGTGCCTTCAAATTTCTATTTCTATATTTAAGCCCAGCCCCAATACTAAATTTCAATTGACATATAGCTATATCAGTAGTAGACCCATAAGTTTACCCTTAGAAACAAACCAAAAAAAAAAAATCCGTAAGTTTGGAGAATAGTAAAAGATGAGAAGCTTTTCCCACTTATATACATCTTGATTTGTCAAATTTTATACTTAAAAATTATATACAAACTTCACAGTCAACTAAATAATACAAGCATCTGACTAAACTTTTTCATGAAATTCTTCCCGTACTCAGAGTCATCCCAATGAATCAATATAGAAATTAATTTTGTTTTTATTATTGGAAAGGAAATAAACATGCAACTAAAGGAAACAAAAATTCAATATACAAGTACATGGATTAAGTAAAGAATTTGAATTAGCAAAAATAATATTAATTAAATTATTTATATGTTAGCTTCAATGTACGGAGTATAACATTCTCTTATTCACTATAGACCCAAATTGATCTATTTGACATCCAATCAAACAATTTTATTCCATGAAACTCCTTACCTAAATTCATACCAACAAAGCCACACGCAATTTAGAAAGATTTATTAAGCTAAATATATAAGTGAAGTTTATGAAATCAATTACCTGAGTCCCCAAAATTGCTATTTGCTATGAACTCCAATATTCGTAACGTCAACCTCCCTAATCAATGGAGATGTGAATTACATCAAATTAGTACTCAATCAATTAATATATATAATCAACCCTAGATTAATTAAGAAGAATTAATCAAACCTACCTAGTATAAGGAAGTCGAATTGCAAGCCTGAGAAGATCGCACAAAGAGAGAGAATTGATTTTTTTTTTGTATATATTGCTCAAAGCTACAAGGAGAGTGGAAGAAAAGCAGTTTCATCACGTTCAAGAAGAAATTCCGGAAGTAGCGGGTAAATCTATCTGATAGAGAAAAGAGTTTCAGTCCCCGCCAAACTCTTTAGTCTCTATGACTCTGAGTGGGTTTTGTAGGAAAGTGGGAGGAAGCTGATGATTTTTTTTTTAAAGATTAATTTAGGGATTTATTGAATTATGGGTAGTAAAGTTTAAGGCCCCATCAACAACACTTGGTAATGGGTCGTTATTAAAAGTATATTCCTTTAACAGCGGTTTAATATAAAACGTTATCTAATCCATTGTCCGTTGTCAAAGATATCCACTTATAACAACAGTTCAAGTATGACTGTTGTCATATGTTTTAGCAATTGTGTAAAACTACTTATTACATTGGTTCCTTGTTGAAACGCTGTTATTTTATCCGTTGGATTTTGTAACAATTGTAGTAGTGACCACAGCTTTCTTAGGGAGATTCTACTCTCAAAAGAAGACGGCCGAGGCAAGGGCTTTGATCCAAGGTTTCCGTTTAAGGGCTAGTGAAACCCTTTACGAGGCATGGGAAAGATATAAAGAATATCAAAGGGAGTGTCCTCATCATGGCATTCCGACATACCAAGTACTTCAAATTTTCTATGGGGGCTTGAGCCCACAAGGAAAGACTATCTTAGATGCGGGAGCGGGTGGCCCAATCATGAACAAAACGGAGGAGCAAGTCATTGAGATGATTGAGGATGTGGTGAGTCACCACATGGATTGGCAAGAAGGAGAGAGGGAGACTCTAAGAAAAGGAGGAAATGCGGTTTACTCCGTCGATCACCTCAACGCCATCAATAATTTGACGTCCCAAATCGCCAACCTTGGCAAGGAGATGACATCTATCAAGGCAAAACTCAAGACCTCTACTTCACAACAAGAGCATCCCTCCCAATCTAAGGGGAGAGGTAAGAATTCTAACTCTTCTCCTTCTACATCTAACAACATGCCACATGGGTGTTTGTTTTGTGAAAATTGTGGGTCATATGACCATGATACCTCTTCTTGTAATTATGATTCCCAACCTCAACCCCAATATGAAGATGGTAATGATAATGAAAATGAACAAGTCAATGCCTTGTCTTATGATAATAGACCTAGGAATGACAATTAAAGATATTTACCACCTAATCGAAGAGAACAAGGGGGAAATTCCTATAACCAAAGAGGAAATGATTATAATTACCATAACCAAAACAAATGGGGAAATAAGAACCAAAGGTACCAAAATCCCCAAGGTAACTAAAACCAACAAGGTGGTTATGGTAACCATAACCATAATAACCAAGGGAACTATGGGAATCAAGGCCAATATCACCAAGGGGGGAACTCTAATAATAGGAATAATTGGAACAACAATAACAATAGAGGTTCTTCTAATCAAAATGCTTCCAATTCAAATGTGAGAGATAATAGATTTCCCCAAGATAACTACTATGCATAAGCACCACCTAGTAGGTCTAACTTAGAGGAAATGATGGAAAGTCAAACCAAAATGTTCAATACTTTCATGGCCTCTAGTGATAAGAAATTTAGTGAAGTTATGACCCATAATAAAATGCTTGAAACACAAATTTCTCAATTGGCCAATGCTTTGAAGGAAGGGACTAGCACTTCCAAACTTCCACCCCAAGGACTAGATCCCAAGAGGCCCGTAAATGCTATATCAACTAGGAGTGGTAAGGTGTTGGAAGAGAGTGTTCCTAAGAGAAGCAATGAGAGAGTGAACATGAGTGAGCCTCCCCTTGAGAGTGATTTTGAATAAGAAAGAGAGGAAAATCATGAGAATGAAAAAGAAAAACAATGTGAGAAAGAAAAACAATGTGAAAAAGAGAAAGATTTTGAAAAAGAGAGTGAAGAGAAAAGAGAAAAAGAGAGAAACAAAACAATTGCAAAAGCTATCATATCCTCACAAATTTGATAGAAACAAATTAGATGTGCAATTTGGAAAGTTTCTTGAAACATTGAAACAAATTCACCTTTCAATTCCTTTTACCGATGCTATCAAGCAAATGCCTAACTGTGCTAGGTTTTTAAAAGATATTTTTGAGTGGAAGGAGAAAGTGTGAATTGGTGGAAACGGTGAATCTCACCTAGAATTGTAATGCAATTATCATGAATAAAATGCCACCGAAATTGAAAGACCCTGGTAACTTTTCTATCCCTTGTGCTATATATAAAATGCAAATTGATAATGCTTTATGTGATCTTGGGGCTAGTGTTAGCCTTATGCCATATTCGGTATATCAAAGACTTGAGATAAGGGAACTTCTACCCACCAACATTACCTTACAATTGGTTGATCGTTCTATCAAATTTCCAAAAGGTAAGGTAGAGGATGTTCCTCTAAGGGTGGGAAAGTTTGTAATCCCGGTGGATTTTGTTGTGTTGGAGATGGATGAAGATGTGAACATTCCAATAATTATAGGAAGACCTTTTCTTGCTACTTCGGGTGCTTTAATAGATGTTAAAAGTGCTAAAATTTCACTAAAAGTAGGAGACGAGGTGATAGAATTTGATTTGAATGAGAGCATGAAATACCCAAGCTCTAGTCTTGATAATTGTATGATGATTGATACTATTGATTCTATTGTGACTTCTATGCATGAGCACTTGCTCACTACTAACGATGCCCTTGAGAATGTCCTTTTGAACAAGGAAAAGATAGGTGAGCAAAGCAAGGAAATGGCATTGTATGAAGGAATGCTTGAAGGAAGTACGGAAGAAAGAATTGAGCAAGTATGCATGGGAATCACAAGTGATGATGCTTTGGAAATAATTACCTTAAGAGAAGGGAAGGGTGTTCCAATGGTAGAGTTGAAACCTCTACCATCACACCTAAGGTATGTGTTTTTGGGCCCTAATTCAACTTTTCCGGCAATTGTGAATTCTTCTTTGAACGAGTGCCAAACTCAAATGTTATGTGGTGTTTTGAGAAACCACTAAGGTGCTTTAGGCTATACCATTGATAACCTCAAAGGTATTAGTCCCGCTTTATGTATGCACCACATAACACTTGAGGAGGGTGCTAAGCCTTCCATTGAGAGGCAAAGAAAACTCAATCCTCAAATGGGGGAGGTGGTAAAGAAAGAAATCACCAAACTCCTTGATGCCGGCAACACCTTCCCCATTTCGACTTCTAGATAGGTTTCCCCCGTTCATGTGGTCCCTAAAAAGGGAGGAATGACCGTAGTTGAGAATGAGAATGGTGATCTCATTTCAACTAGAACAGTGACCGATTGGAGGATGTGCATAGCCTATAGACGTCTAAATGCATCCACTAACAAGAATCAGTTTCCTCTCCCTTTTATCGACCAAATTCTTGAAAGACTAACCAAGCACAAGTATTATTGCTTTCTTGATGGTTATTCGGGTTTCTTTCAAATCCCTATAAACCTGGATGATCAAGAGAAAACAACTTTTACTTATCCATATGCTACTTTTGCATATACGAGGATGCCGTTCGGACTTTGCAATGCACTGGCAACTTTTCAAAGGTGCATGATGAGTATCTTTGGAGACATGCTTGAGGCCGAAATGGAAGTGTTCATGGATGATTTCTCGGTGGGGGGCCTTTCATTTGAAGATTGTTTGTCCAATTTGGGCAAATGCTTAGCAAGATGTGAGAAGGTTAACTTGGTCCTAAATTGGGAAAAATGCCACTTCATGGTTGAAGAGGGAATCGTCCTTGGTCACAAGATATCAAGCAAGAGGGTTGAGGTTGACAAAGCCAAAGTTGAAGTGATTGAAAAATTGCCACCTCCAATCAATGTGAGAGGAGTAAGATCCTTTTTGGGTCATGCCGGGTTTTATAGGAGGTTCATCAAGGATTTCTCACAAATTGCCAGACCCCTAAATGCTCTTCTTCAAAAGGATGCCATCTTTATTTTTGATGAAAAGTGTCTTCAAACTTTCAACAAATTAAAGGAGGCTTTGATCTCTACTCCAATCGTGCAAGGGCCAAGATGGGATTTACCATTTGAACTTATGTGTGATGCTAGTGATGTTGCAATTGGAGGGGTGTTGGGGCAAAGAATAGAGAAGAAGCTTCATTTCATCTACTACATGTCCAAGACCTTGAATGAAGCTCAAAGAAACTACACCACAACGGAGAAAGTGTTTCTTGCTGTTGTACATGCTTTTGAGAAGTTTTGGAACTACCTCATTGGTTCCAAAACTATTATCTACATCGATCATGCGGCTAGTAGGTACCTTGTGGCAAAAAGAGTCCAAGTCTCGTCTTCTTCGATGGGTCCTATCTCTCCAACAATTTGATGTTGAAATCCGTGACAAGAAAGGGGCCGAGAATGTGGTTACGGACCATCTTTCCCATTTAGAGAATGTGCAAGATGGTGATGATGAAATCCCCATATGTGATGAATTGAGGGATGATGTGCTTTATATCTTGAACGAGAAAGAGCTTCCTTGGTTCGCCGACTTGGTGAACTATTTGGCATGTGGGGACTTTCCTCCTGATTTCTCCAAGAACCAAAGGAAGAAGCTAAAGAGGGAAGCAAGGCACTATGTATGGGATGACCCCATTCTCTACAAAGAGGAGTAGATGGTTTGCTCCATAGGTGTGTTCCGGATGAGGGAGTGCAAAATGTGCTCAAGATGTGTCATTTCGATCCTTGTGGAGGGCATATGGGAGCAAAAAAAACAGCATTGAAGGTCTTGCATAGCGGTTTGTAGTGGCCTCACATCTTTAAAGATGCTTGGGGGTTTGTGAAGACTCGTGACCAGTGTCAACGAACCGGCAACATATCCAAGCGAAATGAGATGCCTCAACAACCGATACTTGAGCTAGAGGTATTTGATGTGTGGGGTATTGATTTCATGGGACCATTCTCTACTTCTTATGGAAATCAATACATCCTTGTGGCGGTTGATTACGTTTCAAAATGGGTTGAGGCCATTGCCTCCCCAACTAATGACCACAAGGTAGTCATGAAATTGTTCAAGAAAGTCATATTTCCAAGATTCGGAATTCCAAGAGTTGTGGTAAGTGACAACGGTTCACATTTTATTCATAGTGCTTTTCAAAAGATGCTAAGGAAGCATGGGGTTCACCAAAGGTTCGGTCTTACCTATTATCCACAAACTAGTGGACAAGCGGAAGTGTCCAACCGTCAAATCAACTTAATTCTTGAGAAGACGGTTGCAATGAATAGGAAAGATTGGGCGGAAAAGCTTGATAATGCCATATGGGCATATAGAACGGCCTACAAAACCCCTATTGGCACAACTCCATCTCGTCTAGTGTATGGAAAATCTTGTCATCTTCCGGTGGAACTTGAACACCGAACCCAATGGGCCATTAAGAAGATTAACTTCGACTTGGTTAGTGCGGGAGAACAAAGATGGCTTGACTAGCATGAACTTGAAGAGCTTCGATTGGAGGCCTATGAATGTGCTAACAACTACAAGACTCACACGAAGGAATGGCGTTTCTTATGGGTGATAAGGTGCTCCTCTACAATTCTAGGATGAAGTTGTTCCCCGGAAAACTTCTATCAAGGTGGAGTGGACCTTTTGTTGTTAAGCAAGTGTTTTCACATGGAGTTGTTGAAGTCACAGATTTGGATGGAAAGAGATCTTTCAAAGTCAATGGGCATCACTTCAAGCCTTACTATGAGGGTGCTCATGTTGGTCTAGTTGAGTTATTACAATGTAATCTTACCTCTTGAGTGTGGAGGTCGTCAAGCTAATGATGTTAAAGAAGCGCTTCCGGGAGGCAACCTAAGTAAAAAAGAAAAGGAAAAAAAAGGACAAGAAAGAAAAATGAGAGAATGAGAAATAAAAAAATTGAGTGAGTGAGAAAAGGAAAGAATAGTGTTGGTGATATTTGATTTTGGCTACAAATTGATTGGATTTTGTTCTTGTGTTTTGATGTAGGAATTTGGAGCAAAAGAAGCAAGGAAGCAAAAACAGTAAAGCTGTCAGCAGCTAGGAGCGGGCACTCCAGGAACTATGCACGCCCGCTCCTAGCTCAATGAAGAAATCAGAGACCTTCAGTTCAATGAGGAGCGGGCGCCCCAACCACAAAGCACGCCCGCTCCTTTGCTCCGTACAGAAAAAGAAGCTTCAAGTACCATGAGGAGCGAGCACTCCTACTGATAGCACGCCCACTCCTCCTTGAATTAGAAATCAGGAGCCATGAGATCCAGACAATGAGCACGCCTGCTCCGTCCAATGCCGTAGCCAAAAAAAAAATTTAGGAGCGGGCGCTCCTGAAGATGAGCACGCCCGCTCCTGACAAAAGTTGTAGCAAAATTCAATTAAGGAGCAGGCGCTCCTGAGTCATTACACACCCGCTCCTCTCAGGTGAAGTAAAACACAATATAAGATCGAGGAATGGAGCGGGCGATCCTACACCCCAGCACGCCCGCTCTAACATAATGTCGTAGCTAAAATATAATTTGGAGCGGGCGCTCCTCTCACCCTGCACGCCCGCTCCAATCTGGGGCTCAGAAATCAGAAGAATTTTCGAAGGTTGGAGTGGGCGCTCCATAAGTCTGTACGCCCGCTCCTCGCAGGATTCGTGAAAGCGGAACCTTCTCTTAAGGTTTGGAGCAGGCGCTCCACTCATCCTGCACGCCCGCTCCAACCTGTCCGGGTAAAAAAAAAAAGAGATTCTTTTCTTTTCCTTTTATCCTCCTTCACCCATTTTCACACCTCATTCTCACTTTCATACTCTCTCTCCTCTTTACCCATCTCCTTCTCTCTCTAAAAACCCTCTTGCTCTCCAACTTCTCTCTTCAATTTCATCATCAAATCCCAACTTTCTTCACTCAAAATTCACAAATTCTTAATCTCCATCAAATAATCTCTCCAAAAATCATAATTTCTTACAAATTTGAGCAAAAATTCGAAGACCCACGAATTCAAAATTGAAGAACAAGCAAGCAAAAGGGTGAAGATTGGTAGAGAAGAAGCTACTTTGGGAAAACTTGGAGGAATTTAGAGTATTTTCATACTCTAGTGGGTATACTCGTCTTCTCTACTTCACTTTCCCTCTTAAACCTAAGGGTTTTTCTTCAATCTTCTTAAATTTGTTTATTTCATGAATGTTGTGTGATTAGTTGCATGATTAGGTGAATTATAACAAATTTACTTGCTCTTGAAAATTGATTGGTGAAATTTTGTGAATAATTACTGGAGTAGGAGAATTGTGATTGATTTCTTGCATAAGTTTGGTGAACTTGTGCATGAAATTTGTGTGAATTTTATTAGAATTGTGAATTAGTTGTGTTGGAATTGTTTGTTGGTTGTATTGGAATTATATTGAATTGTGAAAACAGGTACTTGGATTTTATCGGGGGTTTGAAGTTTCGGAGGTTGTTTGTGGTGTGTTGTGAGTGTGTTTGTGGTTTTTTGAGTTAGCTTTGTAAACCAATTCTCATTACCAAAATGGTTCTTCGTTTATTTGGAGGTGCGGGAGGGAAGAAGAGGAAGACTACTTCCGGCATCCAAATAAACGAAAACCGTTCTTGCGAAAGCCCAAACCAAACCCCAAGCCAAACACCAAACCAAAACAATCCTCCCCCTTCAATAAAAATTCCTGAAAAATTCAAGGGATATCACAAAAAGCTTTCCACACGAAAAATACTTCCAACTCGATTTTATGACCAAGAAGCTTGCCAACTCCTAAGATTAGATAATGGAATTCGGCGAGTGGCCGAAAATTTCGGATGGTTAAACTTCCTCGACAAGAGGGAGCTAACCTACGAATTGCTTACTCTCGAATTTCTTTCTACGTTAACCATGCGAAAAATTAGTTGTGAGGGAGAGCCTCTAGAGTGCGAGCTTAAGTTTTATATGTTCAACCAACCCAAAACCTTAAGCTTAACTCGCCTCAATGAGATTTTTGGATGGCTCGTATATAACCAAATAAGCAAACCCGATAATTTCTACCTCTCCAATTCCGAGGAGTATAATTGGTGGAACACTATCGCGGGGTACCCCAAATTCACCACCCGGTCTAGCCACGCTAGCCACATCATCCACCCCGTACTCTGTATATTCATGAAAATCATGGGGTAAGCTTGCTTCTCGAAGCAAGATCTCGGGAAGCTAACTAAGGAGGAGATAAAATGCCTCTTTATAGCCTCCCGATTTGAGGGAGATCTTGAGGGTAACGTGAATATGGGGTACTTATTTGTTAAACATTACCTTGAAATTAAGAAGAGTACGGAGTTGACGGGTGAGATCAAGTGTGGTGGGATGATCACTATCATTGCCAAGGCATTAAAATTCACCAATTGGGTTGAGCAATTGACCCCGGTGAATGGGTCAAATGCCCTTGACTTTGCCGGACTTGCCTCAATGCATATGCTTGTGGAACTCCGGGGTAATGTGACCACCTACTCATGGTTGGTCAAGGGGAAGCACCGTTGTATTCTCCCTAATGCGGCGGTAATAAACATCGTGGGAAACTCTTGGCAAGTGCCAAATGAGCCACTCCCCGGGAATGTTCCCGACCTTGACCAACCATCTCAACTCCGCCGCCATAACATATCCACCATTCCTAGCTTTATGGGCGGCCCTTCCTCCTCCTCTTCCTCTTCCTTCAACCTTGAGTCGGCCTTTCACCATCTCAACCTAACCAACCAAAGAATACTTCAAGAAAATGAATACCAAAGTTTTGTCTCCCAAAGGTCCTATTAAAACCAAGTTCAGAGGGGAGATTTCCTCCCCTATGTCAACTATCCTCACCGGCCCGTACAAGAGGGGCCGGTTCCGGGTTAGAACAACAACCAACCCACCTATTCCTATTGGCAAGGACCCCGTAGCTCCATTTCGGAGCTACGATCCTTCCTCTCTACGATTATACACAACCCGGAGGTTGTGATTTTAGGGGGGACCCTTCTTATTACCACGTCCCCGAGACATGTGGTAATATGGCTCCCGAGGAGATCGATAACCACCCCTTAAGGGGATACTTCGGGTTTTCACTCGGGTATGATGGTGGTTGGGGTACTAGTAGTGCACCAGATTATGGTCACTATCGTAGTAGCCCCAATTATGATCTTCCTCCATACGTGGATCAACCTTCCTATCCCGGCGATGTAGACTTAAACTATAACTACATGCCATCGCTGCCTAGGGAGGATGATCGGGAGTAGCCTTAAGACATTTGTTTTTACCGTTCCCTTCTCTTCCTTCCCATCATGTGTAACACTGAGGCCGGTGTCGAGTTCTAGCTTGGGGGGGGGGGGGAGATGTTTCTCATTGTGTCCATTTATTGTGGGAACGGTAATCAAATGTATAGCTTGGGGGAAGTCTTGGGGTCTTTGTGTATAGGGTAGTTTCGATTTTGATAGGATTTGTGCTTTCATGTGATGATCTTGTGCTATATAAGGAGAAGTTTGAGTTTGTATGTGGAATGTTTGGCATGGAAGGCTTAGCTTAGCCTTTGGGACTTGTGGTAGGATTCATGTGTTATTATGTTCTAGATTGCATGCTTATTTTAGGTTGGTTATGCTCTTTTCTCGATGTTATGGCATGCCTAGGCTAGAACAATTGCATATTGATGTGTTTGTCTCACCTCTCCTTATATGTGTGCTTTGGAGCATCTTATTCTTATGATTAGCTTTGGTATTTGCATATTTTTGGTTGGTTTGTGTTATGGTCGATTGCATGGTATGGTTAGTTTGCTCTTGGTCTCATTGATGATATTGATGATGTTGGTCTTTCCCTAATATCTAAACTTCTTCTTCTTCTTACCTTCTAACCCCTCTAATATCCAAATTCCCTAACATCCAAACCCCTAATATCCAAATTCTTTAATTAGCCTTCTTATCCCCCATTTTCAGCTTTTTACCCACAAAAAAAAAAAAAATGAAAAAATGGAAAATGAGCTTTGAAAAACAAAAAAAAAGGGGAGTTTGTTTTACCTTTGATCGGTTTGCAATGATGATATTGGATTGTATGTGGTGGATGCTTGTTTTCTTTTTGTAATAAAATTTCGAGCATGGTTTAAATGCCCTTGGTTGAACATAGAATTGGCTAGTTTAGGCTAGTGTGAGAATAACCTTACCGAATGTACGAGACTTAAAGTCTAGGTTTGTGGTAAGATGGTGTCGCCTATGTCAAAGGAATTTGATCCCCGAAAGGTAGCATTTGATCCCGCATTGTCCCAAAAAGTGAGGTTTTAATGTTTTTCAAGCCTACTACATTTTGTATGAGTGGCAAGGATCCTCTTTGATTTAGTACCTAGATCGAGAACTTGAGTCTCAACTCCCAAGACCGCGGCCTAAACAACTCTTAGTATTGATGAAGGTTGTTATGTATTGATAATTCACAAAAGTTAAGGCATATCATTTTTGTTTCTCTAGTTCAATCTTTAAGTTGATTGTAATTAGTAGTTAGTGATGTAAATATCCAGGTTTGTCTTAAAAAAAAAACAAAAAAAAAATGAAAAGTAAAGAAAAGAAAAGAAAAGGGTAAGTGAAAGAAAGAAAGAAAGAAAGAAGTGTTGAAATGTCACCACCCTAGCAATTAAACAAGCTTGGGGGTGTGTTTTTGTTTCAATTCATTCATGGTTTGTAGCATGGGTCAAAGTTAGGAACCTCTTAAGGTTTGATCTTAATGATGTACATCTTAGTTTGGCTTATAATGCAAAACACTTCTAGTTCTGATCCTTCTATGCCTTAACTTTGTGTCGAAATCCTTGAGTTTTGTAATGTTAGGAGAGTAGTAGAAGCCATTGTCGGTGGAGGGAATTGATTCACAAGCATATGGAGAGGGTGCTTTTTCATTGAGATGTCGAGTGTTTTATAACCCGCTTTATCTATGTTTTTCCGGCTCCTTAGAGGAGTCACGAGACACTACCATTAGGGGGGATTTGAACTTTGTGATGGGGACGCGGTAAGATGTGTTGAATGGATTTAAGTTGAGTATTTTCGGGAAGGTTAGCTAGGCCTTGGCTAGTCATGACCGTGGTTGACCTTAGGCATATACCTCATGCTCGAGTTTTATTGCTTAAGGATTCTTGTATCTACGCATGCGCTTTTCTTTGAGCAAATTGATCTTTTGGTTTGTTTTTTAGCAATGTGAATTGCTTGAGGACAAGCATTTGGCTAGCTTGGGGGGATTTGATAAGTGATTTATTTGACCACTTATAGTGTTGATTTAAACCCCATTTTTGCAATCTTTTCCCCTCTTTCTAACCCGTTTTTCAATGAAAATATTTTATCTCGGCCTTGTCCCCTCTTTGTTTATGTTTGTCCTTGTTTTGCAAGTTTTATGAATCAATTTGACAAGCATTCGAAGCGTGGAATGCATTCAAGGTAAGAAAATAGAGAAAGGAGAGCCCGCTCCAAGGGGAGCGGGCGTGCACCTCTCCTGGAGCGGGCGCTCCTCAACTTCAGCAACAATCTGCCAATTCAGAGCCTGTGAGGAGCGGGCGTGCTCCCAACCAAGAGCGGGCGCTCCTCCCTTTGAAGTTGAATTCTGCCTATACTGTGGAACAGGGGAGCGGGCGTGCACCATGTGAGAAGCGGGCGCTCCTCCTAGACACTTTCAAATCTGACTTTCACTGAAGCAATCTAGAGAGGGCGTGCAGCATCCAGGAGCGGGCGCTCATCGCTGGGAATCCGTTTTATTTTGACAGATTTCCCTATGTGTTTCTGGGAGTATAAATACTTCCCCTTTAGTTCATTTGTGAGACAAAGAACAGTAGCCTAGTTTTCAGAAATCTCTCTTAGTTTGAAATATTCCTTTTAGTTAATTTAGCTTAGTTTTCATCAAATCAAATCATTGTATTAGTGAAATTCAAGAATTATTCTCAAGGTTTGGCACTTTGTATTCAACATTTGAAGCTTCAATTAGTAATTTCTTCAACCTTTTTCTACTTAATTTCATATTTTATTTGGTATTTGCATGTTACTTGAATCCTTTTAGTTCTTGATAATTTGTTGTTGGATGATAGTGAATTCAATTGTTAACCACTTTTCCCCAATTATTGAAGTAGTTAGAACCCTAATGCTTGTTTGCATGTTGATGAATATGAGTTGTGAGTAGTCTTCTTGCTAGGGGTTGGGTGAAGCTCAACCTTTTAGGTTAATTATGCAAATGTGGGAGTAGCATTGATGTTTGTATTGCAATTAAATTGATTGTATGAGATTGCTTGTTAGTTCTTCATGATAGGATTAGCTACCCTTGATTTAGGAGCTTGATAGCATGATATGCTTAGTTTGACATGGAAATATGAATGAAGCATGACATTACTTATTGCAATTTGATTATGTATCTTCTATTGCTAAACTAATTAGGAATCTAAGTTTAGTAGTGAGAGTTGTTTCCTAATTGCATGAGGTTAATCTTACATATAGTCCTTGCTATATCTTGTCTATTTTACTCCCCGTTTGCCTAATTGCCTTGGTTGAGTGAATCCCATTCCCTAGTGTCTTTAATACATCGTTTTAGAACCATAATTTGTTTGTCTACTTGACGAACCCCCAATTCACCAAAGACTTCGAATTAGCTTAAGTGTTAAGATCTTTAGCAACCATATCCCGTTCCTTGTGGACCGAACTCTTACCTGTCATTATGCTTGGTTTGTAGGATGTTTGTTTATAAGTGAGTTTGATTGAGTGTGGAATGTGCGACCGTTCTAACGCCCATCAGGTTCAGAAGTTTTTGTAGGGTGTTCAGTTTTTTGTGGTTGGAGTTTAGAAGTTTTTGTAGGGGTTTCAGGGGTTTTGGTAAGGTGTTCAGTGGTTTGTGTTTGGGGTTCAGAGGTTTTTGATGGGGGTTCAGAGGTTTTTGTAGGGTGTTTAGTGGTTCGTGGTTGGGGTTTAGAAGTTTTTGTAGGGTGTTCAGTGGTTCATGGTTGGGGTTTAGAAGTTTTTGTAGGGTGTTCAGTGGTTTGTGGCCGTTTAAAAGTTTTTGTAGGGGGTTCAGGGGTTTTGTTAGGGTGTTCAGTGATTTGTGGTTGGAGTTCAAAGGTTTTTGAAGGTGGTTAAAATGTTTTTGAAGGGTGTTCAGTGGTTTGTAATTGGTATTCAGAAGTTTTTGTAGGGGTTCAGAGGTTTTTTAAGATGGTTAAAATGTTTTTAAAGGGTGTTTAGTGGTTTGTAATTGGGGTTCAGAAGTTTTTGTAGGGGGTTTAGAGGTTTTTGAGGTTGGTTCAGTATTTTTTGGTCACTTATCAGAAAATTCTAGGGGCTTATCAGAAGTTTATGGGGGCTTTTGTGTTGCTTTCTGGTGTCTTATCAGAAGTTTCTAGGGGATGTTCAGAAGTTTCTTGAAGGTGTTCAGTAATTGGTCTATAATTAAATAGTAAACAACAAAAAAAGGAAATACACAACATCCAAATAAATTATTATTTCATACAAAAATACTTGATAAAATTTATACACAAATTATTACTTCATACAACACACACACACACACACATATATATATAAGGCAACGTATATGAACATCAAACAGGAAATATAATAACAAAAAATGAATGTAATGGATATGGAACGATTAACATCAAATTTGCTAATTTTATTGCACAATCCACCAAAATTTGTCAAACAACTCTAAAAAAAAAAAAAAGCAAATCTCCATTTTTTTTTAACAAAATACAAGAAACTTTATAATAAAGTGGATAGAGAAAGTAGAGTTTTCCCCATTGTTGAAAATTTTAGAGCTTCTAGTAATTTAGAAGTAAAAAAAAGGGAGAATCAAAATTGCCAATGAGGGAAGCAAAAATAATCTTCAAAAAAAAAAAAAAAAAAAAAGAGAGAGAAAAATAAAAAATGGCTGTTGAAAATTTAATTTAGATTTTTAAAGAATTTAAAGGTAGAAAAAAGAGAATATCAAAATTCAATAGTGAAAACAAAAAATGACTGGGCTTCTTTCTGTTAGGCGTAGGCTTCTTTTTATTGGACATAGACTCGCTGGATTGGGCGACGAATTGAGTCTGATGCACCACGGTGCATTTAATACTTATTGAAATAAATACTCCATACTCGGTAAGACACAAGAATTTGAAGCCCAATCCAAACTCAATCAACAACAAAATTCAAAGCCCAAAAATCTTAAAATAAAAATAAATTAACGTCGTCTTCCTCATTTTCTCTCATCTTTGTATTCAATTTTTAGGTTTTTATTCAATTATTACTATTGATTATTAAAATCAAAATTATTATTGATTTTCTCACTTTCTCTCTCCTCTTTCTAGTTTGTTGGGTTCCTTCCCATTTCGATCTTCCCCTTTGGTGGCTGCTAAATACACCAACCCCACCATAATTCCCTTAATCTTCTCTTTCAATTAAAATCACAATCCTTTCTAAATTCATCAATACCCATAATTCTAATTCAATTTCCCTTCACTTAAATCTTCTCATCTCACCTTCCTCTTCACAAATTCTGGGTTAAATCATCAAATTTCGATGAGAAATTTGTGAAAAAATGGTGGGATTTTGATGTGGGTTCTTAATTTCTTGATTAGTTTATGAGGTGGGGTTGTTTAAATGAGGGATCCAATGTGGGTGGATGATGCAAGTGCCCCATCAACCTCAAACACTTTGCCGCGTTCAATTTCAAGCAATTCTGCTCCTCGACGCTGGTGGGTTTTTTTACTTTCGATTTCGAATTTTTCTCCTTGATCTTGTAATTTAATTCTTAATTTTTTTAATAATTTTTACAATTTTAAAAATATGTTTTTGTGAATTTAACTTTACTTGAGCTGAAGATCTGGTAGATTTAGATGTTGGAAGCTTTGAGATTTTGTAAATTGAATTAGTTTTGGACAATTTGATCTTTGAAGTTGCATGTGGTTTTATTTTTTAATTTTTTTTTTGTTTAATTTGTATATTATGTATACTTTGTATATTTTTATCTGTTATTAATATGAATTTTGAAGTAGGGTTAAGAAATTTATGTGTGTTGTGAATATGATTTACAATAATTTAGTGAAGATATTTGAACATTTATATGATAATTGGGTATTACAGTTGAAGAATTGTTCATATGGTAAATGATGGAATTTCCATGTGATTAATTTTCCTCTTTTAACTAATTTTAGTCATTAATTTCTAGTAGATATGGTATTCTATAAGTGGGGCTCCAAAGTTGAGGAATTTCTAATTATTAATAAAAACTATGCGTGTTGTTAGAGTCTTATGCCGGACTTAGCATTAATAGATCTCTACTGAATTTTGGGTATGCTATTGATTCATTTTAAGCAGTGGAGACAATGTATTCAACCTTTTAGCTCGTAGAGAGATCAATCCTCGAACAAAGCGATCAACGAAAAGGTTGTGGGGTGAGAGTTCAGAGGGTGGTTTTGATGATCTTAGCCGTATATTTGAGGCCGGAAGAGATGCAAGACGTAGCCTCATATCATGGTAGGGCTTCTCAGCTTCTTGGTGGCGACTCTTTTAGTTTCCTTTTATCAAAAGAAAAGCTTGATACATCTTTTTAACTCATTTGAGTTGTATTCCCAGGGTTGAGGCAGAGTCCTTGCGTCATTTATCAGCCAAATATTGCCCTCTCGTACCACCTCCTAGGTCAACAATTGCAGCAGCTTTCAGTCCAGATGGGAAGACACTTGCTTCCACACAGTGAGTTTTCTTATAACCCGGACAAGTTTTGTAGATAGAGATGTAAGTATCATATTAACATGTTGGGTTTTTACTCATGCAGTGGAGATCATACTGTAAAGATAATTGATTGCCAAAGTGGAAACTGTCTGAAAGTGCTAAGTGGGCATCGGAGGACACCCTGGGTGGTAAGTTTCAGTCTCTATTAGTGTAAAGACTTTCAAAAACTTTTAAACATGAGTCATTTCATTGTTTGATCCTTTTGTAGGTGATCACTTGCAGTCTGAATTTTTTAAATTCAAATTTATTAAGAGGGTTCAATTACTGTTCTGAGTGTCCTTAGCATTATCTTTCAGCTTTGACAATATTTATATGTACAACTTATGCAAAGCCATAAGTACTATTAACTCAAAAGTTAATTCAACATGAGCATTAAGGTTGTTGTTCTGATCTCTTTAAAGAATGGTGCTGGATATACTGTTAGCATTTCATTTATTGGTAAATTTTCCTGTACAATTTGGAAAGACTGCGGCACGAGGGCATGAGATGTTGAGGTTGCAACCTAATTATTGGGCGGAATTTGATTTGTTGGAGTCCATATTAGGAAATTGAGGCTCTCTATCTTGCACATACATTTACCATTTTGCTCATGCATGTTGATGAATGACTATGTTAATCTTTTCTTTCCCTTGATAAGGAATGTGATTGCATTTTGAAATAACCTATGTAATGCAGATATGATGATAATATAGAGTAGGGATATAAGGTTGGCATTGCTACTTTCATCTATCTACTTGAATACTGGCTAGGCCTTTGGTGATAAATATTTAGTGAATTTAAGGTCTAGAAACAAAGCTGCGCACTGCACTTAACTTGTAGCTAGCAAGTGGTGTATATAAGATTTGGTTTTGTAGAATTTGCCGATAAAAAGGGAAGATCACATGAAGTGAAAGTTTCTTTCCTTCTTTTGAGAAATAATTGTGACCTTTTTTGCAAGGGAAATAATATGATAATGAATGTTACTAACATTAATGTGGTTAAGGAACAACTGTGATAATTTGGGGTTGCAAAGAGTATAAAAGAAAATAAAGCCAGACAATTTATAAGGCACAACTTTTGCAGAATACAACTGTGATATCTTGGTTAAGTCACTTGCCAAAATCAACTAGTCAATATGACGACATAGCTGGCTCAACGAGTCCTAGGTTTGGGCTAGGATATTTGTAACAGGTTGAGGTTGTCATTCGAGAGAAGTTTTTAATTCCTGATTCTACATCTGTTTTGGAGTTCTTTCCGGGATCCATAGTAGTTGGGATGCTTTGTATGCCTTTCAGTTTCTAAGATGTATGTGAATTTTAGAAATGTCGTTTGTGACATATTGACATAGATTGCGATTGTTTAAGCATGACTTACATTTTGTGTGTCTTTGTTTATGTAAATGTGGTTCAGTTTTATGCTTGTAATGTTTTGTCATTTTGTTCTTAGCTTGAAAGGAAATGTGTTTAATTGACAAGGATTAGAAGTTGTTTGCCAACTTGAATGAGATTGAATATTTTCATTCTGACGGAATTGAGATTTGATTTTTCACTTGAAGTTTTGTTTTCTTGGGGATTGATTGATGTGCAGATTACATTTTATGGTTTCTGTCTTGATAAAATTTGTCTTATTTTCCCTTTTGGGAATTATTCAGGTTAGGTTCCATCCAACAATTCCAGGCTTGCTTGCTAGTGGCAGTTTAGATCATGAAGTTCGGCTTTGGGATGCAATTACTGCAGAATGTATTGGGTCACGGGATTTTTGTAATTACTTCTAGCTCTGATGGTTTATTTAAATGTTTGTAGTGCATTCTTTTCCTTTTTTAAGTTAATATCTCTTGTATAAAATATAAACAAATTAACCTATTTTCTCCGTTCTCTCTTTTTCTCAAATAACTCCTAATTTGAATGTTTCATTTGTTGCAGACCGACCAATTGCTTCTATTGCTTTCCATGCCCAGGGTGAGCTGCTTGCAGTTGCTTCAGGTCACAAGGTAAGAATGCTTACTTTTCTAAATTATTTTGGGTTTTATGCTCAATCAAGTGATGCTGAAGTATAAATTCTGTTTTGGCTAGCTATACATATGGCACTATAACGAAAGAGGAGAAATGTCAATCCCTACTGTTGTCTTGAAGACACGGCGTTCATTACGTGCTGTTCACTTCCATCCACATGCTGCACCTTTTTTATTGACAGCTGAGGTAAGCTGGTTTCATTCAAGATGAAATTAATTATTGTGTCAGTATATATTGTTTACTCACGATTTTCTCGGCATGCAGGTCAATGACCTTGATTCTTCAGATTCATCAATGACACTTGCAACTTCTCAGGGTTATGTGCGATATCCACCTCCTACTGTATATGTTGCTAATGTTCATGCTTCTGATTGGTCTAGTTCAGCTGAGGAACTTCCTCTCATGTCCCTTCCTTTCTTGATCTGGCCTCCGCTCTCCAGAAATGATGGAAGAATATCTTTTCAGCACTCAGATGGAAATGCAGGTTCAAGTAGTATGCAGCAGAGGTTTGGTCCTTCTTCGTCGGTGAGGTTGCTAACATATTCAACCCCATCTGGACAGTATGAGCTCTTGTTGTCTCCCATTGAATCTAGTAACACTTCTTCGGTTCCGAATGAAATGCGGCCTGTATCAGCTGAGGTGGAAGCTATTGCTCTGGAGTCTGCTGTGGATGTTATGGAAACATCTGATGTACAGCCAGAAGAAAGAAATACTCAGTTTTTCCCTTTCGGAGACCCTGCATATTGGGATCTACCTTTCTTGCAGGGATGGTTAATTGGTCAAAGCCAAGCCGGACAACGCATGATACGTCCTGCTAGTTCGCAAGAACCTCCTTCTGCACAAAGTGAGATGATAATTCAGGATCCAGTGGCTTCATCAGCCATGCAAATGGGTACATCTTATACAAGGGGCAGCGGTCGGTCCAGTTCTCGACATCGTTCATCACGTTCCCGAGCAGCAGCTAGCACTTCTGCAGCGGAAGCAGCTGCTATTCCACAGGATGAAGGAGACCCTCATCTTGTCATTAGCAGAGTTCAATCTGAGCTTGCCACATCACTAGCAGCTGCCGCAGCAGCTGAGTTACCATGCACTGTGAAACTTAGAATATGGCCATATGACATAAAAGATCCCTGTGCTCATCTTGATGCGGAGAAATGTCGTTTGATTATTCCTCACGCTGTACTCTGCAGGTGAGCTAATATATTGTTATATGCACTTTCTACCTGCTAAACAATCGTTTAACTATATGAGATTGGCTTTGCTTTCCTGCTGCTAGGGTTTTATTGGTGAAGTTTTCATATATGGGAACAAAGCAATGAACCAACTGTTTTTTTTTATTTTTATTTATGTTCTTTATGTTGAATTTTTGCATCAAGTGACTTTGTTGTCCTATTATATTTTGCAGTGAAATGGGTGCTCATTTTTCTCCATGTGGAAAATTTTTGGCTGCTTGTGTTGCATGCATGATGCCGCAGACAGAAGGTGAACCTGAAATTCAGACGCAGGCTCATCATGATGCATTAGGAGCTGCAACTTCACCAACAAGGCATCCAATCTCAGCTCAACCAGTTATGTATGAGCTACGGATATATTCCCTTGAGGAGGCAACGTATGTGATTTAATTATTGTTCTTTGTCTTTTTTTTTTTCCTTTTTTTTTTCCTGGTTAAATCACGTATCAATATGATTTTCTATTGTAATTATTTAGGTTTGGGTTAGTACTTGCGTCACGGGCAATAAGAGCTGCCCACTGTTTGACGTCAATTCAGGTCTGTCATTGATATCCTTTCCCTCTGGCTTATCTGCTTTTTAGTAATTATGATTCTTGTTTGTGGAACATATGTGTGATGTTACTGTTGCTAACTGTTCACAGACTCTACTTTGACTAGCTTTTGTGATTTATAGTCATGATAAAACATAGTCATGTAAGATTTTGTTAGGATCATCCCAATGTATAGTTTTAGAATATCAACTTTTTTATAATTTTTATCTATTTTATTTGAGATATGAATTGTTGAACTTGTGCGTTGGCAAACATGATAAAAGAAACATGCGAACTAAAAAGAACATAGAAATTAAATAACCTAAGAAAGGCTCACAATTTTGCGATATAGATTATGTTTAGACTTACTTATGGAACTTTGACTTCAATGAAAATCTGTCTGTAGTAGTTTTACACTCTGATCTGGCTGCTAGCATAAGGGAAATATATTATTGAACATAACTTAAACAAGTGAACAAAACCACTAATATGAGTGACCTAACAGGCTAAATGACAAGCATATGATTATCTGTAATGGACTGAATTTTCAGGCTTAATATTTCCGATTTTAATAATGCAATAATAAAGATCAAAGCTTTAAGATTGATTGATAATGATGGAAGGGTTACAAAAGATAAGTTAATAACTTAAGGCTATTACTCTCAAATAGTGAGTTTAGCCCACAACTCTCCAAAATGGGCTTTAGGCCATTTGACTCCTCTAGGTTTCCCTAATAAATTTCTGCCTACTTCTTCCTTTCCCCTCTCCCTCTATTTATACTAAGGCTAGAGACTATTAACCTAATGATACTAAACTTTCCAAAGTGCCCCTCCTAAAGCTAGTCTATTACATTATCGAGTTTGTCCTACCTTGTATGGAACTCTGTACATTGGGTATTGGCTCTGTTATGGACTTCAGAGATAATGTAATGAGTTGCCCAAGCCCTAGTATTACTAAAAGAGAATGAATTGCTTGCTAAGAATTTTCTGCTTTACTAACTCAAAGGTAGGCAGCCAATTAGAAATCCGTTGTTCTAATAATAGAGATCAAACTACACAACCCGTTTTAGGGGCATCTAACCTTAAAAGTAGAGAATTAGTGAAGCATAATTTTTTTGTATATAATGAAGTTAATTATTTGATAAGAAATTTATTTGTGAGGTGTTCTGGTTATTATCTAAGGATACTAGATCTAGATTTTCAAGTCAAATCCATGATCTTTGATTTTTTCGATCTGTTTTGGGAACATGGTGAGTAATTATAATAGAGTAAGGTTTACTTCTGTCTTTGATCTCTATTTCTTGGCACTATTGAATTGCTGGTGATCTTACAAGCTACGTTTCTCTGACTTAGCAAATTTTTTCTCGTGACATTGCACTGACTTGTGTACAAGATCATTTTGGAGCAAGGCTTTATTATTGTTGTATAGCTACTTTACACTCAACTTTAAATTTCATGTGCTATCTTATTAGTATACAAACAAATTTCATATTATTAGCACTTTTCCCAGTTTTAGAAATTGCCACACCTGACACTCGAATCCATACACATTCCCGAGACTCCTAAGCTACTCCAAGCAACTTAACTCACAAGTCACAACCTACAATGGATGTTGTCAATTTTGACCTTTTGAGATGTTGCTTGCCGTTTGTTTTTTCCTTTTAAGTTTGAACTCCAATTTTTTGTTAATTAATTTTTTATTTTTTATTTTTGTGGGGCGAAGTGGGGAAGCTGCTGAAGTGCTGAGTATATTTTGCAGCTGTCACACATCTACATAAAGGACTAGTTATGTTAAAAAAAAAAAGGGGGGGCTAGTTATGTGATTGATAGGGATGAAATATGATTTAGGCAAAGTAAACATGATCACCCAAATTTTGTAGGGATTGGAGGATAAAGGGTTTCTATAACTCAGAATGAAAATTTCTTAAATAATTCAGCCAAGCTGCTGTCTTTTATGGACGCATGACATTGGATGGCTGTGAAAAAGCTGTTGTTCGATATAGTTTGAGGCTCCCTAGTTGATAGACTTTCTCTTATCAGGTTTTGAACAAACTGAAATATTGCTCGACTTATGGATTGGCTTTTTTGCTTTTATGTTGCCTGTCTAATGCAATCCCACTCAATTGATCTGCATAGGACTAGTTGTGTTTGGGCATGGAAAGACTTCGTTCTCAGTGAAGCTCACTAATGGCTTTAATTCCCTCATGTCTGGCCTCGCCAGTTGTCACCCAAAATAAAAATAAAATAAATAAATAAGACCTTGTTGATTCAAATTTTCTCCTACCTGGTTTAAAACAAACTAAAGTATATACTACGTAAAACTCTGTGTGTATGAAGTATGGATTGGCTTTTTTGCTTTAGCCTGTCTAATGCAACCCCACTCTTTTTATTTGCTTGGGACTAGTTGTGTGTGGGGATGGTAAGACTTCTTACCAGTGAAGGTAGCATACTTAGTTTCCTCCTTTCTGGTCCTCCCCAACAAAAAAATAAAATAAAATGAAATAAAGAAGAAGAAAACAGTACCAGAAGAAAACAGTATCAGTGTTAATAATTGTTTAACAATGTTACATTTTATTTTTAGCCCCTTCTCTCACACTTAACACCATAGAAATTGAAAGATTGATGTACATGATTTTTAAGTGGTCTGGATATATATGATGGTAAAGATCCTGTAAGTTGATTTGTACTGGGACTATTGAGGCATCCAAGCCCTATCATCAGCTTGTAAACTTGATTTACCTATTTACTGGTTTATCATGTTCTATTTTCTTATTTTTTGCGCTTATATAATGTTTTGGTGCTACCTTGCAGTTCTCACCGACGTCAGAACACTTGTTGCTTGCCTATGGACGACGCCATAATTCTCTTCTCAAGAGTATTGTCTTTGATGGGGAGACTACGGTCCCCATTTACACGATTTTAGAGGTAATTTTGGGTATACAGAAGTAAACGCGTTTCACAAATCATGTATTCTTTTGGATGTGGTCATGTGTCTTGACTATTGACTATTGAATTTGATATCAAATATTGTACTCCATTTTCTTTAATATTTAGTCATCCCTTTCTGTTTGGCTGGTCCTTCGTGCTTTCTATTTTTCTTTTATATTGAAAATTGGTCTTATTAACTCAACTAGATGTTACCTAAAAACATTGCTTTTACTGTTCATGTCAGCTTTCTTTTCTATACTGTTGTACTTCTACTTCTTAAGTTTGGTTTAATCTTCCAGGTGTACAGAGTTTCTGATATGGAGCTGGTGAGAGTCCTACCTAGTGCGGAAGATGAAGTTAATGTTGCTTGTTTTCATCCTTCTGTTGGTAGCGGTCTTGTTTATGGCACCAAGGTGGATATTTGGGATCCTTTTGTGTTATTATTTCATAATTCAATATTGTTGAATTTCTAATAATTTTTTACTGTTGTATGCAGGAGGGGAAGCTTAGGATTCTTCAATTTGACAGTTCCAATAGCCTTTGTACAACTTCTTGCTTTCCAGATGAAAACTTGTTGGAGGTAAGGATGGCGCAAATTGCTAGTTTTGCTATCCTAATGCTTGTTTTTGTTCATTTTAGGGCCTGGATTAGTTCTGTAGCATTTGTTAACATACGTTAATTGTGTATAGTGCTATACAGCACAAAATACAGATTTTATACAGAAACAAATATATGTATGGGGAATAAAATACAGAAACAGATGTAAATATGCAGGCTTTTTTTTTTTTTTTAATTTTTAATTTTTTAAAGTTTAAACCAAGTCGGGTTCTTAGGGAAGGGAAAGGAAATATAGGGATCAATTTTGCATCTCCTTTTAATAAACCAAATTCCTCCATTGTTGGAAGGATTTGGAAGGAAAATGGAGGTCAGTCCCTCCCTCCCCCCACCTCCCTTCTTCTTCCCTACCCTTTCCCTTCAGTGTTGTTATCCAAACATAGTGTTGAGGATAATAACTTGATATTTAAGACACTATAAAATATGCTTGCTGGAAATTTCACAAATATTGCAACATATTCCTATTTGTATATGTTTTATCTCTTTCTCTCTCCTCATGTGTCCTTATCTTTATTCCTCTTTATCTCTCTCCTTTTAAAATCCATGTCCAACCTCCCATGTCGTAATATTAGGGGAACGGAGGAAGTATATTTATGTAGAGACCAAAAAAACAGAAAGTACACAAGTATGAATTTTGAAAAGTGAGAAATCCCTTAGATCTAGCCATTTAGGTATGTTTAGAGCTAATTGGTATATATTCAATAAACTAATTTTCTTGCTTGATACAGCATTGCGGATTATGCTCAAAGCAACAGAAAAGGGTTTGTGTGAAAATGGTTAAACTAATTATTAAACAATGATTTTGAGAAAGAAGGAAAAATACTAAAAATAGCCATGAGCCATAACTTGATTCTGGCTGTGTAAGGCGTCTTGGAATTCTTGATTAAATCTGAGCTGATTAGTAACAGCTTGTCTGAGGTAGGTGGATAGAATGTACTAAAAATTGGTGTACAGGTTAAGTAATTTGCAGTTGTGTTAGTTCTTAGACTACTCTTTGTTTGTTGCTTAGGTGTGTTACTATTAAATAAAAAGTGGATTATAGTAGGACAAATGTATTTTATCATTATAATTAGGCCACGTCATCCTTGTACATACTCTAATCTCGTAGCTTGGAACAAATGGTTTGCAGGTTCCATCACATGCTTTAGAATGCTGACATTAGGAATGGTTCTGACACCAGGGCATGCATCCGAGTTAAACTGGTTAGTTTTGTCCTTTATATGCCTATATTGACACTGATTATAGTTCCTTGAGTTTTATCATTTTATAACCTCTCCAAGTGCTTCCCCCCCTCCCTCTTCAGAAAAGGATGGTGTTTATTATGGTTGGTGGAAAAGATTTTGAAAACTTGCTTGACATTTAGTAGTTTTTAATTCGAATTATATGCACATGTTTTTTCTATGAGAAAGGTGGATTAGAAAAATAAGGTTAGAATTAAATTATTTTGTTCTCTAGTTCCAGGAGCGCAGGGACGAAAATGGAGCCAAGGAATTGACAGTTGGGATGCCACAATGTGTTTTTGTTCCCAAAAATGTGAGCAAGGTTATACATTTCTTGTAGCCTGTTTATACCAAAGGTGTTTTAAGAGCTGTCCTCTCAGAGCCTCACACTTTCTTTTCAAATCATTCCACTGCGACTAGTCAGAATGGCGCGCAAGTCAATCATATTTAAGCAAGTTTAACTACTACTATTATACCTCGAGGATGGGTTTGTTGACTAAGATCAAGCTTTACAGCAGCTGTAGGGGAAGATGGAAGTATGTTTTTGCAGTGTATCATTTGTAATTTAACAGGGCTCTGAGCAACTAGGAATCGTGCTCTCAAAGATTCCAGGGTGTAACAGTCAATGTATTAAGTTGTATGTCTGTTCATTTGAAAATTGAAATGCCCGAAGATCTACATATGGTCGAATGGGTAGTTGTAGCAACTGATGATATGACACCGACGGTGTTAGTGGTGGCGTTGGTGATTTAGGAATGCTGTTCCATATAAAATTGTTTTACTTTTGCTTACTTGGAAAAGAAAAATGTAAAAAGAAAGTTGTTCCAGCTTGGAACTCATTGCTTTTCTGGCAAGTACTTGTGGAATGGCCATTTTACTCCGTATTATTTTTACGGTTTTTTTTTTTTTTTTTTTTTTTTTTTTTTTTTCTTATTTTCATATTTCAAAATTCTATAAATTGATTAGAAAACTACAGTTTAAAAATATATATAAAAGATAAAGAAAGATGTAATAGTAATACCCAACAACCCTACTTACATTTCTTTTAATATTAAACTCAATTAATTTACTTAAAATTATGTTTCGGTTAAAATGTAACACTTTAACAAAAAATTTACGGAGGGAGTGTTAATGTTATATGAACATCCTTGTCAAAAAAAGAAAGTTATATGAACATCACCTATACTTTTTTTTTTTTTTTTTGGTTGCAAAAAGCTAGTAATAAAAACAAAGAACTTGATCATTATCATTCAAAAAGTAAAAAAATAAAGAATGCAAGGATAGAAAGGAGGTATGCTAAAAATATTGATGAGGCGATAGATGAAAGGGAGACCTCTCATAGATAGTAAATTTAAGATTGTAATTATTAAAAAAAGATTAATTTATGATGTTATTATTCATTCAACTACAGGTAATACTAGTATTAATGTTTGATACACTAAGACAAATAATTTCAGTTCATTAAAAATGAATTCAGTTTAATAAAAACTATTTTAAGTTCAGAAAAAATCAGTAACTTTAATGAAGAATTATAATAGAAAATCAATAAAAACAATTCTAGTTCTGTAAAATTAATTTTTGTTTCAGAAATAGCAAACATAATCTCAATTCAGTAAAACTAATCTCAATTTAGCAAAAGTAAGATGGAGTGAAAAGGGTCTAATACTAAATGGTATTTATAATAACTAAATTTCAAAATCTAACTTTAAATTTTTGGATTCTAACTGTTTTTTATAAATGTTACACTTTGCTTATGCATGTTTTTTTTTTAATTTTTTTTTCCATAATAATTTCCTTATTACACCTTTTCTTATCTTTATGCATCTACCAACTTTTTACACATGTAACTAACATTATCCTACCACTCATATCATTAAATATGGAGTATTTTCTTAGGAAATAAGTGTATTAGGCGAGCTTATATTATTTTATTGTAAGATAATCTCAACTTTGTCTCATTCGTCCAATATAATCCCAATTTTGGATTATTTTTTTAATAATCCGATCTTTGATGTGAATTTGCTTCCAAAAGTCTCAACCGATTGTTATCACAAGTTACTGACACGTGTCAGTATGTGACTGGTTCAAAAAAATAAAAATAAATTAAACAAATTTAAAGAATTGAATATATAATTAATTAATTAACTAAATAAACCCACCACCCATCCCCCCACAAGCCAAACCACCCTCCGATCCCTACCTCTACCCCTACTGGCGACTGACCACGCCGGCGCCTGCCTCCTAATCTCCAACACCGGTTGACCTACTCCCTCCCTTTCCCTTTTCCCCCTTACCCCGACCCTCCTCCTTCCCCCGCCGCTTGACCACCCAGCCAAACTATAAATTGATATTTGTTCTTGTTTGTTGAATTATCAATTATTTGCTCCCTTATTTATTCTTGTTGAATCATCAATTATTTGCTCCCTTTTTTTTTTTGATTCATAAGAGGAAAGGAAATTCCAGAATACAAGAAAAAGAGACTAAAAAGAAAAAGAACAAAAAGAAAAAACAGAACAAGTAACTAACACTACCAAAACATCAAAAAACAACTAAGGAGGAACTAATCGAGGAAGAGAGACCCCCTAGCATCTTCTTGCAAGATCTTCCCAAGCTCATTCGGAACAGAATTTATGATAATAAGTCGTGAGTCTTGAGAGACGCCGCAGTTGGCCAACCAATCCGCCACTCAGTTTCCTTCCCTATATATATGGACTACTCGGACTTCCCATTTATCATCACCTAGCAACTTAAGACAATGATTTATGTCGTGCACATTCTCACTATTGCTTTTAGAGTTATTCTGCATAATTCTCACACAAGCCTGGTTATTAAGATGCACCTCAAGCTGTTTGATTTGCATGTTTTGCCCCAGCTCAAGGCCTCTGACTAAGGCCATAACTTCAGCTCGAAAGGCTGAGCAGTATCCAAAATTGGCTGAAAAACCAGATATGAATTGACCTTCATGGTCTCGAATGATGGTTCCTCCTCCTGCTGGGCCTGGCAGCCTTTGGCAGCCCCATCACAATTCAGAACAAACCACCCAGGTGAAGGTGAATGCCATGCTACATTCACCTTAATTTTCGGCTGATTTACCTTTGTTGTACCAGAAGTATGCTTATCCAAGCTTCTTCGCATTTCATTGTATCTTACCCTTAAGAAAGCACCCAGTTCAATGGGAATTCCCTTTCTTCTATTGAAGACTCGACAGTTTCTCCAATGCCAAATCTACCAACTTGCAACACAGAACATGGTATCCCAGCCTCCAACATTAATATTGCTTGTATGATAAAGATTATAGCACAGTCAGTCCTGCAGAGGTAGTTGATAAAATTGATCATGAAAATTGGGGTGGAGAAATTTTTTCCATGTTAATTTTGCACTCGGGCAATCCCTTAAGATGTGAGTTGTATTTTCATCTCCATTGCCACAAATAAAGCAAGTTTGATCATTATTGAGCTTGCGCTTAAACATGTTCAAATTTCCCAGAACTCGATCGTGACAAGCTAGCCAAAGAAAAGCTCTTACTCGTTGCTGCACGGGGGATTTCCATATAAGATCCCAGCATTTTTCATTAAGCACATCGGTCTCATGACGCATGATGCTCATAGCCGATTTAATAGTAAATTTGCCTTGAGAACCTCCCTTCTAGTAGACCAAATCACCAATAGCAGGGTCAGCTCTGACTTCATGATTTTGAATGCATTTGAGAGTTTCTTGGGGTAAGTAAGAAGCAAAGATATTCCACCTCCACCCTTGTCCTTCCTCCCACATTTCTTCCACCGTAGCCCCTGTAATTTCCTCAGGTAGTGGCTGTGTCACCAAGTCGCTTAATGGCTTGTCCGTTGCCCACTTATGATCCCAGAATAGGGTACGATTGTCATTCCCAATTGCAACTTGCATCCCCTCACCAAGGACCTTTGCATTATCAGTAATTCCACTCCAAACATTGGACATCCCGGGCTTAGGAACAAACATGTCTACATCACATCATCCCTTGCAATACTTGGCACGCAAAACTCTTGCCCAAAGGGAATGAGGTTCACTTAGTATTCTCCATCCCAACTTGGTGAGAAACGCCGAATTTGCCTGCTTGGCCGAATGAATTCCTAACCCTCCAAGCTCTTTGGGTCATTGTAAACACTCCCAAGATAAGAGGTGAATTTTCTTCTTGTCTTCATTGCCTCCCAAAATGAACCTTCTTGTTCTCTTATCAACGCTATCACAAATTGACCTTGGTATTTTCGCCGTTTGCATCGAATAATAAGACATGGTAGCCAATGTCGATTTAGCCAAAGTAATTCTCCCTGCTAAAGACAAATACTTGGACTTTCACCCTGAAAGTCTTCGATCGATTTTTTCACACAAGTGGTTGAAAGTATCCTTCGTTACTCTGCTTGTAATTGTCGGCATAGCTAGGTACAATCCCAAATCCTATGTAACCTCCATGCCCAACGCTGTCCCAATCTCTACTTGCTTTTCCAAGTCTATATTTTTAGAAAAATAGACTCTGGATTTGGGGAGACTAACTTTCTGACCAAAATCATGACAAAATCTGGTAAGACATGCATTAATAAGCGACGCTTGGTCTACAAAAGCTTCGGCAAATAACACTATGTCATCGGCAAAAAATAGGTTCGTAAGAGTTAGCCCTTTTCTGCTTGCGTGAATTGGTTTCCAATGACCATGAACAATTGCTTCCTCTATTACTTGATAAAAGCGTTCCATACACATCACAAAGAGATAAGGAGATAACGGATCTCCTTGTCTTATGCCACGACTTGGTTTGAAGCTTTTGGTAGGTTCTCCATTCCATAATACTTGTAGGGAAGCCGTAGTGATGCAATCCATTATAACTTCTATCATCGTAATTGGGATATTCATTTGCACAAGCGTGTCTCGAATAAAGTCCCACCTTAGCCTATCATAGGCTTTTTCAAAATCGATCTTGATTGCCATGTAGCCAATTGCACCTTGCTTCTTTCTCATCGTATGTAACACCTCTTCCATGATGACAATATTATCAGTTATTTGTCTACCCGGGACAAAGCTTGATTGAGTATTAGAGATTAGATGAGGAAGGACTTGCTTAATTCGGTTAATGATGACCTTTGTAATTATTTTGTAAGCCACATTACAAAGGCCAATTGGCCGAAACTGTGAAGCTGACTCAGGGTGCTCAATCTTCGGTATTAAAGCAATGTAGGTATTATTCAACTCTTCCGAAGATTTTTTTCCTTCTAAAATCGGCATGATTGCTTCATAAACATTCTTTGATATCAATTCCTAGTTCTTTTGGTAGAAAAGAACTTGAAAACCGTCCGGACTTGGTGCTTTTAGAGATCCCATCTCCTTAATCACATCATCAATTTCATATTTCGAGTCTTTGTAAGAAGCCCCCAATCAGAAGATGATAACTCAGGGAACATGTCCTGGGGTATGTCCCGGCGACCCTGATAGTTTTCCTCAGTGAAGAGAGTTGTGAAATATTCGACAATAATATTTTTAATCTCATCCTTATCTTGAGTCCGAACCCCTTCTTTATTTTTCAAAGCAACTACTTTGTTCTTCCACCTTCTCACAATGGTGCTTAGGTGAAAGAACGTTGTATTTCTATCGCCATCTTTGAGCCAAGTTACCTGAGATTTTGGTACCAAAGTGTCTCTTCTCGATCCAAAATCTCATCTAACTCCTTTCTGAGTTTTGATTCTAGTTTCATCAGCCCTCTATCAACACGTTTTGAGAGGGATTTTTGAATTCCTCCTAGACGAGTAAGCAGAATTCGTTTCTGCTTAAAAATGTTCCCAAAGGTGTCTCTATTCCAGTGTTGCAATTCTTCCGAAAGGTTAGCAAGAGCAAGAACGAGTGGAGTATCCTTCTTTAATTTTTGTTCCACAAATTCACTAAAATTTTCATGTTGAAGCCAGGCTGCTTGGAATCTAAAAGGGCGGTGAAGGGACTCTAGTGGAACAAACCCATTCGCGGACACGAAAATTAGATAGTGATCGGAGCAAGCTGCTGTGAGGTGTTTCATCAATGCTTTCTCGAATCTCATAGCTCACTTATCATTGCATAAAGCTCTGTCTAAGCGTCCACTTTGTCTTGTTTTGGGGGTTTTACCTCTAGCCCAAGTATACTCTGCCCCCGAAAATTCAACCTCCAACAAGTCCATATCCTCGATCCATTCGTTGAACATAGCCGATCTTCTAATAGCTTCATTGTACGAAGTATTTCTTTCATAAGGAAATCGGGTGTCATTGAAGTCCCCTGCCAAAAGCCACAGTTCATCATGAGAAAGAGCAAAATTTTCTACTTCCCTCCACAGCTCCTTCTTTTTCGAGGGATCCGGACTTGCATACACAGCCGTGAAGTACCAAGGGATAGCCTCAATACGAGTTATCTTCATGGTGATATGTTGATTGTGTTGATAAAGTAGATTTAATGTAACAACATCCGTCTTCCAGTAAACCCATATCCCTCCACTAAAGCCAACAACATCCGTCCTAACATGACCATCATAACCCAAAATCGAGGCTATTTTGAGGGCTTGTTCACCTCCCATATGTGTTTCCACCAAGGTAAGAACATTAGGCATGTTAATTCGAACAACATCCTTGAGAGCAAAGATGAAGTTTCTACTTCCCGCCCCTTGTACGTTCCACACCATACAAGAAATCGGTAGAGAATCCGGAGCTAAGTTTGGGATTGTATCTTCCATAGAAACAGCTATAGAAGGTAATGAGGTCATGTACGCTTCACTTATAAATCTAAGAAAACGCTTAAATTGATTGGGAATTGTCATTGTCGCCACCAACTCCAAAGGGTCTGTAGTTGGGGGTAGCATCGACTCGAGCTGCACTTCCAATACATGAATCAGGGGGTTCAAGATTACCATCTATGGATCGTCCATGGGATGTCCCACACAAAAAATCTTGTCCGTGGGAACTGAGAGAGTGATTGGGGAGTGAATTTGAGACATAGGAGATGGCTTTGTCTTGTTCTTCTATGTCCTTACTAGCTTCCACACTGCCTATTATTGCTTGATTGGGTTCATGAGTGTTAGTAGCAGAGTTAGCTTCGAAGGAATATTCTGAATTTTCTTTTCCTTCCAAAGATGCATCGTTATTTTGGTTAATGATAATATTTTGATTATCATTAATTTCTCTAAGTGGGCCAATGATATTATTTGGAGTAGGACTCTTTTTCTTTTCTTGATAAACCTTGGGAGGATTCTTTTTGACTTTTGATAGAGATTTATTAGAGGGAGGATTATTTACCTTAAAGATAGGAATAAAATTCTCCTTTGGAAAAATATTCTGAGACTTATCACTTAAGTTAATAGTCTCAAAACTAATTCCATTATTATCTCGAGGATCCTCAGCCATATCTTCACCTTCCACATTTTTCTCCTTATTCAACTCAAATTCCTCATTATCCTGATCATCAAGCATTACAAACCTCGAGCCCGATCCCTGATTTCCAGCCATCCCAGACTTGGATTTATTTTTTTCCATATTTGAGGCTTGACTTTTTCCCAAGACTTGCACTTCATTCGAATTCGGCTTAACCGCTCCAGCTGGATTTTTATCCGATATCTAGGATTTCTTTTCCGAGTCGGTTTTTTAACCATCATCCATGAGCCAAAGTCCTCTACTTCTTCAGGCTTAGGGTTATGGTTATGCAAGGGATTTTCATAGGTAGTCATTGCATCATGGTGGACCTCAGGTTGAAGTAAGGGACAATCATCCTCGGCATAGCCTAACTTACCACATTTGAAGCTAATCATTCGAATTCCTTCATATTGAACTCTCCACACCCTCCCTTTTAACCAAAATTTGGATAAAAGGGGTCTTAAGAGATCAATTTCCCCAATTATTCTTGTAAATTGACCTTTTTCAGCTTGAGCAGTAGTTTTATCTACCCTTAACACCTTACCAATTTTTGAACCAATTTTGTTAAGGAAGTTAATGTCAAATTACTCAACAGGTAGATTAGGTATACAAACCCAAGCAGTAAGAACTTTGATCGGAGCTTCATCAGGAATGAAATTCGGCACCCACTTCGTTATTGTGAGGTAATTATCATCCAGAAGCCATGGCCCTTGAGTTAAAACATAAGTGTAGTCTGCTTGGTTAGAGAACCTTGCTATATAGTAGCTACGTCCTATATTTTTAAAGGCCAATTCTCCTTGATATTCCACTTTTTCTTTAGTCGTCTCATAAGCCCCATATAGCCTATTTTACCACTAAACGGCTTGATTATCAAGGAAGTCTTCCATGGCTTGTGCAACCTCGATTTTTCCTCTTTAGTCATGCTAATAACAGGGCATCTTTCATCATTGAGAACTTCTTCTGGGATGATTTGATCATCAGAGTCTTCATCCTCATCTTCCTCTTCCACATCCAGAATTTCAACAGAATTAAGGCCCTTGGTTTTGGAAGGTTCACCTCGGAGCATCTCACTGAATGATTTTACACCACTATTCGGAGGAACCAGGGGTTGTTCTTGCAGTTCCCTATTCTCCAAGCATCCATCTGGAATCGCCTCAGTCATCACTTCATCATTATTGATGGTTGATCCAAATATATATTGAGTGATTTTTCTTTTTGGTTTCTTATTCGAACGACCCAGTTGGTCTCGCTCTTCAATGGATGAATCGCCATTTTTCGCATTTAGAGGGTTTTCGCTCAAGAGAGTTTTTTCCATTTTTTTATTTGCTCCCTTATTTGTTCTTGTTATATAATTAGCCCCCTTATTTGTTCTTGTTTGTTGAATTATCAATTATTTGCTCGACAACCTATTGGACGATAGTGCAACATTTGCTGTGTCTTTAAGTAGTGCAGCTAGTATAAATGAATTTATTCTGGAAGTCTTAGGGCTTGTTCTGTTCAGCTTAATTTCAATTTAGCTTATTTTAGTTCAATATAGCTCCAATCAGTTGAGTTTAGCTCCTAATTTCCTTCTCCCATAAACAATTCATTTCAGCTCTATATTCAGTTCAGTTCAACCCTTATCAGTTTAGTTTAGTTCAGTTCAGTAAATCGGAATAGACCCTTAGCAGTTATAATGGTCTCAATTACTGTGATTTGGTTTGGCTAGGTGGTAACACGACGAGGAGAGGGAGGGTCGGGGTAAGGGGGAAAGAGAGGGAGTGGGTTGGCTGACGATGGATCTAGGGAAGCTGGGCACCCATGTGGCCGATCACCGGTAGGGGGACTGGCAGTGGGGCGAGAGCGAGGGACGGGGGACGGCTGGGGCTGGTGGTGGTGGAGGTACGGTGGAAGTGTTTTTTTTTTTTTTTTAGTTATGTTTAAATTTGTTAGGTTTTATTTATATTATTTAAAAATATTTAGTTTTAAAATTGTTAGTTAAATGATAATTAGTAATTAATAATCTTTCATAAAAAAAATTGTATTTTATTTTTGACTAATCATGTGGTTACATGTGTAAATTAAACATAAAAAAATTATTCTACAAGTTACAGCCTTACAGGTCACTTGGGACCATAAGAAGCAAATTGACATCAAAGTTCGGATTGTTAAAAAACAATCCAAAGTTGTGATTATTTTGGGCGAACGATTCAAAGTTAGGATACTTCTTGTCAATTTTTTCTATTTCTAATGATGAGTTGGATTGTATTTTAATGTGTAATTTCTAATAGATACTGTAGACACCCAAATGTGTCGCCCCAAAACCAAACCCAGTGATGAATATCTTTCACGTCATTTGATTGTCGAACGAAATGAAAGTGTGAAAAGTCTAGTGATGTGGATGTTTTTTTATTAAAATATCTCTATTTCTGTTTTTGAAAATATTTCTTTTCTTATTCTATTTATGAAAATAGCTAGTCCAATTTAGTTTGGTCCATGATAAGGGTCCAATAATAGCGTAGTTGGGTTGGGCTCGAAAAGAGCTTTCCAATGATATACTATAAGCCCAATTCCGATGAATAATGAGGAAGTTATGGCTTAAATTAAATTGGGCCTGAAATGAATTTTATATGCGGCCCAATGATCTAGAGGAGGGCCTATTAATTATTATTCCTAAAGTTATTAGGATTTATTTTAATCTTCTAGAATATTTATAAGGTTCTTTTAAATTCTAATGGAATTAGGATTGATAATTATATTTTAAAGAGTTTTATTTGGAATAAAATAAGTGTTTTATGATAAACCTGATTTTAATTTGATAAACACGGAATTTTCTGCTTGATCATATTAAGAAGAGGATTTCGTACAAAAGCGTGTTTTATCTTTTAATTAGCGCCAAACGACAATGTCTGTCGCCTGGCGCTAATCTTGTCGCCTGACGCTGATGTCTGTCGCCTGACGACATATGCCAGTTTTATTCTGTATAGAACTTGAAGTATTTTCTACCGTTTCCAGACTGTTTTCTTATAAATAGGGTCCTAGACATCCGTTTTCCATCAATACTGATCAACAATTTACAACCATCATCTCTCTCTATTCTCTCTCTAAAAGCTAGAAGCTTTCTCTCTCTATATTGTTTTTCTAAACCTTCCCTCTCACAAAATTCCTCATACATTAGTTCTAGACACACCTAGCCAAGTTCGAAGTTGTCTTCGCCCTAGACGTGAAATAAAGAGATACGAGGCATCGAAGTAAGTGATTTAATTACTTTAATTATTCATCTTTTGATATAGAAATCATGCTTAGATTATTTTGTTGATTCCTAGTATCATGTTAGGATGTTTTATTGCTTCCTAGTATCATGTTTAGGGTAATAAATAAAATTTCTAATATCATGTATGTTTATGATGCTTCATATTTCTTTCCTAATATCATGTAAGTATCATGTTAGGGCTAATTGATCTTTAATGTTTAGTGACATGTTAGGGTTTGTTATTAATCTTGTTAATATCATGCCTAGGATCTTGCCAATATTATTATGCTTTGAAGAAATTGAGATTATTATGATGATTGATTATTATTATGTTGCTTATATTATTATTGTTATTGCTTGATCACGCCTTTTATGCATGTTTAAAGGGAATTTGTACTTGTAATCACGCTTAATAAGATAATTAATAATCTTGTTTAGGATAATATGATTATAATTCAAGTGATCGCCAATAATAGATTTGTATGTGCATTAATATTCAACCAACATAGATAAACAGGTTTAGAGTTAATCTAATGATTGCATGTTAGTCACAAAGCGCACATGAATACGAGAAGAATAAAGTAGAGGCCTATTATTAGGGCAAGTTCAATCTCTTTTAGGTTGGATTTGTACCTTCATCCCCAAACTTCCAGTCATGGTTCCAGACCTATTGGATTTAACGATCTCCTAGGTCGTTAAGGGGAGTAACCTTCACCCTGTGAACGGTTTACAAGTTCCTAAAACTTGTTGGCGACTCTTTTACTCTAGCTTCCTTCCCTTTGGACGCCACCATGCTTAAGTGTATGATCACAGTGGGGCTCAAGTATGGGATGCTTGAAATATTCCCTACAGTTTTTTGGGGACTCTTCTGGGGACAGATTTCTATTTTAATTCCTGAAATTTATTTTAGCAATAATTTAGAATGAGTAGATGAGACTCGAAAAGTTCTAAGTATTTCATGTGCGTAATTTTGATTAACATTATTAGCATATGCATAAAAAAAGTCCGCATTGGAAAGACCATCCATAATGCATCAAAAACATAGGATATTTAAACGTAGGAAATTAGGGAAATATCTTTCATAACTAAAGTCAAAATAACGCTGCGAAAAACTGGAAAATTCAAGAACAGAAAGCTGCCGAGGCATATAGGAATTAGCGCTGAGAAAACAGCGCCATCGCCAAGCGATGGCACTGTCGCCTGGGGATAGTAATTTTCGTCTGGCGATAGGCACTGTTGTCTCGCGCTGAATTCTTCCAATACCGAGCTAGAAATCTACCTTCCCGTTTCGAATAGTTTCTAGTACTGTTTGCTCGATTTTACTTCCTGATTGAGTTTTTTCCTTTTTTCTGAAACCCATATGTGTTCTACATATGGTCATAACTCTCTAGGGATTCACGCTCCATCTACCCAATCGAACGCTCCTGGCAACGAAGGGTACATCCGAGTTTGTGAATTCACCAAACCGTGGAAGCGAGTTTAACTCGCGGGGTCCCATCCACTCCCGCCAACCCTTCCAAGGGTAAGGCTTCCGCGTAGTGCATTCGGACTCATAACCATGGACCCTCTTTGACTAACCCATATCCTGAACTTTAGAGAACTAGAGCCATGGTTAGGTTGCAAACTCATTGCATCATATTGTGACTATTTGACTACTTGTGCATTATTTGTTTGTGCATAACCTATATGTGTTTCCACTAACCGTTTGTTTGACTTGTGAATGAGTTTAAATGAACTAATTAATGACTAAAGGACTTTGCTAAATTAATTAATTAATTAATAAATGATTAAGGTCTAAATAAATTGATCAAACTTGACTTAGTACGACTTTAGGCTTGTCCCTTTGAAGTAAAAATACTGGAAACAGTCCCAAACCAATGTTCCAGCAATGGCGCAGAGGTTTGGACTGTAGCGCCACACACTAGTGATTAGCGCCAGGCGACAATGTTGTCGTCTGACGCTGGTCCTTAGCGTTTAGCGACAATCCTGTTGCTCCGGCGACAGTCCGTGTGTTTGCTCGAGACTTCACAACGCGTCTAATTAATCAATTACTTAATCAGTTTAACCAGTTTATTAATGACAGTATTCATATTTAGTCCTTAATTGAGTCTAAGCACGTAGTCACATGGTCATGACACGAGTCAAACCTGTCATCCACACTCACTAGTCTTAGCACACACTTTGTGAATATATCACCATGACCATGTCTTAGGTTCATGCATGAGTCGGTTTTTCCGTCATTTGAGTTGTTACATTCTGTTCTTAATTCTTTCATACCTCTCCATCTACATCGTCTTTCCATTCTCTACATGCTTTCTCCATATCACAACCTTCATTCTTCCTACCTTCTTCCATCTACTGCATGTTGAATAGAGTTTGAGTAGTATCCATAACTTCCCTTTTCACAGCACTTGGTCAAGGAGAGAAGGGAGATTAATCAAGGACAACACCTTTGTTCAAGTACTACTTTTTGACAAACCAATCATTCGGAAAAGAAAAGCTAAGAAGGTAATGGCGTCTTAGGAAGAAGTCAACGAACTTAGGAAGGACGTGGCCAACTTACTGAATTGATGAAGGCTTTGGCTCTTCAAATCAATGACCCTGTGAAGCAACAACAAATGACGCTCATGCAAGAAAGCTTGATCAAACTATCCAATGACTATAGATTCTAGGGCATTAGCTCACAAGGGGTCTCGGTGGACAAGGAGCTTCTTCCACAGAAGTTCAATGCCAACGACATCCCTAAGTTCAAGCCAACAGACAATCCTTATTTTCACTTAAGGGCTTTCGAGACCATAATGAATATTAAGGGAATTGATAGGAAAGTCTTTCATTCATTATTTTCTCCATCTCTTGAAACCGTTTGTCAACAATGGTTCTTTTCCCTTGACAAAGAAAAAACCTTTACTTGGGATGGAATAATAAACGCTTTCATTGATAGATACAAGTGCAACATCCAAGTCGACACAGACCATAGACAACTTGAGATGTTAAAACAAAAAGAAAACGAAGGGTTCACCTCTTTCTTCAACAATTAGAAGGAAACTTCCGCTAATATGGTTGAAGTTCCTACTGAAAAAGAGTCTGTAAGGATGTTCATCAAGAACCTTCAAGATAAGTATTCGAAGCATTTGAAATATCAACATAATTTGAATACTTTTAAGGCTATCTACGACATAGGTATTGAAATCGAAGATGACCTTGCGAAACAAAAAGCTAATAACAATAGTGGCTGGAAAGGAAAGAAGAACGACAATCCTTCTTCCTCCGAAAACACCCACTCTAGGAAAAATGTTAGTACCTTTGACTTAAATGATGTCTTAGCCATGGATAATCAAGGATCTAAAAAGAAACCAAAAAGAGAGTTCACTCCCCTTGGAATGACTTATGATGCTGCTTTCGATCGTCTCCATGATCGAGGATTAATCAAACCTATTGGCCCCACTGAAGATCCAACGCCAGAAAGGCGATCTTCAAGATGGAATCCCAACTCTTATTGCAAGTACCATCAAGGAAAGGGTCATACCACGGATGAATGTTACAAATTTCAACATCTCATTCAAGACCTCATAGAAGCAAATAAGATCCCATTGCTTCTAGCTAGCAAGAAGACTGGGTGATGATCAATCAAAACACACAAGGCGAGCTTCAACGACAAGATCTCGTGACCTCTTTTTCTATATTTTTTGTTCCTCCTTTCCCCAAATAAGTCTAGCATAGGCACCCTTTGTTTTCCTTAGATTCTATTTTGTAGGTTTTTTCTTCTCCCTTTAATAAAATGAGCATTTATTTTCTTGCATATGATTATCGCATTGCATTGAAAAAAAAAAAATCCATGTCGAACTAAGCATAAGGTATACCAATGATTCAAGGCATCCCTTGTAGCCTATCATATCACCTTTTACCCTTCACCTTTAAAATATACAATCGCTTCTTGTCAAATTACTTTGAGCCTCGCCTAATGATAGACCTTTATTTTTTCAACCCACATCTACTTAACCTTGGGATGGGACGGTGTGCAACTTATGCAATTTTAAAAGCTTGAGTAATTTCAAAAAATTAAAATAAGCAAAAAATAATAAAAGTGTGCAAAAGGTCAAGTGTTCCAATGTCTTTGATATGAACATCTCTTTGATATGAACACGTCTCAGATTGCGTCTCTTATCGAGTGCTCGGTACCGTGCTTGAGAAACATGAATTCCAAGTGAGTGATAGACCGCATGATCGGGATTGCCCACACTTATAAAAAAAATGGATAAAAATAAAAAAATGCAAAAGAAAAAAAGAGAGAGAAAAACATAAACAAAAAAGAGTTAAAAAGTGAGAAACCTCGAGCATACAAATACAAAAATTCAAAAGCAAGGTTGCACACCTTGGGGGCTTATCTAGGGTCTTGAGCCTTTATCCCCTTCTTCTTCAACCTTTAGCCTAACCACGTTACAACCCTTAAAAGACCTCTTTAAGGCATACACACACTTGTGCGAGGTTCGGCTAGAGCTACGTTCGGCCTTATTCCTAACGGATACGTAGGCAACCTCACAATGAGGTGCGGCCGTAATAAAAAATGCATTCATATTTACAATCATGCATGATCATATCAAGGAATTTCCTATGCTCATCCCTTTCCATTTAGAGCTAGACTTGGGGGCTTGATCCCTACATCATTAGCTTACCCAGCCAAAGAGTCACCATCATTTGACTCTTCTCGAAATAATATTTTTCCATACCGTTAGCATTTGCAGCCTAACTTTAGTATCACTTTCACACACGTCACAGATACATGCCTGAATGATACTTCCCTTAGGAACCTTTTGTCACGAAATCTTAACATAACGTGGAAGCACACCTTGTCATGAAGTACTTAGCCTCCGTGCCTAAGTTACCTAAATACTTTCATCCAAAATCAACTATGGAGATAGCCTAGGATGTTACACACCCTAAGAAACGACATCGACACATACATTTGTTAAACCTCATTCGACATGCATCGTAACACTTTACTCCTCTCTTTTCGCGTCTTTCTTTTTCGGGAGAAAGTCGGTACCCTCCACAAAAATGACGGATATTGTTGTTTTTCTGCATTTTCGAGTTGAATTCACACATAAGTCATGTACACATCGAGTCTCATAAGTCGACACTTTGCACACACGAGTCACACGAAATGAGTCATCATTAAGTCAAGTTTATACCTTGAGTCATGTCAAGTCATGTATGTCAAAACGCTTTGAGTCGAGTCATGACAAGTCATATGTGTATTATGCAATGAATCAAGCAACACTAAGCCTTAGGTCAACCTTAAAAAAAGATGAGCAAAGTCCTATAGTCCAAAATATAAATGCGAGTACGAGCAACCTTTACAAAAGATTTGAAGCAAAAGGATGCAAATGGCTTAGCAAATCAACTAGAGTCTGCCTGATCGCAGTTAGATTGACGATCAGCCTGATTAATTGAGCAAACCCGGATTTTGAAGCAAAAGGACGCAAATAGATTAGCAAATCAACTAGAGTCGGCTTGATCGCAGTTAGATTGACGATCAGCCTGATTAATTGAGCACACCCGGATTTTGATCAAGCACCTCGTTTGGAATAGTAATTGGTCATTGACAGGCTAAAGTTGTAGTCACCCAATTAAAAATAATACCTAAATCCACTAACTATGCAGATAGGGAAGAAGGGTCGAACCACAGGGAAACGAGTTAATTTATTCCTAATTAATCAATATAATCTAAATTATCAAGTAACCAATTTTTTATTATAAAAGGGAACTAAACTACTAAGAGTATAAATGGGAAGGAATAAAAGTAGGAGGAAAATCAATGAGGTAAAAGCCTAGGGCATAGGTTCACCAATAAACAATATTCCAAGGTAAAACATAACAATCAATCATCAATGCATCAATTAATCAGATCATAAAGGGCTTTCGCTACGTATTACAATCACAGAGTTAATTTACCGGTATTAAATCTTATCTCTCGAATCTCGACTTAACCATTTATAAATTAGTCCGCCTATTGAAACTAAGCCTAAACATCAATTCTCATCTCTCGAATCTCAAATCAATATTGCTAAACTCATACAATTAAACCAGGCTTACTCTGATTCCATAGCATTAAATCAATCAATAGGAAATTAATCAAGCATTGATAACCAACAATAATAATTTACCCCTTCATATTATTTATGGATCCCCATAAATCCTAGAAAGAAAACTACTCAGACATAATCGAACATAAACTAAACAAAGCAATTAAAGGAAACATGATGAAAGAAATAAAGTAAAATAAATGAGATTAAAGTAGAAGAAATCGTTACCAAAGTAATCGGAATTAAGGAGTTGAATTAAGAACAAAAATGGAGAACAATGTTGTAGAGAGAGAAACTAATCTAAAGCTAAGTAGAGAGAGAAAGTCTAAGAGAAGAGGTACTAAGCAAAAGCATTAAAATCGTATTTATACAATAACCCGAAATTACTCCTAAATAGAAACTAAGTAATCATCGAAGAAGCCTCCCCAGAAACACGTGCCCGATCGCGCGTAGGGCCGCCCGATCGGGCCCGCCTTTTCTCTTTGCCCTCTTGTTTTGGGCATCCGCCTGATCGGGCCCGGCTATATGCTGGACTTGGATTGGGCTCCATTCTTGGCCCAATTCGAATCTCCACTTCGAGTCTTGAATACTCGGTATCCAAAAGCAATCGGTCATGCCTTCAAATGCTCGTAGTTGTACCGCAATAATCCCGGGAAAAAGCTCCAAAGATGCAATTCCCTACAAAACTCAACCGAAACTACGAAAACACTAGAAAACACCAATTAGTAATAAAAGTGGCTCTAACGAGCCAAAAACACTACTAATTACGACCAAGGGATAGGGGTAAAACACCATATAAAGTAGACATATCAGTCATAATCGCGAATTTCCCAAGATGAAAGATCTCTACGGAAATTAACTTAGACTTGGTAAAATCTTGAAGGATAGGGTCTTCGACAGAGTTTCAAGGCATGGGAAGCTATCACTTCCAAATAACAAGCGAGCAAGAACATTCCCAGATTTTGTGAAAAACCGCGAATATAAACGCACGAAATTTTTCCAAGATAAGAGGAGTTTGAGCAAAACTTACATGGATCGGTAAATTAGAGATGAAGAGCTTTAATTTGCAAAAGATTTGAGCGGATTTGGTTGAAAGGAAACGACCAAGTTGAGGGTTCGGAGCGAAACCGAGCAAACGAACAGCAGCAGCAGCGGAAATGAAGAAAGGGGTTTTCTTCGAAAAACCCGACTCCACCGCCAGACTACAAGGTTGTCGCCAGGCGCTAAGGTTTATCGCCTGGCGACAGAGCAAAATCCTGACGACAGAACGTAGCAATGTGTGCTGGTGCGGCGACAGGATGCATGTTCCCCATAAATGATTATGCGGACTTTATACAGCAATTTCGGGTTCCTTGGTACGCCAGTTAGCCCCTATAAGCAAATTCACATGATTAGTAGTCAGCTTGATTACAGTGCAGTAAGTGATCGACCTGACAAATGATCGTCTCACTTAGCTTAAAGCGCCTAAGTATTGGCTCATCGCAAGCACCGAAGTAATGGATCACAAAAAAGCATATTCATCAAATCATCAACAATTTTTCCAAGATTGGATTGTCATCTCAAACTGGCAATGTTTCCAAGCATGGGTTGTCGTGCTCCTTCTCTATTTGTAAAGTTTTTCCAAGTTCGGATTGTCATACATTCATCAAATTGTTGGCAATATTTCCGAGATTGGATTGTCATACACCTAGTTCCCTATGGCAAAATTTCCTAAAGGATTGTCGTATGTCTCTATTCATCTTAACATTTTGGCAAAGGTTCCCCAACGTGGATTGTCATTCATTTAGGTAGTGGCAAATTTTCCCGAAAGGGATTGTTGATCGACTCTCTTTTTTGCAAATATTCCAAGACGCGGATTGTCAATTGTGGCAATATTTTCCCAAAAGGATTGTCTCATAATATTAGCAAATTTCCAAGGTGGATTGCTTTCAAGAGTTATATTCCAAGGCGTGGATTGTCGATCGTAGCAAGGTTCGTATGACAGATTGTTACGAAGTATTGGAAACTTTTCCCGAAATTGGATTTTGGCAAAATTTCCGAGATACGGATTGTCGCTTCATCGTGGCAACATTTCCTAGGATGGATTGTTACGTGGCATTGACAACTTTCCCTAAATCGGATTGCCGTACATCATTCAAGAGTTGTGTTGGCAACTATTCCTAAAGAAGAGAGGATTGTCGTCACCCCCAAGACATCTGCACAGCAAATAGCGAAGTAAAGCACCGAGGATCAACAAGCGGTAGTCTTCGATAACTTTCCTGAGAAGGTTATCATCATAAAACTGAAGATGGCTACAAGCAGCAGTCTTCGACGATGTCCCAAGGTAAAGAGGAGATTGTCTATAGCGGCGAAGCACAGCTGTGGCGAGGTACTGCCACAACCCTGAAGATGGCGAGGCACAGTCACCTTCGACGATGTTCCCGAGGTACTGTGGAGGATTGTCACAAGAAAAAGAAGATAGCGAGGCACTGTTACCTTCAAATGGTGTTCACGAGGCACTATGGAGGTCGTCACCAACAAAAGCAACAAAATCGGTTACTCCAGAGACGTGTGCTCGACGGTGCAAGATACTCGTTTCTTAACTCTTTTATCTGTTTAAACTAATGCTAGTTTGCAAGTATCGGCGTTACAAGAATGATTTGGGATCGCACAATGTTCTGTATCATTCTCCGTCCCTATTGCTACCTTGACTTTCGTTTTTAAAACTTGCGTTTCTCCAAACTCAGTCAAAATGGGGGCTTCTGTAGACACCCAAATGTGTCTCCCCAAAACCAAACCCAGTGATGAATATCTTTCACGTCATTTGATTGTTGAACGAAATGAAAGTGTGAAAAGTCTAGTGATGTGGATGTTTTTTTATTAAAATATCTTTATTTCTGTTTTTGAAAACATTTCTTTTCTTATTCTATTTATGAAAATAGCCAGTATAATTTATTTTGGTCCATGATAAGGGTCCAATAATAGTGTAGTTGGGTTGGGCTCAAAAAGAGCTTTCCAACGATATATTATAAGCCCAATTCCGATGAATAATGAAGAAGTTATAGCTTAAATTAAATTGGGTCCGAAATGAATTTTATATGCGGCCCAATGATCTAGAGGACGACCTATTAATTATTATTCCTAAAGTTATTAGGATTTATTTTAATCTTCTAGAATATTTAGAAGTTTCTTTTAAATTCTAATGGAATTAGGATTGATAATTATATTTTAAAGTGTTTTATTTGGAATAAAATAAGTGTTTTATGATAAACCTGATTTTAATTTGATAAACACGGAATTTGTTGCTTAATCATATTAAGAAGAGGATTCCGTACAAAAGCGCGTTTTATCTTTTAATTAGCGCCAAACGACAATGTCTGTCGCCTGGCGCTAATCTTGTCGCCTGGCGCTGATGTCTGTCGCCTGGCGACAGATGCCAGTTTTATTCTGTATAGAACTTGAAGTATTTTCTACCGTTTCCAGACTGTTTTCTTATAAATAGGGTCCTAGACATCCGTTTTCCATCAATACTGATCAACAATTCACAACCATCATCTCTCTCTATTCTCTCTCTAAAAGCTAGAAGCTTTTTCTCTCTATATTCTTTTTCTAAACCTTCCCTCTCACAAAATTCCTCATACATTAGTTCTAGACACACCTAGCCAAGTTCAAAGTTGTCTTCGCCCTAGACGTGAAAGAAAGAGATACGAGTCATCGAAGTAAGTGATTTAATTACTTTAATTATTCATCTTTTGATATAGAAATCATGCTTAGATTATTTTGTTGATTCCTAGTATCATGTTAGGATGTTTTATTGCTTCCTAGTATCATGTTTAGGGTAATAACTAAAATTTCTAATATCATGTATGTTTATGATGCTTCCTATTTCTTTCCTAATATCATGTTAGTATCATGTTAGGGCTAATTGATCTTTAATATTTAGTGACTTGCTAGGGTTTTTTTATTAATCTTGTTAATATCATGCCTAGGATCTTGCCAATATTATTATGCTTTGAAGAGATTGAGATTATTATGTTGCTTATATTATTATTGTTATTGCTTGATCACGCCTTTTATGCATGTTTAAAGGGAATTTGTACTTGTAATCACACTTAATAAGATAATTAATAATCTTGTTTAGGATAATATGATTATAATTCAAGTGATTGCCAATAATAGATTTGTCTGTGCATTAATATTCAACCAACATAGATAAACAGGTTTAGGGTTAATCTAATGATTGCATGTTAATTAGAAAGCGCACATGAATGCGAGAAGAATAAAGTAGAGGCCTGTTATTAGGGCAAGTTCAATCTCTTTTAGGTTGGATTTGTACCTTCATCCCCGATCTTCCAGTCATGGTTCCAAACCTATTGGATTTAACGATCTCCTGTATCGTTAAGGGGTGTAACCTTCACCCTATGAACGGTTTACAAGTTCCTAAAACTTGTTGGCGACTCTTTTACTCTAGCTTCCTTCCCTTTGGACGCCACCATGTTTAAGTGTATGATCACAGTGGGGCTCAAGTGTGGGATGCTTGAAGTATTCCCTACAGATACATATTATTATATCTAGCTAATATGATTAATATAATACATTAAAACGGATTTTTAAGGGTAAAATTTATGTTAGGAAAATAGTAACTTTTGTACTCCGTAATATATACAGATAAACTTTAAATACTTTTAGGGTGACTTTAACATGTCTTACAATAACTTAATGTTAGTCTGCCTTAATCAAAAATTTGTGTTATCCTTGATTATGTATCTACATTAACCTAACCTAAAAAAAAGGGGTATATCGAGCATGATATCTGATCTATAAGTTCGGGTTTTAGATATCAGTGTTTTAATGTAGCCAGTCATATGATATGATAATATAGAGCTTCCAATTTGATAACAATAATGGTTTTGGGTACCTAACTTAGGGCTTGTTTAGTTCACCTCAAGTTTGCTTATCTGATCTGGTATGATCGATATGATTGTTTGATTAGATTAAACTTTTGACCTTATGTGTACGGTAATCTTTAGGGGGCATTTGGTAACAATAATAGAAATGGAGTGGAAAGAAAACAAATAAGAGAGAGTAAATGAATCATTTAACACTTAAATTTTCAATTAATCATACATTTTCAATTAATGGAAAGGAATCACTTAAACTTAACTCCCTTTATTTTTGTTTGAGGAGAGTAAGAGCAATTGTTACATTAGATTTTAGAGAGGTAACAAATGGATGGAGACCACAACCTTTAGGTAATGATAATTGTTACCCAAGTCTTCCAACTAAATACTTGGTAACAGTAATAGTTTAGTTGAATTGATTTCCAACGACCCAAAAAACAATCTTACCAAACATGCTCTTAAAAGAAAAAAAAAATCAAGTGGGGCCTAGCTTGGTAACAGTAACAGTAATAATGTGTATTTTTTATAAGAACGTATTGCGTGCGGATGCCTGCACGCAAGTTTCCGTACGGATGGCTTGGCTGATATGTTTTACTTGTTGGCTTATATGTGTTTATGTGTTAGCTGATATATTTCATTTGTTGGCTGATATGATATTTGTGTTGGCTAATATATTCATTTTTTTTGGCTAATATATTTTTTTAAAAATTTTGATAGGTTTCTTTTGTTGGTTGATATCAGACATAATTTGGCACATATGTTTCTTTAGTTGGCTGATATATTTATTTTTTTGGCTGATATGTATATTTTAATTGTTGGCTTATACTTCTATTTTTTTAGTTGACATCTTTCTATTATCACGCTTGCCAACGCATGTTTTTAACGCTTAATAACTTCAATTATCAACATTGTAAAATTATAAAAAGTGGATATTAATAAAATATATACATATAGACGATTAAAACAAGATCCAACTATTTTATCATATCTATAAATCACAAAAACGAGTCAAAGTGTAGTGTGTGAATAGTGTAAAAGTCAAACGGTGTCAACTAAAAAAAACGAAGGAAGTATGTTTTATTTTGTTGGATGATGTGTTTATTTTGTTGGCTTACCTGTTGCTTTTGTTTGCTGATTTCATCCTTTTGTTGGGTGATACGCTTCATTAGTTGGCTGATATGTTCCGTCTCTTGGCAGATACATACCCTTTGTTGGCTGATATATTTCTCGCATTGGCTGATATGTATCTTTTGTTGGCTGATAGATTCGATCTTTTTGTTAACTGATACATTTTTATTAATGTCTGATATGTCTCTAATGTTGACTGATATCAGACATCAATTGGCTGATATGTTCATTTTAATGGCTGATATGCGTCCTTTGTTGGCTAATACAGTAGGATTAAAATATACAATATATTTTTATTTCCTTCTCACTTTTTCTTCACAAGATCATGGGCAAAATCATATCAGCGAAGCTTTTAAAGATATCAACCAACTAGCACAAAATTACAAAATTACAAAATTATGTCAGCCTAGATATTAAAGATTTTCCCCATTTTCCTTTCTTTCTCTCTCCTCTAAACCTTCCTACTTCTTCAATGGCAATTCCCCTGCCATCTCCTTCTCATCTTCCCTCCCCTCCACCACACCCACCAACCCACAGCATCACCAACCTCCGTTCACCGAACCCACCGCAACCACCAAGCACCGCACCACCAACCACAGCATCACCGACCGCCGTTCACCGAATCCACCCACCACCACCTCTACCTTAAGCCGAACCCTCTACAAATCACCAACCACCGAACCCATCAAAGCAGTCCCAGCCACCCTCACCCAGCCACTAGTAGCGAAAACAACAGCCTACTCCCCGAAAACAACCACAGCTCCCACCAGGCCTCCTCAATTGAGCCACCACCAAACTCAGTCACAACCAACAAATCGCGGTCGCTTCTCCGGGGAAACAATACTCCTTGTTGAAGCGCAACGGTGATGCTTTTAAAATCATTCATTTTTTTGAAGGAATTGAAAATCATTCAATTAGGGTTGATAATTGATTGATTTTGTGGGTGTTAATCAAAATTATGAAAAGAAAAAAAAATCGAACGAGTACAGTGAAAAGGAGAGCAGAGGAGAGAGAAATTAAAGGAAAGAGAGAATTGAGATAGCCGCACAAACACTTGGGTGCGGGTGCCCGCACCCAATTGTTTGTGTTTTTTTATTTATTAATATGCAATTTCAATAATTTTTAATTAAAGATATTTAGTGATAAAAAAAACCACATATAAAATGATAAAGTGTGTCAGGACTTTTTTTTTTTTAATCAGATCTGGTCGTAACTTTCTAATATTAACTTATTTGTTTTGAAATAAGTAGAAATAAGGTTATGAAATATTGAGGTGCACCCAGTTTATATCCCAGATAGACAAGCATTGTTATCTAGGGTTCTAAATGTCATTTCAAAAGTAAAGATAGGGGTGAATTAGTAAATTACAATTGACCCTTTTATTGTAGCCTACTAAAAGAGTTAATAAAAATTGAAAAACAACATTCCAATACTGCTCACCATTAACGAACCCAAGGAAGCCCACAACCATGGAAGCATTCCAGTGACCAACCATGGAAGCCACCAACCGACGACGACAATTGGCGCTAGGATCGAAGGTAGTCTCAACTTGTTCTTGAGAAAGGGAGATGGGCAACGTGGTGGTGCGTGAGTTGAGTTCCAACGAAGTTCTTTCTCTCTCCTCCTGCCCATGGCCTATGTTAACGAATTTTTCGAACTTTCAAAAACATTGAGTGTAACACACTCAAATTACTCTCCAATAATAATTATTATAAAACAAGATTTAGAGAGTAATTTAGGGATATTACCGCCACGTGATTACGTAAGGCTTAACAGAGATTTGCAGCGGAAGAAAAGTACATGTCATTTAATAATAATAATAATAATAATAATAATAATAATAATAATAATAATAATAATAATAATAATAGTTTTGAAACACTTCCAAAGTAGTTACAACACTGATACTATGTTTACTAAATTAAATTAGATGATCACCGCCCATCATTCCCAATGCAACATATAATTCACATTGTCTGATCGCCATCACCTATCTACTCATCATTAATGATAAGTAGGGCCAAGCCAAAACAAAAAGAGAAATATGTATTAGCTAAAATGCTAAGTACATACAAATGCTAAACATGTAAAGTCAATTTAGTTAATTAAACATGCTTTTGAAAGATTCGACTTTAATAAATCATAATTTATTCAAACCACTCATGAATAGAAATTCCACAATCGACATCTTTCAAAGGTAGTTCCGAATGACATAGAATATGGGTTCAATCCTTTTCATAAATCATTTTTCCACCTAAGTGTGCACATCCCCCAAGCTAATAACTCCTTTACATAGTGTTATCAAGGGGAAAGACTAGGTCATATATAGTCCATAGTGTTCAATTTTATCTCCACATAGTGGGAGTCATAAATCCAAATATCCAATAAATAAATCCGATAAGTAAACCTTCCAATATTCCATACTCGGGATAATTTAAACAATAAAACTTTCTTTTTAAACATCTTGAATATCAATACAAGTTTAATTTATAATTAACCATTTAAAATATTTAAATATTTAAGATCAAACAATTAAAACATGTTTCACCGAAATATATATTTCATAGTCATTCAAACTTGGTTTGAAATCACTTAACATATAAATCACGTTGCATATATAAGTCACTTTATAAAAGATCTAGCCACGTGTACGTACCTTGATCTTTGCACACAAGTACGGAACTCCTACTTACGAACTCCAAATTCTTCCTACAACAAACCAATAATCCTAATCAAATACTTTTCAACCCATAGACACAAGGACTTAGAATACCGACTTTAACTAGTTGTGCATGAACAATTTATTATTAAACCCCTTTATAAATTTAGTATTTGCTTTTATTAATAATCTATTAAACATAATAATAATAAAAGGTAGGAGTAATAGTACGTAGGTAGGAGTAGTAGTTTAGGTGTAAGTTGTAACACCCTAGAAATTCCTTCCCTTTAAAATACTTGTTTTACTCTTTTAAAATACGAATTAGGAAAATCTAAGACATTACCGCCACCGTGAAAACGACTAAGGCAAATATCAAAGATACACAGCGGAAGACTCTTTTCAAAACCGTTCCAAACAAGTCAACTTAAAAGTCAAACCAAACAAAAGTAAAGTCAAACAAAAGTTAAATGTAATCAACCTATAACTTGGAACCATTGTAGGCCTTTATTAAAACTGAACAAATACTTAAAAACCTTCGCTTAGTCTCACAAGCATAATAATAATAATTAAAACAATAAACCACATCATAATCTTATGGAAACTAAGCATGTTTCGCTCTTCACTCATGCCCATCATGAATATGTTTTATCATCTGAAAAGCTTCTCTCTACTTATCCCTACTTGAATACGATCTCAAAATCGCCATGACTGTACAAAATTACTCACTTGAAAATCTCCTTTGGGTACTCTCCACCTTGGACAATGTTTGATTTTGCTCATATAGTGGGTATTTATAGCCTCTCTCGAAACCCTCCTTCCTAAAACTCCCTTTCTACCCTTAATGACCCCTTTCCTATTCAAACTACAATTTGACTTTCCTTTAAATGTATTTGACTTCAAAAATTATCCTTTTATAAAATCATATGCCCTAATATTTTTAAATTATAAAATAAAGTATTTCAAAATAATTAAATAAATAAATTGGACTTTTAATAAAGCTCTTTAAATTAATAAAATCTCATAAATAATTAATTTCAACTTATTTATATACTTTGAGAAATACTATTTAAATTAGAAATACATATAAAAATACGGGGTATTACATAAGTAGTAGTGAATAGTGTTATTAGTTATTTATAGTAGTTGTAAGTAGCAATAGCAATAATAATCATATTAATAATAATAAAGTAGCAAAAAAAATATAGGAATATGAAGTATTAGGCCATATTAATGGAAGTTCAGCTTATGCTTTCATTATTACCAAGGAACAAAGTCCCACTTAGGCTTTTGGTTGAAGCAGGTGCATGAAGGAAGAATAGGGGAGGAAGGAGAAGGGGTTGCCGTGGGTGGATGTTCGGCTGGTGGCAGGGCGGCAAAGGGTCGCCGGCCAGGCGGTGGTGGTGTGCCACCAGTGGTGGTGCGGAGGAGAAAGGAGCTAATAGGAGAAGGAAAGTGAGAAGAGGAACTTAGAGAAGGAAATGGAGTGAAGTAGTGATATGTTCCCATGGCTATTTATAGTAATATTTTGGTACTATTTCATCCATAATCTTTAATGTAGGAGGCAAGTGGGATAGTTAGCTCCCCCTTGCCGACATAGTTTCATTTCATATTATTATTATTATTATTATTTATTTATTTATTTATTATTATTATTTTTTTTTGGGTAGTAGTACATACTAATTTGATGAAGCATGAAGATAGCTAGATTGGGGTATTGGTTTTGTGTAGTACTAGTTTTGTGTAGTACTAATGTACTCCAAATATGTATTTGGGCTTAAGGTATGAATTTGATATTTTGTAGTTTGGCTCGTAAACAAGGTTTCTTGACTGGGGAACAAAATATTGTCAATTGAACTCCGATTTTTGGGTAAGAAAATTCTAACTTGACTCGTATAATTAAAACCTTTAAAAAGTATAATTATAAAATTATCTTCGTAAAATCATATAAATATTTTTGTATAATAAAATATTTTGGAAAAATCCATAGTTAATAATTAGTAAATGGCTTAAAAATACGGGGTATTACAATGAGCCACCAATTTCTTTCTATGTCCTCCCTCCCATGGCTTCTGTCAACAATTTTCGACTGCTTCGCTGTCCAATTAAACGAAAACCCTAAGAACAAAGGGTGTAATGAAGGGTATTGTTAACCCAAAGGGTACTCTTTATCATCATCCTCCATTTATCTTCTTTCTTTGAGCTAAGAAACAGAGAAAAAATTGAAGAAAGAGAGAAGTGAGTTAAAGTGGGTAAACATTTGAGATTTAACGTCGTCTATTTTCCTATTTCAATGACAAGTGTTCAAAATTTAGTTTACATTTTTTAATTAATTTGGTTGTTAGCCAGCACGAAAACCGAGCTATTTTATGTACTTTTAATTATTATTTTTTATATTGTGATAAACGCTCCTTGTTTATCTAGAAGATAAACTTGGATTTTCCTCCAAGTCTATTAACTATGACTAAAACAGAAGTTGCTGACGTCACCATTGCCCACGTATCGCTTTCTCAATAAAAATTTCCCGCCTAAATGTAATGATGATGTCATCTTTTTTTTTGTTTTTTTTTTGTTTTTGTTTTTGTAGAGCTATCATATTTAACATTTTTGAAATTTAAATATTGAAAGCTTGTACATTACAACTAAAACCTATCAATTTATTGTAGAAAATTGAAACAACTTTAAATAGCACATTAATAAATGACCTCCTACATTGAACTATGAATTAGACAACTTTCAACTGATACTATATCATAATTTTGATGAAAATAAAAAATTTTAAAATTACAAAATATACGTAATTTTTATTTATATTCATGTATAATACCGATTTATTTTTAAAATGTACAAATTAAAAATAGGTTTTATATAAACCGTGCATCGCACGGGTTCTAACCTAGTATCTAAATATGACTTTATGCTGGTTTAAAAAAAAACGGCTTTATGCTTACTTTGTAAGGATCTGTTCACTTCACCTTAAAAAAAATATTAAGTAAATATATATTCAGTTTAGTAAAAATAATTTTTATTTATAAAAAATAACTTTACTTCAATAAATATAATTTTAGTTTATTAAAGAAATATATATATATATATATATATATATATATATATATATATATATATATATATATATATATATATATATATATATATATATATAATTTCAATTTAGTAAAAAAAATTTAATTATTAAAAATAATATCATTTCATCAAAATTAAGGTAGTCTCTCTGTGTTTTAATAAGTGTTACACTTACTAAATGCGGCCGTTTTTTAATAAGTGTTACACTAAAGAACATTCACTTTCGGATATCCGATCCGATCCGATCTGAAAATTTGGATATCCGAAATTTTCTGATCAGAGAAATTGCGATCCGAATCTGATCCAAAATTTTCAGATATCCGAAGTTTTGGATCGGATAATTGGGTTTTCGGATCGGATTACTGGATTTTCTGACGGGTAGTTAAAATTTTCGGACAAACTCCAACCCGTATCCGATCCAAAAAGCCGAAATTTTTTGGATATTCGATCTGAAATATCCGAAACACTAAAATCGGATCGAATCATTGGATTTTCGGATCGGATATTTCGGATCAGTTTTTTTAACAGCCTAGTTACACTTCCTTTTTTTTTGGCAAAAAACTACATTTAAATATAATATCTCTATCCTCTCCTGGTCCAACCCAAATCCACTACTACTTTTTTTACTATTTCTTTTCTCTTGAATTCATTACTTTTCAATATTGCCTAAAATTATGTGCCGATCAAGGTGTAACACTTATTAAAACACAAAGGGAGTAAAAAGAACTTGTCTAATACAGGTGCTTAAAGACTTACGGGGCGTTTGGTAGGAGGGATGAGATTGAGTGGGATAAGAAGGTGGATTAATAAATGGAATAAGGATAAAAATAGTGTATTCCATTGTTTGGTATGGGTTAGGAATAGATTGGAATAACAAATAAAAATACAAAATTACCGTTACTATCCTTTTTTCACTCTCTTCTTCTTTTTATTTTATTAAGGGTAGAAATGTCTTTTATCCATTAAATATAATACACATCCCTTATACCACCCCCTTAGTTATTAATTTGGAGGGATAACTCCCTTTTTTATCACTCTCCTAACCCCCTCATAATCCCTATCCCTCTCAATAAACAAAGTACAAGTTAAATCCCTCCTAAAATGAATTAAATTTCACTCTCCTGTTCGACTGTCCCTTTTTACAGTTACACAAGTTTTTTTTCGACTACTCTGAATTCTTCATTGAAGCGGATTGTAAGCCTTTTCTGCTCCATTGAACCGTAGCATTGGTAAGTTGTTTTTCTTGATAATCGAATATCAGTTTTTCACTATCTACTGTTGATTGATAACTTAATGCAGTTCAAGGTTCTTCTAAGGTGGATTGATTATTGAATATTTCTCATAAATCAATACTGAAATGGAAGAATTTAGGTGTTCATATTGTTAAACAAGAAGAATTTAATTTGATAATTTAGTCAAACTTGGTTGCTAAATGTGTTGCAAAACCCTTAATGTTAGGACTGAACTATGAAACTGGAAAATTTATGCCTTGGCTCAGGGACGAGATGATTTAATGTCTGTTTAGATTGAGGTTTTCCACAATTTATTTTGATTTTTTTTATGCAAATTTGAAATACGGATGAAATTATGGTGATTTTTACTTAATTACTGGTATACATGGGAAATGATGATTAAGTATAGTTGAATTATCAGTTCAGAAAATCAATTACAATATAAATTACGTAGATTAACCTACAAACAAAAATAAATTAAGCCATCATATGTTATTTTGCATCAATTTCAGAAGTTTCAAATGAATTAATTGAATGAGGTAAATGAATTTATTGAATTAGCTAAAGAAGACTAATTTTTATGTGTGGCTGGCCACACTGCCATGGGGTTACTTGGTTAGTGTTATAGAGGTTACTCTGTTAGGGTAATAAGGGTTAGTAATAGTATATGGGTTACACTATTAGTGTTGTAGGAGTTACTTTGTTATTTTAGGGTTACTCATTAAGTGTAATAGGAGGTTACTCACTCAGTGTAATAGGGGTTAGTCTATTAGTGTTATAGGGTTTGCTCCGTTCATTTACAAGTAGCCACACGGTGTAATCAGCCGTACAAAAAACGCGTTGGCAAAGAAATATACAAAGTATATAGTAAAATAATAAAAAATAAATCTTCCATAAGTTTCAAAGAGACCATCAAATTGGTGTAGAAGTTGAATAGAATATTCTAGTACATAAGTAGAAGAACAAAAATTAGGTTTTTTGGTTTACATGTGCCAAATTCGATGAAATATTTGGCATAAATTTGCCCTGTCATAATTCTAATACCTTAATGTTGCTGGAGGTTTTTTTCCATCAATTATAGAAAAGGATCTTGTCATTACCAATATGGTAAACTGTCCAAAAATAGAGTGACATGTTTTATATTGTTGCTAGCTTCAATGCTATAGGAATTAAATACTAAAAATCAGTTTTAGAAATACTTATCAGATTATTGATATATTTATCCGAACTTTGCAACCGATGATTCAATTTATCTTTCTCTAGCTCCCCGAGAAGAAGAATTGACCCTTCTTCATTGTTCTGGTCTTTTCAGGTGAGTTTTATATTTGAAACTTGAAATTCTGTTGCAAATTCAGTTTTTGCAAAGAAATGAAAACGACAGTGAAGCGAATCTGCATCCGTGCTCATCTCATAAACCCACAGCCCATATCAGAATTCCTGGAAAAAGGTTAGGTCCTCTCTGTGTTCACTTCTGGTTTTGTGTTTTTATAAATTTATAGGTCATTTTTTCAATGTATTTTTTGGACAAGGTTTAGCTTCTGCCTACATAAGGCATTAATTCTTGCGAAAATGGCTAACAGCTGCATCATTAAATATCTTTGTCTCTCTCAAAAGCAGCTAGATTCATAAGTTATGTGCCAACCCAAAAACAAGAACAGAGGGTTGAAGAAGTAAACTTGGACAGTGAAAGCATATTGAACAAGACATACTGGACAAGAAAAATTCATAAGCTATGTGCTATTGATGGAAATGTTGATGAGGCACTTTGTCTCTTGGACAGCATCCGTGTCCGAGGCTACTGTCCTGATTCTCTAAATCTCAGCAGTATAATCCATGCCCTTTGTTGGTCTAAACGTTATGCTGAGGCTCACCAGCGCTTCCTCTTCTTCATTGCCTCTCAATGTATTCCGGATGTGCGTACTTGCAATGTCCTCATTGCTAAATTACTTGATTCTCGAACCCCACACATTACATTTGATTTGGTTCGCAGTTTGATCAAAGAAAACCCTGAGTTTGTTCCATCTTTGAACAATTATAACCGTTTGATTGATCAGTTTTGCAAGTCATCCGAGCCTCATGTAGCTCATAGAGTGTTGTTTGACATGGTTCACAGGGGGCATTGTCCAACTGTTGTTTCCTACACTACTTTGATTAACGGGTATTGTAAATATGGGGAGATGGGTTCTGCATTTAAGCTCTTTAACGAAATGTTTGAGAACAATGTAGTGCCTAATTCTCTGACTTATAGTGTTTTGCTTGGTGGAGTTTTGGGGAGTGGTGATACACAGCATGGGAAGGAATTGATTATTAAGCTTTGGGAGCAGATGAAAAATGTTATCAATCCATCTGTTAATTGTGCAGCATTTGCCAACCTTATGGATAGCTTGTGTAGGGAAGGATTATTTCATGAAATTTTCCAAATTGCTGAAGATATGCCGCAAGGTAGAAGTGTTCCTGAGGAATTTGTTTATGCTCAGATGGTAGATTCTCTTTGCAGAGTTGGTAGGCATCATGGAGCTTCAAGGATAGCATATATAATGAGAAAAAGAGGGTTTACACCAAGCAAGACAGCATATAATTCTATAATCCACGGATTAAGCAAGGAGGGGGGATGTATGAGGGCTTTTCAGCTGTTTCAAGAAGGAATTGTATTTGGCTATGTGCCATCTGAATATACATACAAGATCTTGGTAGAAAGTCTTTGTCTAGAGGGTGATGTACCCAAGGCAAAGGAAGTTCTGCAATCCGTTCTCAAGCTGAGAAATGTGGACCAAACTAGAATCTATAATATATATATTAGAGCTCTATGTCTTATCAACAATGCAACAGAGCTCCTAAATACACTTGTTTCTATGCTGCAGGCACAATGTAAGCCTGATGTGATCACCCTTAATACTGTTGCTAATGGTTTATGTAAAATGGGAAGGATCCAAGATGCAATGGAAATATTTTATGACATGATGCTGGGTAAATTTTGTGCACCTGATGCCATAACTTTCACTGTTGTTATTGGTGGATTATTGAATGCTGGAAAAGTCAAAGAAGCTCTTGTTCTGTTGCATGAGAGAATGCCAGAAAGACAACTCAGGCCCAGTGTCGTGACCTATAACGCTGTTCTTCGAGGATTATTTAATCTCAAGAAGGCTAATGAAGCTATGGAGTTCTATAGAGCCATGGTAGCCCAAGGTTTAAATGCTGATAGCACCACTTATAGTATAGTTATTGACGGGCTTTGTGAGGCTGGTCGCTTAGATGACGCCAAAAGATTTTGGGGTGAAGTAATATGGCCTTCCCAGATTCATGACAATTTTGTTTATGCTTCCATATTGAAAGGGCTTTGCCAGTGGGGTAGGTTGGATGAGGCTTGCGACTTCTTATATGAGCTGGTAGATTGTGGTGTATCGCCTAATATTTACAATTATAACATTTTAATTGACTGCGCTTGTAAGTTGGGCTTGAAGAAGCAAGCTTACCAGATCGTTGGAGAGATGAGGAAGAATGGGTTATCTCCAGATGCCGTCACTTGGAGGATACTTGACAAGCTACATAGGAACTTTCATGTAGAAGAAAAAGAAGGCAAACATCAACATCCGAAAGTAGAACCTTTAGAGGGCAGGGTTTCAGAATTCAACAATGTTGGCAGCAATATGGAAATGTAAGAACAAGTACTTGTATATTTTTATATCTTCTAATTATCTAATCAAATAAGGGTTTGTGAATCTATTGGAAAATTTTTAAGTTTCTAATCTGATGATTGGCTTGCATTTTGATATTTTCCTACTGAGACATGGGTTTTCTTTGGTCAGGGCTGTCTTCCTTTCTCACTTTCATTTAAGAGAAATGGAAATCGAAAGCATCTAACTTAGAGAAATGTTGTCTTTGACCACATTTTAAAGGAGTTTAGAGAAATGCTGTCTTTGACCAAACCTTAAAGGGTTTTACACCAGTGATAGAGAAAAAAAAAAAAAAAAAAAAAAAAAGAATCAAAGAGTGCTTTGGTGTTTGTCCTGTCTGAGAGATCATATCTTTGGATACTAGAGGTAACTATTATTTTGCAGAAGACAACTGTGATGCCTTGGTTAAGTCACTTGCCATAATCAACAAATCAATATAATAGCTGGCGTAGCGAGTCCTATAGGTTTGGTCAGGATAGTTGTAACAGGTTGAGGTTCTCACTCAAGAGAAGTTTATAATTCCTGATTCTACATCTATTTCGGAGGCCTTTTCTTTTCAGGATCCAAATTAGTTTCAAGAATTTGAAAATAGGATGCTTCGTATGCCTTTCTATTTGTAAGATGTATGTGAATCTTTGAAATGTCATTTGTGACATCTTTGCATAGGTTGTGATTGGATTTCATCTTTATGCATGACTTAAATTTTGTTTGTCTTTGTTTTCGAAAATGTGGTGTAGTTTTATGCTTGTAATATTTTGTCATTGTGTTCTTAGCTTGAAAGGAAATGTGTTAAACAGACAAGCATTAGAAGTTGTTTGCCAACTTGAGTGAGATTGAATATTTCATTCTGAAGGACTTGAGATTTTTTGTTTTCAATTTCGTGGTGATTGATTGATGTGAAGAGTACATTTTATGGTTTCTATCTTGATTTAAATTGTTTTTATTTGTACCTTTTGGGAACTATTCAGGTTAGGTTCCATCCAACAATTCCAGGCCTGTTTGCTTGTGGGAGTCTAGATCATGAAGTTCCGCTTTGGAACAGCAGAATTTATTGGGTCATGGGATATTTGTAATTGCTTCTATCTCTGATTGTTTATTTCAATGTTTGTAGTTCATTCCTTTTCTTTTATTGTGTTAATACTTCGTATCCTGTATAAAATATAAATAAATTAACGTATTTTTCCCGTTCTCTCTTTTTCTATAAGTCCTAATCTGAATGCTTCATTTTTTACAGACTGACCAATTGCTTGTATTGTTTTCCATGTCCAGGGGGAACTGCTTGCAGTTGCAGTTGCTCAATCAAGTGATGGCGTGATGCTGAAGTGTAAATTCTGTTTTGGCTAGCTATACTTATGGCTAATGGCACTATAATGAATGAGGAGAATTGTCTATCCCTACTGTTGTCCTGAAGACACGGCGTTCATTACATGCTTTTCACTTCCATCTACATGCTTCACCTTTTTTTATTGACAGCTGAGGTAAGCAGGTTTCATTGAAGTAGAAATTAATAATCTTTCAAAAAAAAAAGAAATTAATTAATTCGTTAGGTTTTCTCACAACTTTCTCGGCATGCAGGTCAATGGCCTTGATTCTTCAGATTCATCAATGACACTTGCAACTTCTCAGGGTATGTATGATATCCACCTTCTACTGTATATGTTGCTAACGTTCATGCTGCTGATTAGTCTAGCTCAGCTTCCTCTCATGTTCCTTCCTATCCTGATCTGGCCTCCGCTCTCCGGAAATAATGGAAGAATATCTTTTCGTCGGTGAGGTTGCTAAGCTCTTGTTGTCTCCCATTGAATCTAGTTACATTTCTTCGGTTCCGAATGAAATACGGCCTGTGTCAGCTGAGGTGGAAAGCTATTGCTCCCGAGTTTGCTGTTGATGTTATGGATCTGATGTACAGCCTGAAGAAAGAAATACTCGGTTTTTCCCTGTCGGAGACCATGCATGTTAAAATCTACCTTTCTTGCAAGTATGGTTAGTTGGTCATAATCGAACTGGACAACGCATGATACGTCCTGTAAATTCTAGTTCGCAACTCGCAAGAACCTCCTTCTGCACAAAGTGGGATGTTAATTCAGGATCCGGTGGCTTCGTCAGCCATGCAAAAAGGTACATCTTATACACGGGGTACCAGTCGGTCCAATTCTTGGCATCATTCATCACGTTCTCGAGCAGCAGCTAGTACTGCTGTAGCGGAAGCAACTGTTATTCCACAGGATGAAGGTGAACCTCATCCTGTCATTAGTAGAGTTTAATCTGAGCTTGCCACATCACTAGCAGCTGCCGCATCAACAGAGTTGCCATTCACTGTGAAACTTAGAATATGGCCACATGACATAAAAGATCTCTGTGCTCATCTTGATCCAGAGAAATGTCGTTTGATTATTCCTCTTGCTGTCCTTTGAGGTGAGCTAATATATAGCTATATGCATTTTCTACCTGCTAAACAATTGTTTGTTATGTGAGATGGCCTTTTGCTTTCCTGCTGCTTGGGCTTTATTGGTGAAGTTTTCGTAAATTGGAATTAAGCAAGAGTTAACTGTTTTTTAATTTATGTATATTCAGTATATCGATTTTTTGCATCAAGTGACTGTTGCGCTCACTGTTTTTGCAGTGAAATGGATGCAAATTTTTTATCCACGTGGCAAATTTTTGGCTGCTTGTTTTTCATGTATGTTGCTGCAGGCAAGTGTTACCTGGAATTAAGAAGCAGGCTCACCATGATGCGTTAGGAGCTGCAACTTCACCAACAAGGCATCCAATCTCAGCTCAACTAGTTACGTATGAACTACGGATATTCCTTTGAGGCAACATATGTGGTCTAATTATTGTTCTTTGTCCATTTTGTTTCTGGTTAAATCACATATTTATTTGGTTTCTATTGCAATGATTTAGGTTTGGGGTAGTACTTGCATCACAGGCATTAAGGGTTGCCCACTGTTTGATGTCAATTCAGGTCTGTTTTTGATGTGCTTTTCTTTGGCATATTTGCCTTTTAGTAATTATGATTCTTCTTCATGGAACATGATGTGATGTTACTGTAGCTAGTATAATACTTCATTCTTTTTTAGTTGACATGTTTTGACAATGCTCACAAACTCTACTTTGACTAGCTTTTGTGATCTATAGTCATGATAAAACATAGTCATATAGGATTTTGTTAAAACCATCTCAATCACTCAATGTATATTTTTAGGATATCAATTCTTTTATATATATATACACATTTATTCATTGATAATTTTTCTGCTATGCTCCTTCTTTTGCTCACTTTACTCGCCCTTTTTTCAAACTCTTTCAAATGATTAGCTTCTTATGTCCCTTTCTTTATACTGTACTCCGTATGGTTCCTTATGACGATTCATGTTGTATTCATTGATAATGGGAGACATTAATTTTTAAACATGTGCATTGGAAAACGTGATAAAAGAAACGTGTTAACTAAAAAGTATAGAAGAAGTAACCTAAGAAAGGCTCACTATCTTGCGGTTTAGATTGTTTCGGCTCACTTGTTATGGAACTTATGGGATTAAGGCTTTGATTGATTGATTAATTGATTGATTTTTGCTATTAATTTCTTTGATCTGGCTGCTTGTATAAGGGGAATATATTATACATCTGTACAGCTATTGACCATAATTTGAACAAGTGGATAAAACCACTAATATGAGTGACCGAACCGGCTAACATCACAAGCATACGATTGTCAAGTGTACCCTACTTAGTATGGAGCACTGTATTATGGACTTAAGAGATAATATAATGAGTTGCCCAAGCCCTAGTCTTACTATTTATTGCTAAGAATTTTCTGCTGTACTAACTCAAAGAGGCGTATTGGAAACTAATTAGCAACCTGTCCTAATATTAGAGATCAAACTGGTCAACCTGTTTTAGGGGCATCAAACCTTAAAAGTAGGGAATTAGTGAAGCATAAATTCTTGTAGATGATAAAGTTTATTATTTGTTAAGAATTTTGCTTGAGACTTGAGAGGTGTTCTGGTTATTATTTAAGAATATAATAGATCTAGAATTTCAAGTCAAATCCTTGATCTTTGATTTTTATTTGTTTTGAGAACTTGTTGAGTAGTTATTTATTAAGTAGGGGTTTCCCTCTGTCTTTAGTTTCTACTTCGTGGCACTATTGAATTGCTGGTGATCTAGCTATGTTTCCTGGACTTGGCAATTTTTTTCTCGGAACACTACACTATGTGTACGAGATCCAGGTCGGATTGGGTCGGTATCACTCGGACATGGCTACTTCAGATTTTAGGTCATGGAAACCCTATATTTACAAACAGAAAAAATCAATTTTATGAGAAACAAGAGTTAGAGTATTTTGGCTTTTGGTCATCCGAGGGAAATTGCATGGTGGTATTCTCAGCACTTGCCTGCCAGTGATCAAGGAGAGGGTGGACATGGGCGGGAAAACAGAGGAACCTGAATAAAATCAGATATGCAAAGAGATATGGAGAATGTGGGGGTAGAGAAGTCATAACCTACAATGGAGGTTGTCCACTTTGAGATGTTGAATGCCCTTTCTTTCTTTTCCTTTTAAGTTCGAATTCCAGTATTTTTTTTTGTTTGTTTTGCGTGTGTGTGTGTGTGGGGGGGGGGGGGGGGGGGGGGTGGGGGGTGTTGCTGCTGAGCATATTTTGCAGCTGTCACACATCTACATACAGGTCTAGTTGCATGATTTATAGGGATGAAATAGCTCCTCCGTTCTCTTTTACTCTTATCGTTTTGACTTTTATGTTGCCTGTCCAATGCAATCCCACTCATTTTATCTGCATAGGACTAGTGTTTGGGCATGGAAAGATTTCATTCTCAGTGAAGCTCACCTATGGCTTTAATTCCCTCCTGTCTGGCCTCGCCTATTGCCAACCTAAAAAAAAAAAAAAAAAACACCTTGTTGATTTAAATTTTCTCCTACCTTGTTTAGAACAAACTTAAAAAAAAAGATACTTTGTGTGTTTGAAGTATGGATTGGCTTTTTTTTTTTTGCTATTTGTTGCCTGTCTAATGCAACCCCACTCATTTTATATGCTTGGGACTAGTTGTGTGTGGGGATGGAAAAGACTTACTCACTTTATTTGTGAAGCTCATTAGTTCCCTCCTTTCTGGTCCACCCAAAGAAATTGATAGAAGAAAGCAGTACCAGTGTCAATTGTTAAACAATGTTACATTTTGTTTTTATCCCCCTCTTACATTTAACCCGTAAGATATTGAAGGAAGCAAGATTTGATGTACATGATTATTAATTGGTCTGGATTTACATGATGGTAAGATCTTGTGATTTGATTTGTACTGGAACTATTGAGGCATCCAAGCACTATCATCAGATAACAAGAGCAACAGGCACAAGGTTTCTTTATGTTGAATTTTGTTGTTTCTGTGTACCCTCGTTCTAGTTATACTTTTCTGTTGGATAAGATGATAAGGTTTACTAGCTGACATATCTTCTGGTATCTCCTCGTTCAATTTTAGTTTAACAATTTTTTTTTATTATTATTATTTATTTATTTATTTATTTATTTATTTATTTTTTTTATTCTTCTGGTATAGGCATGGCTGAAAATCTGGGCAGAATAAATTTGGTTGTCGATAATCTTAATAGCAATTTAGCCTAGCTAGTGGTGTTCATCAACAATCTCCCGTTTCGTATCTACAGTTTTGACGATTGTTTTATTGCTGGAAGGCTTTGAAGGTGTCTGTCCGAAATCAGAATGATTGTAACAGACTATTGTGACAGAAAGGAGACTAGTAAGGAGCTATACTTAGATTTTACAGATCAGCTGATGGGCAATCTTATTCTGATCTGAACAGCTGCGCCTCAGCGCCTGTAATCTTATTCTGATCTGAACAAGCCCCGCCTGTAATCTTATTCTGATCAGAACAGCAGCTTTTCAGTTATGAAGGGGAAAATGAAACGAATTCGTCGATTTTTGATTTTAAGATTCGGAGCAAGAAAGATTTTGGTCAAGGTTGAACAAGAAAGAGAAGCTTTGTTTAATTTGATAAAATTGTATATTAAGTACTAAACTCAATCATTATTCTGTTTTGTACTCCGTATCTTGTATCATTTATGATTTGCTGGTTATATAAACTAATGGTGTTATTCGGATTATATCTTTGTATAGTCGAAAACTATTACAAATAATTTACTGTTGAATATAACGCGTATTTGCTCAGCATATTTGTCTTCACTATAGAGAATCTAGCAAATTTCACGAAACTATTTTGAATAACATCAAATTTCCAATCCTCCTGTCAATCTGTAAAAACTGTTACAACTAAAATTATACTACTCTATACTAACTCTAAAAAATCAACGATCTATAAATGTGGTAAAACCTAATTAGTAATAACAACAAACGTCAAAACAAAAAATAAAATAAAAATAAAATAAAACCAATAAATAAAACCAATGAAATAAAAGATATTGACAGCAACTTAGCGTAACACAAACGTCAGCAATCAAAACAACAAACGCTGCAACAGAGCAATTAACTAAAAGCAATATACTATTAATCTGAAAATTGTTGATTACAAATTTGCTAAACCTAATTAGCAGTAATTACATCAATTAAATTGAAATAGTCACTACTGCCTAAATTTCACGACATCATCATCTATAGTTAGCTAGCTTGTATAATCGAAACGACAAAGCGGGCATGATCGTTTCCTCTTAAACCACCTTTGTAAGCAACTCTCGTGAAAGCCATGGTTGCAACTCAAAACACACTTAATGTTTTCCGTAACCTCATCTAGGCAGATCGAACATATCTCATCGAATTCGTCAACAGTTACCCTCTTAAAATTTGCGAGAACATCGGGAACTTCATGATTGATCCCGTCAACAGGAACTGCTACATCTTCATTATTGATCCCTTCAACAACTGCCATATCTTCCTGATTAATCCCGGCAACAAGAACTGCCATATCTTCATGATTGTTCCCGCCAAAAAGGACTGCCATATCTTCATGATTGTTCCCGCCAAAAAGGTCTGCCATATCTTCATGATTGATCTCGGCAAAAACACTTTCCACGGTCGCGAGCATCGATGCTATTCTTGCTCGTTCATCTCTGATGTAGTCGTCCAATGTCGCGAAACCACTCAAATTAGTGAGGTTGATATCAGCAGGGTAAGAAGTAGTACGAAAGAAGTCAACTTGGGAAATCGACATTTTAGAATTGGGTAGTATGAATTCGTTGATTCAACAATCACAATTTGTTTTTCTGACTAGAAGTGCATAAAATTGAATTGGAAAGTATGATTATTTTTCACGAGAAGAGCGTAAAATCAAATTGAGAAGTATGAAAGTAAGATTACAGATAAAGCATATTTATAGAAATTGCAAAGTCGGTCGATATCAAAATTCGACCGTTGGTGGTATACGCCGTCAAATTGCAAAGACCCAGTTATTTTTTTCCCGGTTTCCTTCTTCACATACGCGGCAAATCTTTTGATTTTGGAGGTAAATCTTTTGGTTTTGGAGGTAAATCTTTTTGAGATATTTAAAAGATACGAAGTATGTTTTTATTCTTGTGGAGGAAAAGATTGTTACTCCATAATAAAATTAAATGGCATTTAATCTTGTTACCCACCAAGCTTTGATTGGTGGAGTTGGTGGGGAACTCACCTTGACACTTTGAGGTTACGAGTTTGAGTCCCACCAACTACAAAAGGCTTGGGAATAGGGGGATTTCCTTACCTCCCCCCTCTACTCTCAAGCGATGACCTGCGGAATTAGGCTGGCTAAACCTGTGAGAGGTGCCAGCTCAGTAGGGTCTTCTTCTTACGTTAAAAAAAAAAAAAAAAAATCTTGTTACCCATTTACGCGTACACTTTGTATTAATTTTTTTTTAACACCGTACACTTCGTATTATTAAATAAATAATTATTGTCTTTCTACCAAAAAAAAAAAAAAAAAAAAAAATCTTAAATTTTGTATATTTTTTTATCTCATAATTATGTATTTTAACAATGTTACCCTAAGTCCCTAATAAAACTTATGTATAACACTATTTACATGAAAATTATGTCATAATAATAAGGATTTTTTGACACTTACCCTATAATAGTTGCTGTTTTAGGAAATACCACCTATAAGGTTTTTTTATTTTTATTTTTTTTTTTTATTTTTTTTTCCTCTTTTTTCTCTTTTATAAAACACAAAAAATTCCCACCTACTAATTGGCTCCGAAGAAGTGTGCTGTCATGTGGGGCCTACTAACTAGTAACTACCTTCTCATCTTATTTCCCTCCTTTTTATTCTTTCGCTCTCGATTTCTCATTCCCCTATATTGTACTCTTCTCAAAATTGGGAACAAAAAATCATAATAATAAAGGCAACATTGATAATAACAATGTTGCAAGTCCTACTCCAAATCTTCTAATATGATCTATCATCAGGGATTAAGAAGTCTTTTGGTGATAATTGGAAAAGTCAAGTTAAGAAAGGCCCTTTTAGGCAAACATGGAAGCAAAAGAAAACTCAATAGTCTTTTGGGGATATGCAAGATTCAAATTTTTTAAATCAAGCCTCCACTTAAAAATCCAAGAATAGCAATGATAGTCTGAATTTAACTATTGCTCAAGAAAACAATCTTTTGCCTTCTATTACTATCTCAAACCATGCAAAAGACCTTTTATGCAACGTGGAGGACATGATTCTTGATACTCCTTTTTTTTTTCTTTTTTTCTTTTTTTTATTTTTTTTTTTTTGAGGAAAAACGGATGGTGCCTTATATTATTAATTTGTCCATAAAAATGTATGGGTCAACCTCACAAGGACTATGGTTTTCCCATATTTGTTCAACACCAAAAGGCAAAATGCGGGCTAAATTATGAGCAACCCGCTTTACATGACACCAAGATATAGAATCAAACTTGGAACTAGACCATAAAACATCCTCAAGTAGTGCATCTAAATCAGAGAAGAAGACAGTCCCCTTGCAAAGCCTCCCTATAAGTACCTCACAATCAGACTCAAGTATAATGTGAGATAATTTGTATCGTTTTGCAAGCCTTAAAGCCATAGTAGCAGCTTTACATTCCGCTATCACTGGAGGCCAGAAGGCTCGAATCCTTCTTGTTGCTGCAAAGATTACATCTCCTTTCCAATCTCTCGCGACGACGCCTAATCCTATCCAACCATCTTCTCGGACAGAGGCGTCATAATTGAGTTTTACCTGGTGGAGGAGCAACCCAAGTCTTGGAGCTTCTGCTTTTCTTCCTAGCTGCTGTCCCATAAATTTTCGAAACATAGGAGAGGCAATCATTAGCAAGCCTCTTCACACGATTAATCAGAGAAGGCTGGTAAGATTCCACACCCTTAAAGATTTTGTCATTTCGTCTATTCCAGATGCACCACAAGAGTATTGCACCCCTACATTGTAGCTGAGACTTTTGTAAACTCCATGTTTCGAAAAAATCAATAAAGATCATATCATGCGGCCATGATGCAAGTTCCCTGCAATTGCACTCTTCCAGAGATCACTCACTCTATGACAGTCAAAGAGAGCGTGGCGTACTACTTTGGGGCAGCTCAGATACCACGGACAATCGTCTTCGTCAACCATATGTCTAAACTTAAGATAAGTTTTGACAGGAAGAGTACCTGTGCATATTCTCCAAAGAAAATGCCTAACCTTTGGTGTGACTTCAAGCTTCCATATATCGACCCAAGATTTGTGAAAATTATCAAGATTGCACGATTTACCCGACATGTAAGCCGGCTTTACCGAGTATCTACCATCCATAGAGAATGCCCAGCTCGGTATGTCAGGTATGCTCCTTGCGCTTAAGGGAATTGAAAGGATACAGCGGGAATCCGACTCATTGAACAAGCTCATAATGCGATCAACGTCCCATTCTCTTGTATAATGATTTATTACATCGCTGACCCGCTACACATCCTCCGATTGAGGCGAGGAAACGAACCTACTCTCGCCACTATCAATCCATGGGTCCTGCCAAATGTTGACAGCAGTCCCATCTCCAATCCTCCACAATAGCCCCTCTTTAATCAAAGATTTAGATGACCAAATACTCCGCCAAGAGAAACAACTTGACCATCCGAGGTTGGCATCTAGAAAAGGGCCATTAGCATAGTATTTCGCCTGAAGTACTCTTCTTAGAAGGGAGGTAGGATGAATGACCAATCGCCATTCTTGCTGGCCTAGTAAGGCATCATTGAAAACATTAAGATCACACAAGCCCAATCCCCCAAGATACTTTGGAGTGCAAATATCACTCCAACTTTTCCAATGCACTCTCCTTGAATTATCATTACTGCCCCACAAAAATCGAGCCATCATACTATGAATATCAAGGATAATTCCTGCCGAAAGCTTATACACACCCATAAGATAAGTGGGAATTGCTTGAATTACCGACTTGAGAAGAACCTCTTTGCCCGCTCTAGACAATAGCTTCTCCTTCCACCCATTTAATTTCTTCCAGATTCTATCCTTAAGTGCCTCAAACACCATCCTTTTAGACCTACCAATGATGGTTGATATGCCTAAATATTTCCCATGCTTGTCAACTTGTTTCATAGCTAGAATCTCTAATAGCTCCTCTTGCGTGGAAAAATTAACCCCTTTGCTAAAAGAAACCTCCGATTTGTTGTAGTTAATTTTCTGCCCGGAAGCTGCTTCGTATGTGTTGAGAATTTCAACAATTTTTGAGCATTCCCTTCGGTTGGCTCTTGTAAAGAGAAGACTGTCATCTGCAAAAAAGAGGTGAGAGATTTCCGGTCCTTGCCTACTAGCTCTAGCCCCGTGGAGGGCTCCATCTTCCATAGCTTTTCACAATAAACCAGAAAAAGCATCGGTAACGAGAATAAACAAGTAGGGGGAGAGAGGATCCCCTTTCCGGAGACCCCGAGTAGGGGTAACCGCACCACAAACACCACCATTGATATTGAAAGAATAATTAACCGACGTGACACAGACCATTATCATAGAAACCCATTTATCAGCAAACCCCATCTTCAGAAGTAGTTTCTCCAGGAAAAACCACTCTACTCTGTCGTACGCCTTGCTCATATCCAGTTTCATCGAAATTAACCTCTTCCTACCCTTGCATCTTGTCTTCATGGTATGAAAAATTTCCAGAGAAACTAAAGCATTATATGTGATTAGCCGTCCCAGAACAAACGCACTCTGATTTTCGGAGACAATGCTGGAAAGGATATCCTTCAATCTCATGACAATTGCCTTAGAAGAAATTTTATACAATACATTACACAGAGCTATTGGCCTAAACTCCGTCATATTTGAAGGAGAGTTAACTTTCGGAATAAGAACAATGTTAGTATTATTCACAGAGCTAAAAGAATCATTACCCTGTAAAATATTACTAACGATGACATCATGACCAACAATATGCCAAAATTTCTGATAAAAAATAGCATGCATATCGTTAGGGCCCGGGGCTTTGCAGGGGTGCATCTGATTCAGAGCAGTAAAAATCTCTTCTTTTGAGAGAGGACGAAGCAATACATCATTAATTTCCGGAGTGATTCTTGAAGGGATTGCATCGAGCACTGTATCACAAGCTTCATTGGATGGCATACCAGAAGAAAAAAGATTTTTGTAGTATTACGTGACAATGCCTTCCAGTTTATCTTCCTCTTCTTGCCGGACACCGTTGTCATAAAAAAGGCCATTTATTTCATTCCGGTTCTTACGTTGAGAGGCTTTATGATGAAAATATTTCGTATTCTTATCACCCTCCTTGATCTCCGAAACTCTCGAACGTAAGAACCAGTAAGCCTCCTGTTATCCAACAGGTCATCCAATTTCTTTTCAAAGTCCGCACACTTAGAAATCGATTCATCAGAAATACCTTCACCTTGCGCCTCTTTCAAGGCCTTCTCCGTATCCTCCACTTGCTGTCCCAGCTTCTCAAATTTGCGGCTGCTCCATTGCTTGAGATTGCCTGCCACATACTTCACTTTTTCAGTCACCCCTCCAACGAAATCATGCCAGTAGCTGCGAACAATTCTTTCACATTCGTTGTCAAGTAACCAAGCTGTCTTAAACCGGAACCCCCTTTTCATTTTCATGTGTTCACCGAATCTAAGGAAGATAGGTGAATGGTTAGACTTGAAACGAACCAAGTTCTCCACGACGGGCTGTAATTTGAGGTCGAACCAGGGACTATTAGCTACGAATCTGTCAAGTCTCTCATGGATAATGATCTGTACCGACAAACCCTTCTCCCAGGTGTACCATTGGCCTTCAAATCCCAAGTCTTTTAAATCACAGTCCTGCAAAGCTTCGCGGAAATCTGGTAATGCACGTCTCACATTGTCTATGCCTCCCTCCTACTCATCATATCTCAAAATCTCATTAAAATCCCCTCCAAATAAAATCGGACCATCAAAGTCAGAACATAAATGTCTAATGAGAGACCAGGTTTTGCTTTTGTTCTCTATTTCGGGCTAACCATTCAAACCAACAAAACGCCAAAATACTCCAAAACTTAGTTTAATATCACCACAAATATGATTTTGAGAGAAAGAAATCAAAGTGAAGTCAATGTTGTCTTTCCAATAAATACATAAACCGCCAGTTCTACCGATACTACTAACACCAAAGGCATACAAAAAACCAAAATTATGTTTATTATTCTCAGCAATATTTTTATTTATTTTAGTTTCAGACAAAAATAAAACATCCAGAGCTAAAGAAATGCACCACTTATGTAGTGCTCGAACTGCTCGAGGGCTGGCCAATCCCCGGCAGTTCCAACATAGAGTACTCATTGACCTGGGCGGGGTTGATCCATGTCAACCTCCGCCAGACTAGTAGAAGAAAGAGACACCTCAGGGACTAACTTGAGCCGCTTCCTAACTAATATCTCGTTTGCATCCACTATCACATGTGCAATTTCTTGTTGGTGCTTTCATTTCCCAGCTAAAGCAGTTTGTTCACGCATCGAAGCATCCACATCTTTGTCAAGACGTTTCTAATTTTTCCTTGCAACATTTATGTCGCACTGATGCTCTGTCCCCAATTGTTCCCATGTATTCTCCATGTTACGCAACAATCACCTCTAGTCTCGGCCTGGACAGTATGGAGAGCAGCATTCTCCACTGTTGTAGTGTTAGGGTCTTCCAGAGGATAAATAATGGCCAAGGGGAAATTTTTTGCAGTAACAATATTTAAGGAATTTTGATACTCCGTCACAGGGACAGGGTCTTCAGTGTCTTGCCTTATAATGTTCTGCTCTAGGGTGACCTCTTTCGTATGTAGAGGAGGAGATGAGAAGAGCTTGCGAGCTACACCTGGGGGTCTTTTCCTGATCACATTAGGGTCATTGTAACCAGACAATTTGGTTGTGTTGTGTTCCTTGAGGCGAGACAGCCACGACTTTTCTTTCTCACGCTCCAACAAAGTGAATTTTGGAGGTTTTTTCGGAGAAGCTCCTAACCAAGGGCCATACTCATAAACAACTCCATTCTTCATGTCAGATGCTTCAACAAATTGACACTCAAAGTCTGTGTGGTCCATTCTGCCACAATAATACCAGAAGTCTGCTAATCGCTCATACTATATCCCACACCACTGCGATGGAAGTCCGCCATTAGCAATCCTAATTCCAGACGGAGAGGCTTATTAATGTCAACAGAGATTTTGATCCTTAGGCTTTCATCCCAACCTAAGGGGTTAGAGTCATCATATTCTAGGAAACCACCCAAGTGCTTGCCAATTTCAAAAGCAAAGTCAGCATTACGTTTATTAAAAGGAACATCCCTAATTAGAGTCTAGAATGGGGTTTTGGTGAAACGAACCTCCGATGGCTGTTCATCACCAAAAATTTCTGTGAGCAGGAGCGGCTTTTTGTTGAAAAACCACGGGCAACCCTCTAAAACTCGTTGTTTGTCTTCTTCGCTAAAAAATTGGAAACCGAATGAATTCGTTTCCACCATACGAATAGCAACATTGTCACGAATCTTCCAGACATTGAGAAGAGTGCGTTTCATGGCTTCAACATTGAACGGTCTGCATGTGAGGAGTTTCCCCACCAAAGTTAGAGAGATTTTAGCTTTTGTATCCTCATCGTTTCCAGTCACTACATCCTCACCAATCACCTTGTTTTCCTCTTCTATCAGACTTAAATTCTCCAACTCCTCTAATAACTTTGATTCCATGGTTACTTGAATGAAAATCAACAAACAAATTCGCTAATTAAGGTGAAGAGATTGAAAGAAAACCACCGGAAAAAGAACTACACCCACTACCCTAGTCAAGGGACGAGAGAGTTTAACCCTAGGCGAGGGACTTTTTTTCCTTGATATTCCTCTTAGAGCATGCACAATGTGAGGAAAAAAAAATTTCCTCACCACTCTCTCTTTCTCTACATTTTCCTCTCCTTCACATCAGTTTTTTTGTGAGAGGATTTATTTTATTTCATCAATAAATAAATCAAAATTTTTCTCACCAATTTCTCTCCTTTTTTTTTAATACCTGTAGACATCAAATTGTGTCTCCCTAAAAACCAAACCCAGTGATGAGTACTTTTCACGTCATTGATATCAAGGTGAAATGTGAAAGAGTCTCGTGATTCATCTATTTTTAATAAAAAATACTTCTTTCTGTTTTCAAAAATATTTCTTTTCGTACCTTATATATGAAAAAATGTCCAGTCTAGTTTAGTTTGGTCCATAATATGGGTCAATAATTGTGTAGTTGAATGGGGCTCGAAAAGAGCTTTCCAACGATATATTATAAGCCCAATTCCGATGAATAATGAGGAAGTTATGGCCAAAATAGTAAATTGGGCCTGAAATGAGTTTTATATACGGCCCAATGATCAAGTAGAGGGCCCATTAATTATTGTTCCTAAAGTCATTAGGATTGATTTTAATCTTCTAGAACAATCTAGAAGGTTCTTTTAAATTCTAGTGGGATTAAGATTGATAATTATATCTTTTAGAAAAATAAAGAATTTTATTTGGAATAAAACAAGTGTTTTATAAGATTAAATCTGATTTTAAAAGATAAATACGGACGTTAATTAGTCTAATTTAATTAGATTAAGGACTCCGTACGGTTTTAAGTTAACGAGTTGACCATCGCGAAATAATAGCTCCATCGCGCCGCGATGGAAGTAGTTTTACTCCGAATCGAATTCGATCTTTTTCTGATCGTTTCGGGACTATTTTCTCTATAAATAGGGTCCTTATTCCCCGTTTTCAATCACCAACAAGAATCAACAATCATCATCATCTCTTCTTTCTCTCTAAAAGCTAGAAGCTTGTTCTTTTCTTCTCTCTCTTGATTTCTAAGCCTAGCCTTTTCAAAATACAATATTCCTCATTCACGAGACTTAGACACACCTAACCAAGCTCGAGGCTGCCTTCGCCCTAGACGTGAAAAGTTGATAATTTCTGAAGGTTTGGTCCCAAATCCCTATTTCAATTATTTAAATTAATTGTTTGATTTAATATTTTCATTGAAGTTATTAACGTGTGTATTGTTTTGATAGAAAGAGATACGAGACAACAAAGTAAGTAGTTTTGATATATCTTTAAAAAGCATGTTTAGATTATTTTAATTCAGTATCATGTTAGGATGTTATTTATTGCTTTCTAGCAACATGTTTAGGTTGCTTCCTATTTCTTCTATCATGCTAGTATCATGTTAGGGCTAAAGTTTTGATTTTTTATTGTTTAGTGACATGCTAGGATTTGTTATTAATCATGTTAGTATCATGCCTAGGATCTTGCTAATATTATTATTACGCTTTGATGAGAATATTATTATGATGATGATGATGATGATTTGTTGTATTAATTATTATCATGTTGCTTGATACACTAGTACAGGAAAGGGATATTGCGACACTAAGAAATGGGCTCCTGTGACGCAAAAAAGCGCTGCTAGACCATTTACCGACGCCACAAAAAGTGTCGTTTAAGCCGGTGCCGCAAGACCCTATAGCGACACTATTTAATAACGTCGGTATAGTGTCTAAAAAAGCGTCGCGACCTTGACGTGCTTTTTGGCATCTTATAGAGGCACTTGTAAGCGTCGCCAATTCCTTGGAACCCGCATAGTACACAACCTACCAAGGCACTTGTAAGCGCCGCCATAGCTTGTAAGGGAGTGCTTTTCTATACTTTTGGCGTCACTTTTAAGCGCCGGCATTATTTATGTAACGCACTTACCTATAGCCTATAAAGGCACTTTTAAGCGTCGTAAGAGGTAAACTACCACACTATCTTACAATATGTAGAGGCACTTTTTAGCATCGCAAGATGTACAATGGTGCGGTTCTGTAATAGCATCTATAATAACATTTAGAGCGTTACTAAATAACCTGTTTTTTACTTGATAAAATTGTAAACACCAAAAATTTTATTAAAAATAAATTATAGTCATAAATGTCATCAAACAAGAAACATTGAAATAAAGTACCTAAAATCATTTAAACAAATAACCATCTAAAGTCCTACACACACACATATATATATATATATATATATATATATATATATATATATATATATATATATATATATATATATATATATATATATATATAAAATAAAAATAAAAAAAAAATGTTCAGTAGCTAGAATGTACTTAATGCCAAAACCAAAACTATGCCAATATAAGATTTATTTTATAAGACTAAATATTGATGCTTTAAAATTGCTTTCATGTTCCAACTTTAAAGTTGCCAAAGCATACCCTGCATGAATGAAAACAAATAGTCAACTACTATATTAAAAAATATTATATGATGAATAAAAAATAAATAAATAAATAAATGTTAGACATTTAATAACCAATCTAACCTTTGTAACGCAATAACTAATCTCTACGATTAGTGTCATTGTTAGCTCTGGGAGAAGCTTCAACATCCTAGAAAAATAACAAAGGAGAAAAGTTATAAACTCCATATCATCAAGTTAAAAGGCGCAAATGTACCAATCAATAATAAGAAATCAAACCTTGAAAATTACTACATACATATACCAGCTCTAGCTCCTATTAATGAGATAAACTTATTACTACTCTACCAGTGACCAACTGATCATGTTAGCAATAGTGTTGAGATATACGTAGATATGCAAGGGTTAATCCCATTACAACAGAAAAAGTACAAAATGAAGTCCATCATCACCATGGAAAACTTGGCAAGTCCAACTGTTCAAGTATCACAAGCAAAAAGATTCAAATCACAAAAAGATTGGAATTTCAACCTAGCATCACTACAAGAAAACACACCATTTCCGATGGAATCATTCCGATGGCCACCTAAAACCGTCGGAAAATACATATTTTCCGATGGTTTTATAAGCTACCGGAAATTTCCGATGGTTTTATAAGCCATCAGAAATTTCCGATGGTTTTATAAGCTATCGGAAATTTCCGATGGTTTTAATAATTTTTCCGATGGATCAAGCCATCGGAAATTTCCAACGACCCTAATAAGCATCGAAAAGTGTATTTCCTATGGCTTTAGCCATCGGAAATTTCTGATGGTTTTAAAAACCGTCGGAAAATATATGATTTCCTATGGCTTTTAAAAGCCATAGAAATTTCCGATGGTTTAAAAGCCATAGGAAATTTCCGATGGTAAAAAACCGTCGGAAAATAGATAATTTCCGATGGTTTTTAAAACCATCGGAAATTTCCTATGGCTTTTTAAAAAAGAGCCATCGGAAATTATAAAGAGAAAAAAAAACCCTAAGGGCATAAAGCCAGCAGCCGCCCCCTCCTCTTCTCATTTCCTTTTCTCTCTCCTCTCTTTTCTCCTTCTTCTCGTTTCCTTTCTCTCTCCTCCTCTCCTCATTTCCCCCTTCTGACTTCCTCTTCTTATCACTTCTCTTCTTTTCTTACTATTCTTCCCATTTCCCCCCTTTCGACGCTCTCCTCTCATTTCTCTCTCCTCTTTTTCTCACTTTTCTTCTTTTAATTTCTTTAATTTCTTCTCTATCTCACCTTTTTTGGCCAAATTTGCAAGAGTTCATCACTTAATTCTGAGCAAACACTACAAGAATTGAATATAAGCAATGTGCGTGGGTTGTTTTGTGTTTTTTGGCCAAATTCAACCACGAAAATTCCAGATCTGGAGTTTTCGTGGTTGAATTTGACCATATAAATCCATTTTTGTTAAAATTATGAAGGTTAGATTTTTTTTTATTTCTTTCCTTTTGTCATTTTCTTGCGGTTTTTTATTGGCGATGTTTGTTTTTTTTTCGAGTATTTTGGGCGACCGGTGGTTGTAGCGGTGGTTAGTGGTGGTAACAATGGCTGTGGTTAGGGTTTTTTTTGGAGTACATGTGTGTGGGGCTAAGGTAGTTGTAAAGTTGGATTGGGGACGGATTAAATGAGGTGGTGTGTGGCTGGGGTGGTTTAGTGTGGGTAATGGTGTGGGTTTAAGTGGTTTAGGTAGGTGGGTAATATAAGTGGTTGGGGTCTAGTCGTTTGGATTGTGGGCAGGGGTGGTTTAGGGTGAGGGTGGGTGGTGGAGGGGGAGGGGAATTTTTTTTTTAAAAAAATTCTGCTTTAATTTCCGATAGCTAGGCCATCGGAAATCTCCGACGGTTTAGTGACCCATCGGAAATTTCTGATGGCTTGGCCATCGGAAGTTTCCGATGGAAAAGTCCATCGGAAGTTTCCGATGGCCATTTAAAACCATCGGAAATAAGTTTTCCGATGGCTTTTCCATCGGAAAAGTGTAAATTTCCGACGAGGGACTTTCCGATAACCATTTTCCGATGGAAATCATATTTCCGACGGATTTTGAGTAATTTCCGATGGATTTAAGCCATCGGAAAAAGGCTCTTTTTTTGTAGTGCATGTGTACCACATAATAGTTAGAGAAGGCTTATCACAAAGGATAAGCAACAAGAGCTAAATACGACATAAGACCTTCATGTGGTGTGTTTAGGGAAAATAGGTGCAGTAGTAAGTAATCAACTGGGCAGAAAACGGTGGCCTACAATCCCACAATCTACAATCCTCGGGGTTGGGGAATGGAGGCATATGTATTAGGCTAAAAAAATACAACATTATATAATGATCACATACAAGGGTATAAGAATATTTATTAACCACAAAATATAAAATCTCCAACATATTTCAATTATGGACTAAAGACTGGAAACATTTGATTAATCATCTCCCACCCCACCTTTCCCGGCACTATGCACCAAGTCTAAACCACCAGTGACTATCACCAACAACAAGAGAAGACCAGTTCAGCAGCATCGTACTAGCTAATTCACACGTCAAGAGGAGGTAATAAAAGTTATTATTTAAAGTTGTTATCAGCGAAATCCAAAGGGAAGGAATCCAGAAGCTGTGAGCCTGTGAGAGAGTTTGTTATGCCTTAAGCATTTAAGGGTAGAATATGAATGTAAGAAATCACTTTTGTAGGGGACCCTTTTTTCTTCTTCTTTCCCGTCGAATTTGTTTGCTCTGATTCTCTTTTCCACCTAGAAGCACCACATACAGAGCATATATCATCATTAATCTTGTCCTTCCAGAACAATTGACAATGGTTCGGGCAAGCATGAATTCGAACGTAACCAAGTCCTAACTTATCAATGACCTTTTTTGCCTCCTTAAAAGAATTAGGCAAGTTTGTAGGAATTGCAAGTTTCAAAATTTGTAATAAATTACTAAATGACTTATTAGTCCATTTACTAGTGCTCTTTACATGAAATAAAAGCACTAACAAGGACAACTTCGTCAATTTGCACCCTGGCCACAATTCTTCCTCTGCATCTTTAAGCAAATCATAGAAACTTTGAGCTTCTTTGTTAGGACCTGGTATACCTTCATTCATGTTCTCACCAATATTTGGCCCATCACCTCTATGATCATATATGTCATGTACCAACTGACTCATATCCATATGCGTAATAGCCTCATCATTTTCTACCATAGATTCTGTAGAAGCTGAATTGAAAACTTGATCTATACTTTCACCATGAAACAACCAAGTTGAATAATTACGCATTATTCCATCATGGAGCAAGTGGTAATTTACATCATCAGGTTTTAAAAGCTTGTTATTAACACACCTCACACAAGGGCATCTAAGTTTACCATCAAGTGTTAAAGAATTATTAGCATAACTCATAAAGCCATCAACCCCTTTTTTGTATTCTGGTGCTTTTATTGGAAAAGCTAAGTTTTCCTTAATTGTTCTCAAATCCATTATCAACAACACTGGAAAACGGAAAGTTTATGAGTTTAATTTATTAGGCGAAAAGAAAAAAGGCAATCACGATATAACATATAGTAGATATAATTTTCAGATAATCTAATAAGTTTAAGTAGCTTAAATGAATTAAATTTAGAAGATATTTTAGCCTAATGTAGACTTCTTTCTTTGGTTTGGTTACGCTCTTTGGGGTGGAGAAAATCATATACACTACCCTTTTTTTTTAATTCATTAAAGAAAGAAGTTTTCAATCTTCAATAGGTGTGACAACATATATAGAGCAACCAAAAAAGAAATTTAATAAGACTTCTCAAGTCTTACATTTAATATGTAAGCTAAGAACATACAACATCTTATATTTTGAAAAGTAGTAGTGCATCTGTGCATAGCCACACAACTAGTTATATTATAGTAACATCAAATATTATTATTAATTATGCCTTGGTAACAATTCATTCACACAAACATGATTTCTGCCAAAAAAAAAAATGAAGAAACCAAATAAAACTTTCTGCAAAAAAAAAAAAAAAAAAAAAAAAAAAAAAAGAAGCCACTGATAAAAAAGAACTTCTTGAATTCATGTAGTCCCACTATTTATATGTTACTCAAAAATATTAGACAATATATCTTCAAACTAAACTAATTTTTTAAAACCAAGGAGCTTAAATATATTAATGGTGCTCTAGAGGTTGTTAATGATATCCGTAAGCTTAGTAGCTCTTTTATTTGTAGTTTTGGTTTTGCTAGTAGAAACTGTAATAAAGTGGCCCACTCTATGGCCAACTTAGCTCTTTCTTTTGAGGAGGTCATGGTTTGGTTGGAACAAAGCCCCCCTAATGTAACTATGTATGTTCTTGTAGACCAAGTTTGAATATAAGTTTCTACTGTTGCTTGTCAAAAAAAATATTAATGGTGCTCAAAGACCAACCAAACAAACAAGTTCAGAGAGTTGACAAGCATATACTCCCTATTACAACAAAAGCCAAAACCATGCAACATCGAACAAAGTTTTGCAACAAAAGCTAAGACATAGCAATCCAAAAACAAAACAACCAGAGAATGCCTAAGAACACAAAAGATCAGCATCCAGCAATTAAATACTACAGTATAAAATAACACAATATACCTTATTAATTTTATTACTTATACATAATTATGAAATATGAGTAAGCAGGGGATATACTAAAGAGTGAATTAAACACTCACAATAGATAGCCAAAGAAATTAAACACTGCACATGATAAGCAACATGAAACATTAAACAATTCTATTGATGAAAAATTGCTGAGAAAATATGCTTTACAGAGACGAAATTACATCTAAATAAACATACAATAAACATACCTGTAATTAGCCTCTTTTTTAGATGTCTTTCTTTTTGACGAATTTTTTTTCGAGAATAATGAAATTAGATCTGCAATTATAGACGAAATTGAGGGGCAAAACTGAGCTTAATTCAGCAAATTGGAATTGGAATTAGCGAAATAAACATATAATGAATAGAAATTGACAGAACCCGGCAAAACAAATCAGCAAATCATGTGAATTTATAGCGAAACAGAGAATTTAGGTAAAATTAAAGGGGCAAATCAATAAAAAAAAAAAATAAAACAAAACAAAAAATTATGAGAAAAACATTACCTTAGAATGAGAAATTCGATTTTGTACGGATCTTCTCAAAGAGAATTAACGAATTGGGCAAATTAAAAGGGAAAATTCAGCAAATAGAAAACGGATTCAATGTTTAAGGTTTGAGAATGATATTCAGAGAGATTAGAGAGTTTGGTGAGCGCACAATTGGAAAAATTGATATAATCAGTAGAGTGATAGGTTAGGGATTTGCAGGTGTATTGTGGGAGTAGTGGGAGTTTTGAAATATTTCACAGAATAAAAAAAATTAAGTGGCGCGGTTTTTAGCAATAACAACGCTATATTGCAGTGCTTTTTAATAAGCGCTCCAATTTGACACGGAAAGTGCATATTTCAGCACTATTAACATGTTGCGCGGCTACCAATGCGCCTTAATATACTGGTTTTGTAGTAGTGATATATTATTGTTATTGCTTAATCACGCCCTCTCTTGCAGGTTTAAAGGGAATTTGTACTTAAAATTCACGCTTAATAAGATAATTAATAATTTTATTTAGGCTAATGTGATTTTAATTCAAGTGATCGCCAATAATAGGTTTGTTTGTGCATTAATATTCAACCAACATAGATTAAATAGGTTTAGGATTAATATATTGATTGTGTGTTATTTATAAAGCGCACATGAATATGAGAAGAATAAAGTAGAAGCCTATTTTTAGGGCAGGTTCAATCTCTTTTAGGTTGGATTTGTACCTTCATCCTCGAATATCCAGTCATGGTTCAGGACCACTATGGAGTTAGCGATCTCATGGATCGTGAAGGGGTGTAACCTTCACCCTGTGAACGGTTTACAAGTTCCTAAAACTTGTTGGCGACTCTTTTGCTCTAACTTCCTTCCCTTTGGACGCCACCATACTTAAGTGTATGATCACAGTGGGGCTCAAGTGTGGGATGCTTGAAATATTCCCTACAATTTTTGGCGACTCCGTTAGGGGGGATTTCTATTTTAATTCCTAAAATTTATTTTGGCAATAATTTAGAATGAGTGGATGAGACTCGAAAAGTTCTAAGTATTCATGTGCATAATTTTGATTGACATTATTGGCATAAGTATAAAAAAGGTCTGCATTGGATAGACCATCCGTAATGCGTCAAAAATATAGGCTTTTTTACACGTTGGAAATTTGGGAAATATCTTTCAGAACTAGAATCAAAAGAATGCTGCGAAAACTGGAAAATTCTAAAAACACAGAGAGCTGCTGAGGCATGTAGGAACTGATGCTAAGAAAACAGTGCCCATCGCAGTGCGATGGCTCTGTCGCACCGCGATAGCAATATCGCGGCGCGACAAGGCTATCGTCTCGCGATGGTCCCTGTTGTCTCACGCTACTTTCTTCTAATACCGAACCAGAAATCTGCCTTCTTGCTTTGACCGGTTCTAGCACTGTTTGCTTGGTTCTACTTCCTGATTGAGTTTTTCTCACTTTTCTGAACCCATATGTGTTCTAAATATGGCCATAACCCCCTGGGAATTCACGCTCCATCTACCCAATCGAACGCTCATTGCAACAAAGGGTACATCCGAGTTTGTGAATTCACCAAACCATGGAAGCAAGTTTAACTTGCGGGGTCCCATCCATACGCGCCAACCCTTCCAAAGGTAAGGCTTCCGCGCGATGCATTTGGTTTCATAACCATGGAACCTCTTTGACTAACCCTTATCCTTGAACTTTAGAGAACTAGAGCCATGGTTAGGTTGCAAACTCATTGCATCATGTTGTGCTTATTTGACTATTTATGCATTTTTTGCTTGAGCATAATCTGTGTGTTTACACTAACCATTTGTTTGACTTGTGTATAAGTCTAAATAAACTAACCAATGTCTAAAGGACTTTGCTTAATTAATTTGAGCTAATGAATATGTCTAAAATCGAGTCATAGTTCCTTTGACTCAACCCGGATTTTTATTTCCGTATATTGCACAAGCGTCAACTTGTTTGGGTCATAGCCGGATTTCTAGGAAGACTTACAAGTCGTTCGACTATGGATTTGTAACCCCGAGTTTTATCTTTCATTTGGCGTTGGTTTCGTCCAATTCGGAGTCACAGATCAAAAGTTATGACTAAAATACTACAGCCTATCCAGTTTAGTGTACATACGTGAGGTCTTAACTTAGTCTTTGTTTGAGTCTAGTCACATAGTCTAGTCACATGGTCATGACACGAGTGTTGAACATATCACTTACACTCACAAGTATTCACACACTTTGTACATACTCTTTTTTCACCATGACCATGTCTTAGGTCCATGCATGAGTCGTTCTTTTCGTCATTTGAGTTGGGGGTCCACTTTATTCCTAAATTCTTCCACATCTCTCCATCTACATCATCTTTCCACTCTCCACATAATTTCTACATACATATCACTCCCCTCATACTCCATGATCCTTCCTCATGTATGCATGTTGAACCGAGTTTGAGTCAAACAATTAATAATAAGTATCCGTGACTTCCCTTTCCACAACACTTGGTCAAGGAGAGAAGGACGCTTAATTAAGGACAAAACTTTCGTTCAAGTACTACTCTTCGACAAACCCATCAGACACCAGAAAAAGTTTGTACTAATGGCTTCCCAACAAGAAGTTGATGAGTTGAAGCAAAACATGAATAAACTAACTGAGATGATGAAAGCCCCCGTTCTTCAAGTTAATGATCCTAGCAAGCAACGACAGCTTGAGCGCATGGAATAAAGCCTTAAGAAAGTTTCCAACGATTATAATTATCAAGGAATAAGCTCCCAAGGGGTCTCAGTAGACAAGGAACTTCTTCCACAAAAGTTCAATGCCAATGACATCCCTAAGTTCAAGCCAACTGATAACCTTTACTTCCATTTGAGAGCTTCGAAACTATAATGAATATTAAGGGAATTGATAGGAAAGCTTTCCACTGGTTGTTTTCCCTATCTCTAGAAGCCGTTTGTCAACAATGGTTCTTCTCCCTTGACAAAGAGAAAATCTATTCTTGGGATTCTATAACAAACACTTTCATTGATAGGTACAAATGCAACATTCAAGTTGAAATAGACCATAGACAACTTGAGATGTTGAAGCAAAAGGAAAATGAAGGGTTCACCTCTTTCTTCAATAAGTGGAGGGAAACTTCCTCTAGGATGGTAGAGGTTCCTACCGAAAAAAAGTCCGTAAGGATGTTCATCAAGAACCTCCAAGAGAAGTATTCAAAGCATTTGAAATACCAACACAACTTGAATACTTTCAAGGCCATCTATGACATAGGCATTGACATCGAAGATGACATTGCAAAACAAAAAGCTACTAACAATAGCAACAACAGTGGATGGAAAGGAAAGAAGAACGACAATCCTTCTTCTTCCGAAAACACCTACTCTAGTAACAATGTTAGTACCTTTGACCTTAACGATGTCTTAGCCATGGATAAACAAGGACCTAAAAAGAAACCCAAAAGAGAATTCACACCTATCGGAATGACCTATGATGTTGCTTTCGATCGTCTCTATGATCGAGGATTAATCAAACCTATTGGTCCCACTGAAGATCCAACACCAGATGGAATCCCAACTCTTATTGTAAGTACCATAGAGGAAATGGTCATACCACAGATGAATGTTACAGATTTCAAAATCTCATTCAAGATCTCATAGATGCAAATAAGATTCTGTTGCCTCTAGCTGGCAAGAAGACCGGGTGATGATAAAGCAAAAGACACGAGACGAGCTTCAACGACAAGATTTCGTGACTTCTTTTCTTCTTTTTGATTTTCCCTTCCCCAATAAGTCTAGCATAGGCACCTTTTGTTTTCCTTAGATTTATTCCATAGGTTTTTTTCTTTTTCCTTTAATAAAATGAGCATTTCCTTTCTTGCATATGATCATTGTATTGCATTAAAAAAAATCCATGCCGAACTAAGCACAAGGTATACTAATGATTTGAGGCACCCCTTGTAGCCATATCATATCACTTTCACCCTTAAAAAATATAAATCCCTTTGAGCCTCGTCTAACAATAAACCTTTCTTTTTTCAACCCACATCCACTTAACCTTGGGATGGGGTGGTGTGCAACTTATACAATTGCCAAATACAAAAGCTTGAGTGATTTCAAAAGATTAAAAAAGTAAAAAGCAATAACAATATAAAAGTGTACAAAAGGGCAAGTGTTCCTATGTCTTTGATATGAACACGTCTCAGATTGCGTCTTTTATCGAGTGCTCGGTACCGTGCTTGAGAAACATGAATGCCAAGTGAGTGATAAACCGCATGATCGGGATTACCCACACTTATCAAAATAAAAAAATGCAAAAGCAAAAAGAGAGAGCAAAAAAAAAAAAAAGAGAGTTAAAAAGTGAGAAAAACTCAAGCATGCGAATACAAAGATTCAAATGCAAGGTTGCACACCTTGGGGGCTTATCTAGGGTCTTGAGCCTTTATCCCCTTCTTCTTCGACCTTTAGCCTGACCACGTTACAACCCTTAAAAGACCTCTTTGAGGTATACACACACTTGTGCGAGGTTCGACTAGAGCTACGTTCGGCCTGATTCCTAAAGGATACGTAGGCAACCTCACATTGGGGTGCGGCCGTAATAAAAATGCATTCATTCACATTCACATTCATACATGATCATATTAAAGGATCTCCAATGCTCATCCCTGTCCATTTAGAGCTAGACTTGGAGGCTTGATCCCTACATCATTAGCTTACCCAGCCTAAGAATCGCCTACGTCATTCATTCACATTCACATTCATACATCATTAGCATGTTAATATTATTTTTATTCCTAGTATCATGTTAGGATGTCTTTATAATTCCTAATATCTGTAGGAGTTTATAGGTACTAATTGCGGAAAAACATGAATCATATTCATAAAGCACCTAATCCCAAGATCTCATTGCATAACACATAAAGAACAAGTAATTATACCTTTGAAGCGTGATTCCACGTGCGATCGAGCAAGAAAAATGGGAGATAAAGAACCTCAAGCGTGATTCCTCTACTTGGTCCACGGGCACAGATTAAAACCTCCACTAATGCTAGTTAGTCGTGATTGAACCCTTCAATCAACCTTCTACAGAGAGGAGAGGAATGAACCAACTAAGAACCACCACTACGAACACTACGCACCACCTAGAGATGGTCGACCGTACGGAGGGGTGAGAGGGGAGGGCCGTGAGTGAGAGAGGAAAGAGAGAACTTAGGGTTTTTGGGAATTGGTTGCTTGTTTCACAATTTACTGACTTGTAAATTGTGACTAGATTCAACCCTAGGCATGGATCTTATTTATAGATCAAATCTCTAAATAAGAGTCCATGTCAAGCCCAAATACCTAACTCTAATCCAACTACTCTAGCCCAACTCCATTCATGGTATGTCATGTCCTTATGAGGCCCAATAATGGGCCTCTTACTTGTTTAACCCAATACCCTTGTTGTGTGACCTCATAGGATCCATTCTAGAGGGCTTTGGACTATTTAACTAGACCAAAGATCATTTGTCATATCTAGCACCAAACAATGACGACTCAAAAGAACGAACTTATTACCCCCATAATAGTGACCCTTGATATCTAGTAATTACACTTATCAAAGACATAATTCCTTCAGTATCATGTTTAGGGTATTAACTAATATCTCTAATATCATGTATGTTTCTAGTATCATGCTTAGGTTGCTTCCTATTTCTTCTATCATGTTAGGGCTAAAGCTTTGATTTTTATTGTTTAGTGATATGCTAGGATTTGTTATTAATCTCGTTAGTATCATGCCTAGGATCTTGCTAATATTATTATACTTTGATGAGATTGAGATTATTATGATGATGATTTGTTGTATCAATATTATCATGTTTCTTGATATTATTGTTATTGCTTGGTCACGCACTCTCTTGCAGGTTTAAAGGGAACTTGTACTTGAAATCACGATTAATAAGATAATTAATAATTTTATTTAGGCTAATATGATTTTTATACAAGTTATCACCAATAATAGATTTATTTGTGCATTAATATTCAACCAACATAGATTAAACAGGTTTAGGATTAATATATTGATTGTATGTTAGTTAGAAAGCGCACATGAATATGAGAAGAACAAAGTAGAGGCGTATTTAGGGCAGTTTTAATCTCTTTTAGATTGGATTTGTACTTTATTTTCGAATATTCAGTCATGGTTCAAGACCACTTTTGAGTTAACGATCTCATGGATCGTGAAGGGGTGTAACTTTCACCCTGTGAACGGTTTACAAGTTCCTAAAACTTATTGGCGACTCTTTTGCTTTAGCTTTCTTCCCTTAGGACGCCACCATAGTTAAGTATATGCTCACAGTGGGGCTCAAGTGTGGGGTGCTTGAAATATTCCCTACAATACCCCATCGTATTTCCCTCTCTTATTTTATTTTATAATTCTGATAAATAAAATTATTTACTTATTTTACATGAAATTATCAATAACCAATTAATTTGTTATTATTTTTATTATTACGTAATTAAGGGATAATTATTCAATAATGAGCTAGTTATTTATTCCTAATGACATGATTTAATTTATTACTTTTCATCTCACTTTTACAATTTTTTAATAATTCGATAATGAATAATTTGCAAATAAAAAATGTAATGAAGACATAGGGAATGAAAATGAAGTTACTTTTAATTAATTTGTCACCTTTTATATTGATAAACATTTAAATCAATTATTTACTTTTGGGATATGTTTGTGTATTATTAGGCTCTTTTATTATTTCGGTGGTGTAGGGAATATTTCAAGCACTATAACCCCAAACTTGAACCCCACTGTGATCATACACTAAAGTATGGTGGCGTTCCAAAGGGAAGAAAAAGAGAGCAAAAGAGTCGCCAACAAGTTTTAGGAACTTGTAAACCCAAAAGACAATCCAAAAGGACCATCAACTCCATAAGGTCTTGAACCAAATAGGGTTCGGGGATGAGGGTATGAATCCAATCTACAAAAAAAAGGACCCGCCCTATAAAATAGGCCTCTACTTTGTTCTGCTCGTATTCATGTGCGCTTTTCGAATAACATACAAACATCATATTAAACCTAACCTGTTTATCTATGTTGGTTGAATATTAATGCACAAATAAGACTATTATTGGCGATCACTTGAGTTAAAATCACATTAGCCTAAACCAAATTATTAATTATCTTATTAAGCGTGATTTCAAGTACAAATTCCCTTTAACAATCATAAAAGGTGTGATCAAGCAATAACAATAAATAAATCAAGCAACATAATAATAAACAATAATCATAGTCAAAATCATGTTAAGGCATAATAAAGCTTAATAATAATAGCAAGATCCTAGGCATGATACTAACAAGATTAATAACAAATCCTAGCATGCCACTAAACAATAAAAATCAAATCTTTAAACCTAACATGGTACTAACATGATATTATAAATAATAAAAGGCACCCTAAACATGATACTAGAAAGCATTAAAAACATCCTAACATGATACTAGGAATTAAACAATAATAAGCATGCTCTCTTCATTGTTAATAAAATAAGGAGTAAGCTAATCTACTTACTTTGAAGCTTCGTACCTCTTTCTAATAACAAAATACACAAGTTAGTAAACTTCAATGAAAATAATAAAGAATTAAAGAAAGTAAGTTGAAAGAAAGAGTTAAAAAGTTTAGACTGGATTTGGGACCAAACCCTCAGAAAATATTAAACCTTGCACGTCTAGGGCGAAGGCAACTTCGAACTTGGCTAAGAGATTCTAAGTCTTGTGAATGCGGAATATTGTATTTGTAAAAGGGTTGGTTTAGAAAGAGAGAGAGAGAAAAGAATTAAGAGAATTAAGTAATTCTTGAGGAGAGTTGATAGAGAGAATTGATGATGAGAGTTGATCAATAAAAACAGAGGTCGAGGACCCTATTTATAAGAAAACAGTCTGGAAAATCATAGAATTTGATAAGGAATAAAACTCCACTCTGTCGCTAACAAACCGACCTTGTCGCTAAGAATTTATCTTGTCGCCAGGCGACAAACCTGTCGTTTGGCGACAGAAACAGTTTTTGCGGATTTTGTTTTTATCATATCTTTTGATCTAGAAGTTTAAATAAGTCATATAATATGTCGTTGGAAATCTCTTGAATTCTACTTTCTAATGCAATTAGAATCAGATTAAAATCTTTTGTAGATAAAAAGATATGGCCGAAATAGTGGAAGGGTGTCAGTTTTGGATAGAGTTTCGTATTCCTTTCATATCTTTTTCGTTATAGCTCGGAATTAATATTATAATATATCATTGGAAAGATAATTTCAAGATCTATCCAACCATATAAAATTTGGATAAAAAATATGAGGCACGAAAATAATATCTGACTATCTTTGAACATCTTTGAATCCGAATAGAATTAGGAAAGTTTTTTTAAGGAAGGAAAGTTTATATTCAAATCAAATTCCATGATCTTATCTTTTCAAAAAAGGATAATTAAGATATTTTAGAAACTTATAGAAGATTCTAATCAATTCTAATTAGTTTAGGAATAGGATTAAACCTTTGGACCCTCCTCATGATCATTGGGTCGTAGGTAAAATCCGGTTTGGGCCCAGTTTAGTATTTTGGCCATAACTTCCTCATTATTCATCGGAATTGGGCTTATAATATATCGTTGGAAAGGTCTTTTCAAGCCCCATGCAACTACACTATTATTGAACCCTTATCATGGACCAAACTAAACTGGATTGGACGTTTTCATAAAATAGAGTGGGTTTTCGAAAACAGAAAGAAAGATTTTAATAAAAATTAACCGCAACACTTGACTTTTCACACTTTCACCTCATTCGATTATGGTTCAACGTGACAGGTATTCATCACTGGGTTTGGTTTTGGGGTGACACAAATGGGTGTCTACAGAAGCCCCCACTTTGACTGAGTTTGGAGAAACGAAAGTTTCGAAAACAAAAGTCAAAGTAGAGATAGGGACGGAGAATGATTCAGAACGTTCTGCAATTCCAATCATTCTTATAACGCCGATACCTGTAATACAATGTTAGTTAAACAGATAAAAGAGTTTAAGAAACGCGTATCTTGCACCGTCGAGCACACGTCTCTGAAAGTAACCATTTTGTTGTTGCTTGTGATAACCTCCACAATATCTCGTGAACGCCATCAATGAAGATAACCATGCGTCGTCATCTTCAATACAGGAACATCGTCGAAAATAACTGTACGTCGTCATCTTCAGGGTTGTGGTAGTACGTCGCCACGGCAGTGCGTCGCCGCTATAGACAATCTCTTCTTTATCTTGAGGGACCGTCGAAGGTGACCATATCTCGCCATCTTCAGAATTTGTGACAACTCTCCACATCCTAGGGAACGCTGTCTATCATTGCTGCTACATCCCGAGCTTTTCCTTGAATCATGGTGACAACCTTCCCAATCATAGCGAATGTCGTCGAAGACCGCCTCATCACGAACCGCTCTTCTGAAATCTAGGTGACAACTTCCACAATCTTAGCGGGCATTGTCGAAGACCGCCTCATCACGAACCGCTCTTCTTAAATCTAGGTGACAACCTCCACAATCTTAGCGAATGTTGTCGAAGACCGCCTCATCACGAACCGCTCTTCTCAAATATAGGTGACAACTTCCACAATCTTAGTGAATGTCGTCGAAGAACGCCTCATCACGGACCGCTCTTCTCAAATATAAGTGACAACTTCCACAATCTTAGCGGACATTGTCGAAGATCGCCCATCTCGTGCTATCTTCTCAAATCTTGGTGACAACTTCCACAATCTTAGCGGGCGTTGTCGAAGATTGCTCATCTCGTGCTATCTTCTCAAATCAAGTGATAACCTTCACAATCTTAGCGAAAGCTATCAAAGACCGCTTCATCTTGAATCGTTCTTCTCAAATAATAACCTCCCCAATCATAGTGAAAGCTATTGAAGGTCGTTTCATCTCAAACCGTCCTTCTTAAATCCAAGTAATAGACTCTTTTTAATCTTAAAGCCCCCTGTTGAAGGCTTCGTCATCTCGAATCTTCTTATCTTCTTCCATCCTAGGAAATCGTTGTGAACCGTTACTTTGGTGCTTGCGATGAGCCAATAGTTAGGCGCTTTAAGCTAAGTGAGACGATCTTTTGTCAGGTCGATCACTTATTGTTGTTGTAATCGAGCCGATTACTAAATCATATCAAATTGCTTATAGGGGCTAACTGGCGTACCAAGGAACCCGAAATTTCTGTAAAAGGTCCGCATAATCCAATATGGGGCCACACATTCTGTTGCTGCACTGGCGCATGCCAGAACCTTCTGTCACCAGGCGACAAACTTGTCGTTTGGCGACAGATTCCTTTTCCATTTCTACTGCTGCTGCTGCTGTTCATTGCCTGGTTTCACTCCGAACTTTCAATTTGGTCGTTTCCTTACAACCAAATCTGCTCAAATCTTTTGTAAATTAAAGCTCTCCATCTCCATATGATTTTGCTCAAACTTCTCTCATCTTGGAAGAATCTCATATATCTATATTCGCGGTTTTTTTCGAAAAAATCCGGGAATATTCTTGCACGCTGGAATGTACCTGCATGTTTATTTCGGACTATAGGACTTTGCTAATCTTTTATTATCTTAGAGTTGACCTAAGGCTTAGTGTTTCTTGACTCATTGATTCGACATGACTCGACTCAAAGCGTTTGACGCATGTGCTAGACTCCACTCGATGTGATATGACACGACATGACTCAATGTACATGACTTGTGTGATGTGTAAAAAAAACAAAAAATTTCCGTCATTTTTGTGGAGGGTACCGACTTTCTCCCGAAAAAGAAAGACGTTATAAAGAATCAAAGTGTATGATGGTGCATGTTGAATGAGCTTAGGCAAATATATGCGTTCGATACTGTCCCTCAAGGTGCAAGGATTAATTCATCCTAAACTATTTTAGTTGACTCGATTATGAAAGCATTTAGGTAACTTAGGCACAGAGGCTAAGCACTTCATACTTTGATACAATGATGATTATAAGTGATGAGTGATGTGTGATATGACAAAGCATGCTTCTACGTTATGTTAAGACTTCATGACAAAGGGTTCCTAATTGGAAGTCTATTTGGTCATGTATCTGTGATGTGCGTGAAAGTGACACTAAGGTTAGGCTGCAAAGGCTAACGGTGTGGAAAAGTATTATTTGATAAGAGTCGAATAATGATGACTCTTAGGCTAGGTAGGCTAATGATGTAAGGATCAAGCCCCCAAGTCTAGCTCTAAGTAAATAGGGATGAGCATTGGAAATCCCTTGATATGATCATGGTGTAAGTGTGTGAATGTGAAAATGAATGCATTTTTATTATGGCCGCACCTCATTGTGAGGTTGCCTACGTATCCATTAGGAATCAGGCCAAACGTAGCTCTAGCCGAACCTCGCACAAGTGTATGTATACCTCAAAAAGGTCTTTTTAAGGGTTGTAACGTGGTTAGGCTAAAGGTTAGAGAAGAAGGGGATAAAGGCTCAAGACCCTAAATAAGCCCCCCAAGGTGTGCAACCTTGCTTTTGAATCTTTTTATTTCATGCTTGAGGTTTTTTCTCTTTTGAGCTTTCTTTCTTTTTTTTATTTTTTTGCTCTTCTTTTTTTTTTTTTTTTGCTTTTGCATTTTTATTTTTATAAGTGTGGGCAATCCCGATCATGCGGTCTATCACTCACTTGGCATTCATGTTTCTCAGGCACGGTACCGAGCACTCGATAAGAGACGCAATCTGAGACGTGTTCTTATCAAAGATATTTTTATATCAAAGACATTGGAACACTTGCCCTTTTGTACACTTTTATTCATTTACTTATTTTTATTTTATTCTTTTGAGATCACTCAAGCTTTTCATATTTGTAAATTGCATAAGTTACACACCATCCCATCCCAAGGTGAGGTAGATGTGGGTTGAAGAAAAATGAAAGGTCTATCGTTAGACGAGACTCAAAGTGTTTTATCAAAAAAATATTATATATTTAAAGGGTGAGAGATATGATATGGCTACAAGGGGTGCCTCAAATCATTGGTATACATTGTGCTTAGTTTGACCCTTTTTTTTTTTTTTTTTTTTTTTGCAATGTAATGATCATATGCAAGGAATTAAAATGCTCATTTTATTAAAAGGGAAAAAGAAAAAAACTACAAAGTAAATCTAAGGAAAATGCAAGGTGCCTATTCTAGACTTATGGGGGAAAGGTTTGAAAAAAGAAGAAGAAAGCATGAAGTCTTAGTGTGAAGCTTGCCTTGTATTTTGTCTCATCATTACTCTTTTTCTTGTCAATCATATGACTCAAACTCGATTCAACATGCATAGATGGGAAAAGATCATGAAAGAATGAAGGGAATGATATGTGTGGAGAAAGTATGTGGAGTGTAGGAAGAAGATGTAGATGAAGAAATATGGAAGAAAGTATGTGGAGAGTGGGAAGATGATGTAGATGGAGAGATATTGAAGAAATAGGAATAGAATGGACCCCCAACTCAAATGACGGAAAGACGACTCATGCATGAACCTAAGACATGGTCATGGTGACATGTACAAAGTGTGTGCTAAGACTAGTGAGTTTAGGTGACATGATAAGACTTGTGTCATGACCATGTGGCTAGACAATGTGACTAGACTCAAACAAGGACTAAGTTAAGACTTCACGTATGTGCATTAAACTGGACAGGCTGTGGTATTTTAGTCATAACTTTTGATCTGTGACTCTGATTGGGACGAAAACAACGCCAAATTAAAGACAAAACTCGGGGCTACAGATCCCTAGGTTATACGACTCGTGGTTCTTCCTAGAACTCCGGCTATGACCAAAACAAGTTGACGCATGTGCAGTATACGGGAATAAAAATCCGGGTTGACTTAAAGGAACTATGACTCGACTTTAGGCTTTTTTATTAGTTCAAATTAATTAATTAATTAATTAATTAAACAAAGTCCTTTAGTCATTGGTTAGTTTATTAAAACTTATTTACAAACACAAGTCAAACCAAACGGTTAGTTTAGTCACATATAAGCTATGCATAAGCAAATAATGCACAAGTAGTTCACATAGTCACAATATGATGCAATGAGTTTGCAACCTAACCATGGCTCTAGTTCTCTAAAGTTCAAGGATATGGGTTAAGTCAAAAAGGGTCTATGGTTATGAGTCCGTATGCATTGCACACAAGCCTACCGTGAGGGTTGGTGCGAATGGACGGGACCCCGCGAGTTCGTGATGAAATCGAACTCGACTCCATGGTTTGGTGGATTCACAAACTTTGCACGTACCCGTTGTTGCACATATAGTGGATATTCAATTGGGCATGTGAAGCAGGAACCCCCAGAGGGTTATGTCCATATGTAGAACACATATGGGTTCAGAAAAGTGAGAAAAGAACTCAATCAATAAGTAGAATCGAGCCAACAGTACTAGAAATGGTCAAAACAAGAAGGCAGATCCCTGGCTCGGTATTGGAAGAACTTGGCGCCAGACTACAGGGACTGTCGCCGCAAAAGAACCCCTGTTGCCAAGCGACAGAAGCTCTTTACAGGCGACAAGCCCTGTTTTCTAGACGCTAGTTCCTACATGCCTTGGCAAGTTTACGTGTTCTTAGAATTTTCCAGATTTCGCATCGTTTTTTCGATTCTAGTCATGAAAGATATTTCTCAAATTTCCTACGTGTAAAAATCCTATGTTTTTGACTCATTGGTCTATCCAATGAGAACCTTTTTATGCATATGACAATAATGTTAATCAAATTACGCACATGAAATACTTAGAATTTTTCGAGTCTCATCCGCTCATTCTAAATAATTGCCAAAATAAATTTTAGGAATATAAATAGAAATCCTCCCCAGTGGAGTCGCCAAAAAACTGTAGGGAATATTTCAAGCACTATAACCCCAAACTTGAACCCCACTATGATCATACACTAAAGTATGGTGGCGTTCCAAAGGGAAGAAAAAGAGAGCAAAAGAGTCGCCAACAAGTTTTAGGAACTTGTAAACCCAAAAGACAATCCAAAAGGACCATCAACTCCATAAGGTCTTGAACCAAATAGGGTTCGGGGATGAGGGTACGAATCCAATCTACAAAAAAAAGGACCCGCCCTATAAAATAGGCCTCTACTTTGTTCTGCTCGTATTCATGTGCGCTTTTCGAATAACATACAAACATCATATTAAACCTAACCTGTTTATCTATGTTGGTTGAATATTAATGCACAAATAAGACTATTATTGGCGATCACTTGAGTTAAAATCACATTAGCCTAAACCAAATTATTAATTATCTTATTAAGCGTGATTTCAAGTACAAATTCCCTTTAACAATCATAAAAGGTGTGATCAAGCAATAACAATAAATAAATCAAGCAACATAATAATAAACAATAATCATAGTCAAAATCATGTTAAGGCATAATAAAGCTTAATAATAATAGCAAGATCCTAGGCATGATACTAACAAGATTAATAACAAATCCTAGCATGTCACTAAACAATAAAAATCAAATCTTTAAACCTAACATGGTACTAACATGATATTATAAATAATAAAAGGCACCCTAAACATGATACTAGAAAGCATTAAAAACATCCTAACATGATACTAGGAATTAAACAATAATAAGCATGCTCTCTTCATTGTTAATAAAATAAGGAGTAAGCTAATCTACTTACTTTGAAGCTTCGTACCTCTTTCTAATAACAAAATACACAAGTTAGTAAACTTCAATGAAAATAATAAAGAATTAAAGAAAGTAAGTTGAAAGAAAGAGTTAAAAAGTTTAGACTGGATTTGGGACCAAACCCTCAGAAAATATTAAACCTTGCACGTCTAGGGCGAAGGCAACTTCGAACTTGGCTAAGAGATTCTAAGTCTTGTGAATGCGGAATATTGTATTTGTAAAAGGGTTGGTTTAGAAAGAGAGAGAGAGAAAAGAATTAAGAGAATTAAGTAATTCTTGAGGAGAGTTGATAGAGAGAATTGATGATGAGAGTTGATCAATAAAAACAAAGGTCGAGGACCCTATTTATAAGAAAACAGTCCGGAAAATCATAGAATTTGATAAGGAATAAAACTCCACTCTGTCGCTAACAAACCGACCTTGTCTCTAAGAATTTATCTTGTCGCTAGGCGACAAACCTGTCGTTTGGCGACAGAAACAGTTTTTGCGGATTTTGTTTTTATCATATCGTTTGATCTAGAAGTCCAAATAAGTCATATAATATGTCGTTGGAAATCTCTTGAATTCTAATTTATAATGCAATTAGAATCAAATTAAAATCTTTTGTAGATAAAAAGATATGGCCGAAATAGTGGAAGGGTGTCAGTTTTGGATAGAGTTTCGTATTCCTTTCATATCTTTTTCGTTATAGCTCGGAATTAATATTATAATATATCATTGGAAAGATAATTTCAAGATCTATCCAACCATATAAAATTTGGATAAAAAATATGAGGCACGAAAATAATATCTGACTATCTTTGAACATCTTTGAATCCGAATAGAATTAGGAAAGTTTTTTTAAGGAAGGAAAGTTTATATTCAAATCAAATTCCATGATCTTATCTTTTCAAAAAAGGATAATTAAGATATTTTAGAAACTTATAGAAGATTCTAATCAATTCTAATTAGTTTAGGAATAGGATTAAACCTTTGGACCCTCCTCATGATCATTGGGTCGTAGGTAAAATCCGGTTTGGGCCCAGTTTAGTATTTTGGCCATAACTTCCTCATTATTCATCGGAATTGGGCTTATAATATATCGTTGGAAAGGTCTTTTCAAGCCCCATGCAACTACACTATTATTGAACCCTTATCATGGACCAAACTAAACTGGATTGGACGTTTTCATAAAATAGAGTGGGTTTTCGAAAACAGAAAGAAAGATTTTAATAAAAATTAACCGCAACACTTGACTTTTCACACTTTCACCTCATTCGATTATGGTTCAACGTGACAGGTATTCATCACTGGGTTTGGTTTTGGGGTGACACAAATGGGTGTCTACAGGTGGATTTTGAAAAGGAATTATTGATTACTCGCAATATTTTTTCTTACGCTTTATTTGAATAGAAGAAAATGGAAGAAAAAGAAGGGAAGAGAAAGGGAGAGGGATAAACTCTCTTGTTAATAATTAATAATTTAATAATTGTGAACATTCCTCAACTCTCATGCATTCCCGCCTAAGTAGCAAATCCCTCCAACATTTCTATCTAATTTAAATTTCCAAAAAAAAAAAAAAAGGGTTTATCAGTAAAAGGGTAACTGCATAATTATTCTGCCTAAGTAAATGCGTTCATCAATTTCCTCTATTTCATCCACCACACTTTCTCTCTACATTTCAAATTATCAATTACAGAGAAAAACTTTGAGAGTTTAAGGTTAGCCTTCTTCTCTATTTCATTCATTACAATTATGTAGTAGACAAATAATTCTTCTGGTTATATTTTTTGAGATTCATACAATTCATTTTATGTTTTGATTTTACAAGATACGGTTGGTTTGATCTTTACCAAGTGGGGTGCTTCGTAACAGTTCGTAAGGCAATTGGAAAATACGAGGTGTATTGGTTATTGATGATTATTTGTTGTATTTGTTTACTGTATAAAAAGGATTTTTGATGCCTTATTATTCATGAATGCATTACAATTTTATCTTAATAAACCATTGCAATCCTTTCAATTTTATATCAAAAATTCTATTTTTTTTATCTCTTTTACTAATAATGATTAATATATTTTATGATTTATGTTGCATTTTCTTAACCACTTTGCAATTGATACAACAGCACAGATATGCTTAATATTAATTCTTCTGAGTAAAGTTAGGATTTGATGCAAAGTTGGAATTTGTAATTCTATTATGTCAATAATTCCAATGTCAATAATACTTAATTTTCTATATGAACCATGTGCTTTAAAATAAGAAATTAAAAAACAAAAACTAAAAATAAGAAATTAAAAAACAAAAACTACGTGCATAAATACGAAATTTCTATCTTAAATATAAAGAAAGCGTACACATTGGTTATGCTAGTGGTTTTAAATGAGTTATCATATTATCCAAACTTTAACATAAAATCAACCAACAGTTGACTTTGAAATGGATGACATAATAGAATTACGAATTCCAACTTTGCATCAAATCCTAACTTTACTCAGAAGAATTAATATTAAGCATATTGGTGCCGTTGTATCTAGGGGTGTAAATCGGGTTTTCGGTTCGGATTTGGGTTCGGTTTATCAATTTTCGATTTATAACGGGTCGGTTTTTTAACGGGTTGAAATTATTATTGGGTCAGTTCGGTTCGGTTTTAAATGATTTCGGGTCGGTTTGGTTTGGTTTATTTTTATCACAGTTTCTTTTCGAGTCGGGTTATAATTGGTTCGGGTCATAATCGGTTCGAGTTAAATTCGGTTCGTTTAAAAATAGGGTTTGTCGGTTTAAAGTGGGTTTTGGGTCAAAACATATCGGGTCCTAATCGGGTCGGGTTGTAATCGGTTTTGGTCATAATCGGTTCAAGTTGAACTCAATCGGTTTGACAACTGATTTTGCCAGTTTTAAATGGGTTTCGTTAACGTTTATATTCTAGTATATCCTCAACATTCTTTAATTAGTTATTCCAGTAGATCATACGGAGGATTAATTAGTTGTTTAGCTTTATGTCCCTTTTTTGTATAATGATTTTCAGGATCAAATGATAATAAAAAATCTAGATTTAGCTTTTGATTCAGATTTTTTTTTAATACAATATAGTGTTCCATAAGCCATTACTCGTTGTAGGGAATATTTCAAGTCATCCTACACTTGAGCCCCACTGTGATCATACACTTAAGCATGGTGGCGTCCAAAGGGAAGGAAGCTTGAGCAAAAGAGTCGCCAACAAGTTTTAGGAACTTGTAAACCGTTCACTGGGTGAAGGTTACACCCCTTCACGATCCATGAGATCGCTAACTCCATAGTAGTCTGGAACCACGACTGGATATTCGGGGATGAAGGTACAAATCCAACCTAAAAGAGATTGAACCTGCCCTAATAATAGGTCTCTACTTTATCCTTCTCATATTCATGTGAGCTTTCTGACTAACATACAATCAATATATTAATCCTAAACATGTTTAATCTATGTTGGTTGAATATTAATGCACAAAAAAAACTATTATTAGCGATCACTTGAATTATAATCATATTAGCCTAAATAAGATTATTAATTATCTTATTAAGCGTGATTACAAGTACAAATTCCCTTTAAACCTACAAGAGAGGGTGTGATCAAGCAATAACAATAATAATATCAAGCAACATGACAACAATCATCATCATAATAATAATCTCAATAAAGCAATAATAGGAAGATCATAGGCATGATACTAACAAGATTAATAACAAAGCCTAGCATGTCACTAAACAATAAAGATCAAACCTTTAACCCTAACATGATACTAACATGATAGAAGAAATAGGAAGCAACCTAAGCATGATACTAGAAAGCAATAAAGACATCCTAACATGATACTAGGAAATAATATAAGCATGCCTTTCTATATCAAGATAATAATTAAGCAATTAAATTACTTACTTCGATGCCTTGTATCTCTTTCTATCAACAAAATACACACGTTAGTAACTCCAAGGAAAATATCAAACAGTAAATCTAATCAAATAATTGAAATAAGATTTGGGACCAAACCCTCAGAAATTATCAACCTTTCACGTCCAGGGCGAAGGCAACTTCGAACTTAGCTAGGTTTGTCAGAACTCGTGAATGCGGAATTTTGTATTAGGGAAGGTTTAGAAAAAGGGAGAAGAATAAGCTAATGCTTGAGAGAATTAAGGATGATTGATGATTATTCTCAATGATTGAAAATGGGGAAATATGACCCTATTTATAAAGAAAATAGTCCAGAAACGATAGAAAAGAATCAGAATTTGAATCAGAATAAAACTGACCCTTGTCGCCAGCGACAGAGCCCAGCGCGAAACGACAAGCATCACGCATGGCGACAGGCTCTATCGTTTGGCGACAGACTTGTCGTTTGACGCTAGTTAAAAGATAAAACGCGCTTTTGTACGGAATCCTCTTCTTAATATAATTAAATAATTAAACTCCGTGTTTATCAATTTTAAAACAGATTTTATCAAAATAAAACACTTGTTTTATTTCAAACCAAATTCATTATTCTCAAAAGATATAATTATTAATCCTAACGCTATTAGAACTCAAAATAACCTTCTAGGCTACTCTAGAAAATTATAATCAATCCTAATAATTTTAGGAATGATAATTAATGGGCCCTGTACTAGATCATTGGGCCATAAAACCATTTCAGACCCAATTTAGTACTTTGGCCATAACTTCCTCATTATTCATCGGAATCGGGCTTATAATATATCATTGGAAAGCTCTTTGCGAACTCGACCCAACTACACTATTATTGGACCCTCGTCATGGACTAAGCTAAATTGGACAAGATATTTCCATAAATAGAGAAGATTTTCGAAAACAGAAAGAAAGATTTTATTAAAACAACCGCATCACAAGACTTTTCACACTTTCACCTTATTCGATAATCAAGCGACGTGAAAAGTACTCATCACTGGGTTTGTTTTTGGGGAGACAAACATTTGGGTGTCTACACTCGTAAAAGAACGATAATATTTTAGCATAAGAGTTTCAATGACATCAAAATTCCAAACCTATTCAGTATAAATACTTCGTAATTCAAATTAAACCCTTTTGTTTTACTATCGATAAAATATACCAAAAAAAAAAAAAAAACAAACTCTACGGTCATAACGGGTTACGGACTTACGGGTTATAAACGGTTTGGTTACAACTGGTTACGGGTTGTAAACTATTCGGTCATAACTTATTACGGGTTATAAACGGTTCGGTCCTAACCAGTTACAGGTTGTAAGTAATTTGGGTTTATCGGGTTTTTGTCGGGTTTAAACGGTTTCGGTTTACATGGGTCGGGTTGCTATTGGGTTCGGAAGTACTCGGTTTGGGTTGTTCTCGATTTTGGGTTGTATCAGTTCGGCTTGATAACGGGTATGGTTCATTAACAGTTCTCAAACATTCGCATCAGTTCAGTTTCAGGTTTTGAAAAATCGGGTCGGGTCGGTTTACAGTTTTAAAATAACATGTTCTTAGCGGTTCGGTTTCGTTTCGAAACGGTTCGGATTCACCAGTTCGGTTTCTTATCGGGTCAGTTGTTGACAGCTCTAGTTGTATCAACTGTAAAGTGGTTAAGAAAATGCAACATAAATCATAGAATATATTAATCATTACTAGTAAAAGAGATAAAAATAGTATTTTTTTTAAGATAAAATTGAAAGGATTGCAATGGCCTAGTTTATTAAGATGTAATTGTAATGCATTCATAAAATTTATGAATAGTAAGGCATTAAAAATCCTTTTTATACAGTAAACAAATACAACAAATAATCATCAATAACCAATACGCCTTGTATTTTCCAATTGCCTCACGAATTGAACTTTTACGAAGCACCCCACTTGGTAAAGATCAAACCAACATTACCTTGTAAAATCAAAACAACATAAAATGAATTGTATGAATCCCAAAAAATATAATCAGAAAAATTATTTGTCTACTACATAATTGTAATGGATGAAATAGAGAGGAAGCCTAACCTTAAACTCTTAAAGTTTTTCTCTGTAATTGATGATTTGAAATGTAGAGAGAAAGTGTAGTGGATGAAATAGAGGAAATTGATGAACGCATTTACTTAAGCAGAATATTTATGCAGCTACCCATTTACTGATAAACTCATTTTTTTTAAAAAAAAAAATTTAATTAGATAGAAATGTTGGAGGGATTTGCTAATTAAGCGGGAGTGCTTGAGAGTTGAGGAATGAGATTTTGGAGGCCAATTGTGGCCGGAGGTTTTTTTTTTTTTTTTTTGACCAAATTGTCGGTTGAGTCAATTTTTTTAACCAAATTGTTGCTAAAGGTCTTTTTTTTTCTTTTACAAATTTGGTCAGTTGGCCTCATAGTATAATATTGTACCAGACAATGATTAATTTTAAGAAATTGCATTAAGTGGAGTATTAATCCTTTTTCATTTAATTTCCACATATATTGAAGTTATTATCACAGAAATACATACAACATACACGTTCTCCAATACATAAAATAGGAAGTACTGGTACTAAATATAAATAGAGTGCCTAATGTAAACGATGCATATATTATGCGATTTATAGTAAGAGAAATTTATTTACTAAAAGTAAAGACACTAAACAAGCAGGCATGTACATACATATGCAGATCAAAGCAACAAGCAATTTTATCTCCATCACTGGCATATACGAGTAGACTCGTTACAGGTTATGTTTTCGTCGCAACACCAACCATCTGCACAAGATTCCCCAAGCTTTGCGCATGACAAAAATCCAGCGTTTCCAGTGGCTAACATCATGAAAACAATGGCAATGATAACCGGAAGAGCCTCAACAAATTTATTTGCCTTCATTATGCTTATTTGCTACTATAGTAAGTCTTTTATTTTGTGTATAGTACTACTCCATTGGTTTTCTATTTATAGCCTTCAATTTCAATGTCTTTCGTTCCTACATAATAGTTGAGGGTTTTCTTTTTTTGATTTTTTAATAATGTAATCATTTGATCATTTCAATGCATCTTCTTTAATTTGGTCTAAACATGGACATGAGTTGGCATTATTGTCGTGAGATGCCGTTATTCGAACTTGGTGTTCATATTCCAATCTTATTATTGTTATTGCTATTATTATTATTATTATTATTATTATTATTATTGACTTTGTTATGGAAGTCAAATTTACCAATCTATCACTTTGGGCCTGATAAAGTTCTAAAAACTGAAGAACTTCATGAAAATACTGTAAGAGAATTTGAGAGAAAGAAAGAGAAGAAGAATTGTATTAACTCCAGAAAACTTGGAGAGGAATTAATCGATCTTACAATAGAGGGTCTTCTCAGTATTTATACAAGGCAATAGAACTTTCTAGGCTATTACAAAACCCATAACAAACTTCTAACAACCAGCTAGGTAGTTAGTTACAGAACAGGACAAATTCTGTTATTGCTGTAACAGAATTTGTTAAGCATTCAGCTGACTTGTATTGGATTGCTGACTTGGCAAATATGCTTGAGCTGATCATCTGGTTCAGACGAATACAGCAAGCAGGCCACAAGAGCTGACTTGAGCTGATCATGACTAGCAGCAGCAGTACATACTTCAATACCCCCCCTCAAGCTAGTGGGTGATTGAAGATCAATCATGCCTAGCTTGGACAAAATATGAGAATGCTGAGGTATATTGAGAACTTTAGTAAACACATCAGCTAATTGCTCTTTTGTTGGAACAAAAACCAACTCAATCAAACCAGCTAGCACCTTTTCTCTAGTGAAGTGACAGTCAAGCTCAATATGTTTAGTCCTCTCATGATGGACTGGATTCTTTCCAATGTGGATAGCTGACTGATTATCACACTTGAGCTGAACAGGACTCAAATTAGGAACCCCAAGCTCCTGCAGTAACCTCACCAGCCAAGTAATTTCAGAAGCAGCAGCAGCCATAGCCCTATATTCTGCTTCAGAAGAAGATTTTGAAACAGTTCCTTGTTTCTTAGATTTCCATGAGATAGGACTTTGACCTAACATCATAACAAAACCAGTGACTGATCTCCTTGTATCAGGGCATGCAGCCCAATCAGAATCAGAATAACCTTGAAGAATAAGAGCATCTGCAGACTGAATTAAAATGCCTTGACCAGCAGTACATGCCACATACCTCAACAAATGATGTAAGGCCTTGAAATGAGAAACACCAGGATTATGCAAATACTGACTTAGAGTTTGAACAGCATAGCATAAATCAGGTCGAGTATGAGTCAAGAAATTCAGCTTGCCAACTAAACACCTATATTGAGCAGGATCACTGTAAGGTTCAGGATCTGCAGCTCTCAATTTCAGAGAAACAGGCAGAGGTGTCTTAGCTATTCTAGACACATCAAGTTCACAATCAGCAATCAATTCCTTTGTGAACTTCCTTTGTGTGAGAACAACACCAGTAGAAAGTCTTGAAACCTCAATTCCAAGAAAATAATTCATTTCACCCAAATCCTTGATGCTGAATTTTTCATGTAAAATAGCTTTTACAGACTGAATTTCTTCAGAATCTGGCCCAGTGATAAGGATATCATCCACATAGACTGCAACAATGGTGTTTGATGAATGAGAATCTTTCATAAACAAAGAATAATCATTCTTTGATTGACTGTAACCCATAGAAAGAAGCTGAGAAGTCAACTTAGCAAACCATTGTCTGCTTGCTTGTTTCAAGCCATATAGTGATTTCCTGAGTAAACAAACTTTATTCTCTGGATTAGGAACTCCTTCAGGGACCTTCATATATACTTCCTCTGATAAATCACCATGCAAAAATGCATTATTGATGTCAAGTTGATGAATAACCCACTTGTTGCTGACAGCAATTGAAATTAAACATCTCACAGTTGGTAATTTCACAACTGGTGAGAAAGTTTCTTGATAATCAATACCATATTTCTGAGAGAAGCCCTTAGCAACCAATCTAGCTTTAAACCTCTCAACTGAACCATCCTTTTTTAACTTCACTTTGAACACCCATTTGCACCCAATAGCCTTTTTACCCTTAGGTAAATCAGTGAGAATCCAAGTGTCATTATCTGTCAAAGCACTGATCTCTTTTTGCATAGCTTCAACCCACCTTTGATCTTGTGAAGCTTCCAAGTAACTGACAGGTTCAACTATTTTAGCCATCTCATTAACCAAAACTCTATTTGAGCTAGGTAAATGATCATACTAAACAACATTACACCAATGTCTTCTGATGGGAACAGGACAAACAAAATCTTTCATCCATGCTGGTGTAACAATGGGTCTAGATGACTGTCTCACTGTAGTTGGGGTAGAAACAGGTATGGGTTGGGTTAAATTTGTGGTTTGAGTGTTTATGGTTTGCGTTTGGGAGGTTTGTGGAGTGGTTTCAGAATCTAAAAGGGGCTGAAAATCAGCAGAAAACTCAGAATCAGAATGAACCTCTTGTTCTGGTTCTGTAAAAGTGAAAACGTCTGGATATTCAAAGGAATTATCCAAACTTAGGGTTGTGTTTGAGGGTAGAAAAATAGGTTCAGGTTTGTGTTTGGTAGTGGAAAGATGAAAAGGAAGATGTCTCTCATGAAAAGTAACATCCTTGGAAATGAGAATCTGATGATTTTCAAGGTTAAGCAACTTGTATGCCTTTTGATTAGGGGGATAGCCAATCAAGACACAGGGCACAGCTTTAGGATCAAATTTTGATCTATTTGTCTTTAGTGTAGAAACATATCCAAGACAACCAAACACTTTCAGATGACTCAAATCAACCTTAACTCCATTCAATCTTTCAAAAGGAATTTCAAAATCAATTGAACTGAGAGGCATCCTATTTATCAAATAAGTGGCTGTCAACAAACACTCTCCCCAAAATTTCACAGGCAACCTAGACTGAAAATAGAGTGCTCTTGCAGTCTCAAGTAAGTGCCTATGTTTTCTCTCCACAACTCCATTCTGCTGAGGAGTATCAACACAACTCCTTTGGTGTTTTATCCCATTTCCATGATAAACACTCAATATTCTCCCTTCACATAACTCTTTAGTATTGTCTGTCCTAATACACTTCACTTTGAGATTGTATTGTGTAGTTAACAAAGACCATAAAATTTGACAAAATGTCAACAGAATCACTTTTATTTCTCATCATAAAAGTCCAAGTATTTCTAGAGAAATCATCTACAATTGTAAGAAAATAAGTACAATTGTCATGTGTTTTCACTCTATAGGGACCCCATACATCAACATGTAAAATCTCAAAACACATACTAGTTTTAGAAAAACTAATAGGAAAAGATTTCCTTGACTGTTTTGCTTTGGGACAAACTTGACACAAAACATCACAGTTCTTCCCTATAACAGGCAAATCTTTATTTACAAGATGTAACTTCTCAAATGGTAAGTGTCCTACTCTCAAATGCCAGAGTTTAACTTCCTCACAGACACAAGTGCTTCATGATTTTTCTCCAAACAAGACTCCTTATTCTCTATATCAACCTTGTCAGAAACTGCATACAAGCCTGATTCAAGCTTACCAAGAACCACTGTACATCTCTGAGAATGATCCTGAATCATGCAAGTATCATGTGTAAAAATTATATCACAAGATAAATCCTTACACAACTTATGTGTAGAAATCAGATTAAACTGAAATCCTGGAACATGTAGAACATTTTTAAGCACAATACCATTTCCAATTTTCACATCACCTATGTGTTTAATTTCAGCTTTCTTCCCATCTGCTATAGTGATTGTTTTAACAGACTTATCAAACACATCATAATCAGTAAACCAGTCTAGATTACTGCAAATGTGATCAGTGGCACCACTGTCTATAATCCACTTAGAATTAGAACAGGTGATTAAGCAAGTACCTGCTACATTTGCAGTATGATCAGCTTGTTCTGTTTCTGAAATTTTGCAGTATTTAAGGAATTGCTGGTACTGTTCTGGTGAGATATGTCTGATTTCAGCAGCATCAGTATCATCATCTTCACCTTGAGCAATATTAGCAAACTTCTTGCCTTTGCCTTTGCTTCCAAAGTTAGGTGGATAGCCATGTAATTTCCAGCATTTGTTGGTAGTATGGCCACCTATCTTACAATGATCACAGAAAAATGATTGTCTCTTCTGAACCATAAACTTGTTGTTATCTGGTCCAATCAAAACTTGTTTCCTGTAATTCTTGTTGTAACCAGACTGATAACCAGCATAATTCCCAGAATGAGATCTAACTTCTGCTGCAGCAAATGCCATTAGCTTCTCTTCTGACTGAAATGTCATTTGCTGCTGCTTCTCATCTTGTACCAGAAGTCTGTAAGCTACAGAGATGCTTGGCAATGGATTCATCATCAAAATATTAGTTCTAACAGAACTATGTTTGTTGTTCAATTTCATAAGCAATTGAATCAACCTTTCCTCCTGCTGAACCTTCAAGAATTTCTGAGTCAAGTTACAAGTACAACCACTGCAATTGCAAGCAGGTATTGGACTTGCACTACTCAATTCATCCCAAATCACCTTCAATTTGGTAAAGAAATCAGCAATACTACTATCTCCTTGAGTTACTTCACTTAGATTTTGCTGTAAACCATAAAATTGAGGACCAGAAGTTACAGAATAACGATCTTCAAGATCTTTCCAAATCTCTCTAGCAGTAGAAAGAAACAAAACACTCTTTGCTAGACCTGTATCTAATGATCTCAGCAAATATGACATAACCATAGAATTACACCTATCCCAAGCTTTGTACTCAGGACTAGTAACATCACTAGGCTTAGGTAGAGATCCATCAATGAAACACACTTTGTTTTTGATAGCTAAAGCAAGAATTATACCTCTCTTCCATTTTGAGTAACTTTCACCATTGAATTTTTCTGAAACCAAAGGATTTGCTGGATTTTCTGAAGGATGTATGAAGTAAACACTGGAAGGATCTTGCATCAATGCTGCTGCCATTGTTGATTGCTGAATAAGCAACAAAATCAACCAGATTCTTCTTGAATCACAAATCAATCAGAATTTCTTGAATTCTGAAGAAAATAATCAAACTCTTCTTGAATTTGATCGGAAAAATTATGATACTCTTTTTGAGTTATCAATTAATCAAAAAATGAAACAAAATTTGCGGAAAAATAGCAGATCTTACTGCTCTGATACCATGATAAAGTTCTAAAAACTGAAGAACTTCATGAAAATACTGTAAGAGAATTTGAGAGAAAGAAAGAGAAGAAGAATTGTATTAACTCCAGAAAACTTGGAGAGGAATTAATCGATCTTACAATAGAGGGTCTTCTCAGTATTTATACAAGGCAATAGAACTTTCTAGGCTATTACAAAACCCATAACAAACTTCTAACAACCAGCTAGGTAGTTAGTTACAGAACAGGACAAATTCTGTTATTGCTGTAACAGAATTTGTTAAGCATTCAGCTGACTTGTATTGGATTGCTGACTTGGCAAATATGCTTGAGTCTTGGATTGCTGACATGTCTCAGCATTTGGTTCAGACGAATACAGCAAGCAGGCCACAAGAGCTGACTTGAGCTGATCATGACTAGCAGCAGCAGTACATACTTCAATAGGGCCTTAATAATCAATGAAATGTAAGGAAATCATCACTTAAATTATGAATTAAGGAGCCTGATGCATGCATGTACATTATATGCTCTTGATTAATGTTCTTTCATGTAAGGAAATTATCACTTAAGTTCTTTATATCATACTTTCATGTCCTATTGTTACATACTTTTGTATTTTCCTTTATCATATTCCGTAGTATAGATATTAATAATTTCTTATGAATGATGATGATGTATTAGTATGCACTTTAATCTAATTTTTTTGTTAACATCGATTCCCCATCTTTCTCAGCCTAAATATTTAAGTATTTCCTCTTTTTATTTTAAACGCAACACTTCCTTAAAACAACCTTTTACTTAATGAGAAACTATTTCATGAGGCTTGCCTCACTAATAGCTTCCTGAGGCAAGCCTCAAAACAATTAGTCCAACTTACTATAAATGATATTGTCGAACGAATAGAGTATATTACCCAACCTATAAATGATATTATCCATTTATCACGTAGGTAATAATAGATGATATCATAAGCACAATAGATGATGTCATCCACCTTATAAATGATATCATAAAATCAAAAAAGGATATCATCCAACCCATATAGGATATCATCCAACCTATACATGGTATCATCAAACCAATAAATAAAGGATATCATAGATGATATATCATCATTGATGATATCATCAAACCAATAAACGATATTATCCAATCAAGCAATGGATGATATCATAGAGACAATATTTATATGATACCATCTAGCCTATAAATGATATTGTTTAGGCCTAGTCCGTGTCCTAAGCCCAATATTGTTGAAATGACGAAAATACCCCTCCATGATCTACTCCATCATCATTAACCATCCATTAATAATTATCACAAAGTACAGATTTACCCCTAATCTGTAATAAAGTACTGCTGTGCCACTTGGAAGTATATCTATAAATAGCCAACTAATGGTTAATGATGGTAACTTTCTCTAATCTCTCTCTTTCTCTCTCTAGAAAGTGCTTCTCTCTCTACTTTCTCTCTCTTGAAAGTACGTTTTGCTGACTGCTGACTTAAGAATTGGAGGGACTTTTCTGGGTCACACTCCCCAGAGCAGCTAACCTTCTCTTTCTTGCTGGTAGGGCTCTCCGACACTCTTGCAAGGCGGAGCTCATGGATTTATTAGACATAGCTCTAGGATATTTTGATATACCTGAAATACCTTAACACTCCCAAGAGAAGTTTGTTTCCAAAAAAAGATATCATCCAACTTATAGAAGATATCATAGAAACAATAGAGGATATCATTCAACTTATATGTGATACCATCCAAGCATTGGATCAGCCTATAAACGATATAATCAGACAATGGATGATATCAAACAAAATAAATTGATGATATCATATAACCAATGGATGATCTATATAATATATAAAGAGAAGACGTGTTTTTGGTTGGGAAATTTTGAGTGGACCATTTTACCCTCTCCAAATAATTTATTATTGCTACTAAAAAATTAAAATTTACTTAAAGTCTAACCTGAAAATTAAAAATAACTTTCATTTTTAACTACTCCATAAATGTTCTAAATGTAAAAAGGTAACTCCTCCATGGTAGTTAATTTTTCTCAAATCAAATAATTACTTATGTTAGACTATATATATTAGTTTAATTTTTGAATTTTCTTCTGATGATATAAATTTGAACTTAGTGTTTGGTGTTCATAATTGTGCATATGGTTTTTTGATTTTTTATAAGTATAACACAACGTACTATAATTTAATTATTAGTACAAATATTTATAATGTGCACTTATGTTACAAGTATGTATAGTTTAAATGATATAAAAACAACTATTAAAAAAAATGATATAAATGCAAAAACTTATTTTACAATTATGTATGATTTAATTGATATTAATACAATGAAATTTATTTTACCCCATGTATTGCTTAAGAAATAATATTTAAGCTCTCGTAAAAGTAAATTCTAAGACTTTTTTTAAAAGAAAAATGACTTTCTCTAATAGCTCATCCCTCAATTAGATTCTTACATCGACTATTTATAAAAAATACATAGTAATAGATTATGTTAATATGCTCCATTTATGCAAACATTAAAACTTGGAAATAATTGAAAATTCTACTATGGTCATCTTCATTATGATCATGAGTATACTTAATTATGATTGGTTGATTTTTGATTTATTTTTAAACCTTGGTCAAACCTTATTTTTAGTAGTTTCCTTTTTTTTAATCCAATTTTTATTTTCCAAAAATTAATTACTAAATTTCCAAAAATCATTTTTTTATTTTTGAAATTTATTTTTTAAAATCAGTCTTTAATTAAATCAAAAAATTAAATTAAATTAAAAAAAATCAAAATGAAAAAATTGTTCATTAATGTTCTTCATAGTTCATCAATGTTCATCAAGTTTGTTCATCTATGGATGAGATTAAACACTAACATATGATCTATGTCCATTATATTCACTCGCGCATAGAAAGCGATTAAAAATATGGCCCGATTTATAAAGCAAATGCGAAATTTTAAGATATCCAAAAGTTGGGGTTGTAGCGAATTTGGGCAGCGATTTAAATCCCTAAGTAATAGGTTTTGATTGTACAATATCAATCAACGGTTGCAAAAACGGCGATTTTATATAATCGAAATAAGAATTTTTAAGTTTTTCGATAATCTGGGTTTGTCATGAAAATCTGAAAAAGAAACGCATCATTACTTCTTCGAAACCTTGTTTGATAAAAATAAAAAAATAAATAAATAAAAAAAAAACGAAAATCGAATTATAAATCTTGTTTGTGTATAATGATTTACCCAAATAAGGATCGGACATTACTTGTTAGGAAAATTTTAATTATTAAAAACCTATGACCTTAGACTTTTTTGGACATTACCAATTACTAATTTATAATTTATTAATATCTTATTATCTTCTTAATTGGTAGTAAATATGATTGTGTTCTTCACTAGACAAATCGCAGTTTATGTTAACCAGGTTTGGTATAAATGGTAACTAATATATATCTACTATTGTGGTTTGATTTCTATATGCATATACTTCAATATTAGATTAACTACCTACAATATTCACTTTTAGAGAATGAACATTTTTTTTTTTTTTTGGTATTCCCTTGTCTGATCCCAAAAAACGAAGATTGAAATTTAAACCTTATTTATGTACAAGTAATTTACCAAACAACCAATAGGGCATAACTTATGAAAACAAATTAATTAATATTGTGTATGCCCATACGATGTTTTGGACATTACCAATTTATAGTTTATAATATGTTAATATCTTGTTATCTTAGTTGTCTAAATAGTTTTGTAGGACACATATGAGAATATGTTTGTATCTATCTTGTGACCCAACGGTTGTATAGTACGTAGTATATAGGCTCAACAATGTTATTAGTCACACTTTTAAAATATATAAATTTATAAATAATATTTTTAGTGGAATAATGGTCTTAAGACTCTTAACATTATTTATAAAAGGGTAGTCTTATTTTTAATTAAAAGAGCTAAACATGTATTTATTATTTGTTTTCCATATATGATTTTTACCTAATGATAATTGTATCTAGTTTATGGCCCAAATAGTTAGGTACTTGATTGTTATTGAAATGAACCGTAGTTTTTATTTACACACAAATGGAGAAGGAAAATTACAAATTTTTGCCTAGACTCTAGGCTAGTCAGCTTTTCCTACACCCCCATGATACTACGTCATTTTATATTGCACTGTTCTGCCATTTTTGTTTTTTTTTTTTCTTTCTTCATTTTTCATTTTTGTTAACTTTCTATTCAAGCAACTATATAATGATTTTCTTAACCTAATTTCCATTTTATTTCTCTCTTATTTTACTGATTTCATTTTCTCTCTCCTGCATTTTTTATTTTTCCCCCAATTTTTCTCTCTCTTCTTCCATGATATTTCTAGCTCAATTGCGTTTGATCGTGACTGTGATTCTAGCTTAATTGCTTTTGATCGTGATTGTGATTGTACGATTATAATGTTTTGATTTCATAGTTTTTGTTCTACTGATTTTAATTTTGATTATAATGCTCTGGTTTTGATATTGGTTTTTGTTATTAGTAGTTGATTCAAAATTTTGGTTGTATTATTCTTCTAATTTGATTCTTATTTGTGTAATTGTTTTTATTTTGTAATTATGATTGTAATCTTATTATTTGATTGTTGCTTTTCCAGTTTTGTGCGTCTTATATGAACATCTATAGTTGTTATTGTTTTGCCAAATCGATTATTTTTATCACATTGGTGTATCGTTTAAAAATAATTTTAGTAAAAAAAAATGATCACTTGTGTAATAGTAAATGTTCATTTATGTTTAATGTATGTTTCTGTAGTAAACTATAGGTTTATTGTAGTCGTATACGAAAATATATGTTGTACATGTAAATTTGAATGATTTTCATTCTTTTAAAGATGCTCATGTAAATTTTAACTAGTGAACATATTTTAATATTTATTCCCTCCAAAAAAATAATTTAACATTTTGTTATTCTGTTTTGTTGTAATAATGTTCAATTATGCAATTATAAATGTTCATTTATATATACACTTGTGTTTATGGAATTATAAGTTGTACATGCAACTTTTAATGATTATCACTGTTTTGTAGTTTCATTAATAATGTTCAGTTATGTAACTATAGATAATCATATATATTTTTACATATGGTAATTTTACTGTAATTGATCAAATGCATTATTGTAATTGACCATTATTGCTACTGTATTTGTTCATTTATTACATGTTTAATTATTGCAGTGGGAATAGAGGATGCTGTTATTTTTTAAGAAGCAAGTCACTTTGATTTTTGGAGGAAACAATTTCCTTCGATAGATGATGCTTATGAAATGTATAATGAGTATGCTTTTATGAAAGGTTTGGGATCAGAGTTAGGAGGAGTAAAAGGCGAAAGGAGGCTCATTTTTTATGAAAGGATTTATTTGTTCTAATAAGGGGTTATAAAGATAATAAGTGTAGAAATATTATTTCCTATGAGTGACTTGATACAAGAACTAAATGTTTAACTTTTGTACAGTTTCCTATTGATCGTTAAGGTGTGTTTATGAACATATTCTAATATAGTTAGTGAATGATGGTTCAAAGTCGTCAAAAAAATATTAGTATTATATATATACTATTTAAATGTTTGCTTTTGAACGATGTGATTTGTAATAATACTTTGGGAAACAAAAAGTTTATATCCTTCTTATTAAAATCAAATAGAAATTGTATATCACCAAAAATTAAACTATTGAATATTAAATATACAATTCAATTCTACACATATTGATGTTGCGCGAATCCATGCATTCTTGATTTCCTTATTTTTGTCGTCTGATCTTCCTTTTTCTTCCTTGCTAAATATCCACGATTCTTTGTTTAACTAATAGACAAAAACAAGATTTTTTTAGTTAGATTTGAGAAAGAATAAGTGTTGAAATGAACCAATTTTCATATGAATATGAAAATATAACAATTGAAATGATCGATATGGAAATGAACATATATTAATATATAAATGAACATATATATTTGTAGAATTGATCATCTATTAATATGGAATGAACAACTATTAATACAATAATGACCATATTTACATAATTGAATATGAAAATGTACATCTATTAATATATAAATGAACATGCATTAGTTTAAAAATGCCTATGAAAGATATCAATCAATGAACATGAAATATATACGTAAATAACACTTGAAGCTATCAATATGTGATTTATCATACATCCATCTGAAAAAAAGACATATGTTGAAACTCAAAATTTAACCGAGTATGAAATATTTGAAGAAGATGACCAAAATATAAATATTTATCAAAATTCTAGTAATCGTATATTAATATGTGAAAACCACATACTTTTATGCGATTGAACATCTACCAAAATACAAATGAATATTCATCTCAAATAACTTTCCACTCCAAACTATGAAAAAGAATGAACATTTATATATACAATGACTATGTAGTAATAATTTTCCACTCCAAACTATGAAAAAGAATGAACATTAATACAATGACTATGTTGCAATATATAAATGTAGCAATATATTTATATTAATCATATATTAACATGTGAATGATTGTATACTAGTATATAAATGAACATTTATTGAAACGGAAATGAACATTCAGTAAAAAAGAAACGCTACGAACTAATTCAATTAATGCTTACTTTTCTCCAGATTCTTTGATGTTCTTCTCTGAAACTATTTCCTTCAACTGCCCCCCCCCCCCCAAAAAAAAGAGAATACTTCATAGTTCATACCCAAAAATCAAAAGCTACTTGTTCAGATTACTAGATTTTAAACGAAAATTAGTAAAAATTATTTGTTCCCTAACTAGTGAACGTATTTTAACATTTGTTCCCTAAAAAAAAAATCTTAACATTTGTTATTCTGTTTTGTTGTAATAATGTTCAATTATGCAATTATAAATGTTCATTTATATATATATTTGTGTTTATGGAATTATAAGTTGTACATGTGACTTTTAATGATTATCAATGTTTTGTAATTTCATAAATAATATTCAGTTATGTAACTATATAGATGATCATTTATATTTTTACATATAGTAATTTAACTGTAAGTGATCAAATGCATTATTGTAATTGACCAAAAATGCTACTATATGTGTTCATCTGTTACATGTTTATTTATTGCAGTGGAAAAGAGGATGCTATTATTTTTCAAGAAGCAAATCAGTTTGATTTTTGGGGGAAACAATTTCCTTCCGAAGATGATGCTTATGAAATGTATAATGAGTATACTTTTATGAAAGGTTTTTGAATTAGAGTTTGGAGGAGTAAGAGGCGAAGGGATGACTCATGTTCTATGAAAAGATTTATTTGTTTTGATGAGGATTATAAAGATAATAAATGTAGAAATATTAGGTCCTATGAGAGACTTGATACAAGAACTGAATGTTTAGCTTTTGTACAGTTTTCTATTGATCGTTCAGGTGTGATTATGAACATGTATATTCTAATATAGTTAGTGAATGATGGTTCAAAGTCAACAATTGTAAATGCTCAACCACAAATACAAGTTCTTATGAATATTTAGTTTTTTATTTATGAACATGTTGTTTCCCTAATATGAACATTATATAAGTCGTCAAAAAATATGAACATATATATATATATATATATATATATATATATATATATATATATATATATATATATATATATATGTTGTTTCCCTAATATGAACATTATATAAGTCGTCAAATAGAAATTGTATGTCCCCAAAAATTAAAATATTGAATATATAAATATACAACACAATTCCACGCATGCATATTATTATACACAATGAATTCTCGATCCAAAATCGAAAAATTCAAGCTCGTGTTATTGGTCCGTGTAGTGCGAATCCATGCCTTCTTGCTTTCCTTATTTTTGTCGTCTTCCTTTTTTTTCATTGCTATTGTGTGGTGTAGCTCACTATATCCACGATTCTTTGTTAAACTAATAGACAAAAATAAATGAATTTTTTGTTAGATTTGAGCAAGAATAAGTGTTGAAATGAACCAATTTTCATATGAATATGAATAGTATAACAATTGAAATGATCAATACGGAAATGAACATATATTAATATATAAATGAACATATATTAGTGTATAAATGATCATCCATTAATATGAAAATGAACAACTATTAATAAATAATGAACATTTTTGCATAATTCAATATGAAAATGAACATCTATTAATATATAAATGAACATGCATTGGTTTAAAAATGTCTATGAAAGATATCAATCAATGAACATGAAATATATACGTGAATAACTCTTGAAGCTATCAATATGTGATTTACCATACATCCATATGAAAAAGACATATATTGAAACTCAAAATTGAACCGAGCATGAAATATTTGAAGAGGATGACCAAAATATAAATATTTATCAATATTCTAATAATCGTATACTAATATATGTGAAAAATCATATACTTTTATGTGATTGAACATACATCTGTCAAAATACAAATGAACACTCATCAAAATAATTTTCCACTCCAAACTATGAAAAAGAATGAATATTAATACAATGACTACGTAGTAATATGTAAATGAACAATTATATTAATCATTTATTAACATGTGAATGACTGTATACTAATATATAAATGAACATTTATCAAAATGAAAATGAACATTCATTAAAAAAAAAAAAACCACTACGAACTAATTTAATTAGTGCTTACTTTTCTCCAGATTCTTTGATATTCTTCTCTGAAACTGTTTCCTTTGTACTGCAAAAAAAAAAAAAAAGACTTCATACCCAAAAATCAAAATGTATTTATTCAGCTTGCTAATATTTAAATGAAAATTGGTAAAAATTATTAAAAAGCAATAGTTAATACTCTTTTTTCCATGTTTTACACTTTGATGTTATTCCTGTAACACTATTGCAACAAAAATTTATTAAAACTAGTGTTTATACTCTTTTTCGAACTAAATATGAACAAAATCACTTGCTCCTTTGAATTTCGACCTTGATTTGGTAGTAATTGAACAATTTTTTTGATAATTTGTCACAAATTCGTAGAAATATTCGGATTTAAAAATGCGAAAAATGGGTGTAGAGAGAGAAAATGCAGAAAATGGGTAAGGAGAGAGAAAGTGAAATGAGAATGATGGTTTGATTTTTTTTTTTTTTTTTTTTTTTGTATATATATGGTGGGGAAGGAGACAATGCGTTTATGTAGTGAAAGTGAGTATTTGAGGAAAGGGGTGTAGGGTAAGATGCCTAGACTAGAGTCTAGCCATAAATAATTAGAAGGAAAATAGTTTAAATACAAATGGGTAATGACATTCAAATAAATATGATAAATCATATTTTAATTACATGTAAAAGCATAGTTACGCGGTATCTTTTTCAGTTAAATCCTGCATTGAATTTTTCAAATTGAATTCAATTTTTTCAAATGACCGCCCTTGTTTTTCGGTTGTCAGTTACAAAACTTCAATTTATATCCTTGACCTAATCTCACCGTTATCAATCAAATTCTATCAACATAACAAAAAAGGGGGGGGGGATTCAATTTATATCCTTGACCAATATATTAATGAATGATTACCTTTTCTACACTCACAGAGTTGTCTGTTAATTGACTTATTGCTATGGTCTTTGGCCTCCTATGCGGTCTCTTCTCTGAATTTGAATATGAGGATATCATGTCATTCGCTTCATCATTACTGGTCTTTGTTGTTGCTTTTGCCTTTGGAGTTTTCACTTTGATGTCAGGGCTTTCGCCTTCTCTTTTACTTTTGTGTCCTTCTATAACACCCTAAAAATTCCTTTCTTTAAAAATACCTGTTTTGCTCTGTTTAAAACTCGAAATAGGAAAATCTAAGACTTTACCGCCACCGTGAAAACGGCTAAGGCAACTATTAAAGACACACAGCAGAAGACTCTCTTTAAAAATATTTAAAACGACTCAACTTAAAAAGTCAACCAACAAAAGTAAAGTCAAACCAAAGTAAAACAAAGTCAACCTACAACTTGGAACCATTGTAGGCCCTTAACAAAACCGAACCAAGTTCAAAACCTTCGCGTTAGTCTCACAAACAATAATATCATAAAATAATTAAAACAATAAACATATCATAAACTTATGGAAATTAGCATGATTCGCTCTTCACTCATGCCCATTATGAATATGCTTCATCACCTGAAAAGCTTTGCTCTACTTGTTTCCACTACTCTCCATTAAAAATGGGTCATCATAGGGCCAAGGTAAAGACAAGGCCAGCAAACACACAAACATACAATCAGCAAAGCTGAGTACATAAGCGTATATAAAACACTAACATGCTTCCACCTATCAACACACAACTTACCTCGTTGCACCTGTTTACAAGCACGCAACATACAACAAAACTTCTCAACTAAGTAACTAAATAATTTATTTAGTATTGATTACGCATCGAACGGGTTTCCTCCCTAACCTGCCCCAATAAAGGGGTACTAACACGCGAGCTAACCGTGCCAGTATAAAAGAACCACTCGTAAGTGGCGGATTTCCTGCGCATAATAATAAAAGGAAAATACAGCGTCCTGTACTCCCAGTAGAAGTTATGGTCAAATATAAAGTCGCATAACTCCCCCCATATGTTCATACTCAAGGTGTATACGTTCCAAGAGTTTTGGTGCGTAATCTCTTTCACTTTACGTTATTTACATATTATTAGAGTTGGTGATGACTCTCAAACCATAATCATTCAATCATAATAATTATTCAAACAATCAAATATACCAATTTAATTCTTGAATAATTAGTGACCACATAATATTTAATGTTGAACCCTTTTTAAATCTACCTCGGTGTTAAAGACACCTTCACTAGTAGAAAAAATGTTATTTGTAACGCCTTATTAGTAACTGACGTAAGTTATGCTAGTTACTAAAACACTAATAGTAACCGTCTAAGATAATGCCAGTTACTAATACTATGACATTAGTAACCGACGTTTTAAATGCGGGTTACTAATAGGTTGTTTGTCGATGTATGAAGTTGTATTAGTAACCGGCTAAATAAATGGCGGTTACAAATAAAAAGTCAAATTAACTTTGACCAAGTATTTTGTAAGTGGCTTACAAACGCCAGTTACAAATATTAAATCAACCAAACTTTGACCAAATATTTAGTAACTATGCAAGTTACTACCTTTTATAACAAATTTAGCTTTTATTTATTTAATTTTTTACGGAATTTTTTTTAATTGAAGTTAAACAACTCACTCCATAGTCCATACTTAATTTTTTTTTTGGCGAATTTGTGAAAGTTTTCCTTGCTTTTGCAGTTAAGCTCCATACTCGTGCGAAGTTCAGTTTTCCCTGCTTTCGCTCCATACTCACTCGACCTATATTCTCGCTTCTCCTCCAAGGAATTCAATCAGAATTGCTTTTTGTTCATAAAGAATTGCTTGAAATTCAACAGAATTGGTTCAATCGAGTTTTAAAGGTGCGTATCTTCGAATTAGGGCTCTTGTAATTATCCCTTTTCCCTTTCTAATTAATTTTATAAGAACCCTAAAATTCGAATTGAATATTGTTGATTAATTTCGAGTCAAATTGGATGATAAAAACCTAATTAGAAACCAAGAAAATTAGGTTCATTTGATTAAAAAGTTGCGCTCTTAACCGTTAATTGAGGCTGTTGTGTGTTTGAACTTAAGGTTAAAAATTATGAAAGATTTGCTGCTCTTGTGCGTTTTTTTTTTTTTTTTTTTTTTTTTTTTAATGTCATATTGTTAGTAAGTTCATAAGTTTTTCTCTTTCCTTGTCTAGCCATTGCTGCTTGTTAATTCATGTCCTTTTTTTTTTTTTAGCTAATCTACTTGTGCTATGCAGAAATTGCCTTTGCTAACTCATGACCTTATTCTGAGAGTTGCTATTCCAGCCGAGTTTGAGGTATGAAATTGAATTAGTATTCCCTATTCATCTGATTCACACAATATAGCCTCGAAAATTACAAGATTATGAGCCTAATTTGATAATTGAATCAAAATTTGCTTGTTAAAGTTGCTATTTTTATTGTTTAGCACCCTCGTTTTTCTCTGTAAATCCTTCCCCCATATATAATTGAGTGATTTTTGGATTTAATCAAGCATTTAGTGTTGGGTCACCTTTGATTATATTTATACTGGTGTATTTGATTGGTATTGTTTAACCTTGTAGTTTGTATTTTGTGATCAATATGGAGCCTACCTTTATCTTGCAAGCATCAGGTAGGTGTATTATTTATTTTTGTCCATTATTAATGCACGAATTTGCTACAAAATTTGTCACGCTAATTGATAATTAATTACTTCAGTGTTCTGAAGCGAAAGGCTGTGAGTTCATTGATACCAATGATCGATTGAGTCAGTTGCCACATGATGTTTTGATGTCAATCATGTTTCTTTTAACAATGAAGGAAGCCGGAAAAACTAGTGTTGTATCACGAACATGGTATAACTTGTGGCGTTGTTTACCTGTCTTGTTCTTCAAAGTCAATCCCTACTCTAAAATCAAAGATAAACTGTTACTTCCCGAACAAAGATCAGGTTCGATAAATTTGATAATTTTTATTCAATTATCAAATTGGTCTAATTCCAAGATTTTTCTTGGCGCTGCTATCTCCGATATTCCAAAGGTACAAGATTGAGTTCTCTGATTATGTCAGATTTATGTGGTCGTTTATCTATTTATTACATACCAAATTGTCAAATCTGTGGTCTTAAAGACTTATGTTTGTGTCATACCAAATTGTCAAACTGAGTTCTCTGAGGGTTTGTCGGATTCCTAAGAAAAAGGTAATCATCAAATTTTACTTGACTGCTTGCTTCTTTTCCACTTGGGTATTGTATTTAATAAGTGTTCTAGGAGCAAACTTTCGAGATCTACCAAGAGTGCGTGTTTGTCTTACTAACAAGGTAGAAATTATGCAGGCCCTTTTTTCTTTTTCTTTTTTTCTTTTTTTCATATCAACTCTACCTTGCATACTTGGTTATGGTTTCCCTTCTTAATTCAGGTATCTCCATTCACAGGTTAACTGTTTCTGCCCTTTAGATAGCAAGGCATTGCAGGAATTTGACAAAGCGTGTTATGAGGTCACTAATGAATATGGAGGAGTTGTGACAACTGAGTCTGTTCCAGTGATGTTTGGAAGGTATTATTCTATTTTTCTAAGTCTATTTATGGATTTGTAACACCTGTTTGATTAATTAGGTTCATTCATGTAGGTCTCTAGATGTTCCTCAAAGCTGCAATGGGGTTGCACAGTTTTTCTTTGAGTATCTTTGTGGAAGACCAAAACATTAAATTTGTGCATTGTCAATTACCTTTGCTTTTGGAGTAGTTTATATTTAATACCAACATTTGTTGTTTTTATTTTTGTTAGGTTGGGGCTGCAGACTATATTGCATTTGCTGAAAATTACCGCACAATCTTTATTTCTGACATACTGGCAATGAGCATGCGTATCAGGGACAAGGTATGAATCGCTGCGTCTTTTCATGTGCTTTGTAGTGGGTAAAAATTTATTAATTTCATGATGCTATCCAATAATAATTTAATGACTAAAAACCTGATCAGTTTAGATCAATTTGAATATCCGTAAATTTAACAAGGATCTTCCCCAAGTAAATCAGTTTTGCTCTATCTTAGCTGAGGTGGCTTCACTTATATTTAATTGTTGGCTCTATCAAGTAATTGTTGTGGATTTCCAAAAAAAAAAAAAACACCGAGTTTCTTACTTCTACCTCCTATATTTAATTTTTAACGATTTGTATTGTAAATTTCTTGTGTTATTTGTGATCAATTGCCCATTGGTTATTTGATATGAACCTTCTCATTATAGGCAACGTAGAGAAAATGAACTAGTCGCTATTGTGATGGCTTTGATATTGGGTAGAGCTGAATTTCAGAACTGAATTCAGAGCTGAATTTCAGAACTGAATTCAGAGCTGAATTTCAGAACTGAATTCAGAGCTGAATTTTAGAACTGAATTCAGAGCTAAGATTCAGAACTAAATTCCTTAATTCATCAGCTAGTTTCCCAGTTACTCTTAGTTTCTCATCCTTGTGTTGTATCTTGTTGTGGATTTCCAAAAAAAAAAAAAACACCGAGTTTCTTACTTCTACCTCCTATATTTAATTTTTAACGATTTGTATTGTAAATTTCTTGTGTTATTTGTGATCAATTGCCCATTGGTTATTTGATATGAACCTTCTCATTATAGGCAACGTAGAGAAAATGAACTAGTCGCTATTGTGATGGCTTTGATATTGGGTAGAGCTGAATTTCAGAACTGAATTCAGAGCTGAATTTCAGAACTGAATTCAGAGCTGAATTTTAGAACTGAATTCAGAGCTAAGATTCAGAACTAAATTCCTTAATTCATCAGCTAGTTTCCCAGTTACTCTTAGTTTCTCATCCTTGTGTTGTATCTTCAGATCTGACAGCAGATCATGGAACAATGGACATCCTTGCTAACAAGGTAACACTTTTATATGATTCCAGCTATCAGTACAAAGATTACCTTTCCTTATTTAGCTTTGAATTAATGATTGATTGTTTTTTTTTCCTTTCTTTTTCATCTTCTGTGGGGGGAGGTGTTAAACTTGACTGATCCATGAACTTACATTGTACACAAATCCAGGTCTGTTCTTGGTTTATTGGCGGAATACCAAAGGACAAAGCCCCTTCTTTGGCAGGAACATTAATGCTTGAAGCAGGCTTTGAAAAGCTTCATGCACTCCCAACTTTTGTAGCAGAGTTCCGCATCATGGATATTGCTCTTTCTGGCCTGAAAATAGATAAGCTTGAAGTGTCAAATGTAGCAAATCGGCCTTACAAGGGTTTCAAAGCTCTAACTCGTGCAGGGGAGTATCAAGTGAGGTCATAAAGTTAAAAGGCTCTGGATATGAGCCCCGAGACCTTGGGAAAGGACTGTGCAAAGAACATCTGCCTTCTTGAAGCTTTGCAGAAAACAGGGTCTTTCCTCCTCATATCTCATCTCAATCATTCATTGGACCTTGGTGCTAGGAATTGCATGATGTCAATTTTTCAATTTGTGTGAGCCATCTTTAGAGCTTTTGGGTGTGTTAGTTGATTTATTTATTTTATTATGAGATACTTGTATCATGTATGTAAACTTCAAAAGGAAATAGAGATTTATAGAGGTTGAAAAGTTCAAGTTCTGGCTCTTTTATCCTTTTCTCCTTCCCCAATTATCACTGTAACCCATTTGACGATGGGTCGTTTGGTAGGATATACTACCATAACTGTAATCGAATCAAATATATATATATATATATATTTATTTATTTATTTGTAACTGGCGTAATCTAATGCTAGTTACTAATAGTATTTTTTAAAAAAATAAAAAAAATTATTTATTTATTTGTAACCGGCATTAAGATTTGTCAGTTACTAATAATACCCTAATTGTAACCGGCTTAACTTAATGCCAGTTACGAATAGTATGCTTTCTAACTTGGAAAATAGACTTTTTGTAACCGACATTAGGTTAAGTCAGTTACGAATAGTACATTATTTGTAACTAGCATTAGCCGATTACGAATAATTTTCACTAGTTGTAACGGTGGCATTCGCAACCAACAATGCCAGTTACAAAAAGTCAATTTCGCCAGTTACAAATAGCATTTTTTCTACTAGTGCTTAAACGCATAATGCGCCACAAAACCTATCCCTCGGTGTTGAAAACACCTTAAGTGCACTAAGGCACCAAAATATAATTTACTCCTCGTGCACATAGACACTTACATAGCTCCTTTCTCAGGCTTATAGCATTAGTAAAAATTATATGAACCATAATAAAATTCCCTTTTAATATTCCAAACCAAATTAAACATGTAGTTTAATTAAACATGCTTTTTATTATGCCATAAATAAAAGTGTGGTTCATATATAACATGCCAAAATAATTATTTCCGTTCAATAATCCATCTCAAATAAATCATGCTTCATAATTCAATCACCAATATCAACCAATTTACAATTTCCAATCATAATTTAGCATGATACTACTTGGGATTAAATAATCAAGCCTAGCATGTTACTACATCATCAAAAATATGCTAAGTACGCGAACATACCTTGAATACGATCTTAAAATCGCCACAACTATAGAAATTACTCACTTCAAAGTCTCCTACAAACCAAAATCATAATATGACATTAAAATCTACTCCACACAAATTTCCAGCAATATATACTGTTATTAAACCACTCATAATTTAATTAAAACAAGCTGAAAATTTATTAAAAACCTCATACTTTAATCCCAATTAATGGGTAGTTAAAATTCTTTCAAGAAACTTAATTTTTAGCATACTACCAAAAATTCCAGCAATATTAATTAATAAAAACTTGCTGTAATTATACTTTAAAACCCTTAAATTAAAGATTTAAACCACCCTAAATCATATTCCTTCAATAATCAACTTTTATAAATCTAGGGTTTCAAAAATTGGGCTTTTAACTAAATTTAAAATCTGAAAATTAATTCACATCATACTTAATATCAATCATCATAAAATCATCACAATACTCATAATTTATAATTAGATCTAGGATTAAACAAAAGAAAAATAAAAAGATTAATTTTTTTTTTCGAAAAGAGGAGGCCAGGCTGCTGGTGGCGCCGCCGCTGCTGCCGACTGCTGCTGGTGGTGGCCGGCGGTGGTGAGTGCCAAAAAAGGGGAAGGGGAAAAAGAAAGAAAAATAAAGTAGAAGGGAGAGAAAGTTTAATTTGCCCAAGTATTGAATATTTATATCCCTCTCTTTAGAAACCCTTCTTACCTAGACTTTCCCTTTTAATCTTTCCTAATCCCTTTCCTAATAAAACTTTACTAAAATAAAACTTTCCTAAATTAAATCCCCACTTAATAAAATAATTAATTAAATAAAACTTTCCTTTTGATAAAACATTCCCAAACTTATATAAAATAAATAATTAAAATGTTATAAATAATTCATTTCAAATTATTTAAATACCCACAAAATACTTATTTAAAATAAAATACGTATAGAAATACGGGGTATTACAGTCTACCCCTCTTAAAAGAAGTTTCGTCCTGAAACTTTTGTAAACGAAATTCAAACTTTTTCCTCACTTTGTATAATATTGCTGTACTTTTTGTCATACCTTCACCTTTTTGTCTCTTTGAGAACACGATTACTCGAAGTACTCATTAAAATTGTGCAAAAAGCACAAAAATAACCAAAAATGTAGGGAAAAAGCGCGAAATTCTACCGCATTCTACCCCCCTTAAAGAAAACGAGTTACGTCCCCGCAACTCAACATATCTAAAACAAGTCTGGGTATTTCTTTTTCATTTCATCCTCGGCTTCCCAATTGGCATCCTCATATTCTTGGTTAGACCATAAGACTTTCACAATCTCAACATTCTTATTGCGTGTATTACGCACTTTACTGTCAAGAATCTTGACGGGTCTTTCCTCATAGGTTAAGCTTTGGTCTAACTCAATGGTTTCAGGTTGTAACACATGAGACTTATTAGGGATATATCTTCTCAATTGAGACACATGAAATACATCATGCACTTTACTTAGCTCCATAGGTAAGGCCAACCTATAGGCTACTTTGCCTATTCTTTGCAGTATCTCATATGGACCAATATACTTTGGGCTAAGCTTTCTCTTCCTTCCAAACCTCATTACTTTCTTCATTGGTGACACCTTTAACAACACTTTCTCACCAACCTCAAACTCTTCTTCTCTACGCTTCAAATCGGCGTAGCTCTTTAGGCGATCTTGAGCTCCTTGAATTTTAGCTTGAATTTCCTTTACTTGCTTCGCTGTATCCTCGATCATTTGAGGCCCTAGAATCATTGTTTCATTTATGTCGTTCCAACAAATGGGACTACGACACTTTCTCCCATACAAAGCCTCAAATGGAGCCATTCCTATGCTCGCATGATAACTATTATTATAGGAAAATTCAATCAAATCCAAGCTATCTTCCCATCCCCCTTGGAAGTCTATAACACAAGCTCTTAACATGTCCTCCAAAGGTTTGAATGGTTCTCTCGGTTTTTCCATCTGTAGCAGGGTGAAACACTGTACTCATCTTAAGTGTTGTACCAAAGTTTTCCTGTACACTTTTCCAGAATTTTGAAAGAAACCTAGAATCTCTATTAGACACAATATCCTTTGGAACTCCATGTAATCTCACAACATTTTTTATGTATGCTTTTGCAAGTTGTTCCATCTTCCAAGTCTCCTTCATTGGTATAAACACTGCAGATTTTGTACGCATGTCCACCACTACCCAAATGGTGTCATTTCCACTCTTTGACTTTGGGAGGCAAGTCACAGAATCCATTGAAAAACAATCTCACTTCCATCTAGGAATTTCCAATGATTGCACAGTCCCTTGGGGTCTCTTGTGCTCTATCTTCACCTTTTGACAAGTCAAACACTTTGCTACAAATTCTGTAACTTCATTCTTCATTCTAGGCCACCAATACACCTTTTTCAAATCCTTGTATAGCTTGTCCCCTCTTGGGTGCACTGAGTAGGGTGTATTGTGACCCTCTTCCATTAACTTCCTTTTAACTTCCTCACATTTCTGTGGTACGCACCATCGACCTTTGTACCTTAAACTCCCATCTTCATGAATTTTGAAATCTGTAGCTTTGCCTTGTTTTATTTACTCGCGAATCCTATCCAACTTCACATCTCCTGCCTGATTTTCCTTTATGTCATCGAATATTGTTGGTTGGATGGTCAGGTTCGCAAGTATGCCTGCTGGTACTCCCCATTCTACAACTTCTAGGTTCATCTTCCTCATCTCTCTACATAACTCATTAGCCACTACTAAAGTATTCAATCCATGACTAGTCTTACGACTTAGAGCATCCGCAACTACATTTCCTTTTCACTTCATGATACTGTATGTCCAAGTCATAATCCGTCGTATAATCCAACCATCTTCTTTGGCGAGAGTTTAAATCCTTTTGAGTGAAAATGTATTTCAAACTTTTATGGTCTATATAAATCCTACATTTCACTCCATACAAGTAATGCCGCCAAATCTTTAGTGCAAATATGATTGTAGCTAATTATAAATCATGGGTTGGGTAATTTACTTCATGAGTTTTTAATTGCCTTGATGCATATGCAATCACCGTTCCATTTTGCATAAGCACACATCCCAAGCCATTCTTTGATGTATCACTATACACATCATAGATTCCACTATTGTCTGGCAGTGTAAGCACTGGTGCTGTAATCAGCTTTTGTTTTAAGAGTTGGAATGCTTCTTCACACTTGTCATCCCACTCAAACTTCTTGTCCTTCTTCATTAGAGTAGTCATAGGTTTAGCAATCTTTGAAAAATCCTTCACAAAACGCCTATAATACCTTGCTAAACCTAAGAAACTCCGAACATCAGATACTGTTTTGGGCGTAGGCCAACCTTTCACAGCTTCGATCTTTGCTGGATCTACTTCCACTCCATCCTTAGCACAAAATGACCTAAGAATGCTACCTTCTCCAACCAGAATTCACACTTAGAGAACTTTTCATAAAGGTTGTTTTCTCTTAGTTTTTGTAGAATTGCCCTTAGGTGTTCTACATGCTCCTCTTTGCTCTTTGAATACACCAATATGTCATCTATGAACACTACGATGAACTTATCCATAAATTGATGAAACACCCCATTCATCAAATCCATAAAGATTGCCAGTGCATTTGTTAATCCGAATGGCATCATTGTAAACTCATAATGTCCATATCTTGTCCTAAATGCAATTTTAGGAATGTCCTCATCTGCAATCCTCAACTGGTGATACCCAGACCTCAAATTAATCATAGAAAACACCGTTGCACCTTTTAACTGATCATACAAATCATCAATCCTTGGTAATGGGTACTTGCTCTTTATTGTTACCTTATTCAGTTCTCTGTAATCAATACACAGTCTCATACTCCCATCCTTCTTCTTAACTAATAAGACTAGCGCTCCCCAAGGAGATGCGCTTGGTCTAATGTATCCTTTTTCCAATAAATCTTGCAGTTGCTCCTTTAGCTCACTCATTTCGGCAGGTGCCATGCGATATGGTGCTTTGGATATTGGTGTTGTCCCTAAGACTAAATCTGTTGTGAAATCAATTGCTCTCTTAGGTGGCATTCCAGGGATCTCCTTTGGAAATACATCTAGGAACTCATTCACCACTTCTATATCCTCTAGTTTAGTTGCCTTCTCGTGATCCATGTTTCTAACACTACAGAAGTACACTGGATGTCCCTTCTTAATGTACTTTGCCAACTTTAGCACTGATATCAACCTTGGGCACTTGGTTTCACCATGCATCCAATAAGTCACTGACTCATTCTCACTTGTGCTCATTTTCACTTTCCGCGATCGACGATTGATTTCTGCACTGTACTTACTCACCAATCCATTCCCAGAATGAGATCAAAATCACTCATCCCAAACTCGATGAGGTCAGATAGAAACACTTTCCCTTCAATTTCTAAAGGCACGTCTCTAAAGGTTTTGGTACATTTCACTACCCCACCCGTAGGAATGGTTATAGGTAGGTCTACTACTTCTACTATTTTCAAACAGTCTTTAAGTTTCGAAACAATGCCCTTTGAAATGAAAGAAAAACTTGCACCAGAATCAAACAAAACTTTAACAGGAATAGAGTTAATAGAAAAAGTACCAGTAATGACATCTTTCGTGGAATCAGCCTCATGCCTACTCAACACATTCAGTTTCCCTGTAGTTCCACCTTTCTGTTGATTATTCCCACTGCTGTTGTTGTTGCCCTTTGCTCCATTTTGCTGCACCCCCTTATTCCAGAAAAGTTATTGTTGTTCCCCTAAAAGTTCCTTTGGGTCCCTCCTGAATTATTATTCATCTTGTTCCCATTAGGATTTTTAGAGAAACACTCGTACTCTCTATGCCCCATCTTATTACAAGCACGACAAGTAACCAGATTGCCTTCGCAATCCCTTCTAGGGTGGTTATTCTTGCACCTCTTGCAAAAATAACGCCTCTCATTCTTGTTATTCCCTTGGTTAAGTTTATAGCCCCTCCATTGAAGTTTCGTCCTCCTTGACGATTTTTACCTTGGGAATTATTGTTGTTGTGGAAGTTGTTGTTGTTATGGTGGTACTTCTGCTTCTTAAAGCTGTTCTGGTTACCCTGTTGGTTTCCAGAACTTTGCCCCACCTCTTTCCTCTTCTTCTTCCCTTCTATCTCAGCTAGTTCTTTCTTCTTCTTCACCTCTAGTGCATAAAGGTGTGCGGTTCTCCCATACACTTCATCCAAGGTTTCAAACACTTGCCCACACAACTTCAGCTGCAAATCAGTAGTCAAACCACTCTCAAACTTTCTAGCCTTTGCCTTCTCTGTAGCAACAAACTCTTTAGCAAAACGAGACAACTCAATAAACTTTGTGTAGTATTCAGTGACTGACATCTCCTCCATCTTGAGGTTTGAGATTTCCTCATCTTTCTGCTTCTGTAAGAAGCTAGCGTAAAACTTGTCTCTCACTTTCTCCTAGAACTTAGTCTAATTGAATCCAGGAAATGCCCTAATGGTAGCTTCATTTTGTTACCACCAAAGGTCAGCTTCACCTCTCGGATAATAAGTAGCGCAACCCACCTTAATTAGAATTTTCTGGACATCCAACTGCCCCAAACAATTTCTCAAACTCCCTTAACCAGTTTTCCAGTATGGTAGGGTTAGGCTCTCCCTGATAGGTTGGTGGTTTGCTTTGGGCCACCTTCTTGAAAAGCTCTCCTTGTGCGTCTCCATTATTAGTTCAATTCCTTGCCAACTGTTGGGCAACAACTGCCAATTGCCTCACAACTTCACTCAGATCACTCCCCATCATTATTGTTACCACTTCCCCCTACCATCTTTCTTCTCTTGAATTAAAAACAAGGGTCTATATTAGATATGGTCTTGGTTAGCTTTCAAGGCATACACTCATCTATTAATTAACACCCTTAAAACATTCGTAGTAAATTTGAAGCTAACAAATTGGGATAGCAAAAGCTAGAATTCCCTAAATTTGTAACTTTGTCAATCAATTATTGATTGCTAACCAACCATACATTTAATAAAGCATCACATAGATAAATAAAAATAATTCCCATAAATTCCCATAGCTTAGAAATAATTTATCGGAATGCTTTTGTTTGAAGTTTGGCTCATTGAATGGTAAGATGAACAATTTTGGGAAGTGAAATGAATTATTTGTCAATAAAATAAATTAATTGACAAGGAAATAGATAGAACTTTATTAATAATAAAGGAATTGAATAGAATTACTGAAATAAAAATGAGTTCTTAAAACTTCTGCTTTACATAATAAGCTCACTGACTCACTGTGGTCATGCCACTTATTACTTTACTAAAACTGAAAGAAATGATAAACTAAAAATAAAACTAAGAATCCTTAATGAAAAAAAACCATAAAAGTCTAATCCTTTCGAACGTTGTCCCTCTTATCAGTGGACTGTTTGTAGCTTCTAGGATCGAAGTCAGGATCATCTGTCTCCTCCACGGGTTCAGGTGACACTGGTTCAGGCTCTACTTGCACGAACTCTCCCTCTTCCTCCTCATCAGATGAAATATCTATTATAAGTGGAGTTGGAGGTGGATTTGGGTTAGAAATTTCCATCAGGGAACTATCTCCCTCTCCTTGCTCTCCATTTTCTACTTGGTCACCCTGAGAAGAAGAAGAAGAATACGAACTCCTTGACTGGTGACTAGAAGAAGGAGGATTATTCCCTACTGGATTGTCATAATAGTAGTCAGGATATGGAATGTGCAAAGGTTGACAATGGGTTTTCTCGACCCTAATAAGATAAGTAATGAAAATTCTGTAGTCTGGGTACCATTATCCAAAATAATCCTTATGCTTGTGGTAGTTTAGGATGTCCCCTGGAAGATAAAAATCAGAAAATTTTACTTTGACGGCGAGATAAGGAGGCTCATCTAGAAGGCAATGACCAATCATAGCTGAAATACGGTCGGGATTATCATAAATCCTGTCCCTTAGGACATTGCTCATGTAGGAACATAAATAGCGAATCTTTTCTACGTAATCATAGGGATGTTCATTGTTTTTCTTAACGATAGTGCCAATTTGGGTGAATTTGTTAGGGAGAATCGGCATCCTGTAAAGGAAAGGCTTAGAAAAGAATTCCCTTTCCCAAAGAAAACAAAATAATACAGTTCTTACATGAATTAGGTTCAATGTTCAATCAAACAATCTTTCTTATTCCTAATCACATAATTACATGCTCACAAGCAATCCATTCACATGATTAAACATCACAACCTAAATATTAATGCATACAAGAACATGATTATTTCTAACTTATATGCCCAAATTCTTTCCTACCCAATCTCACCAACATGCTTTTAAAAGCTTTTAACACATAATACTTACCTCAATCCTTGCTTTCCTGCGAAAAGGAACAAACTAAAAAAAATATTTTCGACTCCTCTTACATAAAATTTTCGAAAATAAGAATCAAAAAGACCAAAAAATTTTCGCCCCCCCCCCCTAAAAAAAAATCAGACACCTTAAGTAATAAAAAAAATTTTGGACAACCCCTAAAAAAAAAAAAAAAAAAATTCAGACCTTCCCTAATTAAAAAAAAAAATTCGGGTTTTTAATTTAATTAAAATAAAATATTTGATCTTCTCAAAATAAATTTTTTTTAAATAACTCTCTTTAGAAATCCACAAATAAATAAGTACTTGGTCAAGTTTCAAAACAAAACAATTTAAAACACGTTTTTGGCTTTAGTGGTAATAAAATCTCAACCAAAGCTCTGATACCACTTTATAACACCCTAGAAATTCCTTTCTTTAAAAATACATGTTTTGCTCTGTTTAAAATTTGAAATAGGAAAATCTAAGACATTACCGCCACCATGAAAACGGCTAAGGCAACTATCAAAGACACACAGCGGAAGACTCTCTTTAAAAATATTTAAAACGACTCAACTTAAAAAGTCAACCAACAAAAGTAAAGTCAAACCAAAGTAAAACAAAGTCAACCTACAACTTGGAACCAAAAATAGAACCGAGTTTAAAACCTTCGCTCTAGTCTCTCAAACAATAATATCATAAAATAATTAAAGTAATAAACATATCATAAATTAATGGAAACTAGCATGATTCGCTCTTCACTCATGCCCATCATGAATATGCTTCATCACCTAAAAAGCTTCGCTCTACTTGTTTCCACTACTCTCCATTAAAAATGGGTCATCATAGGGCCAAGGTAAAGACAAGGCCAGCAAACACACAATCAGCAAAACTGAGTACATAAGTGTATATAAACACACTAACATGCTTCCACCTATCAACACACAACTTACCTCGTTGCACCTGTTTACAAGCACGCAACATACAACAAAACTTCTCAACTAAGTAACTAAATAATTTACTCCCTCCGTTACATATTACTCGCAACAAAGGGGTATTATTTGTGAGACATAAAATATTCCTTTGTTGTGAGTAATATGAAACAGAGGGAGTATTTAGTATTGATTACGCATCGAACGGGTTTCCTACCTAACCTGCCCCAATAAAGGGGTATCAACACGCGAGCTAACCGTGCCAGTATAAAAGAACCACTCCTAAGTGGCGGAATTCCTGAGCATAATAATAAAAGGAAAATACAACGTCCTGTACTCCCAGTAAAAGTTATGGTCAAATATAAAGTCGCATAACTCCCCCCATATGTTCATACTCAAGGTATATACGTTCCAAGAGTTTTGGTGCGTAATCTCTTTCACTTTACGTTATTTACATATTATTAAAGTTGGTGATGACTCTCAAACCATAATCATTCAATCATAATAATTATTCAAACAATCAATATACCAATTTAATTCTTGAATAATTAGTGACCACATAATATTTAATGTTGAACTCTTTTTAAATCTACCTTGGTGTCAATGACACCTTAAACGCATAATGCGCTACAAAACCTATCCCTCGGTGTTGAAAACACCTTAAGTGCACTAAGGCACCAAAATATAATTTACTCCTCGTGCACATAGACACTTACATAGCTCCTTTCTCATGCTTATAGCATCAATAAAAATTATATGAACCATAATAAAATTCCCTTTTAATATTCCAAACCAAATTAAACATGTAGTTTAATTAAACATGCTTTCTATTATGCCATAAATAAAAGTGTGGTTCATATATAAAATGCCAAAATAATTATTCCTGTTTAATAATCCATCTCAAATAAATCATGCTTCATTATTCAAATCACCAATATCAACCAATTTACAATTTCCAATCATAATCTAGCATGATACTACTTGGGATTAAATAATCATGCCTAGCATGTTACTACATCATCAAAAATATGCTAAGTACGTGAACATACCTTGAATACGATCTTAAAATCGCCACGACTTATAGGAATCAGTCACTTTAAAGTCTCCTACAAACCAATTTTTTTTATCATAATATGACATTAAAATCTATTCAACACAATTTTCCAACAATATATACTCTTATTAAACCACTCATAATTTAATTAAAACAAGCTGAAAATTTATTTAAAACCTCATACTTTAATCCCAATTAATGGGTAGTTAAAATTCTTTGAAGAAACTTAATTTTTATCATACTACCAAAAATTCCAGCAATATTAATTAATAAAAACTTGTTGTAATTATACTTTAAAACCCTTAAACCCTAAATCATATTCCTTCAATAATAAATTATTTAGAAATTTAGGGTTTCAAAAATTTGGGCTTTTTAATTAAATTAAAATCTAAAAATTAATTCACATCATACTTAATATCAATCATCATAAAATCATGACAAAACTCATAATTTATAATTAGATCTAGGATTAAACAAAAGAAAAATAAAAAGATTAAATTTTCTTTCTCGAAAAGAGGAGGCCAGACAGCAACATGGCACCACAGCTGGCTGCTGGTGGTGGCCGGCGGCCCATCGGTTGTTGTGGTGGCCGGCGATGATGAGTGCCGAAAAAGAGGAAGGGGAAAAAAAAAGAAAAATAAAGAAGAAATGAGAGAAAGTTTACCTTGAGTATTCTCCACTCTAGGCAAAGTTTAATTTGCCCAAGTATTGAATATTTATACCCCTTTCTCTAGAAACCCTTCTTACCTAGACTTTCCCTTTTTAATCTTTCTTAATAAAAAATTAATAAAATAATGAATGATAATATCCAACCTAGAAATTAAAGATATCATTCAAACAATTAATCATGTCAATTATACCATTAAATATATAATCCTAGATAGCTTTTTGTTTAATATTTAAAAAAAAAAAAAATTAAAGCAAGCTAGTATTAATTAGGAGATATCATCTAGACACTTAGGGTTTGTTCTGTTCATATTATTTTCACTTATTTCAGGTCTAATAATTCAGATAAGTTAAGATAAAATCAAATAAATTCAGATAAAAAGTTCAGATCAGATCAGATCAGCAAAAATAGGTTCATATCAAAGCATCGTTATAGGTGCAGTTATTTATCGCTAAATATCTTTAATTACGTAATAAAAAAATCATAAAATTACATATTAATAAAATGTGCATTAATACAAATCTAACAAGACCTCACTTGATATAATTCTTCTTTATAGATTATAGTACACAGGGTCGTCTCCGACAATTTATAGGCCCTGTTCTAATTACAAAAATTAGGCCCTTAATAATTTTTAAAGAACCATTTTTAAATAAAGGTAGAGTATTATTGTTATACTCTAAAAAAAAAAAAGCAACAATAACAACCGGCAAAGAGCATAGCTCCAAGTCTACAAACTCTAATGGAAGAATTCTTGGCCAAAGAACTTGTGGATTGAACTGAATTACAATTGAAAAAAGATTGTAATTTTTTTTTCTTTGCAAATATTCTAATTGACTAATTGTTTGTGGGTAAGAAAGTACTTAATACTGGTATAATATGAAAATAAATTGGCAATTACTTGTGAATCAAAATCGGATATTGTAATTGAGGATAAATTGTTGCTTAAAGTTTAATTTGCCTAAAATATAGTGGTAAAGTTGGGTACAATTAAGGGAATTAGAGAAGAAAAAAAAGTGTTTAATTTTAATTGAAAATTTTAAAACTAAAATCAAAGACTTAAATTTGGAGAAAAAAGAATCTAAAGAGTTTGGAGATGATTTTAGAAATGGTGGCCTTATTTTACGAAAATATGATAAAGGTGAGATATTTACCTTTTTTTTTTTTTTTTTTTTTTTTTTACTTGAACCATCTCAATATTGGGCCCCTTAATTCTGGGGGCCTTGTTCTATGTATCTTAAAAAACATGCTCTAAGACGGCCTTGATAGTACACAAAAGGTTAAAATTTGGACAAATCATACAATCATATCAGATCATATCGACAAAAATAAGGTGAACTAAACAAGAAGCCTTAAATTACATTCAAAATTGAAAAAAAAAATTACAAAAAAGAGGAGAGAGAAAATAAAGAAGATGATGATATTGTAGGAGAGAGAGAGAGAGAAAGAGGGAGAGAGAGAGCGCCAAACTACTACTCCGTATATATTAACAAAGCACATTTGAAACCAATAATCCCACCTTTGCCTCATCTTCCTTTGCGTATTTTGGAAATAATCCCACCTTAACACCCCATATTCTCAAAATAAGCCTTTTACCGGGATTTGTGAAATTGACAACTTTTTTTAGAAGGCAATATGACACGTGCCATCTTTTAATTGGGTTTTTTTTTTTTATAATTTTAAAAAAAATAAATAGGAAAATTTGTTAATTACTACCTCACTAAAAGGGGTCTTTGTGAATTACTACACCTAAAAAAAAGTTGTTAATTATTACCCCTAAAACTGATTAATTCTAGCAACTACTACCTTTTTTACTAAGAGAAGGTAAGTCGCACCCAATATTTCGTGCGGCAACTTTTATTGTCCTTCATTTACTGCTACTTTTCAATTCGATTTCTCTCTAATTGCTTATCTTTCTCTCTCTAACTTGTAATGCAACATTAAAAATTGTATTTTGAAAATGATAATCAATAACTGAATGTTGGTATAATGTTTCTCGAATTTTTCCAAAATGTCCAAAAAAATCGAATTGGGGCTTTCTTGTGTGATGTATAATTGTTGAAATTAATTATCCCATATGATTGTATGTTTAATTGGGACCATTTTGATAACAAATGCATGTATTTTGGTTGAGAAATGAGCAAGTTATGTTATACCCATGAGCTTAGTACGAACCTTCAATGAAGGTTCCTCCATTGTTGATCACCTTTTAATTTTTAATTTTTTATTTTTTTGTAAAATATTTTTAATAGAGCATATATATTATTTGGTAGAGGATATGTATTATTTGATAGTGTATATCTATTATCTGATAGAGGATATGTATTATGTTAGAAAATATGTACATTTAATTAGAGGATATATATATATATATATATATATATATATATATATATATATATATATATATATATAGGATATGTAAACTTCATTGGAGGATATGTATTGTTGGAGAAGGTCTGGCGCATAGCTCCTATATGCAAACATTGCATATAGGATGGCAATGTAGTAATAAAGTTGAAGTTGTAGTTGGAGTATAAAGTACCATTTGATAGGTAAATAGTACCATTAAAAGTTGTAGTGGTATAAATATTATGCTAATAGTACAAATAAGTATGTAAATGGTACATCAAAATATTATACCATTGTGAGATATAATAGTAGTACTTAGATCTAATGGTACAATATACATGCATAATAGTACAAAAAATGTACCACTGTAACCATAAAAAGTACCATTCTGGATGTCAAACCTCAGCGCTTTTCCACTTTTGCCCTCCTATATGCATTTTTGCATATAGGGACTATGCGACTAGTGGGACTCATGTATTGTTTATTAGAGGATATGAATTATTTGATAGAAGATACCTATAATTTATTAGAGGATATGATTTATCCTCAATTGAACTAAAATGTATTATCAATCTAACTAAAATGTATCCTCAATAGACAATGTTGTATCCTCAATCTAACTAAATGTATCCTCAATATAAATAACTGTATCCTCAATGTAAGTTATTATAACCTCAAACTAACTAAAATTTATCCTTAGTAGACAATATTGTATACTCAATAAAATGTATTTTCTATAGACAATATTGTTCGACAACCTCCACATTTTAGGGAACACCATCCAAGATTAATTCGCCTTGAGCTATCTTCTCAAATCGGGTAACAACTTTCTCATCCTAGGGAATGCTGTCCAAGATCACTACGCCTTGAGCCGTCTTGTCAAATTTTCTCATCTCCACGCCTTGGAAGTGATAGCTTTGCATGTCTTGCATCTTTTGCCTTAGATCTTTGTAAATATTACTTGTCTGTCTGGGACTTAGTAAACCTGCATCTATGTTTTGGACTATAGGACTTTGCTTGTGTTTTTCTTAGGGTTGACCTAAGGCTTGCTGTGTTTGACTCAATATGTTTGGTTGACTTGAGGTTGACTCAAGGTTTAGTGTATTTGACTCTTTATGTGACTTAATGTGTTTTGACACGTGTGTGTAGACTAAACTCGATGTGATACGACATGACTCAATGTACATGACTCGTGTGTGCATTGTGTTTGTGCTCGTGCGACTTAAAATGCAGAAAAGAAAAAAATTTCCGTCATTTTTGTGGAGGTTACCAACTTTCTCCCGATAAGAAAGACGCGGAAAGGAATTAGTGAAGTGTTGCGGTGCATGTTGAATGAGCTTAATCGAATGCATGTGTTGATTTTGTATCTTATGGCGCAAGGATTGTAATATCCTAGACTATTTCAGTTGATGACTCGATGATGAAAGTATTTGGGTAACTTAGGCGCAGAGGCTAATTACTTCATACTTTGTGATGTAATGATGATTATAATAGTGAGTGACCTTGATATGACAAGGCATGCTTCAAAGTTGTGTTAAGATTTCATGACCAAGGGTTCCTAAAGGAAAGATTATTTAGTCAAGTATTTGTGATGTGTGTGAAAGTGACACTAAAGTTAGGCCGCAAGGGCTAAGTGTATGGAATATATTTTGACAAGAGCCAAATAATGGTGACTCTTAGGCTGGGTAAGCTAATGAAGTAGGGATCAAGCCCCCAAGTCTAGCTCTAAATGGATAGGGATGAGCATTGGAGATCCCTTGATATGATCATGTGTGAATGTAAATGTATAATTATTACGGCTGCACCCCAATGTGAGGTTTCCTACGTATCTGTTAGGAATCAGGCCGAATGTAGTTCTAGCTGAACTTCGCACAAGTGTGTGTGTGTGTACTGACAGGCTAAAGTCGTATCACCTAATTAAAAGTAATTCCTAAAACCAATAACTAAAATAGATAGGGAAGTAGGGTCGAATCCAAAGGGAAACGAGTCTTTCTATTCCTAATTAATTAATATAATCTAGATTATAGAGTAACTAAATTATAGATATGATGAAATTAAACTAAAGGAGATAAAAGTAGGGAGAAATCAATTAATAAAAGCCTAGGGTATAGGTTCACCAATAGACAATATTCTAGGGTAAAACATAATAATCAATCATCAATGCATCAATTAATCAGATCATAAAGGGCTTTCTCTACGTATTACAATCAAAGAATTAATCTACCGGTATTAAATCTCATCTCTCGAATCTCGACTTAACCATTTATAAATTAACCTGCCTATTGAAACTAAGCCTAGATATCAATTCTCATCTCTCGAATCTCGAATTAATATTGCTAAACTTATACATAAAAGACCAACGCTAATCTAGTTGCAGAGCATTAAATTAATCAATAGGAAATTAATCAAGCATTGACAATCAACAACAATAATTTACCCCTTCATATTATTTATGGATCCCTATAAACCCTATAAAGAAAACTACTCAGACATAATTAAAACTAAACTAATCAAAGCAATTAAACAAGACATGATGAAAGAAATAAAGTAAATAACTGAGATTAAAGCAGAAGAAATCGTTACCAAAGTAATCGGAATTAAAGAGTTGAATTAAGAACAAATTAGAGGATAAAGTTGTAGAGAGAGAAAATAATCTAAAACTAAGTAGAGAGAGAAAGTCTAAGAGAAGAGGTACCAAAACAAAAGCATTAAATCGTATTTATACAAAATAATTACTCCTAATTAAAACTAAGAAATTCCGCTGAACAGAACTCCTCAAAATCTCGCGCCCGATCGGGCGAAGGGCCGCCCGATCGGGCCCGCCTTTCTTCCATCATAAGCGTCTCTCGAGCCCGGCCGGGCGCGATGCCTTTTTCTTCATTAACCCCGCCCGGTCGGGCGCGCCTTCGGGCGGAAGCTTCGCTGGCCGGGCAAAGACACTTGGGCAAGCTTGGACTTCGATTAGGCTCCGATTCTTCGGCTCAATCCGGATTTCCTCTTCGGGTCTTAAATACTTGGTCCAAATTCCTCGGAATCTCAAATGTTGAGCCCTTAATCACCGGTTCGATGACTCTACCCGGCCCTGGGCTATAAAGGATGGTCGTGCTCCTCCAATGCTCGTAGTTGCTCTATAAAAATCCCGGGAAAATGCTCCAAAGGTGCAAATCCCTACAAAAGTCAACCAAAACTACGAAAACACTAGAAAACACCAATTAGTAACAAAAGTAGCTCTAAAGAGCCAAAAACACTACCAATTATGACCAGGGACAGAGGTAAAACACTATAAAATGGACATATCATATACCTCAAAGAGGTCTTTGAAGGGTTGTAACATGGTTAGGCTAAAAGTTGAAGAAGAAGGGGATAAAGGCTCAAGACCCTAGATAACCCCCCAAGGTGTGCTACCTTGCTTTTGAATCTTTGTATTTATATGCTTGAGGTTTCTCACTTTCAAACTCTCTTTTGTGTTTTTTATTTTTTTTATTTTTTTATTTTTTTTTTGTATTTATTATTTTTTTTCTTACTCTCTTTTTTTTTTTTTTTTTTTTTTTTTTGCTTTTGCAGTTTCTTCATATTCAAATCCCTTTTCTATGAGCGTGGGCAATCCTGATCATGTGGTCTATCACTCACTTGGCATTCATGTTTCTCAGGCACGATACCGAGCACTCGATAACAGACGCAATTTGAGACGTGTCCTTATCAAAGATTTGTTTATATCAAAGACATTGGAACACTTGCCCTTTTGCACACTTTATTGCTTTTTGCTTTTTTGAATTTTTGAGATCTAGGTAAAATCACTCAAGCTTTTGTATTTAAAACTTGCATAAGTTGCACACCATCCCATCCCAAGGTTAGGTAGATGTGAGTTGAAAAAAGAAAGGTCTATCATTAGACGAGGCTCAAAGTGGTTTATCAAGAAAGGAATTGTAATTCAAAGGGTGAAAGTGATATGATATGGCTACAAGGGTGCCTCAAATCATTAGTATACCTTGTGCTTAGTTCGGCATGGATTTTTTTTTTTAATGCATGAAATGATCATATGTAAAGAAATAAATGCTCATTTTATTAAAATGGAAAAGGATAAAAAATAAAAAAAAAACAAACTCTTAATAAATCTAATGAGGAAGATGAGGAATACCTATGATAGACTTATTGGGGAAAGGTGAAATTAAAAAAAAATAGAAAAAGAGGTCACGAAATCTTATCGTTGAAGCTCGCCTCATGTCTTGTGCCCTATCATCATTCTGTTTTCTTGCCAGCTGGAGGTATGGGAAGCTTGTTATTATCGGTCAAATATTGGATGACCTCTTTTAGCTTCCAACAACTCTCGGTAGTATGCCCCCTACCTTGATGGTACTTGCAATGAGCGTTAGAATCCTAGTTGGGTGACCTGTTTTCAGATGCTGGATCTTGAAGAGGTCCAATGGGAGTGATGAGTCCCTTGGCATGGAGTCGATCGAAAGCAGTATCGTAGTTCATCCCAATAGGGGTGAACTCTTTCCTTAGTTGCTTTTTAGGTCTTTGATTATCCGTAGCTAAGACTTCATTAATGTTGGACTTAATGATTTTGATGATGACACAACCTCACTTACTTACAGACTAATAAGTGCTTGATTGTTTAAGTGTGTGATCAGTTGCAAAGACCAGGAGAACTAAGAGTCTTGTAAAGATACCATGAGGAACAAGAAGGCTGGAAGCAAAGCTATCCAAAAAGAAGAGTTCCTTTGCAGGAACTAGTGCTTCAGAAATAAAGACTTGAGAAGAGAAGGTTCCCCTCAGGGAATAGAAGCTTCAGAGCAGATGCTTCACCAGAGAAGAGAAGTTCCCCTTGAGGAACAGAAGCCTCGGAGTAGAAGCTTCATCAGAGAACATGAAGACTAAATATATTTTTATATTTTAGGATTTATGTAAGTATAAGGATAGAATTATACTAAAAAATTGCTGTGTGGAATTGGTCAAAATAATGCTATCATGTTTTTAGGAAAATAGTTTTTCAACGTTTATCTTTTCTAACAAAAAGGATTTTATTTTATTCTGATTTTCAAAAATATCTTTTTAACAAATAAAATCTGATTTTATGTTTTTCAAAACTTGCGACCTACTCCCCATGATCTTCTTCATGTCATGGCCAAGCACATTGAGGAGTTTATGTTTCCTTGAATTAAGGAACATGATCTTTTTAGTGGTTGGAGTAGTGGCGTAATGGGATTGTTGTACAAAGAAAGTTTTCCAAAGTGTTTACTGCTCTATAAATAGTTTTCGATCTAAGTTGGAAAAACCCACCCTTGCTCAATTAAGTTTTCAGCTTTTGCTTTCTTTATTCGAGTTAAGAGTCCAATTCCACATTAGTGAAATAGAGTGTTCTTACGTTCTTATACTAGAGTTATTTCATTCGAGTTGTATTTTGGGGAATGGGGAAGTTTGAGTGAACTTCTATTTTATGAGAAAGAGAAGAGGGAAAGAGAAGTGAGAAAGAGAAGAAAGATAGAGAAGAGAAAGAGAAGAGAAGAGTAACAAGTTGAGTGACTTGTTCCTCGGGGTTTCAAGTTCGTTGAGGAACTTGAAGTTAGAGTCTTTAGTTTGTAATAGGACCATTTGCCCTATTCTAGTGAAGATTCTTTTCCCAAAATCCCAAGTGGTCGTGGTTTTTCTCCTTGTTAGGGCCAAGGAGTTTTCCACGTAAAAATCTCTCTTGCACTTTTTAGTTCCTTTAGCTTATCTTTCAGTTCCTCTAGCTTACTTAGTTTAAATTCTGCAAAAAGTTTGACTATTCTGTCATACTACAATTCAACCCCCCCTTCTTGTAGTATTCATTGAAACAACAATTACGGTTAAAGGTACTAACATTATTACTAGAGTAGGTGTTTTCGGAAGAAGGATTGTCGTTCTTCTTTCCTTTCCAGCCACTGTTGTTACTATGGTTAGTAACTTTCTGTTTTGCAAGATCATATTCAATATCAATACATATGTCATAGACATCTTTGAAAGTATTTAAATTGCATTGATATTTCAGGTGCTTTTAGTACTTGTCATGGAGGTTCTTGATTCCTTTTCATTGATATTGCATTGATATTGCATTGAACATCCTCACAGATTCCTTTTAGTGCTTTGAAAGTATTTAAATTGCATTGATATTGCATTGAACATCCTCACAGATTCCTTTTCAGTAGGAACTTCTACCATCTTAGCAGAAGTTTTCCTCCACTTGTTGAAAAAGGAAGTAAATCCTTCGTTTTCTTTTTGTTTCAACATCTCAAGCTCCCTATGGTCAGTTTGACCTTGGATGTTGCACTTGTATCTATCAATGAAAACGTATGTAATAGATTCTCAGGAGGAGGTCTTCTCCTTTTCTAGGGAGAAAAACCATTGTTGACAAACGGTTTCAAGAGATAGTGAGAATAATGAAGGGAAGGCTTTCATGTCAATTGCCTTAATACTCATTATAGTCTCGAAAGCTCTTAGATGAAATTAAGGGTTATCAGTTGGTTTGAACTTAGGGATGTCGTTGGCATTGAACTTCTGCGGAAGAAGTCCCTTGTCCACTAAAACCCCTTGCGAGCTAATTCCTTGATACTTATAATCGTTGGAAACTTTCTTAAGGCTTTCTTCTATTCGCTCAAGCTGTTTTTGCTTGACAGGATCGTTGACTTGAAGAGTAATAGTCTTCAACATCTTAGTTAGATTGTTCATGTTTTGCCTTAGCTCATCAACTTCTTGTTGGGAAGCCATTAGTACGAACTTTTTCCTGTGTCTGATGGGCTTATCGAAGAGTAGAACTTGAACGAAGGTGTTGACCTTGATTAAACGCCCTTCTCTTCTTGACCAAGTGCTGTGGAAAGGGAAGTCATAGATACTTATTGTTACTTGTTTGACTTAAACTCGATTCAACATGCATAGATGGGAAGAGATCATGGAAGAATGAGGGGAATGATATGTATGTGGAAAGCATGTGAAAAGTGGAAAGATGTGGAAAAATTTAGGAATAGAGTGGACCCCCCAACTCAAATGACAGAAGAATGACTCATGCATGGATCTAAGACATGGTCATAGTGACACGTATACAAAGTGTGTGCTTTTGACTAATGAGTGAAAGTGGCATGCTTGACACTTGTGTAAGACCATGGGACTATGTGACTATACTCAATTAAGGACTGAATATGACTTTGATTATTAATAAATTGATTAATCGGACATGGCACGAAAACTCAAGCAGAAAACTAAACCATCGCGCAAACAATGGCACTGTCGCGTCGCGCTAGACCCATCACAGCGCGATATTTCTATCGCGTTGTGATGAACGCTTGTGCGCCACGCCACAGGTCAGACCTTCGCGTCGTTACTGAAACGTCAGTCTGAACCCGTTTCCAATGTTCTACTTTAAAAGGGACAAGCCTATGGTCGTGCTAAGTCATGTTTATTCAATTTTATTGAATTTTAATTACTCATTAATTAATTAATTAAGAAAATTCCTATATAGTCATTAATCAGTTTATTTAGACTCAAACATAAGTCAAACAAATGGTTAGTGTAAACACATACAAGCTATGCACAAGCAATAGATGCACAAGTAGTCAAATAAGCACAATATGATGCAATGAGTTTGCAACCAAACCATGGCTCTAGTTCTCTGAAGTTTAAGGATTATGGTAATCAAAGAGGGTCCATGGTTATGAGTCCGGATGCATCGTGTAGAAGCCTTACCTTTAGAAGGGTTGGCGCGTATGGATGGGACCCCGCAAGTTAAACTTGCTTCCATGGTTTGGTGAATTCACAAACTCGGATGTACCTTTCGTTGCAATGATCGTTCGATTGGGTAGATGGAGTGTGAATTCTCAGAGGGTTATGGACATATGTAGAACACATATGGGTTTCAGAAAAAAGGGAAAACCTCAATTAGGAAGTAAAAACGGCCAAACAATAGTACTGTAATCGGTCAAAGCAAGAAGGCAGACGTCTAGCTTGGTATTGGAAGAACATGGCGCAAGAAAACAGGGACCATCGCAAGGAGATGGCCCTGTCGCGCCGCGATATTGCTATCGCGTCGCGACAGAGCCATCGCACTGCGATGGGCTCTGTTCTCTCAGCGACGGTTCCTACATGCCTCAGTAGTTTTCTGTGTTCTTAGAATTTTCCGATTTTCGTAGCGTTTTTTCGATTCTAGTTGTGAAAGATATTTCCCAAATTTCCTACGTGTAAAAAGCCTATGTTTTTTATGCATTACGAATGGTCTTTCCAATGCGGACCTTTTTATGCTTATGCCAATAATGTCAATCAAAATTACGCACATGAATACTTAGAACTTTTCGAGTCTCATCCACTCATTCTAAATTATTGCCAAAATAAATTTTAGGAATTAAAATAGAAATCGTCCCCAGTGGAGTCGCAAAAAACTGTAGGGAATAATTTTAGGATCCCAAACTTGAGCCCCACTGTAATCATACACTTAAGCATGGTGGCTTCCAAAGGGAAGGAAGCTAGAGCAAAAGAGTCGCCAACAAGTTTTAGGAACTTGTAAACCGTTCATAGGGTGAAGGTTACACCCCTTCACGATCCATGGTTACACCCCTTCACGATCCATGGTTACACCCCTTCACGATCCATGAGATCGCTAACTCCATAGTGGTCCTGAACCATGACTGGATATTCGGGTATAAAGGTATAAATCCAACCTAAAAGAGATTGAACATGCCCTAAATAGGCCTTTACTTTGTTCTTCTCATATTCATATGCGCTTTCAAGCTAACATACAATCAATATATTAATCATAAACCTGTTTAATCTATGTTGGTTGAATATTAATGCACAAATAAATCTGTTATTGGTGATCACTTGAATTAAAATCATATTAAGTTAAATAAAATTATTAATTATCTTATTAAGCGTGATTTCAAGTACAAATTCCCTTTAAACCTGCAAGAGAGGGCGTGACCAAGCAATAACAATAATATCAAGCAACATGATAATATTGATACAACAAATCATCATCATAATAATCTCAATCTCATCAAAGTATAATAATATTAGCAAGATCCTAGGCATGATACTAACGAGATTAATAACAAATCCTAGCATATCACTAAACAATAAAATCAAAGCTTTAGCCCTAAAATGATAGAAGAAATAGGAAGTAACCTAAGCATGATACTAGAAACATACGTGACATTAGAAATATTAGTTAATACCCTAAACATGATACTAGGAATCATAAAGACATCCTAACATGATACTAGGAATTAAAATAATATTAACATGCTTTCTAAAGAAATAAAGCAATTGAATTACTCACTTTGTTGCCTCATATCTCTTTCTTTCACGTCTTGGGCGAAGGCAACTTCGAGCTTGGCTAGGTGTGTCTAAGTCTCGTGATGGAGGAATATTGTATTTGAAAAGGCAAGGCTTAGAAAAAGAGAGAAAGAACAAGCTTCTAGCTTTTGAGAGAGATAATAGAATAAATGATTGTTAATGATTGTTGGCTGTTGTTGGTGATCGAAAACAGGGAAATACGACCCTATTTATAGAGAAAAACATCCGAAACAATCAGAAAAGATCGAATTCCAATCGAAGTAAAACTGCCCCCATCGCGACGTGACAAGCCTATCGCGGCGCGATGGACAGCGCGATGGTGCTGCTTGATAAAACTTGTTGTACGGAGTCCTTTTTCCAATATAGTTGGGTATTTGGAGTTCATACTTTATCATTAAAATCAGATTAAATTTCTTTAAAACACTTGTTTTGTTTCAACTAAAATCCTTTATCTTTTCAAAATCAAATAAAATATAATTATTAATCCCAATCTCTTTAGAACTTAAAATAACCTTCTAGACTATTCTAAAAAAATTAAAGTAATTCCTAATGACTTTAGGAATGATAATTAATGGACCCTCCACTTGATCATTAGGTCGCCCATAAAACACTTTTAAGATCCAATTTAGTATTTTGGCCATAACTTCCTCATTATTCATCGGAATTGGGCTTATAATATATCATTGAAAAGATCTTTTTGAGTCCCATCCAACTACACAATTATTGGACAAACGTCATGGACCAAATTAAAGTGGATTGGACATTTTTCATAAATAGAGTACGAAGGAAGGATTTTCGAAAACAGAAAGAAGTATTTTTTTTAAAACAAGGGAATCACAAGACTCTTTTACATTTCACCTCGTTCGATAATCAAATGACGTGAAAGTACTCATCATTGGGTTTGGTTTTTGGTGAGACACAATTTGGTGTCTACAGGATGATATGTATAATTTGGTAGAGGATATGTTTTATTTAATGGATGATATGTATAATTTGTTAGAGGATATGTTTTATTTAATAGTTTGATGGATGATATATACAATACTGTTTATTAGAGGATATGCATAGTATGTTGGAGGATATGAATTATATCACCCCCCAAATCATCTAAACAATGTATTATTTTATAGAAGAAATGTAAAGTTTATTGGAGGACATATATTATTTGATGAAAACCAAAACCCAAAATTAATTAATTAAGGAAATATTGAAAAATAGACACTAATGTTGTCGTCAAATTAAAAACAATTAAAGTAATCATAATATTCTAAATTAGTTGACCATCACTAACACAAAATTTCTCTTTCCTCTTTCTTTGCTCCTCTAGAATAATGAACATTACCCCTTCCATAGCCATACGCCAAAATACAAGGAAAATCATCAAAAATAGAAATAAGTAAAACTTCATAAAAAAAATATCATCATTTACATCATATCGACGGCTTTACCGGCAGGTGGTACGGTGAGAAGGCTTAAGAAACCACCATTGAAGGAGGGAGGAAAGAGAAAGTAAGGCCAACTCACCATTGAAGGAGAGAGGAGAGATAAAGTACAGAATTGAAGATGAATAAGAGAGTTGTAAAAGTGTTGTATAAATTGGGTTGAACATCGTTAATAAGCTTGTTGGGCTGAACAAAGTAAGATCGAGCCAACAAACCCGCGCGACTGACACAACTATTAGTTAGGCAGGACTGACCCAATAGTTTGAGTTTTACTAATCAGCCTCCTTAAGCTAATAATGATATTATATTCATCAAAATTCTAATCAGTATCTCTTAAACCTTAATTCGTTAAATAAACCCTAGCACCACCTTCCCACCACTATTGCACCACCTCTGGCAGCCCCCTTTAGCCCCTTACCACCTTTGAAAGCTCCTCCACCATGAAACCTACTCCCCATGCTCAATCCCCCACCACGAAATTAAACCCACCCTCTCGTTCCCCCACCACAAAATCCACCCCCTTCATGTCCCCCCACCACGATTTTCACCTCTATTCCGCTTCCCCGACACACAATTCCTATCACTGGCCCTCACCTTCCATCACCACAAAACCCATCCTCCTCCCATTTCCCATAATGAAACAAAGCCCTATCACGTGGCTTGAATGTTTTTGGGGACTAAAAGAAGGGAAAGGGTGGTAATCGTGAGGAAAGGGAAAGGGATGGGTTTTAAGGGTTAGGGCAAAGGGAGGGGCGGTAATTAAGGTCGGCTTTGCAATGGGGGTGAGTTTGTGGTAGTTGACCAAGAGGGAGTGTATTTCGTGGTGGGGGAGCTGCCAGAGGTGGTGGGTAGGTGGTGCAAGGGTTTATCACTTTATCTGATTAATTAAGGTTTAAATGATATGAATTGCAATTTAGACGAATAATGATGTCATTAAGAAGTTAAATAGGCTGATTAAGAAAAAAGGCAGTAGTTACTGGAATTAATCTGTTTTAAGGATAGTAATTAACAACTTTTTTTTAAGGGTAGTAATTTACAAAGGATCCCTTTTGAGGTAGTAATTAACAAATTTTCCAAATAAATAAAAGGAATAAACAAAATAAAAAATCTTGCTTCTTCTTCCTTCCCATGTCGGAGCTTGCCGGACCAGCCGCCGAGCGGCTGTTCCCGGCCACCTGCGGATCGAAACAGCCGGACCCAACCACTCGCCTAAACAGCCGGATCTAGCCACCCCATCCCTGATTCCATCCCCTTATGCAATTCTAACCACCATTATCACCACCGCCATCACCCTAACACGCCCATAGTGCAATAAAAAGCCACCACTGTAAAACTCAGATGGACTAATTAAGCACGATTGCCAACACCAAACTCAACTTAACCCATCATCATCTCCACCTGCACTTCACCAAAATTGTTAGATCAACCTCGAATTGGCAGACATTCTATGGTGAAGCAAACAATTTTTACTCTTTCCCTTGTTTTAGTTCTTTATTTACTTGTTCTTCAACACCTTCTTTCTCTCTCCTCTCACACCCCAATTCTTCTGTTGATACTGCTTCTTCGTTCTCACTTTTCAACAATAATGGTGATAATTCGGCAAAGAATATGAAGATTTACATGTATAATTTGCCTATTAAGTTCAAATTTATGGTGTTATCGAAATATATACGATGGCAAGAGATGGGATCAAATCGCCTGTTGCAGGTAATTCAGATTTCGGAGCTTAAGTATCTACAATACGAGAATTGTTTCCAGAATACATAGAGGGAGTGGGGGTGGGGGTGGGGTTTCTTCGGCAGGGATGAGGTAGGCAAATGTGGGGTGGGGGAATGTTTCCGGTTGGGGTTCGGGATGGGGGAAACCGGGAAGGTGGTCAGTTTGGAGGTGATGGATGGTTATGGTGGTTGACATGGATGAAGGGGGTGAAGTGGAAGAAGAAGGATTAAACAAAAAAAATTTAAAAAAATTTAACCTATAAAACAGGTTAAGGGTAAAAAAAAGCTTATTTTGAGAATATGGGGTGTTAAGGTGAGATTATTTCCTGAATATGTAAAGGTGAGATTATTTTGAGAAGATGAGCTTATTAATTTCAATTTTTTCTATCAACAAAAGTGTTGTTCTAATTAATAATATACTTCCTCCGTTCTTTTTTACTTGACCCGCTTTGACTTTTATACTATTCACCACCCCTCCTTTGACCGTCTTTTGTGAATAGTATATAAGGAAAAACATATTCATGTGAGATCTTTTTGAATTCGTCTCAATAAGTACTATCATTATATATAACTTTTGTAATTTTTACTTATGGAGAATTAAAGTTATTGATCGTTAAAGTTTTGCATTGGCAAGCGTGATAAAAGAAACAGGTCAAGTAAAAGAGAACAAAGGAAGTATATTTTAGTAGTAGTACGTATATTACTCTTGAATCTAAATGAATGAATTTCACTCTCAATTTCACTCGACGTTAATTGTCATCCTTGTCACTTTGCTCGATGAAATGATCGGATCGGAAGTGGTGGAGTAAGTGATGGTTTCATCGCTATCACCGTCACTTTTCAACGCTACTATTATTGCTCATTTAGATTACAATTGATTGGTTTGCTTTAAGCATTTTTCATATGATGATTACGAAGTTTAGCTGATGATGAACTTCTCCGAGCATAAATCAGAGATTATTCCAGCAATATTTGTGCAAAGTTAACTTTCCCATGTGAATTTAGCTTTTCCTTACTACTCATTTTGTCCCTTATTTTTTGCTTCATTGACTTTTCATTGTCTCCAATGCGCGTCTTCACACGTATATATCTTCATTTTTATTGTGTAAAAATTATTAAAACTTGATATTATTAATATATACAATGAGACGATTCTAAATTTCTAACAAGATCCCACATAAATATATTATTACTTTAAGATTAACGATAATTTATGGTCAAAGTTTCAAAAGTTTGAACCATATTTTTGTAATGGGCAAAAAAAAATAAGGGACTGAGGGAATATATATATAGGAGTATTACTTTTTCTCTTTATTTTTTTGCGAATTCCAAGTGAATTTAACATTCCACTGTACTTTTATCACTTTCTCTTTCCCCTTCTTAATTCCAGTCAAATTTGCTTAAATGGGCCATAAAAAATGAACGGAGAGAGTACTTTTTTTCTCACATTTCTCATTTTAAAATAAACAATAAAATTAATATAACTTTTTTTTAATTATTTAATTCCAAGACTGTTGGGACTTCAACAATTTAAATGGGCCCTTACAATTAATGAAGAAGAATTCTTTTTTAATTTGCCTAATACATGATGCATAATTTTGGTTTTTACTCAATACATGTATAAGTAGAGCCAAGAAATTTACTCATACATGATTATTACTCGATCCAATATACGCCGTTTGATATGAAATTCTAACTTCCCTTAAATCATTTTCCCAATCAATCAATAACTTAATACTAAGACAGACACCGGGAGTGATACGTGTCATATCCTAGTGCTCTTTTTTCCCTCCAAAACTCCCCTTCCCTTTTTGACTTTTTTTTTTTTATTAATATTTGATTCTACAATAATATCATTCCAAATCTATTATACTTCCTCCGTTCTTTTATTATTGCACCATATAGGTTGGCACACTTTTTTTTGGTAGTGGGAAAAGGGAAGAGAGAGAAGGGTAAAATTACAAAGTTATCCATGTAATGTAAGCATAAACTAAAAAATCAAGTGGCAAAAGTAAGGGTATATTGGGTATTTGTAGTGTGAACATAGATATTTTATTTCCTAAAATAGAAATGGTGCAATATTTGTGAAACTTCCTTAAAAGGCAAGTGGTGCAATAAATAAAAAATGGAGGAAGTATTATCTTTATGACAAATATATATTCCTTTTTATTTGGTGTCCAAATTATTCTATATACATTTACCTAAATAATTATTTCAACTTCTTTAAAGAAAAAAAAAATTATTTCAACTCTTTTTTTAACTATCTTTTAAAAAGGAGTATTACTAGGTTAGAACCCGTGCAATGCACGGTCTATATAAAACCTATTTTTAACTTGTACATTTTGAAAATAAATCGATATTATACATGAATATAAATAAGAATTATATACATTTTATAATTTAAAATCATTAATGTTTATCAAAATTATGATATAGTATCTATTCAACGTCGTCTAATTCATAGTTCAATGTAGGAGGTCATTTATTAGTGTGCTTTTTAAAATTGTTTCAATTTCCTACGATAAATTGATAGGTTTTAGTTGTAAGGTAGAAGCTTCTAATGTTTAAATTTAAAAGATGTTAAAAAAGATAGCTCTACAACAAAACAAAAACAAAAAAAAAAAAAAAAAGAAAGATGACATCAACATTGCATTTAGGCGGGAAATTTTTTATTAAGAGAGCGACACGTGGGCAGTGGTGACGTCATCATCTTCAGTTTTAGTAATAGTTTATAGATAGATTAGATTTTGCCAAAAAAGTTATGATACATTGATTCATATAATAGATGTTAAAGAAATTACTTTAAAATATCACTTAATTTTATTTTTTTCAAATACCTCTAGCTAATATTTTATTTCAATTTCAATTCAATATAACTATATATTCAAGTTAATTACAATTTTGTTAAGAAAATTTTACTACTATACGTACATATTATCACAAATTGATTTATAGTGTACAATGACAGGATAAAGTCGTATCACATAGTCAAAAATAATTCCTAAGTTCCTCTAACTATGCAGATAGGGAAGAAGGGTCGATCCACAGGGAAACAAGTCTTCCTATTCCTAATTAATTAATATAGTCTAAATTATAGAGTAACTAAATTATAGATATGATGAAGTAAACTAAGGGAGATAAAAGTAGGGAGAAATCAATGAATAAAAGCCTAGGGTATAGGTTCACCAATAAATAATATTCTAGGGTAAAACATAATAATCAATCATCAATGCATCAATTAATCAGATCATAAAGGGCTTTCACTACGTATTACAATCACAGAGTTAATTTACCGGTATTAAATCTCATCTCTTGAATCTCGATTTAACCATTTATAAATTAGTCTGCCTATTGAAATTAAGCCTAAACATCAATTCTCTCTCTCGAATCTCGAATCAATATTGCTAAACTCATACAATTAAACCAGGCCTAATCTAATTGCATAGCATTAAATCAATCAATAGGAAATTAATCAAGCATTGACAATCAACAATAATAAATTACCCCTTCATATTATTTATGGATCCCCACAAACCCTAGAAGGAAAACTACTCACACATAATTAAATCTAATCTAATCAAAGCAAATAAACAAGACATGATGAATTAAAGAAATTAAATTACTGAAATTAATAAGGAAGAAATCGTTACCAAAGTTAACGGAAATAATGAGTTGAATTGAGGAACAAAGTTGTAGAGAGAGAAAAACAAGAGAGAAGTTTAAGCTTAAGAGAAGATTAAACTAGTGAAAGAGAGATATATTTGTATCTAAAGCTATTAAAACGTATTTATACAAACTCCTAAAAATTCTAATTAGAAACTAAGTGAAAAACGTCGAAAACGCCTCTCCAAAACACGCGCCCGGTCAGGCGAAGCACCGCCCGACTGAGCTCGCCTTTTTGTCTTTGAAGCTTCTCTTGCGCCCGGTCGGGCGCGAGCTCAGGCGAAGAGTGCTTCTCTTCTTCATCCGCCCCGCCCGGTCGGGCGCGCCTTCGGGCGATTCCTTATCCGGACGGGCGAGGCTCTTGAACTCTTGATTGGGCTCCAATTCTTTAGCCTAATTCAGATTTCCTCTTTTGGGACTTGATAACTCGGTCCAATGCCTCGGTATCTCATATGTCGAGCCCTTAATCACCGGTTTGATGACTCTAACCGGCCTTGGGCTACGAAAGGTGGTCGTGCTCCTCCAATGCTCATAGTTGCTCTAAATAATCCCAAGAAAATGTTCCAAATGTGCGATTCCCTACAAAACTCAACCAAAACTACGAAAACACTAGAAAACACAAATTAGTAATAAAAGTGGCTCTAAAGAGCCAAAAGCACTACTAATTATGACCAAGGGATGGGGGTAAATCACTATATAAAATAGACATATCATACAATATAGCTATAAAATAAATGTTGTGTTTAACAAATGATTTTTTTACATATAAAGGTGACATATTGTTTGTAACTTTGTGTATGTTTGCACTTTTACTAATAATTTTTTTTTGGAGATTTTAGTTTGTTGTTCGATTGATTTTGATATTTATTAAAATGCATTTAAAAATAAGTATTCACTAATATGGCCACTAGATCTGATCAAGCCCCGCCTGAAAAATTCTCTAGTTCGAGCAGACTAAAAAATTCAAATTTTAGATAATTTGTTGCTTTGTCTATTAATATAGATTATAACATTATAATTTCTATATATTTGATTTGTATGCTTTATCAAATTTTATTTGTTGGATATAATTAATTTTCTTAAAAAAATTAGAAATACCGTACATGGCACAGGCCTTAAGCTAGTATTTCTAATAATGAACGCTTATTAAACTAGGCATGCATAATGGCAATGCACTTGAAAATGACCAACATGCCTCGACCTAAATCGATTTGAACTGAATATCAATTTGATTATTACTTAACCCATATATTATCCAACTAAAGAGCTAGGCCAAACCCCTAATTGAGTATCCTTGACCGATCGAGTAACCTACGACCAAGTAATCTCGACTACATGGCCTACATGTGAAACTGTGTGTATTTCTTAAGATGAAAAGAATAGGTTTAGGGCCTACTTATTGTTTTTTTAACGGCCTAATTATTGATATTATTACCAATTTACCATTAATACCTCCAAATTATTTGAGATGGCCTAATATAAATGTTTTGGCTTCACTTCTTCACCTTTAGTCCTTTACCTTCTTGAAAAATTAACATCCCTTTTCCACAGTTGATTTCTTCTAGAGTGAGAAAGGGAAACAAGAAGAGAGAGAAAGATGAAGCAAATTCCGGGAGACTACCTTGCAGAGCTCGAGGAGCAAAGTGCTGCAATGGCGATGGATGTCGATGACGTTGATCCTCTTGAGGTTTTCGGCGAAAATTTAATGGCTCCTGACAATTTCAAGCTTGCTGATGCCGATTTCTTCAACCTCTTCTCCGATGATTTTGATGACACTGATATCAATTGATTGATCATCGTCTTCTCCTACCTCGCTTTCTCTCTCCTAGGGTTTGTGTCAATTTCTCTAATGTTCGGAATTGCTTTTACCATGAACAAATTTAGGGTTTTTGATTTTGTGTATGTTATGGAATTCTGAGAATTATATGGAAATTTGATGGATTGTTGAAGATATTCTCTTAATATCAATTGTTTGTATAATTTCTTTTGTTTTCTCTTGATTATTTCTCCTGTGCTGTTGAAATTTATCATAATTTTATGTTTTTGATAGAATTGAAGAAACTACAGTATTTGCTACTGAAGTTTTGAATCCATTTTTTTGTATTTTATACTATGATAGTATGATGATACATGTTTAGCTGATAAGAAAACATGAAGAAAAAAAAGGTTTGAATTGTTCATGGGGAGCCTGTACATTGGACTCCTTACGTTGCCCTTAGTCGAATCCGCAGAGGCATTGAGGTATCGATGCTGTAAACTTCTTATTTCACTGACTTGTATTCCGTATTCGAGGGGACCTAGAAATATGTTACCTTCCTCGGGTTTTCTGGAATTGTAGATCATCTTGTAACGAGCCATTGATTGGTATCTGTTGATGGGTAGATTTATACATGTTAATGTTATGGGTAGCTAGAGTAGTTAGATGAGTTTTTAGAATGAAAGATTTTGATGAGATAGGGGTGTACTCTTGTGTTGAGACATGAGAACTAAAAGAGTGACTTGGCATCCTGTAGTTTTCTTATTTTTAATTCGTGAAGCGCCTTGTGATTAATACTTCGTATTTTTTTCTAGTTTTTTATGATTTCTAAGATAACTGCTAGCTCCTTGTGATTAATATCTTTCCTAGTTATAACTGCTAGTTTGATAAGGAAAGGAAGGTATTCATAGATATATAATATCTTTTCTGAAGCCGGTTATTTATTTCTATCTTAATTTTATTTACTTGTTTTGCCCCCTTATTTGGTCCATCGACGTTTCACATTTGTAGAGCTGAGGCTGTAGTTAGATGACTGGAAGAATTAGTCGGGGTTGTGTGGCAACTTCTCAGAAGTGTATGACTGAATTTTTTTCTATAGATGGTATATATATGGGTTTCCGGTGTACAAACCAGAATCACGGGTTTCTGGTATGAAATATTGATTGAGGAACTGATTATTTTATTGATAAATATCAAAAAGAACTGTCTGGACAGATCCATAGTGGTATGTTTATATTAATAGGAATCAGATCAGATGTAAAGTCCTAGAACAAATGCTACAGTATTTAGCTCTTCCTATTTTAATAAATCCGAAGCCTGGAAAAAAATCTTGCTAGGCGAAATACAACGGATTTTGAAATAGTTAGTAAAACTGCACATGGAGGTAAACACACTAGTACAATGGCCAGCCATAGTGACCGAGCTGATGTCAGAGCATATGCACTGCTCACAAAAGCTATCAAGGTTGCATAGAAAGATAGTTGAAGGATATGGATGCTGAAAGGCAGAAGAAATCTTGGCTGATCATCTCGCTGAGCAAGCATCATTGCCCAGAGAGTACTGAATAGCACAAATGTATAGCCACACATAGCAGTTGTATTTGACAGCATGAACACCTTGTAAACTGTATCCTGTGTCAGAACAGCGTATCCACGTTGATCAAACCCACCAGGGATTGAGAATCCTGCTGCAAAGGTGATAGCTGCTAAAATTACAGCTATGATTCCAAGTGTGCTGAACTTTTTCTGCATTCTTTCGTTAGCATTTTCTGGACAAAGTGTTGTTTGGTTGATCACTTGAGGTTGACTAGGTGTTTGTTTGTCATCTAAATGCATTACTAGCTGGTAGCCTATTTCTGCCTGCAATTGAATATAAAAAATACATCATTATTTTGCATTACCTTATTAGTCCTTCAATTTGTTATGAGATGCCTGCTACAGGTTACAGAAATTTTAGATATAGTTGCTTACCATGTTTTCAGAAAGTTCTTGTAGTTTGATTAAATCCCATGGAGTGTAACCTTCTTTATTCCTCAGATTAATTCCTGTCTTATCAGTATCTAGTATCACTTTGGCCATAATGTGGTCAGAGTTCCTTGCTGCTAGATGTAAAGGAGTATTTCCTTCTATATCTGGTATATTAATGAGCCTCTTCAGTGCTGGAATACTGAGCATTTCTGTACCTTCTTGATAACTTCCCAATTTCATAAGGTGCAGCGCAGTTTTGCCATTAGGGTCACAAATTGTAATTGACTGTGGACAATGGAGAAGAATTGCACGAACAGCTTTTAACTGGCCAAGGCTGGCTGCAATAAGTAAAGGACTAAGACCTTTCTCGTCACGTAGGTATGCACATGATTTCTCTGTCTTAAGTATTGCCTTTACATGCCCTTCTTTATCTGCTACTGCTGCATAGTACAAAGCACTTTGCCTGCGCCGATCTGCTTTCTTTGCTAGTTCTGGGTGTTTTTCTAGAAATAGTCTAACAACATCCTCTGCATCACAATATGGTTGATATACTTAGTTGCATGCAGAAGCTGTTTATGAAAACATATATAATTGTTTCATTAAAATGATTAGTATGTATGCTCTCAACTTTCACATAATTAGGGTGACTAATTTATATAGTATACTGGCATTGTGACCCCTCACCCTAATTGGTCCTTTTTTCCTTTTTAATTTCTTATAGTATAGTTTATCAATGATCCAATTCTCCAATGCATGTGTAACGTATCTGATGTTTTTTCTTTTATATACCTCATACTATCCTGTCCTCGAATTAATGCTCTCTTAAGGTTGAGCAGACATAGAAAGAAAAGAAGTCTTTTTGGAAGATAGGGGAAAATCGAAATTTGATTGAGAGCAACGAGCTTGTTTATGGTGAATATATGTATTAAAAAACACATAACACACATTATTTCTTCGCACCTGCCATAAAGATAGTTGAATATCATATTCCATATTTATTTTTTGTTGCATATATTACCTTAAGGAAGATCAAACTAGTGGGTAAAGGAACTGTAATCTAGGAGTTAGATCAAACTAGTGCAGAATAGTTGCCGGAAGTGTGAATATTTAAGTCATACCTGTGCAGTTGTGTATTGCTGCGTGTAGTGGAGTCAACCCAGCTGGTGCACTTAAGCTGTAGGAAATATCTGAGGTTAGGATCTTCTCAAGAACTTGCTCATGACCATAGGCTGCAGAAAGATATGGGATTCCTTCAGCTGCATTGTTAACATAATTAGCCAGTCTCGGTTCCACATCGAGCAGGGACATTGCTACCTCCTCATATCCATTCCTGAGAGCCTCATGTAGTGGTGTGTTTCCACTTGAGTCTTGAGCTACCCATGGATCAGGACTGGTGCCTTCTTCAACCACCATGTGTGACAGCAAGGTGGATTTAACCTTCTTACCTTTGACATTCTGCAAGTGAGACTTGTAAGAATTTATTAGCACCTGCACTACATCAAGGTGACCTAATCTTGCAGCAATATGTAATGAATTTTCCCCATAGGAGTTGCTGTGGCAGATTAGAGGAACTGCTGCCGGAATTTTCAGCAGAGCCTTCACTATGAAGCCATAGTGGCCTCGGCTTGCTGCCAAGTGAAGAATGTTTTCCCCGTTTGACGTTTGACCGAGAAAGTAGCTCTCATCTGGAGCTGCTTCTCCGTTTTCTTCCCCGTTGGATTGTAAATGAATATCATTGAGATAGCCTTCATTTCCTTCTCTGGCAGCTGTTTCGAGATAAACATCCATGGGTGTCGTCATCTCTAGTTTTCTGGTACAGTGGCTCTCCTCTGCCCTTACTTCCACTGCTGAGTATAAGGTAGTGGTATTTTTCTTCAGCTCAAAGTCGAAATGCTTTTAAAGCACAACATAGTCTTTGTCCACGTTTTGCTCACTAAGTGTAGGTATAGTTCAATTATTCTCAGAGAATAGAATACAAGTATATCGTATCGTTAAAAAAATGTTCATTTGATTGAGGTTAGTTACATACTACATAGTGGAACATACATGCAAATTTATTAATAGTTTTGCATGATAGTCGATGTAGTTGAATTAGACGGTTGTTACTCCACCTAATTAGATGGTTGAAGTTGATCATCGCACGACCAAATTAAATATTCCAGCTTTGCTTTTGCTGATGTTATTCAACGATTTATGTGAGCCACTAAACTCGCTTCCATTTTACAAGGAAACGCTCTCTTTTTACATGAATGAACAAGTTTTCCCTTTTTGCAAGTTGTATTATACAAAGCTCATTTGTTGGTCACGAAATTATTATATCAAACGGTCTCCTCAAATGTGTACCACATGAATCCCGAGCCCACCAAATCGGTCCTCACGACATCCAACCTCACTTGCTTCGATTTACCACCCAAAAATCGTTTTTTTTAAATAAAAATTATCAAGTTTTTACGACGGGTTTTGGATGATGGACAACTGGAACATTCGTATTCTGGAGATGTCGTCGGATGAATTTGTAAGATTTTTTTTTTATTTTCTAGAAATGGGACATCCGCCCAAAATATTCAGATATACTTAGGTGGATCCGCATGAAATTTCCGGATCCACTTAGGTGGATTCGTAATTTTTGGGCGGATGTCCCACTTCTAGATTTTTTTTTATTTAATTTAAATTAATTACGATACGTGATTATTAAATTACTTTTTTTTATTTTATTTTTTATTGTGGTTATCATGTTATTGATAATATGAGTAATTAGTAATAATGTTATTATTGTTTTGTAATTAGTATTAACGTTTTTATTGTAGTTATTATTCTTAGTTTATTGTTGTTATTGTTAATATTATTAATGTTTTTTTTAATTAATTAAATTAATTAACATAGTCTTCTTATTAGTTTTTTAATTTTTAATGTGGTTATTATTAATATTTTGATAATTTGAATAATTACTATTAATGTTATTATTTTTTATGTAATTAATATTAATGTTATTATTAGTATTAACATTATTATTATTACTTCGCATTATTTTGTGAATAATGATATTATTAGTTCTAATATCGTTTTATAAATATTATTATTAATATTATAAAAAAGAACATAATGTCTTAGACCATTGTTTTGTTTATTTTGTTTTTATAGGATTTGGAATCTGAAAACTGCGATGATGGTGTGAATTATACTGTGAATTTCGTCACGGACACGTTATCTCCAACGTTTGATGATGCAATTAAATGGGCGGATGTTGTTTCCATAAATCTGGGATTTATTTTGGTGAAATCGTCTTATAACAAAACCAGAGATGGTTGGCCGTATCGATATTTGAAATGTGATCGGGGACAGAGGAGCAAGCCGAGAGATTTGGAGAACGCGATACGGAAGGACACAAAAACTAAAGTTAATGGTTATCCTTTCTACATCAAAATATATTATGAATTCACCACTGACAGTTGGAAGATCCGTGCAAAAAATGATGAAATCGGCACCCATAACCATCCAATGATTGTGTATCAAGAGGGTCATCGTAAAGTTAGTGGATTGAGCCCGGGTGCAAAACTGGTTGTGCGTGACATGACAAAGTCCAAGGTTGCGTCGCGTAACATCATGGCAACACATTGCAGAGCAATTTTCTGATGATCATCCAAACATTAGGCACATTTACAATTGCCGGAATCACTTGAGGACAGAGATGTCTGAAGGAAGAGGAGTTGTTCAACAATTTCTTCATTTGGTGAGAGAGAGTAAGTATATTTAATGGGTCTTGGCCGATGATCTCGGCGTCCTGCGACATGCATTTATGGTGCACCCAATCACGGTCAACATACTCCGCACATACCCACATGTAATATGTATGGATTCGACTTACAAGACCAACCGATATGGGATGCCATTCTTTGAGATAGTAAGTGTCATACCGACAAACCAGAATTTCCTAGTTGGTTATGTTTTCATGCACAACGAGTGCACGGCAAGCTATCGATAAGTGTTCCAGAGATTAAGGGATTTGATTGGGTTTGATAAAGAGCCAGCGGTATTTTTGTCAGACCGTGAACTTGGCCTCTGTGCGGCTTTAAGAGAAGTGTTTCCAAGGACGTCTCATTTACTCTGTCGATGGCATATTAACAAAGATGTGGAGGCTAGGGTGGCTGATATATTCAAAAACAAGAAGATTGGTAAGAGTTTTAAAAATGGCAAATGGAAACGTATCATGGATGCTACAACCGAGGCGGAGTATGATGGTGCTCTAGCTACGATGAAAGCTAGGTGGAAAAGTTTTCCGGCAGTGATTCTTTATGTTGAGAGAACATGGCTTTGTTATAAAACCAAATATGTGACAGATTGGAAGAACTAAGTTCTTCACTTTGGTAACACGAGCAACTGTAGAGTTGAGAGCCAACATTCAGCAGTGAAGATGTGGTTTGAATCATCCACAGGTTCGTTGTTTTACTATATTAGTTGTTGTGTTTACTTCGTTATTGTAATTTTAATAAAAAATAATAATGTTTTTAATAATCTGAATCAATGGTAGGTTCTTTGGATACCGTATGAGCCCGAGTCCATTGTCATATTGGTAATCAAATCATTGCAATTCGTAATGGTTTGGAAGCATCAAGATCTAAAATTGGTGAGAAGTACAGACAATTGCCACTGTCATGTGTAAATGGCAAAGTGTCTCAACATTGTTTGAAAGTACTTGATGATGAGACGAAAAGGATTCGGGATTTGAGTTACCAGGTCTATGAACGTTGTGGATGTGCAATGCGTGTGACCCATGGTGTACCATGTGCTTTCCAGATACATGATTCGCGAATTACACAAATAAGCTTGTATACCAGGCAAATTCATTCCTACTGGAAGACCTTGGTTATTGGAGATGGTGTTAATATTCCTGATTTGTTTAACGATTCGACCGAGGAAGCTACACATTTTTGTCCTCTGGTTGATGAGGTCATGGATAGTGATCCTGTTGTACTTCGAAATGTATCTCGCATCATTAAGAGGAGCTGCATCCGGATCATACAAACATTTAAGAACCACATGTAAACCTCAATGTTCAAGGTCGACGGAGGAACAATGATAATAGGCGTGATCCAAGTTATTTCGAGCATGTAAACCGTCGAAACACTGAACGTGGTGGTAACCAAGAAACAGGTACTAATAAATAACTATTAATTTTATAAATTAAGTGTATAAGATCTTGTAGCTTTACTAATATTGACTATTACTTTTGTGCAAAAGATCCGTGTGACATTAGTCACTGCAGGTATTTGCGGCAGCTTCCGAGACCAATGTTGCCGTACATCACGGCGTGGAAGGATGTTATTGGTGATGGGAACTGTGGCTTTCGTTATGTGGCCGACTTCTTCTTTGGTGATCAAGCGCAATGGTATAACGCTTGGGAAACAATAGCAAACGAGATCGCCAGTCATTCACAGTTGTACGAACAGATTTACGGGATTGGGAGACATTGGATGAATATAGAGCGTATTCGATGGGATGGTGGCGCGGTTAGGGAGCGGCATTGGATGGTAACAATCCAAGATTTATTTCCTATTGCTACTTGGTTCAACACAAGGGTGATTTGTCTTGGTGTATGCCTAGTACCAACTTGCTACTACCTATGCATCACAGTGTTACCGCTAAGGGCACGAAACGGGGTCACGACACCAAGTACAGAGTTCGTGATCGCTACAGTTGATGGGTCACATTTCATCTGTCTTGAACATGCAAATGAATCACCTCTTCCGCCAATCACAGGTTTGTGGACTGAGAACCACAAAGCTAGTGTTGATGGATGGGATCAACAATATGAAATTAGAAGGAACATGTGAGAGGCATTAATTAGATAGTATAGTTATGTATGTAATTACTAATGTACTTTCACTAAGTTTGAATAGTTGTAGCTATGTGTAATGTAAAGTTATAAATTAAGTATTTAAGTTCTTACATTACATGCAACAAAATAAATTATAAAAGTGTCCAGTTCTTACATTACATGCCGAATAAAAACAAATATAAAATAGTTCAAACATGTATTAAAAATGCAACCACTATTACAAATAAAGATTAATCTACAACCCCACCTTCGACTTCCAATCAAATACAAGCTGCTCAGTCATTGCCCTTACTTCACGCGACATGTAAGGATACTCGTCCAGTGCTCTCTGGTGAATCTCCATGGACCGATCCATCCACTACAAATAAGACAACAACATATTATATAAATAGCAATTACTAATAGTCGAAATAATAGTATAATAAAACACAACTTACATAATCCGTGTTAGTTCTCTCAGGTAGATTGCTTGTAACTCCTGAACCAGGAGATACCCGAGGGTGAGAAAATCTGTACAACCACTGCATATAACCAGGCGCAACTGTAGGAGCTCCAGAACTAAGTCTGGTGAGGGCACCTAAAACAACACTGAAAGAAACACTAGGGACAAATCGTCTCCACAAATTAGATGTCATCTCAGTCGGAAAATCTACCCGGTACATCTTCAAGTACGTGCAGGATCAACTCCGTACGGGAGCTAGTTAACCTCAAGGTCAGTCAATGCTTTCAGTTTAGTACGAAAAGAAAAGAGGCCCTCCACGTTCTTTCTAGGACATCCAACTCCAACATCCCAAGCAGACGCACGAGGGATATTAAGGTCCCTCGTCAAGGTACCCTGCTGTGGTCGAAAGCACATATTGTACTTGTAAATCCACGCTTGCAGAAGCGTGAAACAACCAGCGATCGAATCAGCATCTTTTCGTAATGCCGCACCCAATTGCCGATACAAGTAAGCTAGAGTAGCTATACCCCAACAATACTCATTAATAGGGGTATCATCAACAACTAGCTCATGGAGGAAGGAAGGATGAGTCCGGTTACCACTCTTGTCTAAAAACAGTGAACCTCCAAGCACTAACCACATGTACGCAGAATAATGGACACAAAAGGGCCTTTGAGCCTCCAACGTCGTACCAAAAATCTTATAAGTCAACACCCCACTAACCTGCCAAATCTTCTTAGTACCGCATATCTCAGTCAACTCATCCGCAGTCATATCCATGGTAACTGAGCACGCGTCCCGTAAGACGTCCGTGCTAGGTGTAGTGGTAACCATAGCACCATCGACATGAAGCCCAAGAATATAGTACACATTGTGCAGCATGATCGTGATTTCCCCAAATGGCATATGAAATGTGTTTGTATCCGGTTGCCATCTTTCAACAAAAGCAGAAATCAACGGCCAATCAAGTTTTTTAAACATAAGCCCGGGTAAGTGAGACAACCAGCTGGCATCAATCTATTCGAGGTGCTCCTGTGGAAGCCGACCTCGCCACTTAACCAATTCAGAACACAGCTTTGACCTACTTAAACACCGCAAAACATTTCGCTCCTTCTCGACCCATATATATGATGCCACGTGACCACCAAAACTAGGGATAACAGTCCCATCCTCAGGACCACCTGGCATCGGCTGCTGCACTAACCATGTCTCTACCGAGCTGGTGGTAGGATGACTTGCTTGACTACTAACAAATCTCCCATGCTGACCCCTATATACCATATGATAATCCTAAGGGTCCAATTCTTCATCCCGATCACCAGCATGACTAGCCGAGTCTTCGTCCTCCTCGTCAGATGTAGGTAGTCCACCTGGCGAATACATGGGCCGACTACCTCCTGACTGTTGGTCTCCCGGCCAACCATTAGGAGACCCATATTGCTGCTCATGCTGAAGCGATGACCCGGTCATTACTGAATGAGATTACTGTCTCCTAACAGACGCATTCAAACGTCGTGACATAACTTGACGAGCACCAGAACCCTCGATCTACATTAAATAAGTACAAAATAAAATATCAGTAATAATTACAAAAAACACTATTTGATTAAAGTTGGACTACAAATATTAATATTCAAATAAAATAACTTCATACCAACACCATAACCAAAAATAATAATAATTATAAACCAACACTAATCATAACAACAACAACAACAACAATAACACTAATAACATAATACATACTAACAACACTAATCATAACAACAACAACAACAATAACATTTATCACAATAACAACAACAATAATCATAATAACAAAAAACATATTAACAATAACATAATAATAATAATAATAATAATAATAATAATAATAATAATAATAATAATAAGGTTTAAAAAAACGACTCAAGACATCGGGGCTCGTGCTGCTGCTCATATTTTTACTAGGATAGACTTTTCTATAGCTAGAGGAGTGGGGGCCCAGATTGTATCTCGGCTTCCCACTAATTTTTTGTAGGTTGTATGACTTCATCAGTTTTTGAAATATAATAATAATAATAATAATAATAATAATAATATTACTACTATAACAATAATCATAATAACAAAAACAATAATCATAACACCACCAACAACAATAACAATAATCACAATAACAACAACAATAATCATACAAACAATAACATAATAATAATAATAATAATAATAATAATAATAATAATAATAATAATAATAATAATAATCATAATAATAAAAAAAATAAAAATAATAAAAAATAACAACATTACATTAAGAAAGAACTAACAACAAAGTTGAAGTTTTATTATTAATTCTCTACTTTTGTTAACATCATAAATTATTTATTGCAAATAATTAAATTATTAATATCAACTCCATATTGAAAAATGTTCTGTAGTAACTTTTGAAAATATGTACAATATGACCGACCTACAATAATGCTACATTGAAATGTCACATGTGTTGACAGAAAATCTATATGCATCATCAGAAAATCTTATCTTTTACTGTTATGTGTACCCCATGAATTGAAATGTCAAACAAAAGAAACCTACAAACCCTATCACAAATGTAGAAATTCTGTAAACCTTATCGAAAATCATATCTCTTATACTTTTGTGCCAATATATCATAAACACCAATTATTTGTTTTGAATTATTTTAGAAGTTATATAAGAAGGTTGTACTTCATGGTTCAAAACATAAAAATAAGTATCATTTCTGCAACAAAACTCTCCTCCTCTCAACCAAAAAATATTACAAAATGAACTTTGATTCAAATTCTTCTAGTTCATCTAGTTCAGGGTTATTTGATTACATGGTGAACGAATATGTAGAGTGGCATGAATCAATTACCCAAAGGCGAAAAGAAGAAGAATTGATTGAGGAAGCAATCAATACAACTGTTGTTCCCCTTGTAACCTCTACTCATCAGCCCCCCTTCACTCCTAAACCTACGTACCAAAGGTGGTATGTACCAAGAGATCAAGAATATGCTGATGTACAATTATATAACGACTACTTTAGTCCACAACCATTGTACACAAACGATATGTTCCGTCGACGGTTTCGGATGCATAAGAATGTGTTCACACTCATTGTTAATCAACTAAGAGAAAGTAATGTTTACTTTCAACAAAGGTCGAATGCCACCGGAAGACTAGGTGCATCCCCCCTCCAAAAATGCACTGCAGCAATTCGGATGTTAGCATACGGTACATCAGCCGATGCAGTTGGCGAATATCTTAAAATCGCGTCAAGTACCGCAAGGGAATGTCTCGCTCACTTTGTTGAAGGAGTCGTCTTTGAGTTTAGACCAGAGTACTTGAGGAGGGCGAATACTACGGATACTGAACGACTCCTCCGTGAAAGTTATAGTCGTGGATTTCCTTGTATGACGGGAAGCATTGATTGCATGAACTGGGAGTGTAAAAATTGTCCACGTGCTTGGAAAGAAATGTATCAAGATAGAAGTAAAACAACAACCATGAGCTTAGAGGACTTTGCTTCACAAGACTTGTGGATATGACATGCCTTTTTTGGTACACTAGGTTCTTGTAATGATATAAATATCCTCCAACGGTCACCAGTGTTCTCTGATATATGTGAGGGCAGAGCTCCAGAGGTTAGCTTTAATGTCAACGAAAATACATACAATATGGGTTATTATCTTACAAACGGTATCTATCCAAAATGGGCAACATTTATCCCAACAATCAAACACCCACAAACCGCTAAGCACAAATTATTTACCAAGAAGCAAGAGAATTATTGAAAAGACGTTGAACGTGCCTTTGGAGTGTTACAAGCTCGATTTGCAATAATACGTCAACCAGGTCTAGCATGGTCGACTGAAATTTTATGGAAAATCGTAATGGCTTGTATTATCATGCACAATATGATTGTTGAAGATGAGCGAGATGGATATTTGCATTACGATGCATCTGAATTTATCAATGATCAACCGCAAAATGTAGTTGGGTCATCATCTGGTAACAACAACCAACCATTTACCGTGAGAAGTTGACGATTGGATAGGCTCAATTTAAGTGGTTATATGGCAAATAGAAATAATGTTCGTGATAAGGAGACCCATATTGCATTAAAAAATGACTTGGTTGGGCATATGTGGGGATGTTTCGGCAACAAATGAATAGATGAGCAAAGTCACTTTTAATGAAGATTGTGTTTCATATTTTTATGTATCTCTTTGTTTTATAAACTATGTAATTTAAATTTTATATTACTATTGTATTTTTCATTTCAAAAATTAGAAAAAAAAAGCTTACATATTTAAGTGATTATTAAGATTGTACTGTAGTAAATATAATGTTCTAATTAAAATAATAAAACAATTAACAATGTCTTAGTTTTATTACATAATTATGTAAGTTTAATAATTACAAATTCAAAGAAAGAATAGATGATTGGGTATTGATAAAAATTAGGAGAGAGAGTGGTGAGTAACCTTACCCTTGTAGATAAACAAATAAGGTGACTCATAATAGTAACTTTAAGATAGTGGAAAGTGAGGTGAGAGATGATTTGGAAGAGAGAGAAATAAATGAGATGAGTTGTAATGGTGGTGAGTTACCCACCATTGCTCATGCTCTTAGAGAACCACAAGTAGGGATGACAATATTAAGTGGATATTCGCTACCCCGCTATACCCCGCTACACCCCGCAATAAATAAATGGAGGAAAATCCAGATTAAATGGATGAGAAGCGGGTGACGGATGAAGCGGGTGATGGATCGGATGTGGATGATACTTTTTTCACCCGCTAACCAGCCACCCACTCGATGTTTAGCTTATATTAAATTTTTAATCTAAGAATTTTAATAATAAAATATGAAATGTGCAAGAGATTACTTGATTTTCTTGTTGCCAAATAATTTTTCAAACAATACGTTGTTATTGTTTCCTTTTTTATTAATATTGTTTCCTATTTTATTAATAAAATTAAAAAAAAAATTATTATTTAAATAACCGAAAATTAGAGTTTCATGTGAGTTTTTTTTTTCTTCACTTTAATACTTATCCATTAGTCATCCGCTCTTCCTGTTTCATCCGCATATGATGGACAGACGAATATGGATGATGGGTGAAGCGGTGGCGGATGGATGTAGATGGAGCGATTAGAATAATGGATGGATGCAGGTGAAGCTCCACTCGATCCGAATCCAATCCATTGCCATCTTTAGCCACAAAGGCAGATAATGAGAATCGATCCTAAGATTCCTCTAACCACTTTAGTTATCTCACACTCTTCAACAACTAAATTTGTGATATAAGACCAAATCAAAAGAGCTTTCGAACATGATTAGCTATTTCATGCATCTTAACCGTCCTTACTTTTAATACTACAATAAATATATTACGATTTTGCCCCTTAATAAACAAACGAAATACAGAGTATGCTAATTACTCCGTAAGAAGATAAATTGGGGGCTCCCTCAGACATGAAAGGCCTGTTCACTTCAACTTAATTTCAGTTCAGTCCAGTTCAACTCCAATCAGTTCAATTCAGTTCAACTCTTAATTTTCTTCTCTCGTAAAATATTCATTTCAGCTCAGTTCAGTTCCGTTCAGTTCAGTTCAACTCTTAATTTTTTTCTCTCATAAAATATTCAATTCATTTCAGCTCAGTTCAGTTTAGTTTAGTTCAGTTCAGCTCCAATCAGTTCAGTACAGTTTAATTGAGTTCAGCTTAATTCAGGAAATACGAGCAGACCCGAAATAGATATTTACGGAAAATCGAAATAAAGTAATAAAGTATGTAAACCAAGTATTGTTAATTATAGTTAAACAATAAGAAAGGCAAGTTTTGCCAGTGCAACCTCATCCAAAGCGAAACCTTGATGCTCTAAAACCCCATAACAATGGCGGTCACCTCTAAAACCCTTCCAATTCCTCCATCACCAGACTCCTTAAACTCTCTCTACCCTAAAACCCATCTTCCCAAATCTCTTTCTCTCACCAAAACTCACCCTCTTTCTCTTCGAAAACTCCCTCAATTCTCCCTTCTCAACCCCAATTCCAGCTCCACAACCACCACTACCACCAACTCCACCTCTCGAATTACCGAGCTTTGCTTCCATGGAAGCTTAGATGAAGCTCTCAACCTTCTCAATTCAGTTGTTAAAGACCTCAATCTGTTTGTTGAAGACGACGCCATTGTTGCTCTGCTGAAGCTTTGCGAATGGCGGAGAGCGGTGAAGCAAGGTTTGCAGGTATATTCCTATATTTGTGACTCGAAAAAGATTAAGAGTTTTGATATCAGACTTGGAAATGCATTGTTGAGTATGTTTGTGAGGTTGGGTAAATTGAATGATGCTTGGTATGTGTTTGGTAAAATGGAGGAGAGAGATTTGTTTTCATGGAATGTGTTAATTGGTGGGTATGCGAAAGCCGGGTTTTTCGACGAGGCATTGATTCTGTATCATAAGATGTTATGGGCTGGTGTTAGGCCTGATGAGTATACTTTCCCTTGTGTTTTGAGGACTTGTGGCGGTATGCCGGATTTAGCGAGGGGTAGGGAGGTTCATGTTCATGTAATTCGATATGGTTTCGAGTCTAACATCGATGTGATTAATGCTTTGATTACAATGTATGTGAAATGTGGTGAAATTGTTAGTGCACGCTTGGTGTTTGATAGAATGCCTCAAAGAGATAGGATTTCATGGAATGCAATGATTTCGGGGTGTGTAGAGAACGGAGAGTGTTACGAGGGGCTACGATTGTTTCTTATGATGCGTGAAGTTGGGGTTATTCCGGATTTGATGACTATGACATGTGTAGTTTCGGCTTGTGAGGGTGTGGGTGATGAGAGGTTAGGGAGGGAAGTTCATGGATATGCTATAACCAGTGGTTTAAGTGTTGAAGTTGCAGTTTGTAATTCATTAATTCAAATGTGTATAGGTACTGGAAATTGGGTTGAAGCAGAAAGAATTTTTGCTAATATGCCATGTAAAGATGTAGTGACATGGACCTCAATGATTTCTGGATATGAAAATAATGGTTTTCCTGAAAAGGCGATACAAAGTTTTAAATTAATGGAGAGTGAAGGTATCATGCCAGATGAGATCACTATCTCTAGTGTCATATCAGCTTGTGCGTCGTTGAGTCTTCTAGATATGGGTATGAAACTTCATGATTTAGCTGTTAGAACAGGATACATTTCATATGTAATTGTCTCTAATACACTAATTGATATGTACTCCAAGTGTAAATGTATTGACACGGCTTTGGAAGTTTTCCATCAAATCAAAGACAAGAACATAATATCGTGGACTTCAATCATCGCTGGGCTTCGACAAAACAACAGGAGCTTTGAGGCATTATTTTTCTTTCGGCAGATGAAACTTTCTTTAAATCCTAATTCAGTCACTTTGATTTCTGCCCTTTCTGCATGTGGTAGAATAGGAGCACTAATGTGTGGAAAAGAAATCCATGCATATGCCTTAAGGACCATGTTGCCATTCGATGGGTATGTACCAAATGCAATTTTAGATATGTATGTTAGGTGTGGTAGGATGGGACTTGCATGGAACCAGTTCAATGGATGGGGTAAAGACATTGCTGCATGGAATATTATGCTCACTGGTTTTGCAGACCGAAAGCTGGGAGTACTTGCTGTGGAGTTCTTTCATAAAATGATAGCTTCTAATGTGAACCCAGATGAAATCACCTTTATAGCGTTACTTTGTGCCTGTAGTAGGACTGGCATGGTGGCTGAAGGGTTAGAATATTTTGACAGCATGGAAACTAAGTATTGTGTTTCTCGAAATCTGAAGCATTATGCTTGCATAGTTGATTTGCTAGGACGTGCTGGTAATTTAGAGGATGCTTATGCATTTATTCAAAATATGCCTCTTGAGCCAGATCCAGCTATTTGGGGAGCCTTATTGAATGCTTGTAGGATTCATCAGAATGTCAAGCTTGGGGAACTTGCAGCAAAGAAAATCTTTGAAGTTGATAAACATAGTATTGGATATTATGTTCTTTTGTGTAATCTATATGCTGGTTGTGATAAATGGAATGAACTTGCTAGAGTGAGAAAGACGATGAAGGAGAGAGGTTTAATTGTTGACCCTGGCTGTAGTTGGATAGAAGTGAAGGGGAAAGTACATGCATTCCTCAGTGATGATGAGTCCCATCCTGAGATAAAAGAAGTACATGCCGTTCTGAAATCCTTTTATGAGAGAATGGAAGCAGCTGGAATTGATAAGGCTGAGATTCTTTCTGAAAATGCTTCAAAAGCAGAGGTATTCTGTGGTCATAGCGAAAGACTGGCCATTGGATTTGGGCTTATCAACTCTGCCCCAGGAACACCTATTTGGGTTACTAAAAATCTTTATATGTGTAAAAGCTGTCATAATATTGTAAAATTTATTTCAAAAGTTGTTAGACGAGAAATTTGTGTTAGGGATACTGAACATTTTCACCACTTCAGGAATGGTGTTTGCTCTTGCAGTGATGAGGATTACAAGGAAACATTGTATATTAGTCATACTTCGTGTACAATGTAGTTGTAAATATAATTATCCCAACATTTTTGTACCATAAAGGGCTTTCTTCACTTTGAAATGGCTCTATGAAACTGGTGGTTGCAGCTTTGCTGCTGATACTACCTCACAGTTATAGTGTCCGCATCTTGATCATAGATCTCATACAAGAACACTGGTCAAGTTTCTAAGACATATAGTCTTTAGAAACTTGGTATCTTTAGTAGCCACAAACTGCACTACCATTATATTTGAAAGGCATAAAAGCCTTAAGAATCTGTATGCATTGGTCAGTTTGAAATTTAGGCAAGTATCAAACTTTTTTTACATTCTTTTTATTTATTTTGTTCAGAATAAAAGATAATACATTTGCAAAACTAACTTTTATTTAAATTAGCAGCTTATGCTGTCTAAAGATACACTAGACTACCAAAACTAACTTATTTTTATTCTTTGGAATAGATCTAATTAAAATTGGCTCGTGCTGAGTACTCTGTTGAGCCAGTGACTGCAGCTATTCTTTCGATCCTGAACCTCTTCAGTTCATCTCTGTGAGTACGGAGCTGATTCAATTTATCTGGAGTACTGGAGCCTGTTGTGATTCTTTTCTTGAGGATTTAATAGAGTAGAAGGGTATGTCAAGTTTTTATATAATTTTTTTTCATTTTTAAATAGATTTTTGGAAACTTTGCGTATCTGCTGTGCCAGTTGACCGTCATAGATTTTTGCTTGTAATGATAATTGTTTACACTTAACAAAATTGTGAGATACACTGGTGCTGGAACTAGGGGTGTGAATTGGAGGACTGGATAGGACATTGCCAACTTCAATTCTAATCCAAAAATTTTGTGACTCCGATATTTGAATCTAAGTCCAATCCAAACATTTTCAATTCTAGTCTAATAACATCTGGACTTAGATATTTGAGTACTAATCGTATAGTCAGATCCAAACTTTTTCATGTCCAGTTTGGTCCGATCAATTTGGGCTGGGTTTTATTGGAGTTTGGCCTTTTGTCGGTTCACTTAGGGCTGATTTGGTTCGTTAAATTGGATTGGATTGGTAAGGACTAAGGAGGTATGGATTTAAAATCCCATACTAGTTTGAAATTGTTTGGTTTATTGTTGGAACGTTTCCACATATCATCAATGGAATGGATTGTGAATCATAGGGAATTAGATAAATATGAGATTCTGCTACGAACTGCGTGGTCAAAGAATTAAATTAACAGAATTTAAGCTCAAGAATATGGAAGAGGACAGTTGATAGATGGATAGTTAATCAAACAGTTGTCAAGATACAAACTAATGGCTTTAGGCCATAACTCTTCAAGGGTTCCGATACACTTTTCTGAATAGTTTCTCTCTGCTATGGCTACATCTATTTATAGTACTTCTCATACTCTCCTTCCTACATGACATGGCCTATAGCCTTAATTGATACATTTACTACTCCTTGTCCTCATCCTAAAAGCACAAAAGTAAAGCTAATAAGACCCCGCCTTAGGAGAGTGAGGGGTGAAAGGACAAAAAGCTCCAAGTGCACGGAGACTCATTACTCATCATCAATCAAATTTCCCATCTGGAGTGTCTGGATCGGAAATGCCTTCAGTTATTCTTCAGGGGATTCCGCTCTTCCGGAACCGGTACAGAAATGGGTGCTTTTTCCAGGCGACTTATTTAGATTTAGGGGCCGGATTGAGCCATTTAATAGCTTCATTTCGACTTTTTCTTCCCGGTTCAATATTTTTTTTTGAAGGTCCAGGAAAATAGCGAAGCCGAGGCCGCTTCTCGAAAAAGAGGGGTCAGATGAGCTTTTGGGGAGCTACAGTAATTACAAACTTAGCTGGCCAAAGGGCCGGGAAAAGAGTCGGGTTGATCAGGCAGCCTACGTCGGCTAGACATTTTTTCTGCCGCAGAAGGCCCTGCGGATGGGACCTTTTCTCGAAAAATTCTGTATCGGACGAAAAGAAAAAAACAGTGTTAAGCCAAACTGGCAGACTGCAGCTTAAGGCCTTGCTTGTGGGTGTTGCGGGTTGCTGCTGCTCTCTTGCTGTTGTTGGTTCTGTCGCTGGCTCTGTTCTGGTCCCCTCTGTCTTCTACTGTAGGTGTAACGGATAGGTGGTGAGGAGTGGTTCATTGCAGTTCTAGAGGGATACAGTAGAGTAAAAATCCTTTGGTATGAGGTTTTGTAGTTAAAATCCAACTAAACAATTGAATGGAGGAAATTTTGACTTTTAACACCATAAGAAAGACAAAATTTGTTTTTAACACTATAGTAGATAATTCTATTTTCATGTCGTGGGCTGCTGGCTAATGCAGATGCCTTGGTTCTCCCTAAGCTTGCTGCTGTTAACAATAATTTATTTGCGCAAATTGATGGCTATAAGCCTGTAAGTGTTTATATGTTGTGTGTAAACGTTATGTCGTCTTTTGTCCATTGCAAGGGATATGTCATATGTGGGAGCTCTAAAGGCTATGTTTATGTTATTAGGTGCGCAAAAGGCCTTTGAACAAAAAGGAGCTTACTCGAAAAGAAGATGATGTAGTTACTGTTTACGACAATGCTTTGACTGTTCATGAACCCAAATTGAAGGTATCTATATTTCTGTATGCAGTGAGAACTTGAGATTAGCTTTCTATTGGATAAAGCCGACTGTGGGTTTTAGTGTTTTATTGTTTACTCTTTCTGTCCTTGAAATTATTCTATTTTAAATTGTGAAATTACTCCTTATTTTACTTTTGCCCTTACATATGAAAGGTGGACTTAACAGCATACGTTGAGAAGCATGAATTTTGTTTTGATGCTGTTCTGGATGAGCATGTAACAAATGATGAGGTTTTCCATTTTTTGAATTTAAGTTATTTTGGTTATAATAATAGACATATAGTAATGTTCATGTGTATTCTGTTTCGCTATCCCTCATTTCTTTTTCCATCAGGTATATTGTGATACAGTTGAACCAATCATTCCAACCATATTTCAGCGCACAAAGGCAACATGCTTTGCATATGGTCAAACTGGTATGTAGGGTTTCTTTTCTCTGTTTACTGGTCTGCAATGTGAAATATAGGATTGTGTTCATGCTTTTTTTTTGTCAGTTTTCGCTCATGCAAGTTTGAATTATAGTATTTTTTTTTTATTTTTTTATTTTTTATTTTTTTTTTTTATCAACTCCTTCAGAGTTTGTGATAAAATTAATTGTTATTTGTTCGTCAAGATCTCCACTACTGGTACTTTAGTGGGCTGTAGTGGAAGCAACTTCTTAGGGATTATTTGCTGTTACTTTCTTTGCTGGATTAATATACGAGAGGATAGACTTGTAGTTCTAACTTATTGTTAGTTCTCACACTTTGGAGCTTAAGCTTTGAATGGTAGTAACCAGAAATATACATGCTAGATATGCCTAGTAGAGGGGTGCTAACATGTGCATTTTTTATCATCTTAAGGAAATGAAATGATCCTTCGAGTGAGTAAGCCGAGGGAACATTATTGCTGCAAGCAGCTGTTCTGTGCTCATGCTATGGGTTTGCTGATATACAAGGGAAGGTGGGAGCTTTGAGGGGTGATGGTGAGTGAGAAAACAATTCCTGCTATTGCAATTCAAAATATTAAATAATATTGTAAAACTTAAAATGATAATAGATTCATGATAAGACTAAGACGGTCTAGTTTGCCAGTTAACTGTTAATTTCATAGGATTTTCCATGAGGATTCTGGTGCACAGCACATTAGTCTGTGTTGATCGAAATTCAATATGATGAGGGTTTACAGGATCAGTTATTCTGAACAAAAACTTTTCGCCTGTAATAGGGTAGTTTTGCACTTGGTAACTCACAATGTAGCATGGAGTTTTAGAAAATTTTGTTGGTGAAATACTAGGTGACTATGTGGATTTGTTGGTGGGATGGTTGGGAAGTAGATACATAGCTCTGCCAGCCATTCCAGACCAACAATATACTTCGTATATTGATTATTGTCCTGGAAAGTTGAACTTTGATCTAATAGCGGCAATTCTTGCTTTTAGAGTTCACGTCTACAAGGAATTTAGTCAGGTGTCCTGTTGTGCTCACTTATGCTAGAAGGCAGCCAAGAGTAGTCAAGTAACTATTAAGAAATCTTTTCTGTTAAATAAGATTCCAGGTGGAAAATTCTGATTTGTTAGTGCATTTGTAGGGAAAGGTTGTAAGGTGTGGAAAGGAAGTAGTAATGGAAAGGGGACAGAAGTAAGAGAAAGGCATTGAAAAATATATATAGAGTGAGTATTGGGAGAGCTCATTTCTCATAGAGTTGGAATTATCTTGTATTTGAGTCAATCACTTTGATCTATTAATACAACTATCCCTTCCTCTAAACTGCTAATTTGAATTGAATGTTGTAATTTGTAGTAGTGTCATGTCAATTACGGTAGAATATTGTCCAGTAGAATCTGACATTCTAGTGCAGTATATGCTACTTCTAGAGCAATGATTTGTATGCATTTCAAGCATTACACTTCATCCAGTTGCCAAATTATTTGATAGTGAAATTGCTCCTAAATAAGGAAAGCAAAGAAAATTACATTTCTTTCATTCTGTGTAGTTGAAAGTATGGGCAGAACAACCCTTTGGGATAATGAAACATCAAGAAATTCTACTAAGCTGCCGTCTCTGAGGAAGATTAAATAGTGTAGCCATACTGACATCTTAACTTCACTCATGTTGGCTGAGTTTTCGCCTTACCTTTTCCATCATGCTGACATCTAAGAACATTCATCCAACTTTGCAGCATTCTATTTATTCAGTTATATGCAATTTGATGACATTGTCGGGCATTCGCTTGTATGAAGTGGTTTGAACTTACCCGAGCTTTGACTTGTCTGCACCATTCTGTTTTGTTTGCTTGGTGTTTAGTGATCTGGCAAATTTTTTTAGCTTTAATTGTATGAATCAGGACTTTCTCAGTTTCTTAAGTGGTATGTCTCATCTGTTTGTTTCTGATACTCTGTAGTGTTTATGATTCATTTGTTCACTCACATGTCATTTGCACTAAGCAAAGAACAGCAATTATGTTGTGTATTGCTTCACGTCACGTTTAGCTTTTTGTTTAGAAGTCTCTCTATTTTGTATGCAGATCCTAGATGTTAGTAGTGACGTGGGGAAAACTAGGTCGTTGTCTTAATTATTCTTCCCTAGGGTCAAACAAAATTTGTAATCAATCAACTAACCAAAATACTTGTATAATGACAAGCTAAAAAGGTCGAACCACTAGAAATGGGGGTTAGATGCTATAGTCTTAGGTCAAGTTATTTTGAAAAGTAAATGGTAATTGAAGTGTGACTAAGGTCTCAATCAACTAAGCTATGTAGAAATTCGATATAACAAACACTAGGGATTAAGGATCCACACGCAAGTTAGATAATCATGCTAAACGAAGAAAACTCAATCGATTCAAACGTTGTAAAGGAAAATAGTAATTGTAATCAAGAGGATTCAAAAGCTATCTCCTATAAGTCAAGCTAGGGTTCACTAGGAATGACTAACTAGGAAAATTCACAATGAAATTCAATCAATTAAAGCAATTCCCAAATCAAGGCTTCATGTCATTGGAAATCACAATGCAATCTAGCTTGATTATCAAGGTTGATCACTTCTAGTCAAATCAATCACATGCACAATTCTATCAACCAATTTAATTACAACATTCTAATCAATCATGAATCATCAACTAGCAATAATCATCATTCATGTATGCTTCACCATCTCCCTAGCAACTAATGTACTCACTAGACATTAAGATTGAAGAACAAAACTAATTGAATCACAAACATCATCATCTCAAGCTTAATCAAGTAGAAATTCAAATCAATCAAACTTTTAAACCAAAAGATCAACAATCAAGCAATCATACAAGAATCAAAAGTAAAATCAAGCAATAGAAAAGAATTAAAGGAAGAAAATCTCACTAATTATCATTGATTAAGGAAGAAATCCAAGCTTAATTGAAGTACAAATCAAGTATTCAAGTGTTTCTCTCTCTACTTTCTCTCTCTACTAAATCCGAAAATTCACTAATTGTACTAGAAAAAACGTCGTCCCCTAAAAATGGAAAGGTCCAAGGTATTTATAGCAAGGGAAGAAAAGAGGCTCGGCTAGCCTCTGGTGCGCACGCACAGCAGGGCCTGCTCACATGCACCACCTGCTGTTGGTTGTGGCGCGCAGCTCCATTGCTGCGATGCACCGAGCCTAGCAGCAGCCGCACATGAGCCTTGCGCGCCCAAGCATCCCCATAGTCGACGCTCTCATGTGATGCTCACGAGGGGGGCAGCCTCACCAAGACATGTGATGAGGGTGATGCACGAGAGAGCTAATGCTAAGAGTGGAAGTTTGCTTCTTATCTTGAATTCTAGCCAACCAAATAATATGAGGTCTTGTCCCGAGCATCCAAAAGATTTGGAGAACCTTCCAAAGTAAATTCCGAGGCCCGAGCAAGTCCTACAATGAAAGAAAGTAGAGCAAGTAAAATAGAAAAAACGAAAATACCCTTAAAATGCAAGAAATCACAAAATAAGAGAAACGAAGAAACTAAAGCATAAATGAACAAAACCAAGGCATTAATCAAGGAGAAAAACTATAACAGAAGAGGAAAACATCCTAAAAATGCTACCAAATGAGTGCCATTAATGACACTCATCAAATTCCCCCAAGCTAGACTTTTGCTCGTCCTCGAGCAAAACAAAAGTGAGAAAAAGGAAAAAGAAAGTGAATGACACTCACATGATAGCTTATTCAAATAAAAAGAAGAAAAGGGATTAGAAATATACACTAACTCACTAACGTAGGAATTACGGTTGTTTTTAGCTACAACAAGCCCTTAAAACCCCAAAGACGCCAATGAGGACGAGTGAGATCTTGTAAGGGTTTCCAAAAGAGATTAACTCATAACTCTCAAAGTAAAACGAGGCAAAGCACAAAAAGGAAAGAAAAAGGCAAAAACAAAAGAACACAAATGCTTTTACAATGGACCTTTGCAAATAGACAAAACACAAATAGATACCAAGCTTTCTAAACAAACAAGGGTAAGCACGTTTCAAGATATCCAAGGTTGATTGAAATATAATGTATGCTAAGCATAGAGAACTAACAAGACACGATTCACCATCATCCCAAACAATCTTACCGCGTTCTCCCTACTAGCTTCAAATCCACCTGTAGTGAGCATCTCAATGATTTCTCGAAGGAACCGGAAAAGAAAAGACTTTGTGGCTACTCGACTTCTTGACTATGTAAACTGCTTCATAGGCTTGACCCATAACTTTCTCCACCGACTTTTGACTCAACCATAAAGGTCAAAAGGGCTTTTTAAGATTGTAATGTATGGGCGAAAAGGGTAAAGGTAGGCTAAAATTTGAAATTTGGTAGTATACCTAAATTGTGAAGCAAAGAATGGTCAATTCTTAACACCATAACCAAGTAATCACTAAACAAAAACACCAACACCCCCAAGCTTATTCGAAACAAAGATCACAAATATATATACAAATACCATAAGAACGCTTTCCCCCAAGCTTGAATATAACATTGTCCTCAATGCTCTAAATAGGGAGAATAACAGTAACATCAAAATATTTTTGAGCTTTTCATTTTCTCATTTTTATCACTTTTGCCAAAGCATATGTAAGTGCTTTTCTTTTTCTCATTTTTTTCATTTTTTCTATTTTTCACTTTATTGCTATGCCCTCGCCTCTTTTAACTATGGATGGCATTTTCAACTTTGCAATTGCCATTATTCACATAAAATTCACAATACAACTTGCTTTCATTAAAAGAACCAAATATTCAAACCCATACACCATGAACTCCAACAATAAGGACCAATTTGCTTCACAAAAACCAAGAGTGGAAACTAAAATGAAACAAATGGCTCAAAAGCTAAATATATGGCTTGAAAAGAATGTATAAGACTCAAATGGTTAGCAAGTAGGCAAATGTAAACCCAAAACCAAAAAGATAGATACTATCCTAGAAAAAGAAAGATTACCACCACGAAAAGATGCCTTTGTCCTTCCTAAATGGTTCGATTGCGATCTCGGAAGACAAAAGTCAAATTCTAGATAAAGTAAACGATATTCAAGAATCCATGTGCCGCTCATGCAAAATAGGTAGAAGGCTAGAAGAAATGAAACCTCACATGGTGGTAGCAAAAACTCACTTTTGGTTTCAAATCCATTAAAGGAAGCAACACCATCTTACCACAAACAAGTAGATTAGGGCTTCAAGGTCCGGAAAGTTCTTAACAAACTACCTTAGCATACGCTATCCTAGAATTAATCGAGAATACTCTCAAACCGTGCGAACCATTATTATTTAGGAAGGTTAATATCCAAAAATGTAAGTCCGTAAGGTACTAATTCCAAAGCAAAAGCAAAGAAAACTTTGCTTCAAAAGAAAATCTTTATTTTTTATTTTTTTATTTTTCAAGGAAGAAAATAGAAAAGAAAGAAAATGAAAAAGAATAAGAAATGAAAAAAAAAGGAAAAAGTAAAAGAAAAGCACAAGGATACAAGCCAAATCAAATAAATCCCAATCGACAAACAAGTGGTCATTCGACTACAACGTCAATAACCCCAAACACTCTATGGTGTTGATAGCAAACATTCTCGAACCATTCAACTCTTCCTAATCTAAACCTAAACTATGCATACACAAAGAAAAGTAAAAGAGAGAAGAAAAATAGAAAGTTCTCACCAAGCGATCCCGAGTTAAAAGAACAAGTGTGACAATAAGTTATTTCTCACTAAATTCCATGCGCCATATGCTCCAACAAAGGACATAGAACGTGAGACAAAAAGAAGGAAAAAAAAGAAAAATCTACACAAAAGAAGGTTAGTAACTTCATGAAGAACAAAGAAAAGAAGAGAAACTAAACTATACTAAAGAAATTTGGACACAAAGGGATTTGGATTAGCGGGAATCAAAGGGATTGTAGCATAAATCATTAAGAAGCAGGCATCATAGGAACTGAACAACCAAGAGAACAATCAACAACATTAGGAAACAATAACGCCAATCAAACAATCATCGAGAAACAAACATCAACCAATCAGAAGAATAGAGAAGCATGAGACAGGAAACAACAACCACCAATAATAGCTCATAAAAGAGACCAAAGTGAACCATAAAAGCAAAGAGGAAGGAAATGAAACACATTAAGATCAACTAAATAGTCCCCCAAGCTTGAAAAGAACTACCCCCCAAAGTTCAAAACCTAACATCAAGTAGGCATAAGAAAGACATCAAAGTAAAGCAAGCAAGTAAGGGGGGTAGCTAAAAAGGAATCACTCGGCGCTATGGTAAGGGGTAGAATGGGTACTCCCCTCACTGGTCTCTGAAATAGCATGACTAGAGCTCATAAAATCACCTACCACCATAGGAGCCTTACCCTTTACCCTACCCTCTCTCCTAGCCTTATCTTCCTCAAAGAACTACGACCAATAATCCAAAATAGGCTCACCCGAAAGTCCCCACCTACCAAAAGTCTCGGGGTTAGGAAAGGGCTTAGGGTTTAACGGGTCATAATCAAAATCGCATCCCCCGGGCCTCTTGTAGTCATATGTGGCCGCGGTGGTCCCAAGGATTGCATTAGAAGGCAAATGAGGCCCCTCCTAATATGGATAACAAAGAGAAGGTCCATGGTTCAGATCATAGGGAACCCATTGAGGAATAGGCCCTTGTTGGACCGGGAGGTAGGGGTAATTCACCTTACCATAGCGGCGAGTGAATCCTTTTTAGCTACTCCCCTTACTTGCTTGTTTTACTTTGATGCCTTTCTTATGCCTACTTGATGTTAGGTTTTGAGCTTTGGGGGGTAGTTCTTTTCAAGCTTTGGGGGACTATTTAGTTGATCTTGATGTGTTTCCTTTCCTTCCCTTTTGCTTTTATGGTTTCACTTTGGTCTCTTTTATGAGCTATTGTTGGTGGTTGTTGTTTCCTGTCTCATGCTTCTTTATTCTTCTGATTAGTTGATGTTTGTTTCTCGATGATTGTTTGATTGGCGTTATTGTTTCCTGATGTTGTTGATTGTTCTCTTGGTTGTTCAGTTCCTATGATATCTGATTCTTGATGATTTATGCTACTATTCCTTTGATTCCCCCTAATCCAAATCCCTTTGTGTCCAAATTTCTTTAAGGTATGCTTGGATTGGGGGTAATATATTAAGGGGGTAATAAAAGTCAAACTTGAAAAAACAAAAGTAATTAGAGGTATTGTTGTTGAAAACATGATGTTTACAAATGAAATAAGGTAATTGTTCCATGAGAAAAACAGAGATGGAGGAATTATTACTCTTGTAATGAGGGTTACCCACCCTCCCCCTAGTGTAACTATTACCCCAAAATAAGGGTATTGATTCCTCTTTCCTTCACCTCACACCATAACATCACTACATAATTTTCTTACAATCACACCATCACTATCTCCTTCTTCCCTATTTTCACATTCATTTTGCTTAATTTGACTTTTATTACCCCCTTAATGTATTACCCCCAATCCAAGCATGCCCTTAGTATAGTTTAGTTTCTCCTCTTTTCTTTTTTTTTCTTTATTCCTCATGAAGTTACTAACCTTCTTTTGTGTAAACTTTTTTTTTTCCCCTTCTTTTTGTCTCACGTTCTAGGTCCTTTGTTGGAGCATATGACGCATGGAATTTGGTGAGAAATAACTTGTTGTCACACTTGTTCTATTAACTCGGGATCGCTTGGTGAGATCTTTCTATTGTTCTTATCTCTTTTACTTTTCTTTCTGTGTGCATAGTTTAGGTTTAGATTAGGAATAGTGGAACGGTTCGAGGATGTTTGCTATCAACACCATAGAGTGTTTGGGGCCATTGACGTTGTAGTCAAATGACCACTTGTTTGTCGATTGAGATTTATGTGATTTGGCTTGCATCCTTGTGCTTTTCTTTTACTATTTCCTTTTCTTTTTCATTTCTTATTCTTTTTCATTTTCTTTCTTTTCTATTTTCTTTTCTTCCTTTTTTTTTTAAAAAAAAAAAAAAGGAATTTCTTTTGAGGCAAGTTATCTCTTTATCTTGTATTTGCTTTTGCTTTGGAATTAGTACCTTACGGACTTGCATTTTTGGATATTAACCTTCCTAAATAATAATGGTTCGCACGGTTTGAGAGGATGCCCGATTGATTCTAGGATAGCGTATGCTAAGGTAGTTTGTTAAGAACTTTCCAGACCTTGAAGCCCTTATTTACTTGTTTGTGGTAAGATGGTGTTGCTTCCTTTAATGGATATGAAACCAAAAGTGAGTTTTTACTACCACCATGTGAGGTTTCATTTCTTCTAGCCTTATACTTGTTTTGCATAAGCGGAACATGGATCCTTGACTATCGCTTACTTTATCTAGAATTTGACTTTTATCTTCTGAGATGGCGACCGAACCATTTAGGAAGGACAAAAGCATCTTTTCGTGGTGGTAATCTTTCTTTTTCTAGGATAGTATCTATCTTTTTTGTTTTGGGTTTACATTTGCCTACTTGCCAACCATTTGAGCCTTATGCATTCTTTTCAAGCCATATATTTAGCTTTTGAGCCATTTGTTTCATTTTTGTTTCCACTATTGGTGTTTGTGAAGCAAATTGGTCCTTATTGTTGGAGTTCATGGTGTATGGGTTTGAATATTTGGTTCTTTTAATGGAAGCAAGTTGTATTGTGAATTTTATGTAAATAATGCAATTGCCAAGTTGAAAAACTGTCCATAGTTAAAAGAGGCGAGGACATAGCAATAAAGTGAAAAATAGAAAAAATGAAAAAAAAAAAATGAGAAAAAGCAAAGTACTTGCATATGCTTTGGCAAAAGTGAAAAAAATGAGAAAATGAAAAGCTCAAAAATATTTTGATTTAAGTGTTATCCTCCCTATTTAGAGCATTGAGTACAATGCTATATTCAAGCTTGGAGGAAAGCGTTCTTAGGCTATTTGTATATATGTTTGTGATCTTTGTTTCGAATAAGCTTGGGGGTGTTGGTGTTTTTCTTTAGTGATTACTTGGTTATGGTGTTAAAAATTGGCCATTCTTTGCTTCATAATTTAGGTATACTACAAAATTTCAAATTTTAGCCTACCTTTACCCTTTTTGCCCAATACATTACAACCTTAAAAAGCCCTTTTGACCTTTGTGGTTTAGTCACAAGTCGGTGGAGGGAGATATGGGTCAAGCCTATGGAGCGGTTTGCATAGTCAAGATGTCGAGTAGCCCTAAAGTCTTTTCTTTTCTGGTTCCTTCGAGGTTGAGATGCTCACTAGAGGTGGATTTCAAGCTAGTAGGGAGAACGCGATAAGATTGTTTGGGATGAAGGTGAATCGTGTCTTGTTAGTTCTCTATGCTTAGCATACATTATGTTTCAATCAACCTTGGATATCTTGAAACGTGCTTACGCTTTTGTTTAGAAAGCTTGGTATCTATTTGTGTTTTGTCTATTTTCAATGGGTCATTGTAAAAGCTTTTGTTTTTGCCTTTTTCTTTCCTTTTAGTGCTTTGCCTCGTTTTACTTTGAGAGTTATGGGTTAAATCTCTTTTGGAAACCCTTCCGAGACCTCACTCGTCCTCATTGGCGTCTTTGGGGTTTTAAGGGCTTGTTGTAGCTAAAAACAACCGTAATTCCTACGTTAGTGAGTTAGTGTATATTTCTAATCCCTTTTCTTCTTTTTATTTGAATAAGCTATCATGTGAGTGTCATTCACTTTCTTTTTCCTTTTTCTCCCTTTTGTTTTGCTTGAGGACGAGCAAAAGTCTAGTTTGGGGGAATTTGATGAGTGTCATTTATGGCACTCATTTGGTAGCATTTTTAGGATGTTTTCCTCTTCTTTTATAGTTTTTCTCCTTGATTAATGCCTTGGTTTCGTTCATTTATGCTTTAGTTTCTTCGTTTCCCTTATTTTGTGATTTCTTGCATTTTGTGTAGTTGAAAGTATGGGCAGAACAACCCTTTGGTATATTGAAACATCAAGAAATTCTACTAAGCTACCGTCTCTGAAGAAGATTATATAGTGTAGCCATACTGACATCTTAACTTCACTCATGTTTGCTGAGTTCTCACCTTACCTTTTCCATCATGCTGACATCTGATAATATTCATACAACTTCACAGCATTTTATTCATTCAGTCATATATGCATTTTGATGACATTGTTGGGCATTTGCTTGAATGAAGTGATTTGAACTTACCCGAGCTTTGACTTGTCTGCACCATTCTGTTTTGTTTGCTTGGTGTTTAGTGATCTGGCAAATTTTTTTAGCATTAATTGTATGTATATGTAAGTGGTATGTCTCATCTGGTTGTTTCTGTAGTGTTGATGATTCATTTGTTCTCTCACATGTCATTTGCACTAAGCAAAGAATAGTAATATGTTGTGTATTGTTTCATGTCACGTTTAGCTGTTGTTTAGGAGTCTATTTTTTATGCAGATCCTAGATTTTAGCAGCTAGGTCAGCATTATAAGTAAGTAACTATATGAATATCTTTGTTGCTCAGGGAATACATATAGACAATTCAAGAAACAAAAGCCGTTTGAGTGAAGTTATTGAGGTTTGCACAACACTAATGTATGATTGGGTTATGTGCTTATCTCTGATAGAAGGCACTACAATGCTTGGAAGAATTAAAAAGCTGGCTTGAAGCCACAAGGTTGCTTCGTTGTATAATATCATTTTGTCAGGGGCAACAGAGTACACATGATCCAGAAATCAGAAGCCTGAACATGTTCTTGAGTAATAAAGAATATGGCACAATTCGTAATGTTGATATTGGCACTGCGCCACTGCAGTTCAATGGTTGAGTCTTGAAATGGCGACGAGGTATTAGTGTAAGATTGAGAGGACGGGAGGTGAACTTACTGAAGCTTTGCAGAAGACCATTTCCCACCTGATTGGAGTGCATTTTAGTAACACCTCAGTGGCATGACTGGCATCTTGACCAGATGATGAATTGGAATAAGATGATGTTGATTTATCCTTGTACTTCCTATAACCTTATTTTTCCTAAGATGTTAATAATGACAAATAAGTTAATTATAGGAAAAATATATTACCATTTCTTGAATTACAAACTTTAAATACAAACAGTAAACTAGTTGCTAATTATCTTTTTCCAAAAAGCTGTAATTGAATCATTTTTTCAGTTCATCTAATTTTTTTCCCACTTATATGTGGTATGCTATTCACGTCAAGAGTTACCTCATTGATTTCACTAATTATCTCTATTTCATATTATTTACAACAAATAAATTTGCACAGTTCTAAAAAAATTTGCTTGTGAGTGTTTAATAGGGAAAAAAAAGAGATAGAAATGCATATGATGATGAGAGAGAATAAGATAAAAGATAGAAATGCATATGATGATGAGAGAGAATAAGATAAATGAAGGGTGTTGTTAAACGTCGCTCGCAAATTACATAGTAACGCTCCCATTTTTATAAGAAATTTCCTTTTCTACCCCTAGCATATAATTACGGAATTTCTACTCAACGAGTCACATATTTCACTGTCTAACCTCATTCACTCTCATTTTCTCTCTCTAAAAATTTAAATTTGAAAATTTTATAAAAATCTGAAATTTAACTCCTAAAAAAAAAAATAAATAAAAAAAAAAACCATCACCAACAACCACCTTACAACCACCACTTGAAGAACAAGGCAAAGGGATGGCTGATCCGAGGCGAATTAGGGTGACTTACGGTGGTCGTGGATTAGGTGGCGATGACGGCGGCGAACAGGTAAATTTTTTTTTTTAAAAAAAAAAAAACGGAAATTTGGGACTTCCGCCCAGAAATTCCGAAGTCCCATGGAGGATCCGCCTGAAATTTCCGGATCCTCCATGGGATTTCAAGAATTTCTGGGCGGAAGTCCATATCCGCTTGAAATTTCCGGAAATTCCTTGAAGGATCCGGAAATTTCAGGCGGATCCTCCAAGGGACTTCCGGAATTTCTGGGGCTTTCCGGATCCTCCAAGGAATTTCCGGAATTTCTAGGCGGAAGTCCCAATTTCCTTTTTTTTCGTGAATAAATCTTATTATTATTATGATTATTGTTATTTTTATGATTTTTATTATGATTGTTGTTATTATTATTATGATTATTAGTAGTAGTAGTAGTAGTAGTAATATGTTATTATTAGCATGATTTTTGTGATTATGATTATTGTTGTTGTGATTATGATTGTTGTTGTTGTTATTGTGATTATTATGTTAGTAGTACATTATTTGTAATGTTATTGTTATATTTAGTATTAGTATTATTATTATTATTATTGTTATTATTATGATTGTTGTTATTTTTATGATTTTTATTATGATTATTTATATTATTATTCTTATTTTTGTTATTATGATTATTTATATTATTATTATTCTTTCTTTCCTTTTTTTTTTTTTTTTTTTTTGTTGAAACCTTATTATTCTTATTATTATTATTATTATTATTAGTAGTATGTTATTGTTAGTTTATTTTTGTGATTATGATTATTATTATTCTTATTGTTGTTATTATGATTATTAATATTATTATTCTTATTTTTTTTTTTAGTTATTTATGTTTTTTTTTTGTTGAAACCTTATTATTCTTCTAATTATTAGTAGTAGTATGTTATTGTTAGTTTATTTTTGTGATTATGATTATTGTTTTTGCTATTGTGATTATTATGATTATGATTATATTTAAAATTTGTGGTTGGTATGATTATTTTTTTGAGTATGATTTTTATTATTATTAATATTATTTTTATTATTATTATTGTTGTTGTTGTTAATGGTGTGTTGGTATGAAATTAATTAATTTGAATAGTATTTTTTGTAGTCCAACTTTAAACAAGTAGTATTTTTTGTAATTATTACTGAAATTGAATTTTGTACTTATTTTATGTAGATCAAGGGTTCTGGTGCTCGACATGCAATATCACGACGTTTGAATGCGTCTGTTAGGAGACAATCATCTCGTTCAGCACCGTTTCAGCCCGAGCAGCAATACGGGTCTACTAGTGGTTGGTCGGGAGACCAACAGTCAGGACGTAGTCGGCCTATGTATTCGCCAGGTGGAGTACCTACATCTGATGGGGAGGAAGTCTCGGCTAGTCATGCTGGTGACCGGGATGAAGAATCGAGCCCCCCTCAGGATTATCATATGGTATATAGGGGTCAGTATGGGAGATTTGTTGGTAGTGGATCGAGTCAGCCTACTACCAGCTCTGCAGAGGCATGGTTAGTGCAGGAGCCGATGCCGGGTGGTCTTGAGGATGGGACTGTTATCCCTAGTTTTGGTGGTCACGTGGCACGATATATATGGATCGAGCAGGAGCGAGGTGTTTTGCGATGTTTGAGTAGGTCAAAGCTGTGTTCTAACTTGGTTACGTGGTGAGGTAGTCAATCAGCGGAGAACCTCCAGTTGATTGATGGTAGTTGGTTGTCTCACTTGCTCGGGCTGATGTTTAAAAAACTTGATTGGCCATTGATTTCTGCTTTTGTTGAGAGATGGCAGCCAGATACAAACACTTTTCATATGCCATTTGGGGAGATCACGATCATGTTGCACGATGTGTACAACATTCTTGGGCTACGTGTACATGACAAGATGGTCACCACTACACCTAGCACGGACTACTTACGGGACGCGTGCTCGATTACCATGGATATGACTCCGGATGATTTGTCTGAGATTTGCGGCACAAAGACGATTTGGCAGGGTAGTGGGGTGTTGACTGATAAGATTTTTCAGTCGACATTGGAGGTTGAGAGGCAGTTTAGTGCTCAGTATACTGCGTACTTGTGGTTAGTGCTTGGAGGTTCACTATTTATAGACAAGAGTGGTAACCGTACGCATCCTTCCTTCCTCCATGAGTTATGTTATATGGATGTCCCTATTAATGAGTACGCTTGGGGCACAGCTGCACTGGCTTACTTGTTTAGGCAATTGGGCACAGCATCACGGAAAGGTGCTGATTCGATCGCGGGTTGTCTCACGCTTCTGCAAGCGTGGATTTACGAGTACTTTCCGTGCTTTCGGCCTCAGCAGGGTACCTTGACGAGGGACCTTAATATCCCTCGTGCGTCTGCTTGGGATGTAGGAGCGGGATGTCCTAGCAAGAACTTGGAGCGCCTGATATCTTTTCGTACTAGAATTGATGCGCTGACTGACCGTGAGGTGAACTGGCTACCATATGGAGTTGATCCTGGACTTGGAGTGCCCCCCACTTTATTCATTGGCTGCATCCAGTACCGTAACATCATAGAGCCGTACATGCCTGATAGAGTGGTTCGACAGCTTGGTTTCGTGCAAGGCATTCCACGTGACATTATCAGGCCAGAGAAGGCCAAGAGGCCGACTAACTTGAAGATGTATAAGGTAGACTTCCCGACCGAGATGACAGATGTGATGTGGAGGGGGTTTGTCCCTGGGATATCTCAGAGTGTAGTTTTAGGTGCCCTCACCAGACTTAGTGTTGGAACTCCTTCTGTTACGCCTGGTTACATGCAGTGGCTGTACAGGTTTTCTCACCCTCAGGTATCTCTAAAGGTGGGCACGGGCCATGCCGGCACGCAGGCGGCACGGCATGGCCACCAGCACGGCACAGCGGCCCACCAGTGGGCCGTGGGCCGTGAACACAAAGTTCGGAAAATGGCACGGGCACGGCGGGCGGCACAGTACCCAGCACGTGGGCCGGCACGCCGGCACGGCACGGGACACGGCCCGTGCCTAGCCGTTGGAAGTAGCCGTTTTCTAACAGCTATAAAACGGCCATTTTTCCCACCCAAAATCCCTATAAATACCTCATTTCTTCCTCCAAAATTTTCACAATTCATCAACTCATCTCTTCTCTCTTATTTTCTAATTTTCTTATTCTCTAATTCCTACAATCTTATTTTTTTTCTCTTTTGTGCAAAGAAAAAAAAAATTCCTACTCTCTTATAAATTTTACATTTTTACTTTTATTAGTCTACTACCAAAATTATAAAAAATAAAAATAAAAAATAAATAAATAAAAAAATTCTTATATTTACACTCGGGAAATTATAAATTCGGGATCGGAAAATTATAAATTTGGGAAAGCAATTGAAGCGTCATTGTAAGATCTAACTCAATTTTATTTTAATTTCACTAGTGGAAAAACTCTTATTTGTAACAAGCTATTCGTAACGGGCATATGATTTTCCGTTACAAATATATCATTTGTAACGGGCAAATCCAATGTCCGTTACAAAAAAGTTGTGACTTGGGCAGGAAAAGAGTTATTCGTAACGGACAGATTGGTGCCCGTTACGAATAAGTGGTTATTTGTAACGGGCATTACTCTACTCGTTACGAATAACCAACTAATTGTAACTAACAAATTGTGTCCGTTACGAATAATGTTTCAATGTAAACCATTTCCCTTTCTCACTCTCTCTCAAAATATTTCCCCTTTCTCTCTCCAATATTGAAACCAAAACCGCGCGCGGTCGTCGTCCTCAACTCCATTGAAGCAGCTCCAAGCTCAGTTCGCTCAGTTCGGGTTGCTCAGTTCGCTCCTATCATCCTCACTCTTCTCCTCCATTGAAGCGCACTCTGAGTTCTCCATTGAAGCGCACTCTGAGTTCTCCATTGAAGCGCACTGCCGCCGCTCTTCGCTATCACATCTCCTCCCAGGTTACGGGCAGAGAAAGTGTCCGTTACGGATAATGGGTTATTCGTAACAGGCATTTTTATTGCCCGTTACGAATAAGTCCTTTTTTGAAATAAAATAAGTCCTTATTCGTAATGGACAAATAAAACGCCCGTTACGAATAACCCATTATACGTAACGGACACTTTACATGTCCGTTACGAATAACCGGTTATTCGTAACGGGCGTTTTATTTGTCCGTTACGAATAAGAACTTATTTTATTTCAAAAAAGGACTTATTCGTAACGGGCACCTGAACGCCCGTTACGAATAACCTATTATCCGTAACGGACACTTTATACGTCCGTTACGAATAACCGGTTATTCGTAAAGGACAACGCCCGTTACGTATAGTAATGGCCATCCGTAACGGCCGCATACGTAACGGACACTGCCCGTTACGGATGGGCCCTTTTTGCCCGTTACGGATGGCGTTTTTTCCACTAGTGTTTGTTATTGTTATTATTATTATTACTATTATTATTATTGTTGTTGTTGTTGTTGTTGTTGTTGTTGTTGTTATTGTTTTCTTGGAAGTTGGAACAACTTAATTATATAAAAACTACTTTCTGTTTTTATTGTGGATAATTTAGATTGTTAGTGAAATCTGTCTAAGGCGGGACTTGGGCTCTGGAAAACGTCGTTCCTAACCTCTCCTACCTGGGATCTCATTGACCTAAGTAATCTACTATTATTATAATTATTTTTGAAAACTTAATTTATATAAAAACTACTTACTAATTCTTATTGCTATCGTTATTATTATTGTTGTCAATTGTTATTATTATTGTTATTGTTAATTTGTTAATTGTATTATTATTGTTGTTGTTATTATTATTAAATATCATGGCATCAAACCTGAACACTTCCTCCTCCTCTAGAAAAGCCAAGTCAAAACGTAGGGAATCACCAAACCGAAACACTTCAATGCCCCCCTAACACCTTTCCCTCCCCTAACATGCCCTTTCACTCCCCTAACATGCCCTTTCCAAACACTTCCACCCCTTTCTTTCATCCCCAAACCACGGGAGGGCACGAACAAATGGATGATATGGCTCCTTGGACTATGCCTAGTTCGGGATTTCAACAAACCCATTTCTCACCTCATTTATATGGATCACAACATGAATTTTCTATTCCTAGTAACCAAGGTAGCCAAACACAAGCCTTCGGGTCGAGTGAACAATCCACCCAAATGCCTAACACCCAAAATCCTAATATATTAGAGTGGTGTACCGAAGAGGAATTTGCTCAAACCAACCGAAAGAGTGAAGTTTGGGCACATTATCAATTGAGTAAAAATGGAACCAAAGCCCGGTGTCGGACTTGTAGTAAAATTTTCTCGGTCGATACCAAGGGAGGGACGGGACACCTTAGTAGACATTCAAAAAGATGTGGTGGACCATCTAATGATCCAACCCAACCCAAAATTTCTCATTTTCATCCACAAGGCTTCATTTATAGTTATGAGAGAGATAGGGATGAACTTGGGAGAATGATTGTACATTCCGAACAACCTTTTCTTTTCGCCGAAAATAATGCCTTTAAGAACTACATTAACTGAGCACTACAACCCAAACACAAAAAAATCTCCCGAAAAACCGTTCGATCTGCTGCCACGAAGAATTATCAAGAGTGTAAATTGAAATTAGTAAATGAATTGGCTAATCTTCCTAGTAGAGTTTCTTTAACTGCCGATGCATGGGATAGTGGATACGGACTTCACTATTTATGTGTTACTTGTCATTGGTTGGATAATGATTGGTTGTTACAAACGCATCATTCATTTTAAAATGCTTGAATACCCTCATACCGGTCTTAACATTTCTCATCATTTAATGGAAGCCATTGATGCATATAGTCTTAAGGATAAAATCATGTCTATGACTTTCGATAATGCAACTTCTATGACATATAGTGCGAATTTGGTTAAACCCCAATTGACCGATTTAGTATTAGATGGAGAAGCACTTCATATTAGATGCATTTGTCATGTTCTTAACTTGTGTGTGAAGGATGGAACACAAGCAATTGGTCCATTTTATCACAAAATAAGGAATGCTATTATGTCTATTAATAGCTCTAACTTGAGATATCAAGAATGGAAAGGTTTTTGCAGGCAACAAAGGAGAAAGGCTATAAAAATAACACCGGATTGTCCAACTAGGTGGAACTCCACCTATGAAATGTTGAGTCGGGTAATCGAGTACAAGGTTGATTTAACACTTTTTTATAATATGAAATTTCCACAATGTGCTTTACTAGAAGATGATTGGGCTAATTGTGAAAAATATATTCAGTTTTTACAATTACTATATAGTATGACACATTGTTTTTCTTCTGTATATAACCCTTGTTCCCATTCTTTTCTTAGCAATGCATGTTTACTTGCACAACTTTTTGCCGAACATATATCACAATATGAATATCATGGATATCTTCCATCTATGGAGGAAAAATGGCGTAAATATTACACTGATATTCCTATGATTTATATTTTTGCTTCTATTTTAGATCCTAGGCAAAAATATGATGGCACTTTTTTATTAATTGATATTTATTATAGTAACAAGAATTTGGAAGATGATGTTGAAACTTTTAAAAATAAGGTGACTAATGAGTTTTTCTCTTTATATATAGTTTATGAAACTAAATATGGAACTGTGTCTCGATTTGCCCCTTCTCAAACATCCAAAAACGTAAGTAAACGGGCCAAAGGTTTATTTGCATAAGCTGCTAACATGATGTCCAAGTTTTCAGGTACGGAATCATCATCAACTAGGAGAACACAAAGCGATGTTTAGGAGTTGCAAATGTACCTAAGTTACGACTTCATGAAAGACATGGACGATGAAGAGAAGTTTGGCCTCAACATCCTTGATTGGTGGAAATCACAAACCATGAAACATCCAATTTTGTCGGCAATGGCTCGTGACATTTTTGCTATCCAAGTCTCCTCCGTTGCCTCCAAAAGAGCTTTTAGTGTGTCGGGACGGGTTTTAGACGATAGAAGAACAAGACTAAAACCCGAAACACTTGAAATGTGTGTTTGTTTCAAGGATTGGTTGGATGCCGAAACTCGTTCTCAAGATCGTACTTATGCACAAAACGACGACGATGAAGGAACGTCGACTTCTTTTAGTTCTCATACTTCTCAATCAACTCAATTGGCCGATGACCTTGAACCACAAGAAGACGAAGACGAAGACAAACAATAATAATTACATTATTACATATTTACATTATACACTATTGTAAAATTTTTGTATTATCGAACTTCGTATTTCGTATAATAAATGAAGTTATTCACCAAATATTGTACGATTTTTAATTATCATTAATTATTTGTATCATCGATTTATCGTACCGGCTACCGGCATATAATAAACTAAGTTATTATTCAATTTTTTGTGTTTTCGAATTATTGCACTTGTAATTTTTTTTTTTATTATATGCATTGTTGTTTTTTGCTAAATTAATAAAATTGTTTTTATTTGTTTATTTAAACTTAAACATAATTAGATAAATAATTTATATAACCTTAATTAAAATAAAGTTGTTCAAAATAAAATATATTAACATTAACATAAACATAAATTAATCACATTATTTATATAAAATTAAGTTGTACTAAAAAATATATATATCGTTTTTTTATTTACATTTATTATTCAAAAAAAAGGCACGGTTTGGCCCACGGCCCGCCAGGCACGTGGGCCATGCCGTGGGCTGGGGTGTGCCAAAATTAGGCACGGCCCACGGCCCGCCGCGGCGCCAGCACGGCACGGCACGCCCCACACCGCAACACGGCCAGGCACGGCCCGCGGCGGCACGGCACGGCCCGTTGCCCATGTTTAGGTATCTCCAGGTCCATCAGTTACAAGCAATCTACCAGAGCGAACTAACACTGATTATGTAAGTTTTTGCGTTTATTTTACTATTTAGAATGACTTATAATAATTGTTGTTTATATAATATGTTATTATGTGATTTGCAGTGGATGAGTCTGTCCATGGAGATTCACCAAAGAGCACTGGCTGAGTATCCTCACATGTCTAATGAGACTAGGACAATGACGGAGCAGCTTGTATTTGATTGGAAGTAAAAAATGGGACTCTAGATTGCTTTTTTGGTCGTGTTAGTGATTTTTATGTGAACTTGTTTGAATTGCTTTATATTTCTTTTTTATTAGTCATGTACAATAAGAACTGGACAGTGTATATTTCTTAGTTTTTGTTGCACCTACTATCTAACTAATGCATCCCACATGTTCTTTCTAGCTTCATATTGTTGATCCCATCCATTAACACTAGCCTCGTGGTGCTCAGTCCACCAACCGGCGATCGGCGGGAGAGGTGAATCAGGTGCAAGGTCAAGACAGATGAAATGTGATCCACCAACTGTAGCAATTACGAACTCCCGACTCGGTGACAGGACCCCATTTCGTGCCCTCAGCGGTAACACTGTGATGCATGGGTAGTAGCAAGTTGGTACTAGGCCTACCCCGAGACAAATCACCCTTGCGTTGAACCACGTAGCAATAGGAAATAAATCTTGAATAGTTACCATCCAATGCCGCTCCCCAACAGCCCCACCATCCCATCGAATACGCTCTATGTTCATCCATAGTCGTCCAAGCCCGTAAATCCGTTCGTACAAATCAGGATGATCGGCGATCTCGTTCGCTATTGTTTCCCGAGCGTCAAACCATAGTCCCTGATCACCAAAGAAGAAGTCAGCGACACAACGAAAGCCACAGTTCCCATCACCAATGACATTCTTCCAAGTCGTAATGTACGGCAACATCGGGCCCGGAAGCTGGTTTAAATACCTGCACTGACTAATGTCACATGGATCTGCTGCACATAATTACAAAGATTAATTATTAGTAAAGCTACAAGATGAAATACATATAATTTTTAAAATCACTAGACTTTTAATATTACCTGTTTCTTGGTCACCACCACGTTGACTGTATTGACGATTCACATGCTCGAAATAACTTCGATCACGCCTGGTGTCATTGTTCCTCTGTCGACCACGAACGTTGAGGTTCACATGTGGTTCTTCAAGTTGTGTATGATCCGGGTGCAGCTCCTCTTCAATGATGCGCGATAAATTTCGACGTACAGCAGGATCACTTTCCATGACTTCATCAACCAGGGAACGAAAATGTGCAGCCTCCTCGGTCAAATCGTTAACAAATTCTGGAATGTTAACACCATCACCAATAACCAAAGTCTTCCAGAAAGAATGAATTTGGCTGCTATACAAGCATGTCTGTGCAACTAGCGAATCATGTATCTGGCAGGCACACGGTACACCATGAGTCACACGCATAGCACATCCACAGCGTTCATAAACCTGGTAACTCAAATCCCGCATCCTTTTGGTCTCCGCATGAAGTAATTTCAAGCAATGTTGAGACACTTTGCCATTTATACGTGACAGTGGCAATTGTCTGTACATCTCCCCAATTTTAAACCTTGATGCCTCCAAACTATTACGAATTTCAATAATTCGATTACCGATATGACAATGGACTCGGGCCCATACGGTATCCAAAGAACCTGCCATTGATTCCAATTAGTAAAAACATTTTGCTATTATTTATTATAATTACAGTTACGAAATAAAGACAACAACTAATATAGTAAAACAACTAACCTGTGGATGATTCAAACCACGTTTTCACTGCTGAATGTTGGCTCTCAACTCTACAGTTGGTGGTGTTACCAAAGTGAAGAATTTGGTTCGTCCAATACGTCACAAATTTGGTTTTATGACACAGCCATGTTCCCTCAACGTACTTAATCACTGCCGGAAAACTTTCCCACCTTGCTTTCATGGAAGCCAGAGCATGATCATACTCCGCCTCAGTTGATGCATCCATAATACGTTTCCATTTGCCATTTTTAAAACTGGCACCAATCTTCTTGTTTTTGAACATCTTCGTCACCCTAGCCTCCACATCTTTGTTAATGTGCCATCGACATAGTAAATGCGACGTCCCTGGAAACACTTCTCTCAAAGCCGCACATAGCCCAAGTTCACGGTCTGACAAAAATACCGATGGCTCTTTATCAAACCCAATTAATTCCCTTAATCTCTGCAACACCCACCGATAGCTAGCCGTGCACTCGTTGCGCATGAAAACATAACCAACTAGAAAATTCTGGTTTGTCGGTGTCACGCCTACTATCTCAAAGAACGGCATGCCATATCGATTGGTCTTGTAAGTAGAATCCATCCCTATGACGTGTGGGTATGTGCGGAGTATGTTGATCGTGATCGGGTGCACCATAAATGTATGTTGCAAGACGTCGAGATCATCGGACATGACCCAGTAAATGTACTTACTCTCTCTCGCCAAATGAAGAAATTGCTGAACAACTCTTCTTCCTTCGGACATCTCCATCCTGAAGTCATTCCGACAGTTGTAAATATGCCTAATGTTTGGATGATCATCAGGAAATTGCTCTGCAATAGTTGCCATGATGTTACGAGGAACCTTGGACTTTGTCATGTCACGCCTGTTTTGCACCCGGGCTCAATCCGCTCACTTTACGATGACCCTCTTCATACACAATCATTGGGTGGTTATGTGTCCCGGTGTGATCATTTTTCGCACGGATCTTCCAACTATCAGTGCTGACTTCATAATATATCTTGATGTAGAAAGGACAACCATTAGCTTTGGTTTTTGTGTCTTTCCGTATCGCGTTCTCCAAATCTCTCGGCTTGTTCCTCCGTGACCGATCACATCTCAAATATCGATACGGCCGACCATCTCTGGTTTTGTTATAAGACGATTTCACCAAAATAAATCCCAAATTTATGGAAACAGCATCCGCCCATGTAACCGCATCCTCAAACGTTGGAAATAACGTATCCGTGACGAAAGTTCCACTATAATTCACACCGTCACTGCCGTCTTCAGATTCTATATCCTATACAAATTAAACAAAACAATGGTTTATATCATTATGTTCTTTTTTATAATACTAATAATAATATTTATAAAACAATATTACAGCTAATAATATTATTAACATTAATAACTAATACTAATAATAACAACAATCATAATAGCAACAACAATAATCATAAACACCACCAACAACAATAACAATACTAATAATACAAATAACAAAACAATTAATACCCTAACATAAATAATTATTATAAATAATAATAATAATAAGGTTTCAAAAAATAAAATTACTACTACTAATAATAATAATAATATTACTACTAGTAACAACAACAATTACCAAACAATAATAACATTATTACTAATTACTCAAATTATCAAAAACTAAATCACAACAACAATTAAAAAAAATTAATTAACTTAAACAATATTACAATAATAATATTTATAAAACAATATTACAACTAATAATATTATTAACATTAATAACTAATACTAATAATAACAACAATCATAATAGCAACAACAATAATCATAAACACCACCAACAACAATAACAATATTAATAATATAAATAACAAAACAATTAATACCCTAACATAATTACTAATTAATATAATAATAATAATAAGGTTTCAAAAAATAAAATTACTACTACTACTACTACTACTACTACTACTACTACTACTACTAATAATAATAATAATAATAATAATAATAATAATATTACTACTAATAACAACAACAATTACAAAACAATAATAACATTATTAAAAACTAAATCCTAACAACAATTAAAAAAAAATAATAATTAACTTAAAAAGAAAAAAAAATGAAAAATGGGACATCCGCCCAAAAATTCCGGATGTCCCATGGTGGATCCGCCTAAAATTTCCGGATCCACCATGGAACATCCGGAAATTTTGGGCGGATGTATACTTCCGCCTAAAATTTCCGGATGTTCCATGGTGGATCCGGAAATTTCAGGCGGATCCACCATGGGACATCCGGAATTTTTAGGCGGATGTACCATTTTCAGAAAATAAAAAAATAAAAAAAAAACTTACAGAATGTTCCGACGCATTCTCCGGCGTACGGATGTCCCAGTCATCCATCATCCAAGACCCGTCGGAAAAAACTTGATGATTAAATTTTAAAAAAAAAACGATTGAAGGTGGTCGTGGGGACCAATTTAGTTTGAAGGACGTGGGGACCGATGTGGTGGGCTCGGGATTCACGGTGTACTAATTTGAGGGAAACGTTAGTATATAAATTGTCCATGAAGGGAACAAAGTTCTTTTTAAATAGTACAACTTGCATAAAGGGCATCTTTGTCCATTCAAGTCAAAATGGGAGCGTTACTATGTAAAATGGGAGCGACGAATAGCAATTCACTAAATGAAAACTTATATTTAAAAAAAAAAAAAAAAAACTCCCACCGAATTTTATTACTTGTTTCATGTTTTCTTTTGCTACCGAATTTTATTACTTGCTCCATTTTCTTTTTTGAAAAATTTTAACAAAATTTTACTATTTTTCTCCATACTAGTGATACTCTGTTACTCTTTTCGTTTTTAAATACTTGCTTCATTTCTCCATGTGCGGAGTTTTAGGAAAAATTGTAGAAAGTTTTAAAAATATGGAGGTAGTAGGGTAGGAGGAAGAATAAAAATTTGTAAAAAGCAAAAGTAGTGGAAAGAATTGAAAGAGAGATAATATGGAATTAACATAATATGATTTATGTTGGGTTCACTAGGTGAGAGAAATGAAACAAATATTGTAAAAGATTTCCAAATAAGGAAATGGAACAAGTATTTAAAAACGGTCGAAAAAGGAAAGTGAAACAAATATTTAAAAACGGAGGGAGTACATTTTAATATTTTTCATATTCACTTCTCCTCACTTAGACCCCATTCACTTCACCGTATTTTTGCTGAACTGAAATTATTTTTACTGAAACAAAATTATATTTGTTGAACTTAAATTATTTTTACTGACCTGAAATTATTTTTACTGATTTTCTATTATAATTTTTCTTTAAGAAAACTGAATTTTACTGAACTGAACTTATTTTTATTGAATTGAAATTATTTTTACTGAACTGAAATTTATTTTACTAAATTAAACTTATTTTTACTGAACTAAAATTATTTTTACTTAATATTATTTTTAGAAGGTGAAGTGAACAGGACCTTGTACTCACTTTTGCTTTTTTAGATTTTTTTTATTTTTTTTATTTTTCAACCAAACCCCACTTCAATCATAAAATCATATTTTTCTACTAGTCCTCCTAAAACTCATTAAAATGGAGCAAATAATATAATATAAAGGAGTATAAAACAGTGTAATTTTTTTTTAATAATAATATAAAATTATTACACATAATATTTAGTATTCTAGAAAATTTTGCGTGGATCTGGTCCACAATAATATTATTGTAGACCTAAGGTTTATACATACATAATTGGCATTATATTCAACATAGTGACCCTTAATTATATTATAGTAACCTTATTTTTAACACAGTAACCTTTTTTAAAATTTGTGTGACCTTTAATGTTATTATGAACTTAAAGTATGACATTATATTAAATAATGACCTAATTTTAACATAGTGTGATCTTTATTATTCATATTGACCATTATATTAGAAATTTCAATAAAAAAAATTAACCTCTTATAACTTTTATAATGTCAAACTAACTTTTATTTCAACATAATAACCTTTATTGTAGTGACTTTTTTTTTTTATTATTAAAACAATCATATTGTCTCTAATGTTAGTGGTCCACAATAAATTAGTGTGAACCAGGTCCGTTTAAGAATTTGTATTCTTTTTTAGTAATTAAATATTCCATATAATAATACATATTAAAAAGAGAAATTATTACACTTTTATTTATCACATTTAAACAGAGTAGATTTTTTGTTTGTAATTGTTTAATTTAGTATAACACAATAGATAATCTAATTGGTTTTCCTCTTTATTAATTTAAGTCTTGTGCTCCGCAAGTATTTCAGGTGCCGTTATAGGGAGGGACACAACATCACACAATAGACATAGTCATTTTCCACTTCCATTGGTCCACTTTATCTCACGTGAATCTCTCCTTTCCTATAAGATAGGATCTACCACCACCCATTTACTCCCCACTCCCACTCCACCCAATCTCATTCCCTCCAACCACCCTCGCCGCCTCCACCACCACCCATCATGTCTTCTTCCACGCCACCACTAGTCCCGTGTTCTACCACTGAGCTTGCTACCTTCTTCGGCCCCAACACCACAAACCCCTTCGCAGCAGCTGCCTACATCTGCTCCCGCTTCACCTCCACCTCCACACAGTTTGCCTCCACAACCTACGCCTTAGACTCCACCTTCCTTCTCTCCTCCGCTTACCTCGTCTTCTCCATGCAAGTCGGGTTCGCCATGCTCTGCGCTGGCTCCGTCCGTGCTAAGAACACCATGAACATCATGCTTACCAACGTCCTTGACGCTGCTGCTGGGGCTCTCTTCTACTATCTCTTCGGATTCGCTTTAGCTTTCGGCTCTCCTAGTAACCCCTTCATCGGACGCCGGTTCTTCGCCCTCGAGTCTTTTCCCAATAGTGACGTTGATTTTCCTTATTTTCTTTATCAATGGTCGTTTGCGATTGCAGCTGCCGGAATCACTAGTGGGTCTATTGCTGAGAGGACTCAGTTCGTGGCGTATTTGATATACTCGTCGTTCTTGACCGGGTTCGTTTAACCGGTGGTGTCGCATTGGTTTTGGTCAGAAGACGGGTGGGCGAGTGCTAGTAACACTCATCCGTTGTTTGGGTCGGGTGTTATCGATTTTGCTGGCTCTGGTGTTGTTCATATGGTTGGCGGAATTGCTGGATTTTGGGGTGCCTTCATTGAAGGTCCAAGGTAATGTACAAATTTTACGTTCTAAATTGAACTGAATTAATAGTAGAGTCAATAGGTGTTGCTAAGATATATAAGTGAACAAACAAGTAATTAAATTGGCATGGTAGAGGAACATTTTAGCACGTAAAATATTTATTAGAAGTCTGGTACTTGTTTATTAGAGTTATTAGGAGCTTTTATGAGAAAATATGTCATTTAAATAAAGTTTTTTCACATTAAGAACGTAGGGAGTATTATCATATACCCTTGAGCCTTGGGCATATGATTTTATTTTATTTATTTAATTTTTTTTTTTTTTTTTTGAGCAAGATTAGAGAATGAAACAAGCAAACCTTTGTACAAAAGAATTCAATTTTGAACCGTGGAGGAATTTTATTTTATTTTATTATTATTTTTTTTTTTAATATAAACATATGTCTATAATGAAAATTCCAACAATATGGCCGTAGGTTGGCTATTTATGTAGTTCAAACCTTATAATCAAGAACAACTAAAGTACATAATTGTAATAAAATTTATCAAATTAACAGTTGAAATTCAAATTTTAAGATTTTGGATTGTAAAAAGAGACTCCACTTAAATTGTTTCTTTTTATTTATCTCACTTGAAATGCGCAAAAAGTTTCTTTGATTGTATTTTTAACTTATCTTTTATTGTAGCTTTGATGTAGGAAACCTTTGTTTGATTCAATTTTATGTATTTGTTAATTTAGATCTTATTTATACATGTCGTATGTCTTTTTTTTAATGAATTGATTTATTTCAAAAAAAAAATATTATTGATGTGAATAATAAGCTAGTACTTCGTATATACTCTAACACTCTAATTTTAATATTTCCTCAATTTCAGAGTAATTGCAATAATTTTTATTTTGATCCCTTTTTTATGAATTGCAACGTGTTACTCATTTAGTACGAGTCAACTATTACTTATTCAGTTATTAATGCGAACTAGAGGATATAACATTTTAAATAAACCCTAGTTACTTGCAACAAAAAATAAATAAATAAACGCTAGTTACCATATTCGTGCCGTACTTTCTGCTAGCAATTACAAACCACAAACCATTTAAACTTTTGACCATTTAACATTCTTTATATTTTTGTCATCAATCAGCATTGTAGTATGGGGATTGGGGAGTACATTTCTAGATGAAATTATTCGAAGATATGACTGCATTGTCAGAATATTTCACCAAGTACCAAAAAGGGCATTGAAAATTTGGGGATTATAGAATCAGCATTGGATTATAAGGAAAATAAATTCAAATACTTGGCAAACTAGTATTAACAACAAACTAGAGTTTTTGGTAAAACTTCAGCAATAATACTCCGTATTAGTTTTTGGACTGTTCTAGATGATGTGTATTTTTTTTTTTTTTTTTAGCCAAAACTGTTTAATAATGTTTAGTTTAGCTTTAAAGTAGTTATTTTGGACCATAATTTTAACCTTAGTGAGCTGAATCAGCTATAAAGGAGTAGCATTTTATGTGGTTTTAATTTCATTACACGAAACAAAAATGTGTGTTTCAAATGTCTCCCACCTCAAAATTTTTGTTCAACAATGGTATCTTATCTACAGTATTATTTTTGTTGCCTCTAAATTAATTTGTTTTTTTTTTTTTTTTTTTTTTTGGTTCAATTAATTTATATTGTTCAATTAGTACAAAAATTTATATCGTTCGTTAATTTAATTTATTTTATTCGTAGGATTGGAAGATTTGACCACGAGGGTCGATCTGTTGCATTGAGGGGTCATAGTGCCTCACTGGTGGTCTTAGGGACTTTTCTACTTTGGGTTGGATGGTATGGATTCAACCCAGGTTCCTTTACTAAAATTCTTGTAACTTATGATGGGTCACAAGCATACTATGGTCAATGGAGCGCGGTTGGAAGGACCGCTGTCACTACAACATTAGCGGGCTGCACGGCCGCTCTAACCACATTATTTGGTAAAAGAATTCTTTCGGGTCATTGGAACATTACTGATGTTTGCAATGGTTTATTGGGTGGGTTCGCGGCAATCACATCTGGATGTGCTGTGGTCGAGCCATGGGCTGCAATAATTTGCGGTTTTGTGGCAGCTGGGGTACTTATGGGCTCAAACAAGTTGGCAGAGCGATACAAATATGACGACCCGTTGGAGGCAGCCCAACTACATGGCGGGTGTGGGGCGTGGGGTGTCCTTTTTACGGCCCTTTTTGCAAGCAAGAAGTATGTCGACGAGGTTTACCCGGTCTCGGGTAAAGCCGGTCGACCATATGGTTTGTTTATGGGTGGGGGTGGTAGGCTTTTGGCAGCCCATGTTGGTCAAATCTTGTCTATAATCGGGTGGGTTAGCTTCACAATGGGTCCTCTTTTTTTGGTCCTTCATAAGCTCAAACTTCTACGAATATTGCCCGTTGATGAAATGGAGGGTATGGATTTGACCCGACATGGTGGATTCGCTTATGCTTATAATGATGAAGGGGATTCTAACCAACGGGTAGGGATCCAATTAAGGAAAATTGATGGATATGGGTCAACTTCATAATCTTACGCTTTCTAAAAGTGCTTCTTGTAGCATCAATTAAAAGTTGGTCTTCTTCAATTATTGTAAAATCCTTTAGTTTCAATTAATTAAAACTTGTAAATTCATAGAAAAGTTAACTCATATCCCCTTGCATTTAATTTTGGATTTAGATAGGATCCTTTATTTCATTTTATTTTATGTAGTAATTGTTTACTCATTCGTGATTAGTCTAATTGTAAATCCTCTATTAATAATTATAATAAACCTATAAGTAATTTTTGAAGATTTGCCTCTTATATTCATGATAATGTAATTACATTTCAAGCAAATATTTTTGTTTTTTTATTTATTTATTTTTTTTTTAATTTTGTTTACTATCACTATTACTTTTGGCTTGGACAAAGAAAAAAGAGAAACAAAAGGTGGGCAAACAAACTATGGACAATTGAATTTGAGGGAGATTTTTTATTTTTTCTTTTTGAGGAAGAGGGAGAAGTAATTGAAGGACATCACATAAGATATAGAGAGTGAGATATTTAGTGGTGAAGACATCACATCAATTGGGATAAGGAGGATTAAACATTTTCTTTCATAAGGAAAACTGTTTTCCTAGTTTCTTTAATCAATCATTCAATAACTTATATACTAAAAGACACACCATCAATGATACATGTCATTTTTTTAGTGTCCTTAATATATTTAAAAATAAATAAACAAATAAATTTGAAATAAAATGATATAAAATACACACTAAATATTTTCTTCCAAAATTTTTTAGGGAAAAAAAAATCGCATAATAATATATTTGCCAACTTAGATTTCTAACCATATCTTTTTATACATTCCTATACAAGTAATTATTTTTAATGTATATAATTATTATTTATAGTAAGAAAATCATGAATATATTTCAACCTAACATAATTAATTAGTGAATGAAATTTTTTGAAATGTAAATTAAAAAAAAATTATATGCCATCAAGGTTCAAAATAGAAGAAAGTTTGAATTAAAAATATAATATGTAGTAAAAAAAATAGTATTTTAAGTTGCTTTATTTCGAATTGAATAAAAAATATATTATGGACTAAATTATTTTGTATATTTAAATATAGTTTTAAATAAGAACATATTTTAGTTGGTAATTTTGCGTAATTAAAACAAGTTACGATTGTATTAATTAGAATGCATCTAGGTGCATAGGGCCTATGTGTTTCACATAAGGGTGGCAATTCAGGTCAACAGGTCGAGTTCAAGTCAGATTTTAGGTTATGCTTAGAAACTATCAAAAATAGTGTAAAATTTAATATTATTATGAAATATGAAATTTAGATCAAATCGGGTCAAATTCAAATTGTTCGAGTTTGGGTTAGGTCGGGTTCAGGTTTCCCTAAGTAAATTCGGATCAGGTCAGGGATTGCCAAACCATAGTTTTACATGCACATAAGAGGGCAATATGAGATTTTTATTATTTTTTATCTCTCTCTTAATGATACAGTGGTATATTATAATGTACCATTATACATGTAGTGGTACTTTTTGCCATCAAGTTTTCCACCACTATTTTTCCTCGTGTTCCCATTATTCACAAAAATATCATCCTATTTATTTCATTGGCACATAAGTCCTATGCGTCAATACTTCTCCCATTAATTACAAGGGAAAAGTTACCTCCAAGGTTAATCACAATTGTAAGCTTGCTACTTCCTCAAAAAAGTTAACATGCTATCTCTATCAGTAAGATCTACTCTAGTCTCAGCTACAAAGCCTATAGTATGACATGTTTGACTAAAGAAACTTAAATTGCATTTGTTTCATTGTGAGATTTGAAATGTTTTACGAAGTGTGGAACAACGAACTACCGCTTATGGTAGAATAAGAAATCATGGAACACCTGTGTAAAAAATATAGAGTATTTAGAGAAATAGACAATAGTACGAGTGATGTGCAAAAAAAACAGGAGAATAACAAAGATAGTAGTGCTAGTAGCTTCTGCCCCAATATGTCCATTTCTTGGCCGGCTTTCCAGAAGCAAAGCAAAGGGTGCCTAAAGAGCAATAGAAAAAAGAAAAAAAAAAATTCCGGTTTAGTAAGACAGCTTAAAAACACTACATAATTATGCACTAAACAATTTGATGCATTACTACATGACTAGTATCAGTTTTAGGGAAAAAAAAAAAAAAAAAGAGAGAGAATCAATTCTGGGATCAAACATGTGTCACTACAATGCAGGAGTTTAGAGATTAAAAATCATATATACTATGAGTATAAAACAATGACAGAATACTTCAAACTAGCAGGTAGCAGCTTGAAAATTATAATTTTGCAAGAAATTCCGTACAGAATTGGAGAGGTTATACCTTCTTCTAGCGCTGGCTGATCAAATGGTGAGCATAAAGTCTTAGCAGCTCCTATCTCTCCTTTTGTTCGAGCTTTGACATCCTTCTCAACTTCCTGAAAAAGGAAAAAACAATGCACGTCTCTTAAGAATTTTATCACATACAATCTAAGATTTGAAATCACTTCTATAAACACATGAGGTGGATCTTGAGCTTTTTATTCCTGGGAAAGGGAGATTTGCATCATTTCTAAAAGCACATGAGGTGGATCTGGTAAGGGGGAGGGGCTGCATATTCTTCAAGTGTTATCCATTCCAATCTAAGGTCCCAAATCAATCAATCAAAGCCTTAATTCCACAAGTGGGGAGGACTAAGGTCCCAAAAATATATTAAACTTTAGGTAAAGTCCGGATTGGTGAAAATTTGGAAAATTTAGTCCCTAATGTTGATGATTAACTCAAGATTTTTTGAGGGATAGGATTATACAATTCAATAACCACTTTGCAACAACATGAAAACATCCAAATCAGTATATCAACTAGTATTTATCCAAATACCTCTACAAGTGGTGCATCACTGTGGCAATTGTTCAATACACAAAGTATACCGATACGAACACCATAGTCGGCATAAAAACAATATACTTGAGCAAGTCAATACAAAAATTAAGTTTTAAAACCTCCACTTCTAAGGTTGCATGCATGTGATGGCAGTGAGTATAGCCATGGCTTTCCTTTAAGAAAGCAACATATGTTAGATTTTACTTGAGTTAGATTCAATTAGATTACATCAAATTATCGAGTCCATGCAAAGAACATGATCAACATGATTGTTTCTAATATTAGAAAGATACATATTTATTAAGAATATAGAACAGAAAAAATCAAGACAAAGCGATGAACTTCTTAAATAATATGAACTCAAAAATAAATAAGTAAAATCCATGGTACCTCTTCATCACACCAAGGAGCTAAAATCAGTTTCTTCTGTGCCAATGCTTCAACAAACTCATCCCATGTCCTAACTTCTTTAACACATGCATCTCTCTTTTCCTTGGCAACATCAAACAAGTTTTGTTGAATTGTATCCAGCAATTCTTTCACCTGATCGACCAAATCTGCCATTGGTATATCCTTCTTGGACGAATTGTCACGTCGAACAGCACGAGTCTAAAAGTTGATAAAATTGTTAATCTCAACCATACTTAGCTTCTACAAAATATGACATTAACAATAAAACTGATGTGGCCAATGGCTGTATAACACCACAAGCTACGCAACACAATAAAGTCATCCTGAGAAATCATCTTTTCAATTAAAAAAATAAACAATAAAAATATATACATGAGCATATTTTAGTGAGGCATTCCTTTTTGCCACCAAAACATGAGTTACAGGGGGTCAAAGGGAATAGCGTCTGAACTCTGAACTATTTGATTCAGTGATGATTTTTATAGAGAGAAATAATAGGGATCTATGATAGTATTCTTTGCTCTTCAAACAAACTATTTGCCACAGCTGCTATAAACCATACTGAATTTAGTCCAATGGGGACCATTTATGAATTTTTTTTTAAATGCCTTACAAAACATATCAGACCAATGACCATTAAATCAAATATCTTTCACACAATAGAACAATGTGCAATATGTTTCTCAAAATTACCCAAAGATACATAGTTTAACAGCACACAAAATTCATTATATTACTGCATCAGCCATCACAATCCGTCACTAAGGATATAAAATCTAATTAAAATTTATCGGGTTTTTCTATATAATAACCCTATTAATTTCACTTTTCTACGTTGTGCCCCAACATATATCACTTTCCACACTGTAACCCTAATATACATTTTGTTTCCATACGGTAACCTTGCCGTTATCCCGCCGTTAAAAATTCCGTTAGTAGGGCCCACTCTCAATTTATTTTTTATCTCAGATTTCACAAAAAAATAACGTAAATGCCTCGTTTTGCTTAGTAAGTAATGTCTCGATTTAAAAAATATTAATAAATTGAGAGTGGGCCCCACTAACGGAACTTTTAGCGGCGGGATAACGGCAAGGTTACTGTATGGAAACAAAATGTATATTGGGGTTAAAGTGTGGAAAGTGACATATGTTGGGGCACAACGTAGAAAAGTGAAATTAAGAGGGTTATTATATAGAAAAACCCAAATTTATTCAATTCCAGCCCAAGGGAAATTGTTAGGTTTTTTTTTTTTCCCTCTAAGTTACAATGCTAATTTGGTATTTCAGTGACAAATATATGTATTCTCTTTTTCTGAATGTATTTCAAATAATACAGCAACAAAGGGAAAAAGGAACTCAGCAGGCATGGTAACGAAATGCGTGAGACAAAAAGACAACCAGCAATAGCATTTCACAAAATTCATTGATCAGATAGATAAGCCCAAAATAACAATTTTTAGATAAGAAAAACATAAAACATACAATTTTAAAAAACTTGGAGAAGACATGCATTAGATTTACCTGACTATTGGCCAAATCCTTTGGTCCAATCTCAAGCCTCAAAGGAACACCTTTCATTTCCCAGTGTGAATACTTCCAGCCTGGAGAATAGTTATCCCTAAGATCACATTCAGCCCGAATGCCTGCTTCACTCAGAATTTTGACAGTAGAAGCACAAGCATCGAAAATTCCTTGTGTGTCGGCATCTTTGAAAGGTACAGGTACCACAATGACTTGGACAGCTGCTACTTTAGGTGGCAAAACTAAGCCTTTGTCATCACCATGTGTCATGACCATTACCCCTATCTGCAAATTGACAGAATAAAATTTAGATATAAAAAAAGTCAGAAGGAACCCTCCTGTCAATCAAGGCCTCAAGGGGTCACATTCAACAAACAAGCGGCATCATCAATCCACCCTATATTGAAACGTTACCCTCTATTACCGCTTAAGAACCCCCACAGGAAGGTAACCAATAAAATGAATACTGCTCAGTCATTAAGAATGTAAAATAACAAGATCCTCAGTGAATCCAATGAATATTATTACAGAAATGAGCCAATTAAAGAACCAAATAGTGACAAGAATATCATCAAACAGACAATAACTCATTGCCAAACAAACAACTCAAAATGTCCACCACAACCAAAAACCAAGACACTGCAGACAGGAAAGTTGCACAAAAGTAAGCTCCAATCAAACAACTCTAGCAGTAATAGCAAATGAAGGGTAGAGGAGCAGACCGTTCTGGTACTGTATGCCCATGAGTTCTGCCAGACCATTGCCTTCTCTCCTTTCTCATTTTCATAAGTAATATCAAACATCTTTGCAAAATTTTGACCAAGACAATGTGAAGTTGCACCTTGAACACCACGTCCAGTGTTTGGTATAAATGCCTGGAATAGGAAGACAATATGCAATTTAAGATATTTAAAGAAAACAGACAAAATTGAGTCTCATAATAAATATTACAACATTTATCAAGATTCCAATAATTTACATAGAAAAATTCAGATGCAAAGAAGTTTCAACTCTTATTAAAAAAAATGCTACCTCAACACTTGTTGTGTAATATCCACCTGCAAACTTCTCCATTTCACTTTTCTTCCCCTTGACCACTGGAACAGCCAAAAACTCTTCATATATTCGCCGGTAGAGTTCCAATATATCAAGAACCTAATGTAGCCCCAAAATATATGATAACATTAAGTTATTATTTTGGCCATTAATGGATGATCAAAACAACATTACAGCCATATGATTATAATAAGAAATAACTACAAAAGGATTTAATTCTTTTCATTTTGTTTTTCAGAAAGGCATATAATAATGTACTGGTTATCAATCAACATCCAACAGAACTAGAATACAGAGAAAACACCAGATTCTATCAGTTTTCACAGACGGTGACAAACCATTGAAAAAGTAGTTCAAAGAGCAGCAGATACAGACTTTATTTGGAATTGTCATCCACTTGAGTATTACATTAAAATTGCAAGTCTAATCATAGCTCTCTCTCACTAGAATCATTCTCATTCTTATTTGCTTCATCTACATAAATTTATTCCATTGGAGCACGGCTAGCTAATGCCCTGTACCATTTTAAACTGTAAATGACGCCATGATCAGGACGTTGGAGAAGCCAGTAGACGAACATCTTCAACATGTTTCAGACAAGGTAAAGATTTCAATATGATCTTGGTGCGCCTTGGGAAATGGATCTGCAAGTCCCTTTCATTTTTCATCATCAGCCCCCCACTAATAGGGGTGTTTTGGTTCAAGGAGATTCTATCAATGATGATGCTCATTAAAGGCATGAATAGTGACCAAGCAGAAAAAGGCATTATAACTGCCTGGCATGTGGGTGTTAGACATTCATCTAGTCCAAAATATTTTCTTATTTTTTGGAGGAAAGGTACACAAGCATAAAGGTCCCCTGTCTTAGAGTTAGACCAATAGCATAATAATAATAAACTTAAACTACAACATGCTTCCTCAGTATCTCAAAGTTACGTCAAGAAAGAACCTTGGAGAGCTCTATAACATTTAACAGAAGTTCAAACTAATCAACCCCAAACTTACCCAAAAAAAAAGATTATAGAGGAGAAAGGACATAAAAACGGCCAAGAAATATTAGCAAGAAAACTAAGATAAAGGACCAACAGAAGGTGGAAAAGATAAAATCCATTTTCAGAATTGAACAATTCCAAAACAGCTCCACAATGATACAACTTTTATTTTTGGAGTTAACATGGAAAAAAAAAAAAGAGAGAGAGAGAGAGAGAGAGAGAGAGAGAAATCCAAATATGTAAAAATAAGGGGGGAAATCGAACAAAATCTCAAAAAGCATAAGCAACTTAAGAAAAAGATAGAAAAATATTTCGAAATACTACATAAATCTCTAACAGAAATTATAATACAATTCATGACAGCAACCACTGAATTTTGAACAAAGCCAGTTGGTATAGTCAAGTAAGTCAACCATCTAGGAAATCCTTTTCTTGAATTTCAGATTAAATCTATTATCGTGAAAAAGACAAGAAAGATAGTCCATGATATTGAATTGGATATATAACTGATCGATATTTAAAGCGTAGATAGGAATCCATAGGGAATGAGGATGAAAAAGGGCGACAGATTGCCAGAAATTTATCAAAAGTCGATGAAATTAACCAAGTCTTCTTCTATAAGATATGGATGACTAGGGAAAAAAAAATCCACAGCCAAAATCAGGGTGAAAACACCAATCAAGCAATGAGTGAAGGCTGAGGATCAATATCTAAAATGAACTACGAACTATACGGACGATAAAGGGGATCTAAAATAACAAAATCCTATACTCTATATCCTGAAAGGTCAAGGTGGTGTTTAAAAATCATGGCAATTCGCAGGCTTCCATCATTTTTACATGGAACTTGAGACTAGAGTACCTATCACAAAGTATGCTTCGGTAAGCGGTTCGAGTACAAAGACCGCAAAACACTAGTTGGGAGAATTCTAACATGTTTGGAGTTTTTTATACAAATTATTTCAGATCATAATACGCTATGGGACATTACACCCAAAAAGTAGTACTCTGTATATAGGCTAAGGTGAGAGAAAATGGGAAATGGTGTTTGTATGGGAAGGTGAAAAATGAACCTGTAAAAGTAAATAAAATTGTTTTTCCGAAAAAGAATATAAGATAATACTTTTCAAAAAGTTACCTTTTCCTCCCAAAATAACTCCCTATCTCACCACCTCCACCTCCCTCTCCCTGTGACTGTACAACATGCCTAAGCTGGCATCATAAGCCAAAAAACATATTGATAGAATCGCGTCACTCAGTCAACCAAAAGCCCAAAACTTATACTTCCTCCGTTTCTAATTAGTTGACACGTTTCATTTTGGAGCACATATTAAGGAGGAGTGAAAGAGAAAAGCAAAAGACCCATATACCCTTATCCAACCTTATACCACCTACCCTTCCCTTTGGCCAGATAATAGAAACAATGAACAAGGCCCACACCACCCCAACCTTTTGTCTGGCCCACACTACCCCAAGCTGACGTTTGAACCTTAGCCGCCGCACCTCTCTCACCGTTATCTACTCCGGTGACAACCTTACCCCTGAGTGTGGTGTTTCTCGCGACCGATGCTCACTTTCTCTCTCCTCCTCATGTCAGAAAATCGGGCAATCCTCTCTGCCATGACCAGATCGAACGCCAACGGGTCATGGTAAGATTGGAGGGTAGGATTCACTCGTGCTGCCGCCTTCAAATAGTAAGATTGGAAAACCCCATCAAGGCATCAAGCTCACAAGATCACAAATCACGGGATGAGAGAAGGGATGAATTGATCAACAGATGTAATGAAGTAAGAAAATGGAATGATGGTGATGGCTATAGGGAGGAAAGAGAAACAATTGGTGTCCATGGTGGTCTGAATGTCGTGACAGAGAAGGAAGAAGAAAGAGGGGGTTAAGGAAGAGAGGAGAGAGAGGGGGGTCTATGTGGAGGAGAGTATAGAGATGAGGGCAAAAGTGACATTTAATATTACCCTTTTTACCGAAAATAGAATCGTATCAACTAAAAATAAACTTCCCAAAAAGGAATACGTGTCAACTAAAAAAAGACGGAGGTAGTATTTTCATTCCTCTATATTCAATGCCTTGATTTTCATATCTAGCGTATTTGTTCATCTTGATTTTTTGCCAACATCCATTTTGCCAACAAAGTGAAGAAAACTTATGGCCGACTAGACACTAAAACCATCCATTCTACTCAAAATTGCAAAAGCCCCAAGTTACTTTAGTAAGCTAATATGAATTAGCAGGGTCGCGTACTAGAATGTATTGGCACACAGGGGTAGTTATAGGAGTCGCATAAAGTAATTAGTTAAACCAGATATTAGCAAACTCCACTGCCATACGCTCATACCTCAGCATCTGCCTCTTCCTGTGTTGCAAATGCTGTATGGCCTTCTTGCCAGAGAAATTCACGACTCCTACAAACACAAGAGCAAGCCTAAATTAGCTTATATTTTGAAGATCATTTGCATGTAACAAAGATTGTTAAGAATTGTATTCCTCTCTCAGTAGACTGATTTCTTAAAAATATACTTTTGTTCCTGACAAAGAAAAAATCAACTTATTTATATATTTCTTCCTTTCAATAGTGCTCCTACCTTTGTTTTTAACAGGTAAAAAATTACATAAATAAAGTACCACGAGAGTTGTATCACTTGTATGTCCAAATAACCATTTCTTCCAACTACCTGGCAGATTACTATCCAGAATAATCAAGAAAAGACAATTACTAATACAAACCCAACCTAGTTTCGTTACCCAACAAATTACAAATAAGAGAATGATAATGCAAACCTAACATATAACAACTGAGGGAATAAACCTTATAGATACTCTTTTCTTAACTGAATACCCCAAAACAGATGCCCCCTCACAGTTATCAGACCTTCAGGTTAGCAATTCATTTCTATCCCTATATGGAGTCATCAGAGCTTCAGGGTTAGCAATTCTTTCTTTCACTATATGACTCTTTATATTTGCAATTAAAATGACAAGACAAAGTAATGTATTATCCAATAGAGCCATCAACCATGATACGCTAAGGAAAAGAAAAGAAAGGAAAAATGCACAATGTAGAAAGAACTTACAAAGCATTATGTAGAAAAGTACACCATATACTACCTGATAAAAGGAGTTGGATTGCTGAATTCCCAACGGACAACATTACACCACTGATTCAGTCTTAGAGGTAAGTCACGGTGTCCCCTGATCCACTTTGAATAGTAAGGGTACATAACAGTCTCACTGGTTGGACGAATAGCAATAGGCACCTCCAAGTCAGATTGCCCAGACTTTGTTACCCATGCAACCTATATAAAAAGTTTCAATTATTAGAAGCATGCGGAAAAAAACCCCAAGAAATTCTATTAACAGCTCTCTCAATCTCATCCATCCAAATTAGCGACACAGCCAGCATTCCTTTATCATCTGAACCTCTCCCTTTCACATAGTCTCAAAGATATAGTTCAACAAACAAATGTGCTCATTTGAGCTTACCTCGGGGGCAAACCCTTCGATGTGATCTTTTTCCTTCTCCAAAACACCAGGTGAGACAAATAGTGGGAAGTAGCAATTCTTTATCTTCATCTTCTTGATTTCCGCATCAAAAAATTCCTTATAGAATCATTAATATAATTAGGAAGATGCACGTAGTAGTCTCTATAATTCTAAGCAATATTCCTCACAAGTATGTTCTTTAACCCTGAAATCATATATAGATTGGGCCTTAAAGACAACTTAGGACTTACTAAACGAATCTGGACTTACCTATGCTAATTGACCCCTTTCTGAATTAATATAAGCATGTTAATCCTGAAACTTACATTTCAAGGGGACATTAAAAGTCTAATATCAGCTTGTTTCATACCCTGCCTCTACTCTTCTAGATTGGGAAAAGTGGAAATTTCGCCGGATGGTTCTGGCATATATTCAGTTAGGCTTCAATCAAGCAGCAATTGTCATTCTAAAACGATATGAGATCAAGGAGGGAGGAGAGATTGAATTTGTAAGTTTGCAACAAAGAATATTTCAAATTGACCCTGGACATTTGTCCGGCATGATAGAAAATTCCTAGACTTTCATCAATGATAAAAGAGAAGATATAAGAACGAAAAAAACCATATACTCTACTTAGATCATTTGCCATCCAAAGAATCGAGTCCTTCCCTCAATCACTGGCAAATTTCACAAATTTCAGAAATATCCTTCTCAAATATCCTAAATTCCTAATATTTATAATAGTAGATACATCAAGCCATCACTTCCGTACAAAACATAGGGAGGGGGGTGGATAAGAGAACATATATCCCAAACATGATTTGCACAAAAGTATAATCACAAATTTGGTGATGTAACAACTAGCAAGTGACCTCCCTCCAACAAAATTTACCTTGAATACCATATCAAACATAGAAATTCTCGTAACCTAAAATCTATCCCCGCTAGCCTTTTGATATTACATAAGGGAACCAAAAAAACCATGACAAATTTAGGTTATCGACTCTTCAACTGAGGTGATCTGTCTGATTTTATAGAAGTTTAGTCTGACTTGGTGAATAACATTGTCATGGACACACTGAATCTAAAAGAATAGGTTCTTGAAATAAGGTGAAGAGAACATAACCATAGAAGAAGAACACCTCCGCTATAAGTTTTTAAAGGACTACACTAAGTCATTAGAGTCATTCCTCAAAAAGCATTCAACATAAGCTTGAAAGGTTTCATCACAAACTACAACAGTAAACATTTCGAAAAGAAATTAGGAACCCTTCTCCTATCCGAATTTGAAGTGTTAATGCGATATTGCTATTGAAGCTCACATTCAATAAAAGTTCATTTTACACGTTGACAAGTTCACGTAACCCCGAAACTGACCAAGCAACAAAAGATCCCAACCCCATAAGCAAGTCGATTGCTAATTGCATCTACAAATTCTTTCTACAACAAGTCAAAGCATTTTACTGAAATAAAAGATAACTCACTTGCATAGCCTCCCAAATCGCCATAGTCCACGGTCTGAGAATGTAACACCCAGAAATATCATAATACTCAATCATCTCAGAATTCACAACAACCTGCATTATCAATCACAAATACCATTACAACCCAATTACTCATTACATAGTTCTATAATTCAACCAAAAAATACAAAAACAAAAATCAAATACCTCAGAATACCACTCCCCAAAATTCTCATCCTTTTTATTAGTTAACCCTAATCCAGTCTCTTTCTTCACCTCCTTCTTCTTCTTCCCAGCTAAAAATCCCAATCATTAACAACTACATTAATCCTCCACTAACAACAAAAAATACATCAAAATTATTAAATTAACATCAAAAAATTCACAAACTCACCATTTTTCGCCTTTGGATCAGCAGTTTTAGCCTTGGAATCACCAGCCATAGCAAACAATCTTCTACTACGATTAAAATACCTGCAAAAAGTCAAACCTAGAGTTGAGCAAATGCAGAATTTGAATGGCAAAAATGGCGGCGAAGAAGGTTTACCTGTGCGACGGTAATGGCGGCGGAGGTGACGAGAGGAGAGAGAAAGAGAAGAAGGAGAGAATGCGAGAGGAAGTGAGATAACAAGGGCGGGTGAGCGAAGATGATGCTGCGCTAATAAAGGTGCAAGCGAAACCGGCAGCAGACATTAAAAGTTGTTGACTTGATTATATTTGATTAGTGTATTTGGGTTTACTAGATAGCCCCCCACATTCTTCTTACACTTTCTTGCTAAAACCCTACAAATTGACTTGGATAGGGTGATGCACTGATGCTATAGCTAGGATAGGATAAGTAATTATTTCTCGTTTTCAAATAAATTACTACACCCGTTTCAAATTATTTGCAATATAACCTAGCAACATTGACCCAACCCAAATGACTCGACTTGCGACCCGAAAATTGATCCGAAAACATTGACCTAAGGAAATTCTAAGTAAGTTTTGATATCGCTAGGATGTATCATGTTAGTGTATTTTACTTACGTTTATGTACTGAGTTATGCTGATTTGTGTTGCCTAGGTTTTATCTTGGTCCTATCATGATCCATTTAATTGTTAGTAGTAGGGATAACATAAAGAGAAACATTTCACGTAATGCAACATATTTCATATTGGGAATCGAGCATAGAGAGATTATGTTTCTCTTATTACTTGTTTATGTGAACTTTATTGTTTATGGATATTTTAATTTGAGTGTTGGCACTAATGTTATTGATTTTGAAATATTTGGTTTGGTTTTAAGAGCCTACAATGGTTACAACTTTTAGGTTTGAGTATTGGCACTATTTTTTTTATTTTTTTATTTTTTTTTTTTTGACAAAACTTCGTTTGATTTTGAGTTGTTTTGTTAGTTGAATTTTGATTTTGTTTGAACTAGGTTAGGTCCCGTGCCATGCACGATAATGTACAATTATATATAAATATAGATTTATTGATTGATAATAAATATATAATCATAAATTAATCGAGGAATAATAAAAGTATGTGATATTTTGATTTTTTAGTTGTAACTTCTAATACACAACTAAAACAAAAGTAAGCAAAAATCTGAGTAATATATTTTCTTGTTCTAAAACAGGTCACAAATTATTTTAAGAATATGATTTTTGGTTTATAGTTGTCAAAAAAAAATTTAGAAAGATTTGTGAAATCTTTTTATTTTAAATATAAAATAATTACTACGTTTTAATATGAAATATATATATAAAATAATATTATTTTTATAAATAATTTGTTTCCTTAATCAATAGACTTTTTTAAAAAAAAAAATAACTAAAGACACACTAGGAGATGACACGTGTCATTGCTGGTGTGTTTTTTAGTATATAGTTATTGATTGTTTTGAAAAGCTTTCATTATGTGTCTTTGATAAAATATGTTTAAGGTGACAGTAATGTCTTAGTCTTTTCCATTAATCAAATTTATTAAAGGGCAAAAGGCGGTAGGTCATTAATTCACCATATCCAAAAGTCGTGTGGCTTAACATGGTTTAGGGGAAACCTACAATGATATTTAGATTAAAGATAATGCTACTTGTATGCTCTAATTAAAGAAAGATATACTCCATATTAAAAGCGATAAAACCAATCACATATGTACCAAAATCCTATGAAAATTACAAATGAAAGGCAATTTTGATGTTCAACAAATTAGCTTACATAAGCATTTAGCTTGTTTACAAAGTCATTATCTACAATTGTATCTATAAAAACTCATACTACATTCGTTTTATATTATTTGCAAGGATTTAACATAAAGGGCTGTAAAAAAATATAAAACGGAGGTAGTATATGACATTAATATGATGTATGTAGTATCCAAGTTAAAGAGGATAATAATATGTACATACACTCTATTTCCCCTAGCCATGTTTTATCCCATTTGGTTTTTCCATGTAAGGTTTTTAATGATACACATTGCATACATAGGATCTAAGAGGTGTTCATGGGCGTACATCCATCGGGGGAGTGTTATAAAATACTTGTTGACTAGGTGGATTTAACACTTTAGCTTGATGTGTCTTCATGAGTGACATACCACAACTTTACTCCATACATGAGTTAATCATCCGATTAATATAAGCAACTCTTTACTTGTTACAAATAATGAAATAATGTCATAAGTATATGTATTAGTATAGAAAGTGAGCTTCTTACTACTCTTGTTCTTGTATGTTTTTACTCACTATGATACACAATTTAAAAAATTGTTGAAGAATGTGAGTGGATGTAAGATAAAGTAAGAGATAGAATCTAAAAAAGGTTGGTTTGTGCAAGAAAAAGCTGAATTGAATAAAATGAGAAGGGGAGTCTGAAATGGTGAGTTAATATGGGTTTAAAAGAGTAAGATTGTAAAAGGGATATGCTATAAATAGAATAAAACAAAGTGGGTAGAATTTAAAAGAACAACCTAAAATGAAAAGTGATTAGAAGGTAAAACAAAAAAGAATATAGGGAGTTAGTCGTCGTTTATAATATACTTATAAGTTGTAATATTATAAGGGCTTGGCCTGTACATCTTGTGTGTTGTCATTCTTTTCTTGAATTGTTCTTTTTCTCTTCACCTTATTCAAATAATATTCAGATAAGTTAAATTTAGCACAAATAAGATCAATTCATCAAAAATAAGTTTTAATTAGTAAAAATTAGATAATATAATAACATAGATATTTAGTAAAAATAAGTTTTTATCAGTAGCAGCGATAATAGTAGTAGTAGCAGTAGCATCTATAGTAGCAACACCAGCAACAATTGTAGCAATAGCAGTAGCAGCAGTAATAGAAGTAGTTGCAGTAAGGATAGCAACAGTAGAAGTAGTAGTAGCAGTACCACTGGTAGTAGGAGTAGTAGAAGTAGCAAGCAGCAGTAGTAGTTAGTAGTAGTGATGTTCGGTAGTAGTTAGTACTAGGTAAGGTATCAGTTGGAAGTAGTTAGTAGTAGTGACATCCGGTAGTAGTTAAGAGAGGTAATGTAATAAGAGTACTATAAAAATCTTTTAGGAGCAAACCAAAATTCAAGTGTTAAGATAGTACGGACAATCGATTACATACGACGTATTGGTTGGCAGATAGATGCCTTGTCAAGGGACAAACTACCAAATCTAGTGACTATAGTTCACAAACTATACAGAACCAAATGTACTGATTTATCTTACAAAAAGAGATAAACAATATAAAAGTTAACTAATGAACCCCAATAGGGGAGACGAAATTATATCAGTACAGTCATGAGTAAATACATTTCTTTTTTCTTTCCTTGTGGATGGGATAGAATTGAAAGAGATAGAGCTGCCTAGGATATGGACACACATTGCTAACGAGACGCCAATCTTGGATAGTGTTTGAGCTACATTTTAATCTACTTACAAAAACCTATCCTGAACAATTTTGTTTAGTTCTTCCAACTTCTGGATAATTTTTGGATTCATCAAATCCCTTGCCTCCCTAATTAGTGTTCCTTCTTGGCTGAAATGATATGCGTCCACCACAGCTTTTATCCAAGTATGTAGTTTCTCTGGTGTCCTGTATATTTCACATAAACAGCAATGAAACACCTTAAAGTGAGGAAGGTAATTATCCGAAAGCAACCCTAACAAAACGTTTGAGAATAGGGAAAGGAAATTTTAATGAGATTGGTCACAGATATACATACGTGTACAAGTTATCAACGTCAGTCCCTTCAAGCTCTTCTCCAGGAGTAAATGCATCTTGCAGAGCAGAAAGTTTCTCCTCAGGATCCTCAATTGTCAGAAGATATTTCACAATCCTGATCTCCTTTGGCATTAGCCTCTGAAGATTACCTCTTGCAGTCTTGTACAAATGATATAAAACATCCTTTACCTATAGATGGATGACAGAAAAAATATTAATGAGTGCATGAAGGAATACATCCTGTGAAAAATAATTCAATTTAAATTCAATTTCTAGCAAATAAAATGGTTTTTGTCTGCCAACCAATATCATATGCATAATCAATCCATAACGAAAGAAGCAGTGCCAACACACTGACTTAAAAATGTCAACTAGTGTGATCAGCATGTGCAATGGTCTATTTCTCTAAACCTGGAACTTTCATCTCTGATTTAATCCAGTAATAAGACAAGCATAAACTCTTTAGACATAACTTATATTGTTAGCTTCCATGAAGTACATTTATACCAAATTTGGAGACAAGGGTACTATATGCGTCTCAGCTCCCTTCCCCAAGTGGTTTAGACTAAGGTCTTCTCCCTGCCCCAGTGAAAGGGTGTGTCCTTAATGCATTGACCATAGCACATCCTACAGCAAAAAACAAACAGAACTGAGAATTTTATTAAATTCTCCTTTTTTTCAAGGGCACCTCTTCCCTAAAGTGGCCAAATTTGTTTTGAGTATGCCACTTCTATTTAAGGAAATCTTCTACACTTACTAGTTACTAGATATATCTCTAGTCTCATGGTTTCTACTCCTACCTTTTTATTACTCTCCTCTCACATCCCTTACTCTTGAATAAACTATAAAAGAAAACAGATGGAGTATCAAACAAGGCCACAAGGGCTTACACAACTTTGTAGCATTGACAAACCACTTCACTATGGGTATCTATGTGCTGACGCACCGTTCAACATTCTGGCATTAGAAATTAGACAATTCATCATGCACATCGAGTAACAAATTGATGGAGCTTCAAGCCTTGTGAGAAATTATAAACATCATAACATTCTCAATTGTAGATTAATTTAAGCTCTGAGCTCAGAAAAAAAGAAAAGGCCTTTTTCAGATTGAACATCTCTCCAAACCAAATTCAAAGCTTCCTCTAAAACTAATAATATCTTACCTCATCTTTCATCATGTTTGATTCTTTGGCACTAGACCAAGCTTTTGTAATCATCAAAACCAGGGCAGAATCAAGTTCATTCTTCGCAGCCAAGGTGTCTATTTTTCTGCAAGCAGCATCTAAAGAGGGAGAGTTGATAATGTCCTGGAACTTCACTTCAGCAGAATTGATAGCCTCTAAGCTTTCAGAAGCTGTATCATAAGCTTGTACGGCAGATAAGCACCTATTCCAAAGCTCTACCACAGCTATTTTTGCAAAGAAGTATCGTTAGATTCGTTACCAATGGAACAAAAAGGCAGGTGAAAGAGTGATACAGAAAAGGAGATGAGGAAAAATCCTCATGGGGACAAGAGGCTTGAATGCATACGAGTGAATCTTACATGCAACAATGACAGCAAGGACAAGATTGTACAATATACATACAACACTAACCAATTTGAAATCCAAGGCTTGTTAGAACATGTGTGTACTTCTGATATGGTTGCAATTGGTACAAGAAAAATCCTACTGAAGTTCATAGATCAGACTGGAGTTTCATGGAGATCTAAGACCTTGTGATAGATAGAAAGACAGGTCACTGATAAACCAGCCATGGCTACTTCATGGATGCTATAACAAACTGTGGTACCTTCTTATTGTTGTGTTGTCTACTTGCCTTAGTTTAAATGTCTAAACATTCTCTTTCTTGTCAGTACTACAATCAACAAATCTAGTTTGACTAGTTACCATTATTATTTCAATTTTCCCACACCCAACTTTCAAATTTTGATAATACCATGGTAAGGATACAGTAATGTTTTGATGACAAAGAAAGAGGAGGAGAGCGGCAAAGGCACTAATGCAACATGGCAGTCATCCACTACTCCACTGCCACCCCCAAGGCAGATGACAGAATGAAATTACCCTTGATGGTAAAATTTGGAAGTAAAAACTACAAATTAACCACAAAAGTCTATACTCATTGCTTTTGACATTAAGGTTTGTATCATTATGCCACCACCATCGCGTCTTCTTCACCAATTACAGTGCCACTAATCTTTCCATGATATGTCTTGAGCTCAATGAGGTCTTGGTACCCAAACTTTGGAATAAAAATTTGGTGGCATCAATAATTTCTTTGTCTTATACTGGAGCTCCATTGACATAGTTGTCGCACACAAGTTTCAGTAGTTATGGCAGAAAAGTGTAGGAATTATGCCATGGGCTGGTGGTAAATGCAGCCGTGCCGGAGTGAGGAGAAAGGGAGAGGAACTAGAAAGTGCTGAAGGAGTGGGTTATGGGATGGCACCTGGCAGGCTGGCAGCGATGATTGTGGTTGTGGACCTTGTGGCAGGGTGGGGGGGAGGAGGAAGAAAGCGAGAGAACGAGATGCATTTTAATAAAATACATAAAAATAAAGAAATAAACCAATATAGGGGGGCTAATTTGGGAAAGGTAGAGTATCAGTTGAAAATATTATTAGCAAAACAATAGATAGGATTATTCTGAAAAGGCTACTACTAATTCGGATCAATATTGTTAATTTCCCCATACATTATAGCAACTAAAGCTTGTACTTTCAAAATAAGTCACCAGTCTCACCACTTAATCAGATGGTGTAGTAGAAAACGAACTGTGATTAGGAAGGTGATGATTAGTTATATGGAACATAAGATCAGTGGCTAACCATTTTGCTCCTCAGGATTGTCATAATAAGATTCTGCAACAGTGTGAAGATGCTCAAAAAACTCCTTAGTGAAGTCTTTACGACGCCTTGCAACTACTTCACTAATATTTTCTGAGGCTCCTCTCACTACCTCGAGAAGTTCATTAGCTCTCTGGACATCTTCATCAATCTGCACACAAAATTTGAGAGCATTTTATAGTATAATCAAGGAAAAAAAGAAAAAAGAACAAAGCACAATCGTCCTGTTAAAAAAAACTTATGCAAGATTGATACATAAGCACATAGAGTATGTTACTTTACTTGAATGATCAAAAAGACAAAACAACGCTCCAGAAAAGAATCTTGTAAAGAAAACAGGAGATAAAAGCCAATAACCGAAAACAAAAAAGTAGCAGATTTAGACATTTAACCATAATTGATGCCAATTTAAACGTCAATTTTAAATAGGAGCCACCCACTCAAGAAATTCACCCATTGCACAGTTAAATGTTTTTACCTACCTCTCTCAGCTTCCTTCCAAGCCGAAGTAGCTTGTGTTTCATTTCAGGGTTGTCATCACTCTCTGCCCTTTCCTCACAACGCAGAAAAAAGTGGGGTCGGATAGAACTCCATTCTTTGCTAAAAATTAACAACCTCCTCCAATCAGCTGGAGATGGTTTGTCCAATAAAAAAACTTCAATCAACTTGTCACAAACACGGATCATTTTGAGATTATCCAAGTTGTCAAGGTCACCTTCCTCTTTTGTATTTCCACCTTCTTCTGTTGCCACTTCTTGAAAAGCTTTACCATCAGGGAATGAAACTATAGCTTGCTCTTCTTTCCAATTATTGGCCTTCAGAGATGCATTTTTAACCCTTGCGAAGATTGAGGGATACTGAACTATATTAACCTTTGCCAGGAAAGAGGGATACTGCAACCTATTCAGGTTACAGATGTAATAGCCTGGAATATTATAATGCATACAGGTTTATTATTTGATTCATAAGGGATACCATTCAAGCTAGAACGATATGTAAAAATTTATACTAGCAAGTCCACTGCACCAAATCCAGAAGCCAGACACAATAAACTACAGCAAATGTTGTAGACACCTATTTTTGGCACTTTGTCCCAATCAGAAAGGCTTAATGATGAAACTTAACACCACTTTTCTGAAGAATCAATATTTGCATGTTACATGAGCAATAGCTCAAACACCCACGTGCCGTCTAGAACAGTTGAAACTACTCTCAAATATTAATATCTTGGGCTCAAAACCTACAGGGTTGACTAATGTTATGGAAAATATGCTCTGTATACCTAAATTATGCTCATTGATTTGTGTTATATAGTATGTTCATTTACAAATAAGTTTTGACTCTACATTATTTGATATGCATGGAAATTAGCCTTCCATGGACATATCATAAGCCCAAATCGAATTTAAATGAAAAAGATATAACTTAAGCTTTGCCGACATTACACATTATATGACTCTATATTATATGACTAGCACTGTCAAAACGGTTTGACAGTTCGGTTTCGGTTCGGTTTGAAATCGGTTCGGTCTTCAATCGGGTCGGTTTGGAATCGGTTTAATTGTCTCACGGGTCAGTTTTGGTTCGGTTTAAATAGTTATCGGTTCGATTCGGTTTCGGTTTATTCTTAAGCGGTTTTAATTCGGTTCGGGTTGTAAACAGTCCGGGTAGTAAACGGTTCGGTGCAGACGGGTTGCGGTTTGTTAACGGTGCGGTGTAAACGGTTTTTATCCCGGTTTAAACAGTTTCGGGTTGGAAACGGTTTCGGGTTAGAAATAGTTCGGTTCTTTTTTGGTTCAGTTTATAACTGGTTCGGTTCTTTTTCGGTTCAGTTTTTAACTGGTTCGGTTCTTTTTCGGTTCAGTTTATAACTGATTCGGTTCTTCGATGGTTTAACCACTTTAACGTTATTCATATCGGTTCCATTTCAAGTTTACTAAATTACGGTTCGGGTCGGTTTTCGGTTTCAAAAAATAAATTGTTTATCGAGTTGTTTGGATTCGGGCAGTTAAATGGTTTTGGTTTGAAATTTGATAGTACTTGCTAACCTTTTGTGTTCACAAGTTTTATATAAAGTCGCGAATCATTTCATATTTACTATTTAGGCATCATATTCTAAACAAATTCTCATTGATTTTATAAATACATATTATGTTCTGTTTCAAGTTTAGTCATACTGATCTTACTAGTTTATTACGAAGTAGATTATAAGAGTTAGTGTATTAATGTATTATTGTGTTTACAATTAGGTTATTATATGCTTCTTATTTAATAATTTATATCCATGACTAGAGGTAGTAGTGTTGCTAATAGTTTGAGGCAGGGCCTGAGCCTGCTTGTTTTGCTCTTGTTTGTGAACACTGATTATCCTTAATGAATGATTTGCCTTGCTATTTTAAAAAAAATATTCTAAGATTTCTAATATTTAATCCATTTAATTATATTCCCGTCAAAAAAAAAAAATCCATTTAATTATATAAAAAAGTTTGTAAACGGTTCGATTTAAAAGCGGTTTGGTTCATAAACGGTTCAGTTTATAACCAGTTCGGTTTACAAACAGTTTGGTTTTTAAATGGTTCGGTGCAAATGGGTAGCAGTTTGCTAACGTCGGTGTAAGCGGTTTTTTTGCCAGTTTAAACGGTTTCGGGTTAGATACGGTTCGGTTCTTTTTCGGTTCGGTTTTCTTTCAGTTCGGTTTATATTTGGTTCGGTTTGTTAACGGGTTCGGTTCTTATACGGTTTAACATTATTCGGGTCGATTCGGTTTTGGGTTTACTAAAATACGGTTCGGGTCGGTTTTCGGTTTTAAAAAAATCGGTTTTTAATCGGTTCGGTTCTCATTTGGGTCGGTCGGTTTCGGGCAGTTAAATGGTTTTGGTTTGAAATTTGACAGCACTATATATGACCCATTTCGAGTTCGAAAAGTATGACCCTTTGAATCGTGATATTGCACTGTCTAGCGCGGAAAATATTTGTGTCAGTGGCATGTGCGAAAAATATTTCCACGTGTGCTACGTGACAGCATGCACCTCATAATCCTAAATTTTCCATCTTCTCTTATAAATACAACCCTCCATACATACACACAAAATTATTAAGATTCAAACCGAATTGACAATTTAGAATCTAGAAAAATCCTAATTCTCTCTTACTGTTTATTTTTTTTAAGCCTAATCCACAAACACCAAACACATACTACTCTCCTGCATTTTCAAGTCTAAAGTGAAGTTCTACAGTGTTCATACTGATATAAAGTCTTCATAAAGGAAAAGCAATATATTCCTGAGAACCTAATCTTCCAAGGTCTAAGACAATTTGCTTGTGAGCATACTAGTATAAAGCTTCATACAGGAAAACTAGTGAGTTTTTGAGATTTCAATAATCAAACTATTTATGCAATCATTGTATTAAAATTTCAAACTTAACAAAAGGACAGGACAAGCATCAAATTTTTTACTCAAATTAGAAGTATCTCTGGACAACTGATACCAATGACGGCCAACAATAACATCCTGCTTAAATCTTCTAGACATCATTAAGTTTGCACTTCACATAATAAGTTTTGGCAGGGGATTAGATATAACCAAAGAACCCCAAAGAAAAATAACAAAAATAAGTTTGCAAATAACATTTTAGATAAGAGCACTTTGATAATTGCACAACACATGATAATTTCTTATAGTAAGACTCCCAAAATTTGCTAACCTCAAACGCCAAATTTTGAAGAATTATTGACTTAAGAATTAACATGAAGATTCGCTCTCACAAAACACAGTGCTGCTAGGAAAAGTGACTACTACTCAACTTAAAATCTAGTTTAACTGTGATAATATCATCAAGAAATAACTTATACTCCATAGTAGTTTATTCCAGAAAATAGCTTGATATATACAGTATCAATCAATCAATCAAAGCCTTAATCCCATAAGTGGGCTCGGCTGCATGAACCAAAGGTGATTATTACGTGTAGTCTAAATTGGTACATGGTATATACAGTTTTTAAGTTAAAATCCAAATTGGTTATCTGAATTGCAATTTAAGCTAAAAATTAGTTTCAATTACTACGTATTATAATATCACCAAGAACTAAAAGCAGTACATAGCTAGCTACTCTAACATACCAGGTCCATCTTTGAGCCAGGGCAATAGGGGCGGCCACTGTCGGCCAACGGAAATAAATCCCATTTTCATAATACTGGTGTTGTACCTGTAACACATTAGCATTGAGCACCCAAATATTACATAATTACCGAGTATATATAATCCAGAACAGCCCTTAATTGACTTACTATGCTAACAATTTAATCAACAAAACCCTTGATTGTGACATTGATATTCTTACCTCAGAAGCTGCTTCAATGGAGGTAGGAGAGTTGGCAACAGAAAGAAAAGGAGGGGGGTGAGAGAGGAAAGGGAGGGATGCAATTTCCTTTTTAACTTCAAATGGTTATACTTTGTATTTATAGTGCCATATTATACCAACAAGCTAAGAACCGTGCAATATGTGAATTTGTGAAATCTACAAAACTCCATTATATATATATAAGAGATAGAGCGCGCAAAGGAGGTTTTTCACTATATGTAATATAATCGCAATACAGATGAATGAGAATGGTGAATTTGCAAATGCATTTCACCGGCTATTTATAGTAAAGACATACTACTACTTTTAGCTATACATAAGTCATACATAAGTTATTAGACTTAGAAAATATTGCCAAGCATTTAATGGTGATGACCAAAAGACCAATAATTGTGACATTCACACTAGTTACTTCATAACACTCCCCCTTAAATGCCACACAAAAATTAGTAAATGTTGTCTAATTAAAACCTTGTTAGGGAAAAAGGAAAAAAAAAAATTTATTATATGTTGTAGTGTACTATCTCATTAAAAACCTTGTCAGGAAAAACCCATTGGGATAAAAACTTAATCGAAGGGAAAAAGAAGCTGTGCATATAATACTCCCCTTGATTTTAATGTAGCTTATGAAGATGACGCATCCCAATCTTGTGAACCAACCGTTCAAAACTCTTTTAAGGTAAGGACTTTGTAAACAAGTCTGTAAGATTATCGCATGATTGGATCTGTTGGACATTTATCTTCCCTTCCTTCTGTAAATCGTGTGTAAAGAACAATTTTGGTGATAGATGTTTAGTCCTATCACCTTTGATGTACCCGTCGGTCACTTGTGCGATGCATGCAATATTGTCTTCGTAAATGATGGTTGGATTTCCAGTTACTCCTCTCATCCCACATTCTTCTTGGATATTACCAATCATTGATCTTAGCCATACACATTCACATCCTGCTTCATAGAGAGCAATCAACTCAGCATGATTTGATGATTTTGCAGTCAAGGTTTGCTTTGTTGATTTCCAAGAAATTGTTGTTCCTCCATAGGTGAACAAATATCCAGTTTGTGACTTGGCATTTTGTGGGTCTGATAGATATCCATCATTTGCATATCCGACAAGGGTGGCATCTTGCCTTGATTGATAAAACAAACCAAGATCTTTCGTTCCTCGTAGATTTCGTAGCAAGTGTCTTACTCCTTTCCAGTGTCTCTTTGTTGGTGCATTGCTATACCTGGCTAACAAATTCAAGAAAAAAGATATGTCAGGTCTAGTATTGTTAGCTAGATACATTAAATCGCCAATTGCACTTAGATATGGTACTTCAGGGCCAAGAACTTCCTCGTTTTCTTCTCGAGGTCTAAATGGATCATTTTTCATGTTCGAAGACCGAACAATCATCGGGGTGTTCATTGGGGTCGCTTTGTCCATGAAAAAACGTTTTAACACTCTTTCAGTGTAGTTAGACTGGTGGACAAGAATACCATTATTTAAGTGCTCAATTTGCAACCCGAGACAAAATTTAGTTTGTTCAAGATCTTTCATCTCAAATTCTTTCATCAAGTATTTTGCAGTTCTTTCAAGTTCATTTGGAGTTCCAATGATATTCAAGTCATCAACATAAACTGCAATAATTGCAATTCCTGATTGTGATCTCTTAATGAAAACACAAGGACTGATTTCATTATTCTTGAACCCTTCTTTCATAAGGTATTCACTAAGACAATTATACCACATCCTTCCAGATTGTTTCAATCCATAAAGTGACCTTTTTAATTTTATGGAAAGTAATTGTTTAGGCTTGTGGTTTTCTGGTAATTTTAGTCTATCAGGAACTTTCATATAAATGTCTGTATCAAGTGAACCATACAAATATGCGGTCACTACATCCATCAATCGCATCTTTAGTCCTTCTAAAACTGTCAAGCTTACCAGATTTCTCAACGTAATTGCATCAACTACGGGAGAATATGTCTCCTCATAATCAATCCCTGAAATTTGAGAAAAACCTTGGGCTACAAGTCTTGCCTTGTATCTAACTATTTCGTTTTTCTCATTTTTTTCCTTACAAATACCCATTTGTATCCGACTGGCTTTACACCTTTTGGTGTGAGGGCTATTTTGCCAAATACTTCTCGTTTTTCAAGTGACTTTAACTTTGACTGCATTGCCTCTTTCCATTTTGGCCAATCATGCTTGCAACGACATTCTTCCACTGTTCTTGGTTCAATATCATTTTCATCAGATGCCACTTCAATTGCAATGGAATATGCAAATGTGTCATTTACGATAACATCATTTCTATTCCAATAATTCTTGTTAGAAACATAATTCATTGAAATTTCATCGTTATCGATGTTGTGGTCATCTTGTTCACTCCCTTTCAGTTTCTCATCGGTATTTTGTATTTCTTGACCTTCCGTAAGGGGAATATTGTTAACCTCATCAGGTCTTTTTAGTTTTCTTGGTTTGGAATCTTTTGAATCAAGTGGTCTTCCACGCTTTCGGCATGCTAGAGATTCATTTTCAATGATCTTATCACTAGATGGAATTTCAATACGTGCAGGGGCATTTTCAGCTGGTATATGTGATTTTGTCACTTTCTTTGTATCTATAAATGCATCACGCAACTGATTTGCAATGCTTTGTAAATGAACAATTTTCTAAACTTCTTGTTCACACATATTTGTTCGTGGATCAAACATTGATAATTGTGTTGCATTCCAGATGATTTCTATTTCTTTCTTTCATAGGTCCACTTTCTCTCCCCCTAAGGCTGGGAATACTGTTTCATTGAAATGACAGTCAGCAAATCTAGCCGTAAATAAATCACCGGTCATTGGTTCAAGATATTTAATTACGGAGGGTGATTCAAACCTAACATAAATTCCCAGCCTTCTTTGTGGACCCATCTTTGTTTGTTGGGGTGGAGCAATGGGAACATACACCACACAACCAAAGATCTTTAGATGTGAGACACTTGGTTCTCGACCAAAAACTAATTGTAGTGGTGAGAACTTATGATAGCTGTCGGTCTCAATCTAATTAAAGCTGCTGCATGTATTATGGCAGGACCCCAAGCAGATGAAGGCAATTTTGATCTCATCAATAATGGCCTTGCAATCAACTATAGTCTCTTAATTAATGACTCAGCGAGGCCGTTTTGTGTTTGAACATGAGCTACTGGATGTTCTGAAACAATTCCAATCGACATACAATAATCATTGAAAGTTTGGGATGTAAATTCCCCAGCATTGTCATGCCTTATTCTTTTTGTTGTATGGTCTGGAAATTGTGCCCTTAATTTAATAATTTGAGCAAGTAGTTTTGCAAAAGCAACATTTCTACTTGACAAGAGACTTATATGTGACCATCGTGTTGAAGCATCAATTAATACCATAAAGTATCGAAATGGTCCACATGCAGGATTAATTGGTCCACAAATGTCTCTTTGAATCCTTTCTTAAAATGTTGGAGATTCAGTAGCAATTTTGTTCATAGATGGCCTGGTTATTAATTTGCCAAGTGAACATGCAGAGCATGTTCATTCATCTGATCGAGGGATTTTGACATTCCTAATAAAATGTCCTACTGAATTTGCTATAATCTTGTGCATCATTCCTGTACCAGGATGACCCAAACGATCATGCCACAAAGTAAGCAAATTCTATCTAACTTCTGGTTAGACATCAAGTTTATTTCAACTGGTCGTATATCTATATGATATGACCCTAAGAATATGCTGGCAATTTCTCATATATATGTTTCTTACCATGGTTTTCTGCCGTGTGACATAAATATTCTTTTTGATCCACTGTCAGTGTTTCTAAATGTAAACCATTATGACGCATATCTTTAAAGCTTATAAGATTTCTTCAAGATTTGCTCGAATATAAAGTGTCATTAATGATTAATTTTGTTCCATTTGGGAGTATTATGCAAGTTTTTCCAGAACCTTCTATTAGCTTGGCTGACCCAGAAATGGTATTAACATTTGCTTGAAACATTTCTAATTTTAAAAAATATTTTCTATCCTTCCAAATAGTGTGTGTTGTTCCACTGTCCAAAAGGCATTGATATTTGGAACCAACTTCAGGAAGATCCATATCTTCATAAAATAGTAAGTATGGGATTAGTTTAGAACAATGAACTTACTTTATTAACAATGAGAATTAAAAGTACATAACTCAAACATGAAAAACATAAAAGAAAAGTACATAAAGAAAACATAATACATATTATAGTAATTGATGAATTATCTAAACATGATTATTTTCTCCAAAGATAAATTCACCACCAGCTTCATCATTGTCTATGAGGAAATCAGACACATCAAGGCTAGTTCCAGGGACATTTCCTTCACTAACATAATTTGCTTCAGCATGTTTTTCTTTCCCTTTAATGGATGCCTGGTAAAGTTCTACCAAATGTTTGGCCGTATGACAAGTACGTCCCCAATGTCCTATCATGCCACACCTATAACATGTGTCTTTTCCTTTTGTGGTGGCTTGATTTTTGTTTCCTTGTTGATGTCCCTTTTGAGTGTTGTTTATAGGGGAGAAATGGCCTCTACCACGGCCATGACCATGTCCACGGTCGCGGAAATTTCCATGACCTTTTCCGCGGGCATTATATTTTCCGCGTCCACCTCTATGAGCAACATTTTTCTCAGGTGGGTTTGAGCTTTCTACAGCATTTGTTTCATTAAATGCTTGAGACCCAGTTGATCTTAGGTTGTGATTCTTCAAAAGAAGATCATTATTCTTTTCAGTAGCCAATAATGTAGAGATAAGCTCAGAATATTTTGCAAATCCTCTTTCACAGTACTGTTGTTGCAATACAATGTTGTAAGCATGGAAAGTAAAGAGTATTTTCTCTATCATTTGCACTTTAGTGACCGGCTAATCACAATATCTCAATATTGATACAGCTTTATATGTGATGAATTATAATTACTGACAGATTTAAAGTCCTGAAATCTCAGGTTTGTCCACTCAAACTGTGTTGAAGGAAGGAGTACCCTTTTGTGGTGGTCATATCTTCCTTTGAGGCTATCCCATAATTCTTTGGGATTTTCCACCATTAAATACTCAATTTTTAAACTGTTATGTAAATGATGCCTCAACTGAACTATAGCTTTTACTTTCTCTTGATAAGTGGGAATTTTAACTTGAGCAGAGGCATCTTTTTCGTTTCCTGGAATGGTAATTTCTTTGATTGTATGTTCCAATCCTTGAGCCTTTAAATTCATTTGGGCATCAACTGTCCATTCAAGATATTTATGTCCGGAAAAGTGTAATACGTCGAATTTTCTTTTCATCAAGTCTCCCATTTTTAACTACAATCAAATAGATAATAATTATTGAGCCAATTAAGCAAGTGATAATTAAGGTAATCAAATTATAATCATAATAATAATCCATTTAAAACATATTTTTGCTTCTCCCCCTTAGATTATTATTATGATTTATGTAAAATTAAGCTAAATAAATCATGATAATTACGTTAGTTAAACAACAACAACAATAACAACAATAAAGATAATATAAATACTACTACTATTACTACCTCACCGACAACAATAACGACAATAATAATAATAATAATAATAACAATAATATTAATGACATACATTAATGATAAGACAAAAGGAACATTTATTATAACAAAATGCACTTATAATCTACCTAGAAAACAACAAAAAAAAAAACTTGAAGTACTACGGAGATCACATGCATTAATTCCTTTTATCGAAGAAACCGAGCTCTACTTATGCAAAATGATGAAAATCATCATTGCCATTAATAAAACCACTAGGGCCATAATTAAAACTACGTATAGCTTTAATTTTCTCAAATCTTCTTCAAAGGTAAAGGGGTGAGGAGGTTGTCGGTTGTCGGTGGGGAACATGGTGTGGTGGCCGGGAATGAATGAATGAAGGAAAAAGAGGAAATAATTTGAGTGAATGTGAGGAGGGGATAAGAATTGTATGGTGAAATAAGGGGGTGTAATCCGCCTTTTATAGGGGGTGAATTATCCGTTATAATTTTACACAACTGTAAAAGTATCACACAACATTCAAATAGATTGGTAAAATTATAATCAAACTATTAATATTTATAAACGTAAATAAGTATCACATTGGATGCAAGCCGTAATGGTCCGAGAACCCTAATCTATTCAAGAGGTCAAGGGTTCGAAAATTGAAAGAAACATAAAAGTGTGTAATCTAAAATTAAATAAATATAAAGGCTGCATCATTTTGTTTTTTATTTTTTTTAACTTTAGTAATTATGCACAAGTACGTAAATATAAACATGAATAGCGTGGTTATGAAATTTATTATGCTAACATGCATGCAACAAATATTTCACATATAAAAGTAATTATCCGTTACTTTCTAGAACCATGCATGAGAACAAACAAACTAAGTATCATAAATATAGTATGTATTGATATCCTCATTTTTATCAAGATGGCTAATTATGTAGGGTAATTTTGTAGAGAAATATATTGTGAGTTTCTGGTATAGAAGATCTCGTATGGGCAACTATAGAGCATACTCCTCAAAATATATTTTGTGAAAGAAATTGAAAAATGTTCTAACATTGGGTAATCAGTATAAGTATACCTGATCAAAGATGGTGCTGATAATGTGTTATGATTTATATACAGAGAGAGAGAACAAAGGAGGTTTTTCATTATCTGTAATATAATCGCAATACAGATGAAAGAGAATGGTGAATTTGCAAATGCATTTCACGGATATTTATTGTAACAACATACTACTACTTCTAGCTATACATAAGTTATACATAGGTTACTAGACTTAGAAAATATTGCCAAGCATTTAATGGTGATGACCAAAAAACCAATAATTGTGGCATTCACACTAGTTATTTCATAACACATTCATTTTTTTTTTTTAAAAACTACATTCTCCTCTTTCTTTTAATAAAAAACCAAATAAATATTCATAGCCATTGTAGCCTCGTAGGTGTAAATTTAAAAACCGTTACAAAATATTTAAATTTTAGTAAAAAAGTTATAAAATAAAAATTATTATTAAAAAAAAAATCTGATGTTACTGGGTAATTAAAAAAGGGGTTGTTAAATATCTCCCTCAAATCTCCAGTCAATGCTCATAAAATAAAATATGTTGTACACCTCATATAAACAAAAAATATTTACCATCATAAACATATTTTTAACCCACACTCACTCCTTCTTAAAAGTAAAACCTTGTCTCTCCCAACCACCACCACCACCACCACCTTCATTTATAGGGTCGTCTCCAGCAATTTAGAGGTCTTGAGCTAATGATAAAAAATAGGCCCCTAGAATTTGTAAAGGATCTATTTAAACCGGTAAAAAGTTCATTAACTATTATATAACGACTTTGGGTTCTTTTACAATAAATTTATCAATAGATTCTCTTTGAGAAGAGTCAATTCTTCAATTCTCCTTTTTTTTTCATAATAAGAATCATATTTCAAAAAACAATGTCAATGTTATTATGTTAAAACACTAAAAATAAGGTTCCTTCAAACTTGCCTAAAAAATAATTAGTAATAGGTAGAATTAAGTAACTTGAAGATTTCCTTCAGAAAAAAATGAAGATTTTTAGTTGTTTAGAGTAGAGATATAATTAAGGGAGTTAATTTGTTTCGAAAAATTGAAATCAAAAGTCAAAATATTAATTTTGGGGATAATGGAAGAATATAAAGAGTTTTGAGGTTTGTTGGAAATCGAGGCCAGCTTTTACAGGGAATGAAATAGTGATTTTTTTTTTCTAAATTTTGATACAGTGAATTTTAAAAATTTTGGGTCCTTAATTTTTGGGGGCCCTGTTACGTGTATCGCAAAAAATCGGGTCCTAGCCGGGCCTGTTCATTTTACCACCCACACCACCTCCTTCAACTAGATCTACATAATTTCGCGCGGAAATATCGAGGGCATAGGGAAGGCCGTCGTCGATGGAGTTGCCGGAGACAAGGTTCGATTTTTTTTTTCTGGAATGGCTAAAACGCCCTTTTTGTTTCGAAACATCAAGGTGGAAACACCTAGTCATTTTGAACCACCGTTTGGGTGTTTGAAAGTTTTGGGCAGTTGGGGTGAAACGCCCAGAAATTTTGAACACCCAAATGGCGATTCGAAAAAGCTAGACGTTTCAGTCTAGATCCGACGAACAATAGGGTCGTTTCAGATCGAAGTTGGATGAATCTCCAGCGGTTCCTTCCATCGGTGTCATTGAAACTAATTTGGCATAATTATTCCTCATAAACCTAATGTCTTTGTTCCTTAAAAGTATATGATCTGATGGTTTGTATTTGATTTCTGTAGGCGAATTCGACCTCCAATTACTAAAAATCTTCTCATTGCATTTCTCTTCCTTAGGCTTACTGGGTATGTAAGAAGATAATGCTAGTTTTGTTGTTGAGCAATTCAATCTCTTGATTATTAGCTGAGGTGCTATGTTAATTGGAAACCATCTTTAAGTTGATGTTTTTCTTGCTTGGGCTTACCGTGTACTTGACTAGGATTTTTGGATACCAACTTTAAGTTAAGGTAAAATTAATTAATTTTATAATAAGGATAAGTACGTAATTTTAGGTTATTTTGCGGGTGTTAGTTGGAGAATTGAGGGCGACGTTCAGCTTTCCCAACTTGTGTACTTGTACTCTGTATTATCTTAGAAAGTTATGATAGTTAAAAAAGAAAAAGAAAAAGAGAGAGAGAGAAAAAGTTAGGATAAGGTGGTAGACTTGATATTATTATTATTGTTATTATTATTATTATTTTAGTTTTAATTTAAGATGGTAGTTTTATTATAAGAAAAAAGTTGAGAGGGGCCGATAATTTGGGAAAGCGAAATTAATCACCCAAATCCCCCTTTCACTTTATATATAGGATAGGATTCTTATACTATAGACCCAGGAACAATGCCCACCTTGCATAGGTTAGGTATCCAGGCGTTCCAATCTATTTTAGTGGAAGGACACGCTATTTGTTTACATCCGTTAGGGCCGATTCAACATGGATTGTCCTACACTAGCACCTCCACGTAATAAAACTCATTAACTCTACTGAATTCTAGTCTAATTCATTTGATGATTTTATGGGCTTATTTGATCGGACATTCTACTGCCGAGATTTGAAAATAGCTTGAAACAAGATTTATGCAAAGTGAGTTAGACAAAAAGAGAAGCAAATTGGTCAGAGGGTCTTCTAGAAATATTCTTGTTATTACTTCAAATAAAAACAACGGAATAAAAACATATGAAAATAAGGGTTCCTTGTGCACCCCTTTCCCAAAACGCACAAAAAAAAACAAAAAAAATGTGCGCGACTAAATGATGCCTCAAATAAAAAATAACATGCACTAATGACCTCTTGGACCATTTTATTTATACAAAAACTCAATTAAAAATTAGAATAAAAAACCTTTATTTTCTCTTCAATTTATTGCAAACTAGTGTGTGGCTCAAGCTATGCCCTGGGTGGACGGGTTGTGAGTTTGTACTTTTTTAATTTGTAATTAATTTCGACTATTTGTATACCTAGCGTGTGGTCCGGGCGTTGCCTTGGGTGTCACTCTTTTTTTTTACCTCATAAATATTTATTTTCTAATCTTCTGAAAAATAAATAATTTATATAACCTCTAATTTACTTAATAAATGAAAGGAATATATAAATATAATGTTATGTAGAACTTAAAACATTAATAAAAGTTGGTTAAGATAGTAAATGCATCACCTTTATGTGGTTGAGATTATATGTTCGAATCTAGCTTAAAGCATAATTTATTTTGTTAAATGAAGTGGCAAACTTATGTGGCGCATATATTTTGGATAGTGAGTGTCATTGTGTCATGACGCATATACTTTTAAGAGTGTCACGTGGCATCGTTCCTTTGAAAGGAACTCCTTTAATATATAGTACTAGATTATTAGTCTCGTGCGATATTTGATCAAATAAAATTTTCTAAATTTAATTATTTATTCATACCAAAATTAAAAACAAAAATATTTCTAAAACAAATAAAACATCAAATATTAAAACAATAAAAAAATATAGCTCATTGAAAAATAGAGTGATGAAAGGGTATTCAAAGAAGTTAAATTAAATTATTATTGTTAAAGAGAGTAGACCATTTTACAGAATTTGATACTAATAATAATGTAATTGACCAGAATTTTAATAAAGTACAATAAAAATCACAAAACGATGACATCATTTATAGTTTTGGAGGGAAAATTTTTAATAACAACATGACATGTGTCTAATTTTTAAAATAGAATGATGTCAACAGTTGTTAATTTAGTATTAGTTATAGATAGGACTACCAAAAAAAATTTAGAGTCTTTTATTAATAAGAATCTAACAACAAAAAATGTAAAATTTTTAAAAATATGGCTGATCTTAAAGACGAAATTGCAAATTCAATGGCACCAGAAACAACAATCATCCTCCAAAGAAAAAGGTATGTAGTTTTCTTCATTAGTTTTTACAATTTCTTACAACCAAATTAGGTTGAATTATAGTTTTAAAATGCAACCTAATTTTAAATTATATGGTGCTGAATTTTGCAGAAAATCTCCAAAAATGTAGTAGTGAAATAATTTTTGTTATGATTAATCTCACATTTTGTTATTGATTGAACCCAAAGGGTCACATCGAATCGTGTAACCAAATTAAGGAAACGGATAAAGCCGAAGGCTTTAAAACGTCGATAAATACATTTCGGACTCAACCGTTGGATTTCGAGCTTAAAGCGTCGAAATCGAGCGTCAATCGTTAAGTTAATGGAATTGATGAGACAAGAAAATAAGTCAAACAACACGTCACAAGTCAAATCCACAAGCCGTAGCCTCGCGATGGCCTTGCATGTAGCTAGCCATGCGAGGGCTAGGCTAACCGGGGCTGCTAGCCTCGCACATGCTTGGCAGCAAGCTCGGGCGCGTTGTGTGTGCTAGGTAAGCATGCTTGCAAGAATCTAGTAGCACTGGCTAGCAAGGCGTGCTATGATAGTGCCAGCCCGCATAGCACAAGCAGTCCAGCAGCTAGTTAACAATGCCCAGCTAGTAGCGCTTGGGCTTGTTGTGTTAGTCGGCCTACCTGAGAGCACAAGAGGTACCAACAAGGCACCCTTGCTGCCCAAGGTAAGGTCGCCCACCTAGCCGAGCCTTATAGGAGGGGCGGTTTGCTTGGGGAACAAGGGAGGGCCTTGTGGTCCTCACCTAACTCTCTTATTCATTTGACAAGTGCTGTTTGATTATTTGGCCATGCTATCTAATTTATTTTTGACTTAAATTAATTAGCTAGGGTTTTCTTTTTGGATAGTGATCCTACCTCTATAAATACCCAATTAGGTTTTGTGGATTTTCAATAGAGTTGGACTCTAAGGGATCTCCACCTGACCGTGAGAAGATCTTGAGTACGAATACTCTAAGTTGCGCGTTGTGACTATTCGCTAATCACAACCAAGTTTGGGCACGAGGGTGGATGACTAAGGAGGAATCGCCGTGTGTGATTCATACTCTGGTGCAAAGATCGTGTTTGTGGTAGCGGTGAAGCACGCGTCGAGCGTATATTCTCTAATCTCGTTTATGTGATTATGTGTTATTTATTTATATGTTTTTATCGTATTAATTATGCATGAGTCCGGGGTGGGGTTTTGGTTTTCGCATAATATTTAAAACAACATAAAACCCTACAGTTTATTAATATAATTTTGAGTATTTTAGTATTATTTAGATCCAAATATTCTCAATCTGATTCGATTCCCAATTTAGGACAAAAAAAAATGAGTCTAGTCAATGCGATTCAAAAAGTAATTTGATTCGAATTACTAATTTATATTAGATTGATTGAACTTTGGATGCAATCTGACTAACTTTGTATGCATTATAACAAATAAATTGAATCCAACCAATTCGATTTAATAAAGTATTCGAATTACTAATTTAGATTGGATTGGATCAGACTTTGGATGTAATAATGCGACTATCTTTCATCTAGCTTCACCAATACTAAATTATTAATAGAAGGGTTTTTTTTTTTTTTTTTTTTTTTTTTTTTTTTTTTTCAGAAACTACCTAATAAAATCCAGCTTTTGTAGCCTAGTAAAAAAAAGGTTGTTAAAAACTACCTACTAAAAAGCAAAATGTTGTAAAATACTACCTCTATTCGACTTTCGACTATTGAACTTTATTTTTCGGTGTTGACTCACCTCAAAACACCTTTGGAACCATCGCAAGGGTTAGTTGTCAAGGTGGTAAAACTATTTTTGGGTGGTAGTGGAATATTTCAAGTTTATGGAGGTAGTTTCATGCTATGGGATGGAGGTTTTAGGGGTAAGAAATGGTAGTTTTTAGGGTTGAGGGTGGTTTCGACATGGTGGAGGATTGTAGGCAGTTTCAAGCAAGTTGTGTTGGTTTTAGGGACAAAAGCGGTGGTTGTAGGCGTCGTTCGAAGTGTGTTGACAAGGGAATAAATGCGTCGTCAATTGTCTATCCCTAGATCAAATACAATTTATACAACCTAAACAAACCTAATACGAGTATAAGGCAAGCATAGGGGCCGAACCACAGAGAACGGATAAACACCACCAAATGTTATCGACAATTAAGCTAGTCCGGAATAGGAGATAAATAAACTAAAGTCTAAATATGCTAAGACAAGAAATAAAACATTAAGGGAAATGGTTTAGGTAGAGCATTCACTTGAACATACACAAAGGCATAGAAATTGAATTAATTATGAACTAAACATGCTCAAATATCGAAATAAAGGATCCAATCTAGCCGCCTTCCGGGGTCAATTGGATTCTCCTAACATAGCCTCTATGTTTCCACATTAGAAACATATACTAGGAGGTACTATTAAATAACAATCGATAATAATGAACCTTAACTAAGTCAACTTCCGTTCCTTGTTAGCAATGATTCACTCTCAATCAACAAACAACATGCATTTTGCAAGTAGATTAAAGAATATCAAGCATATAAAGACTTTAATCACAAATAAATCAACTCTAAACCTAGAACATGCTCAAGATCCAACTACACCACAACCATCCCCTCAATGGGGAAATTACTCACTAATCATGATAACAACAAGATTAATCAACAAATAATCAAGAATCAACATGATTAACAAGAAATACCAACAACAAAAACAATAATCAAAAGAAAGCAAATAAAAATAGAGGAGAGAGAGTTAGAGATTCTCATTGATTGAAGATGAAAGTCTACAAACAAGATGATCAATCTTCTTCTTCAAAATCCAAGCTCAACAATGGTGAAACCCTCACTTTCTCTCTCTAAACTACTCTAATCCTAAGCTAAACCTAGAGAGAGAAGCTCTCCTAAAACTAGGGAAAAAAATCTAAAAAGAATGAAGTTCTTTTTTTTTCGTACAAAACAAGCCCCGCAATATATAAAGAATCGCGAAAAACGCTGAACAGGACCCGCTGTGCGCCCGCGCAAAGATCTGTGCGCCCGCGCAGATGTTGTGCGTGCGCCCTCGCAGATCTTGTGCGCCCGCAGATCTGTGGGTACGGGGAATTAGATCCATGGATGCGCGCCTTCTCCCAGCATTCTGCGCGCTCGCGCTTGAAGAGTGTGCGCCCGCACAAAAAGCGCGCACAGGGCGCACACAACTCCCTGTTTTGGCTCTGCTTCTGCTGCTGTCTTGTGCGGGTTCTCCCAGGGCTGCGCGCCCGCACATATCAAAGGCGCGCGCCCGCAAACAAAGCGTGCACAAGGCGCACAAAACCTTCTGTTTGTGTTCTGTTCTTGAAGCATTCCTGCGCGGGTTCTCACAGTGCTGCGCGCCCGCACATTATTCGCACTTGCACCTTGCTTTCTTCGATTCTTCTCTCATGCTTCCTTGGCTTCTTCTTTGCAATCCAAGACTTCAAATACCTAAGCACAAACACCAAGGGAAGCAATAAGGTATAGGGAACGGTGCAAACACGCAATGAAGGCAAGCATTCAACAATATACGCGATTTCATTAAAAATACATCGAGACATGTATGCACGCATTATTTGAACAAAACAACTGCAGAACACTCTAAGACAAGCTAAAACAAGGCATAAACACTATCCTAGGAGTGACATTTTGGTTATCGGGTACCTGAACCGTTAGTACTAACGATACGGGTACCCGTCCCATGCTCACCCTTGTTCGGAACCACAAAAGAAGGATTGAGGATGATGGTACGAAGTGAGTCATGGAGTCACATTCGCCCGTATTGACCTTTACTCAATTCTTATAGTGAAAAGTAATTCCTGCGATCTCAAAGGCATACAAACAAAGATTCAATTCGCTCCAAACTATTATTATGCTAAATTGGTTGAATATTAATGCAACATATAATTCTAAAATATTGTGATCACTTCAATTAACAACAAGATTAAAAAGGAACCTAAATCGGTGGTCCAAATTATCTTATTAGGCGTGATTTTCGATTACATATTCCCTTTAACATGCAATATGGTGATCAATAATAACAACAGAATATATATTAATATTGGAAGCAATTTAACCATAATAATAAACCTAATCATGATACTAGCAATATTAAAATAAAATAAGTAATTAAATTAATTAATTACTCACATTTCGCACACTCCTTTAAATTGCTACATCATGAATAAATTGTTAATAACTTCAATAAAAATATAAATCAAATTAAAACAATTAAATTAAATAAAAAGTTGATTTGATTTGGTCCCAACCCACATTTAATTCTACCTTTCACGCGTTGGTTTAAGGACGGAAGCTCGGGCTAAGTATGAACTCCTTGGAGTGCTTAGGGGAAGTATTGTGGAAGAATATGGAGGCTAGTGTTTGGGCTAAAGAGCAAGAAGAGAATGATTTTTGGTGTAGGGAGAGAGAGAATGATTTTTGGTGCCCCGATCTAAAGAAATCAGCGGGGTATTTATAGAAGAAATGAATAGGGTATTCCACGAAACCCTAGAAGTGATAAGAGCCGGGGAAAAACCCTAATTGGGAATCATGTCTTTTTGTGTGTACCGTGACACGGTATTGGGCACCGTGACACGGTACTGTCCACCGTGGCACGGTATAGCGTACTGTGACACGATGTGCAATTTTGCCCAAGATGCGTCCAAATTCATTAAGCGCGTGATGTTTTAAACGCGGAGAACACACGTGAAAACACTGTGTCACGGTATGTCTACTGCGACATGGTGCAGAGTACCACAACACGGTGCAAAGCACCGTGACACGTCATCATATGCCGCGTCGCGGCATTTTGCCTTGACGCGGTAAATTCCAGTTTTTTACGCAATTTTAAAACTATGATAACTTTTGCACCGTAATTTGGAATAAATCATATTATATATAGTTGGAAAGCTTATCAAGTTTACTTTACAACCCAATTTGATTCAAGTCAAAATCATTTGTAGATTTTAAGATATTTTTGTTTTAGTGAAAGGGTAATTGATTTTGGGCCGAGTTTAGTGTTTTGCTTATATCTTCTTCGTTTTAAATCAGAATTGGGTTTATGATATACCATTGGAAAGCTTATTGAAAGGCCTATCCAAAAAAATAATAATTGGATGAAAATTATAGGGAAACAAAATCAGTTTCTCTCGGTTTTGTGATGTGGATACGAAAAATGGAAAGTAAGTTATGGTTTAGCAAAACGGGCTAGGAATTGGCTTGGTTTATGAAATGTATTGGGATAGAAAATGGATTTAAGCACTTCAAGATTAAATACTCAAACCGACCAATAACGGCAGTGAAAGGTTGTTCATCATCGGGTTTAGTTTTGGGGAGACATTTTTAGGTGTCTACAGAAGCCCCCACTTTGATTGAGTTTGTAGACATGTCATTTTCAAAAATGATAGTTAAAGTAATCAATAGAGACGGAGAATGATTTAAGACGTTTGCAGAAAAATGTTAGTTCCAAGATAAAAGAGTAAAGGGATAGAATGCGTATCTAACACCAGTGTATCGGTGACGAATATGTTTGATAATATCTGACGCCAATGTATCGGTGGCAAATAAACTTGGTAGTTTTCTATGCCTGAAGAAATCCATCGGATGAAAATTGTTGTGATATTTTCCACGCTTGAGGAACGTTGATATAACCGCTGACTTCTTCGCCTTGAGAGGTGGCAACGACCGACAATTTTCCATGCTTAAGGAAAAGCTTGTCTGATGATGAGATGCAAGTCTCTGTGTATCTCGAGAATCTTGCGCCGTGAATCATCTTCACTTTGGGAGATGATCACTAATGTATGAAAAGTGATGTTGGATCATTGCCTCCGAATGTGGGCCGTAGATAGTTCGCTTACCCCCGAACATGGGATGTTGATGGTTCGCTTATCCCCGAACGTGGGCTATAAATGGTTCGCTTATCCCCGAACATGGGCTATAGATTGTTCGATTGTCCCCGAACGTGGGTTGTAGATGGTTCGCTTGTCCCTGAACGTGGGCTGTAGATGGTTCGCTTATCCCCGAACGTGGGCTATAGATGTAACACCCTAGAAATTCCTTTCTTTTAAAATACCTGTTTTGCTATGTTTAAAACTCAAAAATAGGAAAATCTAAGACATTACCGCCACCGTGAAAACAGCTAAGGCAACTATCAAAGACACACAACGAAATACTTTCTTTAAAAACATTCAAAACGACTCAACTTAAAAAGTCAACTAACGAAAGTAAAGTCAAACCAAAGTAAAACAAAGTCAACCTACAACTTGGAACCATTATAGGCCCTTAACAAAATCGAACCAATTTAAAACCTTTGTGTTAGTCTCACAACATAATATAATAAAATAATGAAAGCAATAACATATCATAAACTTATGGAAACTAGCATGATTCGCTCTTCACTCATGCCCATCATGAATATGCTTCATCACCTGAAAAGCTTCTCTCTACTTGTTTCCACTACTCTCCATTAAAAATGGGTCATCATAGGGCCAAGGTAAAGACAAGGCCAACAAACACACAAACACACAATCAGCAAAGCTGAGTACATAAGCGTAATTAAACACACTAACATGCTTCCTCCTATCAACACACAACTTACCTCGTTGCACCTGTTTACAAGCACACAACATACAACAAGACTTCTCAACTAAGTAACTAAATAATTTATTTAGTATTGATAACACAACGAACGGGTTTCCCCCTAACCTGCCCCAATAAAGGGGGTACGGGAGCTAACCGTGCCAGTATAAAAGAACCACTCGTAAGTGGCGGAATTCCTGCGCATAATAATAAAAGGAAAATGCAGCGTCATGTACTCCAAGTAGAAGTTATAGTCAAATATAAAGTCGCATAACTCCCCCCATATGTTCATACTCAAGGTATATACGTTCCAAGAGTTTCAGAGCGTAATCTCTTTCACTTTACGTTATTTACATATTATTAGACTTGGTGATGACTCTCAAACCATAATCATTCAATCATAATAATTATTTAAACATCCAAACATACCAATTTAATTCTTGAATAATTAGTGACCACATAATATTTAATGTTGAACTATTTTTAAATCTACCTCGGTGTCAAAGACACCTTAAACGCATAATGCGCCACAAATACTATCCCTCGGTGTTGAAAACACCTTAAGTGCACTAAGGCACCAACATATAATTTATTCCTCGTGTTCAAAGACACTTAAATAGCTTTTTCCTTATGCTTAAAGCATCAATAAAAATTATATGAACCATAATAAAATTCCTTCTCAATATTCCAAACTCAATTAAACATGTAGTTTAATTAAACATCTTTCTATCATGCCATAAATAAAGTGTGGTTCATATACAACATGCGAAACGATTACTTTCCAATCATTAATCCATCACAAATAAACCATGCTTCGTAATTCAATCACCAATATCAACCAAATCACAATTTCCAATCATAATCTAGCATGATACTACTTGGGATTAATTAATCAAGCCTAACATGTTACTACAGCATCAAAAATATGCTAAGTACGCGAACGTACCTTGAATACGATCTTAGAATCGCCACGACTAATAGAAATCACTCACTTCAAAGTCTCCTACAATCCAAAATCATTTTATGGCATTAAAATCTACTCCACACAAATTTCCAGCAATATATACTCGTATTAAACCACTCATAATTTAATTAAAACAAGCTGAAAATTAATTTAAAACCTCATACTTTAATCCCAATTAATGGGTAGTCAAAATTCCTTCAAGAAACTTAATTTTAAACAAAATCCAGCAATATTAATTCATGAAAACTTGCTGCAATTATGCTTTAAAACCCTCAAATTAAAGGTTTAAACCACCCTAAATCATATTCCTTTAATAATCAATTATTTACAAATCTAGGGTTTTAAAAATTGGGCTCTTTAATTGAAATTAAAATTTGAAAATTAATTTACATCATACTTAAAATCAATCATCATAAAATTATCACAAAACTCATAATTTATAATTAGATCTAGGATTAAAAAAAAGAAAAATAAAAAGAATAATTTTTTTTTCGAAGGAGGTTGGTCGGACAGCAGCCACGGCACCACAGCCGGCTGCTGCTGGTGGCCGGCGGTGGTGAATGCCGAAAAAAGGGAAGGGGAAAAAGAAAGAAAAAGAAAGAGAAATAAAGGAGAAGGGAGAGAAAGTTTACCTTGGGTATTCTCCACTCTATGCAAAGTTTAATTTGCCCAAGTGTTGAATATTTATACCCCTTTCTCTATAAACCCTTCTTACCTAAATTTTCCCTTTTTAATCTTTCCTAATCCCTTTCCTAATAAAAATTTACTAAAATAAAACTTTTCTAAATTAAATCCCAACTTAATAAAATAATTAATTAAATAAAACTTTCCTTTTATAAAATATTTCCAAACTTATTTTAAATAAATAATTAAAATTCCATATAATTCATTTAAAAGTATTTAAATACCTCACAAAATACTTATTTAAAATAGAATATGTATAAAAATACGGGGTATTACAGTCTACCCCTCTTAAAAGAAGTTTCGTCCCAAAACTTGGTGAACGAAATTCAAACTTTTTCCTCACTTTGTATAATATTGTTGTAATTTTTGTCATACCTTTACCTTTTTTTTTCTCTTTGAGAACGCAATTACTCAAAATACTCGTTAAAATTGTGCAAAAAGCACAAAAATAACAAAAAATATAGGGAAAAAGCGCGAAATTCTACTGCATTCTACCCCCCTTAAAGAAAACGAGTTACGTCCCCATAACTCAACATACCTGAAACAACTCTGGGTATTTCTTTTTCATTTCATCCTCGGCTTCCCAAGTGGCTTCCTCATATTCTTGGTTAGACCATAGCACTTTCACAATCTTAACCTTCTTATTGCGTGTACTTCGCACTTTACTGTCAAGAATCTTGACAGGTCTTTCCTCAAAGGTTAAGCTTTGGTCGAACTCAATGGTTTCAGGTTGTAACACATGTGACTTATCAGGGATATATCTTCTCAATTGAGACACATGAAATACGTCATGCACTTTACTTAGCTCCATAGGTAAGGCCAACCTATAGGCTACTTTGCCTATCCTTTGCAGTATCTCATATGGGCCAATATACTTTGGACTAAGCTTTCCCTTATTTCCAAACCTCATCACTCCCTTCATTGGTGACACCTTCAACAACACTTTATCACCAACTTCAAACTCCTCTTCTCTACGCTTCAAATCTGCGTAGCTCTTTTGGCGATCTTGAGCTGATTGAATTTTAGCTTGAATTTCCTTCACTTGCTTCATCGTATCCTCGATCATTTGAGGCCATAGAATCATTGTTTCATTTATTTTGTTCGAACAAATGGGACTACGACACTTTCTTCCATACAAAGCCTCAAATGGAGCTATACCTATGCTCGCATGATAACTATTATTATAGGAAAATTCAATCAAATCCAAGCTATCTTCCCATCCCCCTTGGAAGTCTATAACACAAGCTCTCAACATGTCCTCCAAGGTTTTAATGGTTTTCTTAGTTTTTCCATCCGTGGCAGGGTGAAACGTTGTACTCATCTTAAGTGTTGTACTAAAGTTCTCCTGTACACTTTTTCAGAATTTTGAAAGAAACCCGGAATCTCTATCAGACACAATATCCTTTGGAACTCCATGTAACCTCACAACATTTTTGATGTAAGCTTTTGCAAGTTGTTCCATCTTCCAAGTCTCCTTCATTGGTATGAACACTGTAGATTTTGTAAGTCTATCCACCCAAATGGTGTCATTTCCACTCTTTGCCTTTGGGAGGCAAGTCACAAAGTCCATTGAGATACAATCCCACTTCCATCCAGGAATTTCCAATGATTGCACAGTCCCTTAAGGTCTTTTGTGCTCTATCTTCACCTTTTGACAAGTCAAACACTTTGCTACAAATTCCGCAACTTCATTCTTCATTCTAGGCCACCAATACACCTTTTTCAAATCCTTGTATAGCTTATCCCCTCCTCGGTGACGAGTATGGTGTATTGTGACCCTCTTTCATTAGCTTTCTTTTAATTTCCTCACATTTATGTGGTACAAACCATCGACCTTTGTATCTTAAACTCCCGTTTTCATGAATTTTGAAATCTGTAGCTTTGCCTTGTTTTATTTTCTCGCGAATCCTATCCAACTTTACACCTCCTTCCTGATTTTCTCTTATTTCATCGAATATTGTTGGTTGGATGGTTAGGTTCGCAAGTATGCATGCTGGCACTCCCCATTCTACAACTTCTAGATTCATTTTCCTCATCTCTCTACATAACTCATTAGCCACTACTAAAGTATGCAATCCATGACTGGTCTTACGACTTAGAGCATCCGCAACTACATTTGCTTTCCCTTCATGATACTGTATGTCCAAGTCATATCCGTCGTATACTCCAACCGTCTCCTTTGGCGTGAGTTTAAATCCTTTTGAGTGAAAATATATTTCAAGCTCTTATGGTCTGTATAAATCCTACATTTCACTCCATACAGTAATGCTGCCAATTCTTTAGTGCAAATATGATTGCAGCTAATTCCAAGTCATGAGTTGGGTAATTTACTTCATGAGTCTTTAACTGCCTTGATGCATATGCAATCACCTTTCCATTTTGCATAAGCACACATCCCAAGCCATTCTTGGATGCATCACTATACACATCATAGATACCACTATCGTCTGGCAGTGTAAGCACTGATGCTGTAATCAGCTTATGTTTTAAGAGTTGGAATGCTTCTTCACACTTATCATCCCACTCGAACTTTTTGTCCTTCTTCACTAGAGTAGTCATAGGTTTAGCAATCTTTGAGAAATCCTTCACAAAACGCCTATAATACACTGCTAAACCTAAGAAACTCCGAACATCATATACTGTTTTGGGCGTAGGCCAACCCTTCACTGCCTCGATCTTGTCTGGATCTACTTCCACTCCATCCTTGGACACAAAATGACCTAGGAATGCTACCTTCTCTAACCAGAATTCACACTTAGAGAACTTTGCATAAAGGTTGTTTTCTCTTAGTGTTTGTAGAATTGTTCTTAGGTGTTCTACATGCTCCTCTTTGCTCTTTGAATACACCAATATGTCATCTATGAACACTACGGCGAACTAATCCATAAATTGATGAAACACCCTGTAGACACCTAAAAATGTCTCCCCGAAACCAAACCCGATGATGAACAACCTTTCATTGCCGTTATTGGTCGGGTTGAGTATTTAATCCCGGGAGTGCTTAAAGTCCATGTTCGATCAAAATCAGTTCACAAAATAGTCAACGGATCAGTCCTAATGTTTAGTTAAAGCATAGTCCAATTTGTATTTTGGCCCGTACCTTTTTAATTCATCGTAGTATTTATTAATTTAGCCCAATTAATGAATAATAAACTTAAATAGCTCGAAATTGTGAAACAACACTTAAAAATGTTGAGTGTAATTAGGTTAAAAATAAATTTGGACGGAAATATGGAAAAAATGTACACCGTGTCACGAGGCCACGTGCCGCGCCACGGTGGAAATTGCCGCGTCGCGGCATTTTCTGCCGTGTCAAGGTACATGTGCCGTGTCACGGGAGTTTTCCGTGTTTTCTCCGCGTATACGTGCACGCGCTTTATCCATCTGAACATGTTTTAAGGCAAATAGTGTCCCGCGTCACGACAATATATACCGTGTCACGGCAACCACTGCCGTGTCGCAGCAGACACTGACCGTGTCACGGTGCCCCAAAGTTACGGTTTATATCTTTTTAGGGTTCCGTGTGTTCCCTCTACTCATTTCCTCTATAAATACGACCCTCATTTCTGCATTTCGAGGCATCAAATAATTTCTATTCTCTCCTCTATGCTCTAGCCTAAACACTAGCCTACCTTATTCTTTCACAATACTTCCTTTAAGCACTCCAAGGAGTCCGTACTTTACCCGTGGTTCCGTCCTTAAACCAAGGCGTGAAAGGTAGAACTGTTTGAGGGTTTGGCCCCAAATCAACTTTTATTTAATTTAATTTTAATTATTGTTTTATTGATTTCCTTGAAGTTACTAACGTGTTTATTATTTTGTAGTTGCAAGAAAACAAAATCAAAGTAAGGAATCATGTTCCTTTTATTTCTATTATTTTTTTAATAAATTTTATTACGTTTGTCGTGTATTAATTGTTGGATTATTGTTAAATTTCTTCCAATATTAATGTTAATTTTATTATATTTATTGATCACCATATTGCATGTTTAAAGGGAATATGTAACTGAAAGTCATGCCTAATAAGATAATTTGGACGACCGGTTTAGGTTCCTTACTAATCTTGTTATTTAATCAAGTGATCACTAATATTTTAAAATTATGTGTTGCATTAATATTCAACTAATTTAGCATAATAATAGTTTTGGAGCAAATTGAATCTTTGTTTGCATGCCTTTGAGATCGCAGGAATCATTTTTCACTATAAGAATCGAGTAGAGGCCAATACGGGCGAATGTGACTCCATGACTCACTTCGTACCATCATCCTCGATCCTCCTTATGTGGTTCCGAACCATATGGAGTTAGTAATCTCATGGATTATGAATGGGGTGTAACATTCACGGGTCAATCGTTGTTGCCTTTCGTTGTCCCTTTATCGTGGTTGCCTTTTATGATTCGTGAACGGTTTACAAGTTCCTTAAAAACTTGTTGGCAGCTCCCTACTTTTCTTGTCCCTAATCATTGTCCCTAATCTTATACGTCAATTCCCACTTCCTATGAGTGCCAAGCATATTCACTACATGCTAACATATGCGCACTTTAAACGACACCTACACACCCTATTTATCAAATCCATAAAGATTGCCGGTGCATTTGTCAATCCAAATGGCATCACTGTAAAGTCATAATGTCCATATCTTGTTCTAAATGCAGTTTTGGGAATGTCCTCATCTGCAATCCTCAATTGGTGATACCAGACCTCAAATCAATCTTAGAGAACACCGTTGCACCTTTTAGCTGATCAAACAAGTCATCAATCCTTGGTAATGGATACTTGTTCTTTATTGTTACCTTATTCAGTTCCTTGTAATCAATACACAGTCTCATAATTCCATCTTTCTTCTTAACAAATAAGACTGGCGCTCCCTAAGGAGATGTGCTTGGTCTAATGTACCCCTTTTCCAATAAGTCCTGCAATTGCTCCTTTAACTCACTCATTTCTACAGGAGCCATTCGATATGGTGCTTTGGATATTGGTGCTGTCCCTGGGACTAAATCTATTGTGAAATCAATTGCCCTCTTAGGTGGCATTCCAGGGATCTCCTCTTGAAATACATCCAGGAACTCATTCACCACTTCTATATCCTCTGGTTTAGTTGTCTCCTCGTGATCCATGTTTCTCACACTACAGAAGTACACTGGATGTCTAATGTACTTTGCCAACTTTAACACGGATATTTACCTTGGGCACTTAGTTTCACCATGCATCCAATAAGTCACTGACTCATTCTCACTTGTGTTCATTTTCACTTTCTGTGATCGACAACTGATTTCTGCACTGTACTTGCTCAACCAATCCATTCCCAGAATGAGATCAAAATCACTCAACCCAAACTCGATGAGGTCAAACAGGAGCACTTTCCCTTCAATTTCTAAAGGCAAGTCTCTAAAGGTTTTGGTACATTTCACTACCCCACCCGTAGGAATGGTTATAGGTAGGTCTACTACTTTTACTGTTTTCAAACATTCTTTAAGTTTCGAAACAATATCCTTTGAAATGAAAGAAAAAGTTGCACCAGAATTAAACAAAACTTTAACAGGAATAGTGTTAATAGAAAAGGTACCAATGATCACATCTTTCATGGAATCGGCCTCTTGCCTACTCAACACATTCAGTTTTCCTGTAGCTCCACCTTTCTGTTGATTATTCCCACTGCTATTGTTGTTGCTCTTCACTCCATTCTGCTGCACTCCCTTATTCCCTGAAAAGTAGTTGATGTTCCTTTGAAAGTTCCTTTGGGTTCCTTCGGAATTATTATTCTGCTTATTCCCATTAGGATTTTTGGAGAAACACTCGTACTCCCTATGCCCCAGCTTATTACAAGCACGACAATTAACCAGATTTCCTTCACAATCCCTCCCAAGGTGGTTATTCTTGCACCTCTTGCAAAAATAATGCCTCTCATTCTTGTTATTCCCTTGATTATAGTTTCTAGCCCCTCCATTGAAGTTTCGTCCTCCTTGACGATTGTTACCTTGGGAATTATTGTTGTTGTGGAAGTTATTGTTGTTATGGTGGTACTTCTGCTTCTTAAAGTTGTTATGGTTACCCTGTTGGTTTCCAGAACTTTGCCCCACCTCTTTCCTCTTCTCCTTCCCTTCTATCTCAGCTAGTTCTTTCTTCTTCTTCACCTCTAGTGCATAAAGGTGTGCGACTCTCCCATACATTTCATCCAAGGTTTCAAACACTTGCCCACACAACCTCAGCTGTAAATCAGTAGTCAAACCACTCTCAAACTTTCTAGCCTTTGCTTTCTCTATAGCAACAGACTTTTCAGCAAAACGAGACAGCTTAATAAACTTTGTGTAGTATTCAGTGACTGACATCTCCTCCATCTTAAGGTTTGAAAACTCCTCAGCCTTTTGTTTCTGTAAGAAGCTAGGGTAAAACTTATCTCTTACTTTCTCCTGGAACTTAGTCCAATTGAATCCAGGTAATGCCCTAATGGTAGTTTCGTTTTTCTACCACCAAAGGTCAGCTTCACCCCTCAGATAATAAGTAGCACAGCCCACCTTAGAATTTTCTAGGCATCCAACTGCCCTAAACAATTTCTCAAACTCCCTTAACCAATTTTTCAGTATGGTAGGGTCAGGCTCTCCCTGATAGGTTGGTGGTTTTACTTTGGGCCACCTTCTTGAAAAGCTCTCCTTGAGCATCCCCATTATTAGTCGAGTTCCTTGCCAACTATTAGGCAACAACTGCCAATTGCCTCACAACTTCACTCAACTATCCTCCATTATTATTGTTACCACATCCCCCTGCCATCTTTCTTCTCCTGAATTAAGAACAAGGGTCTATGTTAGATATGGTCTTGGTTAGCTCTCAAGGTATACACTCATCTATTAATTAACACCCTTAAAACTTTCGCAATAAATTTGAAGCTAACAAATTGGGATAGTAAAAGCTTAAATTCCTTAAATTTGTAGCTTTGTCAATCAATTATTGATTGCTAACCAACCATACATTTAATAAAGCATCACATATAAAAATAAAAATAATTCCCATAAATTCCCATAGCTTAGAAATAATTTATTGGAGTGATTTTAATTGAGGATTGGCTCATTGGAATGGTGATACGAAATGAACAAATTTGGGAAGTGAAATGAATAAATTGTCAATAAAATAAATTAATTGACAAGGAAATAAATAGAATTTTTTTAATAATAAAGGAAATGAATAAAATTACTGAAATAAAAATGAGTTCTAAAAACTTATGCTTTACATAAGCTCACTGACTCACTGTGGTCATGCCACTTATTACTTTACTAAAACTGAAAGAAATGATAAACGGAAATGAAACTAAGAATCCTTAATGAAAAGAAACCATAAAGATCTATTTCTTTCGAACATTGTCCCTTTTATCGGTGGACTGCTTGTAACTTTTAGGATCGAACTCAGGATCATCTGTCTCCTCCATGGGTTCAGGTGACTTTGGTTCAGGCTCCACTTGAACAATCTCTCCCTCTTCCTCCTCATCAGATGAAATATCAATTATTATAGGGGTTGGAGGTGGATTTGGATCAAAAATCTCCATAAGGGAATTGTCAACAGTGTCGTTACTCTCTTCCATTGCTTCTCCCTCCTCTTGCTCTCCATTTGCCCCTGCTTGGTTTCCCGAGGAAGAAGAACTACCTGACTGATGGCTAGAAGAAAGGGGATTATTCCCCACTGGATTGTCATAGTAGTAGTCTGGATAAGGAATGTGCAAACGTTGACAATGGGCTTTCTCGACCCTAATGAGATAAGTAATAAAGAATCGGTAATCTGGATACCACTGACCAAAGAAATCCTTATGCTTAGAGTAGTTTGGGATGTTCCTGGAAGGTAGAAATTAGAAAACTTTTCCTTAACAACAAGATATGGAGGCTAATCCAGAAGGCAATGGACGATCACAGTAGAGATACGATTAGGGAGGTCATAAAGTTTGTTTCCAAGGACGTTACTCATGTAGGAACAATAGTAACGAATTTTCTCCACATAATCGTAGGGGTGTTCATTGTTTTTCTTGACTTTGGTACCAATTTAGGTGTTTTTAAAAGGGAGGTTCGACATCCCTTTCCCAAAGAAAACAAAATAATACAATTCTTGCATGAATTAGGTTCAATGTTCAATCAAACAATTTTCTTATTTCTAATCACATATTTACATGCTCACAAGCAATCCATTCACATGATTAAACATCACAACCTAAATATTAATGCACACAAGAACATGATTATTTCTAACTTATATGCCAAAATTCTTTCCTACCCAATTTCACCAACATGCTTTTAAAATCTTTTAACACATAATACTTACCTCAATCCTTGCTTTCCTGCAAAATAAACAAACTAAAAAAAATATTTTTAATTCCTCCTTTAAATTAAAATTTTCGAAAACAAGCTTAGAAAAAGAACGAAGAATTTTCGGCCCTCATAAAAAAAATTCGGACACCCCCTAAATTTTTTTTTCGGATGTCCTTATATATATATATATATATATAAATCGGACCTCCTCAAAATAATAAAAATAAATAAAAACTAAATTCGGTCCTTCTTAAAATAAAAATAAAAATAACTCACTTTAAAACCGCTTAATTAAATAAGCACTTGGCCAAGTTTTAAAATAAAACACTTTAAAACACGTTTTTGGCTTTAGTGGTAATAAAAATCTCAACCAAAGCTCCCAGATACCACTTTGTAACACCCTAGAAATTTCTTTATTTTAAAATTCTTGTTTTGCTCTGTTTAAAACTCAAAAATAGGAAAATCTAAGACATTACCGCCACCGTGAAAACGGCTAAGGCAACTATCAAAGACACACAGCGGAAGACTATCTTTAAAAACATTCAAAACGACTCAACTTAAAAAGTCAACTAACGAAAGTAAAGTCAAACCAAAGTAAAACAAAGTCAACCTACAACTTGGAACCATTGTAGGCCCTTAACAAAATCGAACCAATTCAAAACCTTTGCGTTAGTCTCACAACATAATATAATAAAATAATGAAAGCAATAACATATCATAAACTTATGGAAACTAGCATGATTCGCTCTTCACTCATAGGGCCAAGGTAAAGACAAGGCCCACAAACACACAAACACACAATCAGCAAAGCTGAGTACATAAGCGTAATTAAACACACTAACATGCTTCCTCCTATCAACACACAACTTACCTCGTTGCACCTGTTTACAAGCACACAACATACAACAAGACTTCTCAACTAAGTAACTAAATAATTTATTTAGTATTGATTACGCATCAAACGGGTTTCCCCCTAACATGCCCCAATAAAGGGGGTACTAACACGGGAGCTAACCGTACCAGTATAAAAGAGCCACTCGTAAGTGGCGGAATTCCAATGCATAATAATAAAAGGAAAATACAGTGTCATGTACTCCCAGTAGAAGTTATGGTCAAATATAAAGTCACATAACTCCCCCCATATGTTCGTACTCAAAGTATATACGTTCCAAGAGTTTTGGAGCGTAATCTCTTTCAATTTACGTTATTTACATATTATTAGACTTGGTGATGACTCTCAAACCATAATCATTCAATCATAATAATTATTCAAACAATCAAACATACCAATTTAATTCTTGAATAATTAGTGACCACATAATATTTAATGTTGAACCATTTTTAAATCTATCTCGGTGTCAAAGACACCTTAAACGCATAATGCGCCACAAATACTATCCCTCGGTGTTGAAAACACCTTAAGTGCACTAAGGCACCAACATATAATTTATTCCTCATGTTCAAAGACACTTAAATATCTCTTTCCTTATGCTTAAAATATCAATAAAAATTATATGAACCATAATAAAATTCCTTCTCAATATTCCAAACTCAATTAAACATGTAGTTTAATTAAACATGCTTTCTATCATGCCATAAATAAAAGTGTGGTTCATATACAACATGCCAAACGATTACTTTCCAATCATTAATCCATCACAAATAAACCATGCTTCGTAATTCAGTCACCAATATCAACTAAATCACAATTTCCTATCACAATCTTGCATGATACTACTTGGGATTAATTAATCAAGCCTAGCATGTTACTACATCATCAAAAATATGCTAAGTACGCGAACGTACCTTGAATACGATCTTAGAATCGCCATGACTAATAGAAATCACTCACTTTAAAGTCTCCTACAATCCAAAATCATAATATGGCATTAAAATCTACTCCACACAAATTTCCAGCAATATATACTCTTATTAAACCACTCATAATTTAATTAAAACAAGCTGAAAATTAATTTAAAACCTCATACTTTAATCCCAATTAATGGGTAGTCAAAATTCCTTCAAGAAACTTAATTTTTAGCATACTAACAAAAATTCCAGCAATATTAATTCATGAAAACTTGTTGTAATTATGCTTTAAAACCCTCAAATTAAAGGTTTAAACCACCATAAATTATATTCTTTCAGTAATCAATTATTTACAAATCTAGGGTTTTAAAAATTGGGGCTTTTTAATTGAAATTAAAATCTAAAAATTAATTTACATCATACTTAAAATCAATCATCATTAAATCATCACAAAACTTAGAATTTATAATTAGATCTAGGATTAAACTAAAGAAAAATAATAAAAAAAAAATTTCAAAGGAGGGTGGTGGGACAGCAGCCACAGCCGGCTGCTACCGTGCTTCTGGTGGCGTCGCCACTGTTGCCGACTGTTGTTGGTGGTGGTTGCTGGCGGTGGTGAGTGCCGAAAAAAGGGAAGGGGATAAAGAAAGAAAAAGAAAGAGAAATAAAGGAGAAGGGAGAGAAAGTTTACCTTGGGTATTCTCCACTCTAGGCAAAGTTTAATTTTCCCAAGTGTTGAATATTTATACCCCTTTTTCTAGAAACCCTTCTTACCTAAACTTTCCCTTTTTAATCTTTCCTAATCCCTTTCCTAATAAAACTTTACTAAAATAAACTTTTCCTAAATTAAATCCCAACTTAATAAAATAATTAATTAAATAAAAATTTCCTTTTATAAAATATTTCCATACTTATTTAAAATAAATAATTAAAATGCCATAAATAATTCATTTCAAATTATTTAAATACCTCACAAAATACTTATTTAAAATAAAATACGTATAAAAATACGGGGTATTACAGTAGATGATTCGCTTATCCTCGATCGTGGGCTGTAAATGGTGCGCTTGTCCCCGAACATGGGTTGTAAACGTTTTGCTTATCCCCGAACGTGGGCTGTAGATGAAACCTGTACAATAAAATTTGCCAAAGGACCCGTATAAACTGCGATTGACTTGACATGACATGTGTATAACTTGTAATTGTGTGTGTATGTGTATGATTTGAGTGTGTGTGCAGACACAAGCAACCGACAATGCAAAAAGCAAAAATTTTCCGTCATTTTTGTCATGAGTGGAGGGTACCGACTTTCTCCCGAAAAAGAAATACGTGAAAAATGAAGTTTGGTTTTTGAACTTCCCTCGATGAAAAAATTTTGAAAAAGTTTTTGAAATTCCTCAAAAGAAAAGACATGAAAAAGGGAAGAAGTTTTGAACTTCCTCGTTGATTAAGACGAGATGAATCGTATGGATTGAATTGCTTTTCTTGAAAATAATGTAAGCATGATGCATGTTCTTAGGCCAGAAGGCTAAGGACAATTACATCATGTCGCACGATAGATGAATGAACTTAGGTCATGGAGCTAAGCATCATATATGGTGTAAAGAAACAATCTTGAACATCACTTAGGTCTGGAAGCTAAGCACGTATATAGATGAAGTGATTGTTGAGTATTGCATAATGAACGTTGCTTAGGTCAAGAAGCTAAGCACGATATGCTTTGTATGATTACAAATCATTGATATATAAATGTTGCTAAGCACATTATGCGATGCGTGAAACAATGAACATTGCTTAGGTCAGGAAGCTAAGAAAGTATACGATGTTTCTTCTAATGAATGTTGTCTTGAAAGATGATGAAGCATGCACGGTAGGGAAACAAGATTTCACAATAAAGGGTTCCTAAGGGAAAGATGATATGGCTATGTATGTGTGAAAGTGATACTAAGGTGAGGCTGCAAAGGCTATGGTGATGGAAAGAGATGTGAGAAGAGTCGAGATAACTACTCTTTAGGCTAGGTAAGCTAAGTGACGTGGGTTCAAGCCCCCAAGTTTAGCTCTATATGGGTAGGGATAATCATTGGAAATGACTCGATCATGTGTGGATATGAATGTGAGTATGAATGTGGCCGCACCTCATTGTGAGGTTGCCTACGTATCCGTTAGGAATCAGGATGAACGTAGCTCTAACCGAACTTTGCACAAGTGTATATACACCTCAAAGAGGTCTTTTGAGGGTTGTAACGTGGTTAAGGTGATGGTTTACAGAAGAAAAGGGTAAAAGGCTCAAGACCCGAGATAAGCCCCCAAGATGTGTAATTGTGTATTTGAAAATTTTTAATTTTGCAAGTTTATTTTAAACTTTTTTTTTTTTTTTTTGCTTTGAATTTTTTTTTTTCGTTTTTCATTTTTTCTTTTTCATTCTTTGGAATCAATGTGAGCAATCTTGGATCATGCGGTCCATCACTCACTTAGCATTCATGTTTCTCAAGCACGGTACCAAGCACTCGATGAGAGACGCAATTCAAGACATGTTCATATCAAAGACATTGGAACACTTGCCCTTAGACATTGTTTTATTTTTATCATTCTTTTTTGAACTTGCTTTTGAATGTTACACAAATGGCACACCTTCCCATCCCAAGGTTAAGTGAATGTGGGTTGAAGAAATGAAGGCCAAACATTAGACGAGGCTCAAAGTGGTTGATGAAGAAATGGAATGTATGTTTGAATGGTTAATGCATGGGAATAATGGGTTGCAAAGGTGCCTCAAGTCATTGGTGTACCTTGTGTTTAGTTCGATAATTTTTTTTTTTTTTAATGCGAAAATGATCGAGATATAAAGGAAAAAGAATGCTCATTTTATTGATGAAAGGGTGAACGAAACACAAGAAACATATAGAAATTCAGGATGGAAAACTTATGCTAGACATGAATGGGGAAAGGGAAATTAATTATATAAAAAAAAAGAAATCATGAAATCTCGCACGAAGGGCTCACCGTGCGCCTTATCCTCATTGCTGCTTGTCACTTCTTACCACCTGGAGGGACGAGAATTGTTGGCATCTACTAAGTCTTGAACTGCGTTCTTCAACTTCCAACATTGCTTAGTAAAGTGACCCCTTCCTTGATGGTACTTACAATGAGCATTAGGGTGCCACCTGGCGCTCCTTCGTTCAGGTTTTGGCTCTGGAAATGGCCCAATTGGTGTAATAAAGCCTTGGCCGTAAAGGCGATCAAAGGCAGCGCCGTATGTGTAACACCCCGAAATCTCCCTCTACGGAAATACTAGTATAATACGTATAATTATACCGTAGAGATAGACTTGGGCGTATTACCGTCGCGTGATTACGTAAGGCTACTCAAACACTTAACTCAATAACAAAACTTGCAGCGGAAACTCAACTTTATTTTATTAATACTTAAAAATAGTAACATTGTTATGAGTACTCAAAATAAAACACAAGACCAACACTTCCTAATCTAGGTGAAACCATTCCCGGGACTCCATATGCTCAATTATTGACTCCACCTGAAATTAGCCAACACTGCTTACCATTAAGGTAAACAGGGCGAACCAAAACAAACAAGAAATACGGATTAGCAAAATATGCTAAGTACGATAAGTGCAAGATAATGTAAACTCAATTTATTTGCAAACATGCTTTAAAAATCAATTCCAATAATTAATCCAATAAATTCCAAATTCATTATTCCGAAACCGATTCCAATGATTCAATATTCAAAATAATAGTTAATAAAACCAATTCCTTTATTAAGAACCAATTTCTTTTAATCCAATTCCTCACCCAAGTGTGCACACCCCCCAAGCTATTCTCCTTATATTACAAGGCTATTCTTGAGGAAAGACCCAGTCATACAAAGTCCAAGGCCTTATAAATATACCAAATCCGCATAGTGGGATTACCAACATGCTTATAAAGCATTAATAATAATAATTCAATGGTTCAATAAATCCTTTTAATATCCAATGAATTCCAATATAATTCAAACTCCTTTTTAATAATTCCACATACTTTCAAAATCAAAACCTTTTAAATAAATACTTGAGAATAAAATCTCATATTAATAACTTTTCAAAATCAATAACTCTTCCTTGAAAAACCTTTTATTTAATTCAACAAACCTTTTAAAATTAAATCCTTTATTTAAACACCATAAGTAATTCAAACCATTCAAAACATGATTTAAAAATCAATCATTCAAAATTCTTTTATTAAAACAAATTAATATGAAAATCAATGCCTCCAAACATAATTCAAATCAATTTAATTCACTCACCAATAAAATCATATAAAACATGTTATTCAAACCAATCACTTTCAAAGGTATCTAGCCACCTAAACGTACCTTGATCCTTGCTAGAAAAATCACACAAAAAGAACCTCAAGAACCTTGATTCCGAATATCAATCAACACTTCGCACTTTCAAAGTTCAATAACGAATACACCTTGCAAATAACATAATCATAAGGTTATCACAACGTAAACTCAAATATAATGTGCTTGGACTATAAAACTCTTTTAAAATAATACTTTAATATAAAATTATAGCTTATTTGTATTTTAGAAAACTAACCATGAAGAAAATAAAGGTATAGGATTAAAGAGAATTGAATTTTCGTAGGAAAGAATAGGCAGAACTTGCAGAGGTCATAACTCCTTCAATATAACTCCGAATTGGGTGATTCTTGAGCCTAACCTCAAGGATTTTTTGAGAGGAACAATTTTTTGTGAAACATCAATACCTCAAAAACTGACCAGAAGTGCCCGAAAACTGGCTTCAAAGGTATACGCGATAATATTTGTATGAAAAGAGGAGAAGAAAAGTATGAAAAAGTTTAGGGAAAAGAAGAATAAGAGAGAAGAAGAGAATTGGGTTTTTGGTGTGAAGAATATGAGAGGTATGAAGGGGTATTTAGGCTAGCTCATGCAAGAATTATGGCAAGAGAATGTGGGAAGAATTATGGTAAAAAGAATTAAGGAATTACTTGGAGAAGTGAATAAAGAAATATGGAAAGTTTTGATATTAAGGTTATTGTGTATAACAAAAATGTGGAAGGTATGTTGTCATGAAAAATAATATGGCAAGGAAGATTACTTGGGGAATAATCAAGAGAAATAAAAGGTAGGAAAATAAGATGATCAAATCTTTGTGAGATGGAAAAATAAAATTAGGGAAATAAGGAATTTGAGGAAGATAATTAAAATACAAAACTAACAAAATAATTATCCCAAAATTAGCATATGGTGGCCAAAAATATTGAGCATATCTATGCTCATATTTTCGGGCCTCCACTTATAGTTTTTGGGAAATATTTGCTAAATTTTTAAGGATTAAAAATGATTGCGTAAATAATATATTTTGTATAAAATAATTAGGCTAAATAAAATAACTAAGAAAATCAGATTTTCTACACAAATCCAAAAATCATAGTTAATAATTTAAGAATTTTCGGCCCTTTTAAATAAATAGTAAAATATAATTTTGTTTAATTAAAATATCCGAAATATATATAAATAATCCGATTTTTAAAATAAAATAAATGGATAATAAATCTTATCTAAAATCCAAAAATAATAATTAAGTTTAAAATACTTTAGGCGCCGAAATTCAAATATCATTTTGGCTCCAAAATTCAAATAGTAAAATAAATTACTAAAATACCTTTTTTTAAGAGAATACTAATTAGAAAATACGTTTCAAAAATACGGGGTATTACAGTATGTCATTCCCAAAGGAGTGTAAGTTCTCCTTTTCTTTTGAATGGGAGTGTCAAGAGCTAAAACTTCAATAAGATCCACTTGGTTGACATTGTTGGTAGTATTTTCGGGCTTAGGAGACGAAGAAGAAGGAAGGTCGTTATTCTTGTTTTTCCAAGTGTTATTATTGTTACTACCAGTAGTCTTTATTAGCTCATCCTCGATATTGATGCCGATATCATATACAGCTTCAAAAGTGTTCAATGGCAGAAATTTGAGATGTTGCCTGTACTTGTGAGTCAGATTTTGGATGAAGAGGCGAATCATCTCTTTTTCTTTGAGGGGATCTACCAAGAGTGCAGCTGTTTCCTTCCACCTGTTCAGATAAGCGGTGAAGCCTTCATTCTCTTTTTGTTTGAGAATGGAGAGTCCACGTTCAGAAGTTCTAGCTTGAATGTTACACTTATAACGTTTCATAAAACTTTCTGTAACATCTTGCCAAGTTGCAGTGTGCTTGGCATCGAGAGAATAAAACCATTGCTGACAAGCATGCCCTAAGGAAAGAGGGAACACCGTAGGGAAGAGTGTTACGTCTAATCCCTTGAGAGCCATGGTTGCAAAGAAGGCCTTCAAGTGGAACATTGGGTTGTTAGTAGGCTTAAACTTTGGAACGTCAGTGATGGAAAACTTCTCAGGGAGTTTGTCCTTGATAGCCAAAGAAGTGGTAGGTTGCTCCACATAGGTGAAGTCCTCAGAAATCTTACTCATTTGCTCCTTGATTTTGTCCATCGCGGCCACGATGACATTATTTTGCTCCATGGTGGTGACCTTGGTAGTAAGGGTTTGCATCATGGAAGACAATGCCTCGATGGATTTGTTGATGTTCTCAATATCTTCCTTAGTGGCCATTGGAACGAACTGAAAGCAGTTTGAAGGTGATAACTGATGTGGAGATGGCAAAGTTTTCTTTGAACGCCTCTTAGGTCTAAGAAGTTGCCGCGATAATGACTCGAACTGTACCAATCTACCCCTGCTCCATGACCAAGTATTGTGAAATAAAATAAATTCCTTTAATGGTTTGACACACTGATCGAAATCAGGAAAGGAAGAGGGAAAGATAGACATTTGAAAACAAGTAAGACAAACTCGACTCATTTTATGACGGAAAAAAGAGGTGCATGAACCTAGTATACGATCATGAATGACATGGTGCACGACTCGAGTCGAAAAATAAAGAAAGTGTGTGGACTATACTTGACTCGTGAGTGACTAAGTGATTTTATAAGACTCGTGGTATGATCGCATGGCTATACATGTAAACAGTAACCAAAATAACTGATGCAAGGACTCAATTAGCACGAAAGACTAAAAAATGAGCTGACTGGACTAAACCCTGACTACCGTGACACGGTGCTGACTGTCGTGGCGTGGTAATCAGCTTCAGGTTCTGTTTTGTGCATTTTTCTAGTTTTTGTTAGTTTTAGAGTTTGCGCTAATTACTAAGTGAGTACAGTCCATTGGCATTCGTGAGTCATATAATAAACCACCATAGACAAAGAAAGATCGTTAATGTTAGGATCAAAACAATCAAATATAGACACATAAGGCACGTAGGTACAATAATGCAAAGAAGAGTTCACAACCTAAGGTCAAGTTCTATGTTCGACTATGGTCAAGCTTTTGGTGTCAAAGGGTACCATGGTTAAGAGTTTGGACGCATTAGCAAGACAGACTCCCTTGAGGGTGTATGCTAATGGGCGGCTCCGCAAGTTCGTGATTAAATCGAACTCGACTCCATGGTTTGGGTGGATTTAATAACTCGGATGAACCCCTATTGCCATGAGCGTTTTTGGGTCAATAGAGCTTAAATCCCCCGAGACTAAGACGTATGTAGAACACACATGTTTTTTCAGAAAAATCGAAGGAAGCTAATAACGAGAAAAAAGACAGAACCGGTGGAAAAATTTTACAGGATCCGTGTCACGGTAGAAAATGCCGCGTGGAAAATGCCACGACACGGTGGAAAACTCCACGACACGGTACAATACACCGCGTGACCGTGTCCAGTACCGTGTCACGGCGCCTCTGCCATTAATACGTCTATGTATATGATAAAAAATGCTAATTTAATCACGGGAATACGATTAAAGAATTTTTCAAGTCTCATCCACTCATCTTGATTAAATACCAATCACTCAAATCGATAAATAACCAAGAATCCTCCCCAGTGGAGTTGCCAAATTGTAGGCGTCGTTCGAAGTGCGCCTACATTAAGCATGCGTGAATATGCTTGGCACTCATAGGCAGTGGAAATTGACATATACGATTAGGGACAAAGAAAGTAGGGAGCCGCCAACAAGTTTTTAAGGAACTTGTAAATCACACGGATCATCAAAGGCAACCACGATAAAGGGACAACGAAAGGCAACAATGATTGACCCGTGAAGGTTATACCCCGTTCATAACCTATGAGATTACTAACTCCATATGGTTCGGAACCACAAAAGGAGGATCGGGGATGATGGTACAAAGTGAGTCATGGAGTCACATTCGCCCACATTGGCCTCTACTCGATTCTTATAGTGAAAAGTGATTCTTGCGATCTCAAAGGCATACAAACAAAGATTCAATTCGCTCCAAACTATTATTATGCTAAATTGATTGAATATTAATGCAACATATAATTCTAAAATATTGTGATCACTTCAATCAACAACAAGATTAAAAGGAACCTAAATCGGTCGTCCAAATTATCTTATTAGGCGTGATTTTCGATTACATATTCCCTTTAACATGCAATATGGTGATCAATAATAACAACAGGGTAAAAATTAATATTGGAAGCAATTTAACCATAATGTCGTTAGTCAAATCAAATGATAATAAACCTAATCATGATACTAGCAATATTAAAATAAAATTAGTAATTAAAGTAATTAATTACTCACATTTCGTGCGCTCCTTTAAATTGCTACATCATGAACAAATTGTTAGTAGATTCAATAAAAATATAAATCAAATTAAAACAATTAAATTAAATAAAAAATAGAGTTGATTTGGTCCAAACCCTCATTTAATTCTACCTTTCACACCTTTGTTTAAGGACGGAGCCTCGGTTTAAGTATGGACTCCTTGGAGTGCTTAGGGGAAGTATTGTGGAAGAATATGGAGGCTAGTGTTTAGGCTAAAGAGGGAGAAGAGAATGATTTTTGGTGCCCCAAACTGAAGAAATTAGCAAGGTATTTATAGAAGAAATGAACAGGGGATTCCAAGAAACCCTAGAAGTGATAAGAGCCGCGGAAAAACCCTAATTGGGCACCGTATCTTGGTGTGTGTACCGTGACACGGTACTGGGCACCGTGGCACCGTATAGAGCACTGTGACACGGTGTGCAGGTTGCCCAAAATGCGTCTAAATTCATTAAGCGCGTGATGTTTTAAACGCGGAGAAGACACGTGAAAACACCGTGACACGTCATCATATGCCGCGTTGTGGCATTATGCCTTGACGCGGTAAATTCCAGTTTTTTACGCATTTTTAAAACTATGATAAATTTTGAACTGTAACTCGGAATGAATCATATAATATATCATTGGAAAGCTAATCATATTCTAATTTCCAAAACAATAAGAATCAGGTCAAAATCGCTTGTAGATTTTGAGATATGGCCGTTTTAGTGAAAGGGTATCGGTTTTGGGCCGATTTTAGTGTTTTGCTCCTATCTTCTCCGTTTTAAATCGAAATTGGGCTTATGATATACCGTTGGAAACCTTATTGAAATTCCTATCCATAAAAATAATAATTGGATCAAAATTATAGGGCCACAAAATCAGTTTCTCTCGATTTTGTGATGTGGACACAAAAAGTAGAAAGTAAGTTATGTTTTAGCAAAATGGGCTAGGAATTGGCTTGGTTTATGAAATTTATTGGGATAGAATATGGATTTAAGCACTTCAAGATTAAATACTCAACCCGACCAATAACGGCGGTAAAAGGTTGTTCGTCATCGGGTTTGGGGAGACATTTTTAGGTGGCTGCAGGGTATTTTAAGGGTATTTTACAATATTTGACCATTTATTATAAGGGGCGTTCAAAAACCAATCCGAAGTGGACCAAATTAATGGTTTCGGTATCCAGGTCGAGAAATTTATTTTTCTGGTCTTTGGTCTTATCCAGTCCAAAACCCTTTAAAAATCGCTTTTGGACCAGACTGGTTTTTTGCTTGAAATTATACATAAAACCTTTAATAATAATTAAGATTATTTTTAACAAGCTTAGAAAACATTAAATGTATGAGTTTTTTATACTTAGCATACAAAAAAGACATTACTAGTAATTCGTTTTCCTTTATTCTTTTTCGAGAATTCCATAAATTATACTTCATCCATTCCTAAAAGTTCGACTCACTTTGTATTTGCACGGTCTCCAATGAACATATTTGACCACGAATATATTTGGCTATGTATAAATGAAAATTATAAAAAGTTGATATTTGAAAATTTTATAATTAGGAAAATTTAATAAAATCTCTCATACTAATTTATTTCTATTATATAAATCATAATATGTGGTCAAAGTTATTTTATTTTGATCAGAGGAATAGTAAGTGAGTCGAACTTTCAAAAACGGATATAGTATATAAAATTTAGAATTTTTTTTATAAAAATTCTAAAATTGATCCAAACTGGTCCGGTCCAGGCTGTCTTGTCTGGTCCGGTCTTGGACTGATGAACAACCCTATTTATTAGGTAGTTTCTTATAACTTTTATTATTATCATTATTATTAGGTAATTTCTCATGAAATGTAGGTTTTATTAGGTAGTTTCTGACAACAAATCCTTAATTGAATGATTAGGGTAGTTTTTAACAATTGTACAAGCAAAAATACTATTATAAAGTTGACTAGCAATAACATCGATATTTTATAGTGTCTTAATGTTTTTTTTTTCGTCGACTATAGTGCTTAAGGTTAGAACACGCTTTATCAAGTCGGGCTTAAAAGTGAACTCAAATTGTCAATATATCAATATCAATATATCAATATCAATATATATAATTAAAAATCATGGAAAGACATGCAATTCTACCATGTGTCACCAATTTTGTCATTTGGCATATGACGGGCGCCATGTCATACAAGTCCATTCACCATTATTTTCTCTAACAAAGAATTGTCAGCATTGATATTTGAACCCATGACCTTATGTTCATTATAATTCAAGTTTTACAATCACTCTAAAGACACATTTTATGTTATAATGTTATATTAAAAGAGTTAATTATGTTCATAAATTTCAAAATTAATTACATGAGCAGATTTTATACAAATATATTTAAGAACATTATATAGTTATTTGAAATATGTAACCCAAAAATATGTTGCACCTTTTATGGAAATATTTTTTCCCACATATATGTCAATTTTAAAGAGTTTCTAATAACAATTTATGAACATAATCTAATGTCATATCACTAATATATAAAGTCGGTCTCGCAGTCAGCCCCACAAGGCAGCGACACTTGGCATTCAATTTTTTGCCAAGTGTCGAGCAATGTAGGCGACGAATAAGTATTAATGTGACACATAGGATGCCAAGTAAAGAATTTTTGATATATTTTTTTAAGATAAAAATGTTGTATAGTGTTTTATTATCGATATACTTCTAATATTTCATATATACAAAATTAATTATAACTTTTAATTAATATTTTACAACTCAGTACTATTTCCATCATAAAGCTCATTTTAAAAAGTTCTTTAAAATGAGATTCATTAATAATATATTTTAATAAAAAATAGAAAATCAATAAAAATAAGCTTTAATGAGAAGAAAAAAAATTTAGTTTGGTAAAAAATTTTCAGTTTATTAGAAATAATTTAAGTGGAATAAAAAAATCAAGTTAATAATAATATAGATATCTATTTACAAATAAAACTACAAAAAAGTACATTATTATATACATAAGCAATATGATATCGTATGTCTAAATATTATACATTATAAAAGGGATTATATTATCATATTTAACATTCAAACTAAAAAGTTTAGGATAATTCGGACATCGTCTGGGTACAAAACTAGTATATAAATAAGAGAAAATACAAGTTTATAACCTAGTACATGTTTATCAAAGGGTATTTTGGACTTTTAAGTTATGAACAATAAGGATAATTTGGGCTTTCACACATTTTGCTTTAACAGAGTTATTTGTGTTGTTAGAGACTAAAAGGTTCTGTAGATAGTACTACTATCTCCTTCTCTCTTCTCTACAAACTAAACCCAAGTCTTCTTCTTCCTACACAACCATAAACTATCTCTCTCCTCTAACTCCACCACCGGTACCACAATGGACAGACAGACAACCACCCACCACCAAACAACTATATGACACCACCGTACGAGTATACGACCACTTAGCATCGCCCCATCGCTCCTAGTAGACGACCCACCGCACAACCACTAGCAGGTTGGTCCCCCACCCTTCGTCTTCAAAAGTGGACCCGCGATAGCAGCGATTACACCGGCCTTACAAGCAATTTCAATGGAGTACGACGATAAACCTTACCCTTCAGGGTTAACCATACCATTTATTTCACCATTTTCTCTTAGGGTTTTTGTTTAATTGGCGGCGAAGCCGTCGGATAGATGGCGGTGGAAATGGTTGTTGAGGCACAAGCAATTTCAACGGAGGAGATAGTAGATAGACAATTTCAACAACTGAAGAAGAGATCAACTGCTCTGAAAATTCCAAAGTTTTGGGCGTTTCTAGTGAAAGCTTAGTAGAAGGAAATATTGAATTGGATGATTTGTTTGGTGTCTCGAAACCTAGACTGCCAACACGAATGATGTTCTATTTAGTTGTTCCTCCATTGTTAAAATGTGGAGGTGGGTCTTCTTTTTCTCTCTCTTCTATTTGGAGGAAGGAGTAGAGCTGTCAATTTGGGTATTCAAGTCGGGTTCGGGTCGAGTCAAATCAGGTTTGAAGTCGGGTCAATTTCTGTTTAGATTATTCCGGATCGTTGACCTTTTCAGGTATAAGTTGCGTTCGATTCGAGTCATATTCAGATTGGGTTCAATTTCAGGTTCGGGTTGTGTTGAGTCGAGTTTGGGCGGGTTAATAGATGGTATATTCAGGTTTGGGTTAGGGTTGGGTTAAAAAATTATTTGGTCAGATAATCTTAAAGTTAGATCAATCTTGGTTTTGGTTCAAATTTAATTCGAATAAATATCGATGTGGTGAATCTGAACCTATATAATTACGCCTTTTATAATTTGATCAAACATTATCAAGATTTTATTAAGCCTATATGTGAAGTAATAGAGAACATAAGGTATATAAGTTGAACAAATTGTACCAATATTTTGTTAAGGATTGAGGGTTTACAGAATTGTACCAGTTGAACGAAAGGTGTGTAAAATTTTATTAAACCTTTTATGACTCGGGTCAATAACAGGTTGTGTTGGGTTATAATCGTTTTCAGGTTCTAATTGGGTCGGGTACTAATTCGGGTTCGGATTGTTGTCGGGTCGGATTAAATCGGCTGATGGTTACTATCAGATCGGGTGCAGGTTCGGGCTTAGGTCATAAAAAATTGGATCAAACGGTTGTCGGCTAACATCAGGTGGACTCAGGTCAGGTTACAAGTCACTAGTTTCACCCCAATGTTCGGGTACAAATCAGGTTCAGATCATTGCCGGTTTAAGCCGGGTTCTCGGATCGGGTCAGTTTTTGACAGCTCTAGGAAGAAGTTAAAGGGGGTTTAATGGACCTTAACCGCAAGCTATTAGTGGCAACTGACGAAAGAAAAATATATTCTTTTTATACTCCATCTGTTTCATATACTATTTTAGGCATTTTAAAAAGATAAAACCCATATTAAATATATTTTATATTTAATTTAGTTTTTATTTCCCATTTTATACATATTGAATTCTATTTGGTTAAATTTATTAATTGCTGATTGATGACATAGCTCTATGTAAGAAAATTTCTCCCTTGAATTATGCAATTATGGTTGATGCTTTCTAAAAAAAATTCAAAAAATTTAAATAAAGCAAACTAATTATGAACTGTTTTTATACTTTAATGTTAGATTCCAAATATTTTCTTTTCTTATTTTTTGTGATTGATTCCATATGAGATTATCATATAGAAACGAAAGGAGTAATTTGTACCACAATATTCAAGACAAAATATTTACAGAATTGCCATTTGATAAACATTTTTCGTTAATCAAGGTTATAAACCTGGGCTCCCTATAAATAAAGTAGGCATTTTTCTAGAGCATGTATTTATCGTGCCACATAAGTAAAGGTACTATTTCGACCAATTAAAAATTAGATTTTAATTTTATTTTAGAATTAAAAAATTCACTCACCACCTAAGAAAAAGTGACGAATAATAAAAAATTATATCTTCACCTAGGTAAAAGTAATGAATTATATTTGAATTAAAATTGACGCATCATACGACACAAGCAAAAATGATAAATTTAAATTTGTGATACTTATCATTATAAATTGACGCATCATACAACATCAGCAAAATTTCGTATCAATACAAATCCACATCAAGTGAATTCTGTGTTAGTAATTTTGTGTCAGTTTTAGATCATTAATGGCTGGGTAATTCTTAGCTTAATTTTTAAAATCCATGTTTTAATTTACATTTGTAATTATTACTTACATTGTGTTTATTGGGAATACATAATGGTTGTATGTTTATGTTTTGTTTACTAATTTTGTTTTCACATAAAGATCTAAATATCTAATTTAATTCGAGAATTAAATTCGACCAAAAATAATTGGAAAATAAACGTACGAGTTTCTAGCCTATTTGACATACTAAACTTTCGCAAACAAGATAACTTAATAACTTAATAAGTTTGGATATGGTCCTATTGAACGAGGAGGTATTTTTATAAATTGTATGCATAAATTAAATTTTCAATAACCCTCTTTAGTTTTTATTTGTTAATTTATTTTATGAACAAAAACAAAATTTGTGATTTAGGTGGCTTAATCATGCCGATCAAGTTATTAAATTAACTTATTTCCTTATTTTTAATTAAAGAGTAATTACGTTCATGCCTCAATTAAAGCAAACTTTGTTCAACACTTTCGTCCAAAATTGATTGAAGGAAAAGTTTACTCCATTAGATAGTTTTCAGTCGTTCCAAATAAGAAGCAATATCGTATTGTCAATGACACCAAAATAATGATTTAATTTTTCTAGATTACTGTTGTTCTAGCAATTAGAGACAATGAAAAAAAATTTCAATGCACATATTTGATCTTATACAATTACAAATTTTAGATCATTTTTGCAACAATTTTCACTTCCTAGTAAATATATTGATTTATTTTATATAAATGTAAAGATTTATTTTTTATCAATTATTTTTGCTAACATTTTAATATTCTATGTATCCATTTTTTAGATTAGATGTAGGGCCTGTTCACAAACAACTACGAGCCTGTTCTCTTTAACTTATGTTTTGTTTACTAACTGAATTGAGCTGAACTGAACTGAACTGATTGGAGCTGAACTAAACTCATTGGAGCTAAATTGAACTAAACTGAACTGAACTGAACTGAATAGAGCTGAAATGAATATTTGATGAGAGAAGGAAATTAGAAACTGAACTGAATTGAAATTAAGTTGACGAAAACAGGCCCTTAGTTGGTTGTGAATGAAGTTGGTGATTCTTTCGAAATAGAAGATAAATGGTATATATGTTTTTTTTTTAAAAAAAAAAATTATTTTTAAGGGAAAAACTTTGTATTTTACCACCCATTATATAGTATATACACCTATTTTGAAATTACCACCCAAAAATTTTTTTATTTTAAATTACCACTCATTAAATTAAAAAACTAATTAAATTACCAACTTTTGCATATTTTCGGTCATTTTTCTGGCAATGGGCCCCACTTTTTTAAAATTTTTTTTTTATTTCCCTCTTTTTCTTTCTTCCCTCTCTTCTCTTGATTTTTCTACTCTACTACTCTACTTTACTCTTCCTCCATTAAATTTCTTCCTCTTTCGACATAAATTCATTGTCAAACTAGTGAGTAGCCCGGCCGTTGGCCCGGGTTACTACTGTTGTAGACATGCAATCGATAATTTTTTTTTAAGTCTTTTTAAAATGTAGTTGTCATGGTCAAACTAAAATTGGGTTTTTTTTAGTATATTTTATTTTAATTGAATCTTGTGGTTTGCACTTATATAATTTTTTTTACATATTAATAACATACTTGATAATTGGCTAAAATGATGAAATGGTTATTGTTGGTATACGAGGTGGAGGGTTTGATCCTCCTTATCCTTATGTTTTTATTAAATTCAATAATGTTGGTTGCTTGGGTGATGTGTTGTTGTTTGAGTGATGATGTGGCATAATAAGATATTGCAAATATGACATGGCGCAAGTACTGAAATCTCAATACCTTAGTCTCGCTCATTCTGCAAAATAATTTTTTATTAAAAAAATAAAAAAAAAAAACTTACATCTTGCATCCAACACTCCTTCAACATGAACAACATGTAGTAACTTAAACAATTCAAATTGTGCATTTATTCATCAATTACATCTACGCTCAATTAAGTATATCCAAATGGGACATCACACAATGTTTACTCCCTAAAGTCGGAAAAAAGTTAACTTCTCTAGTGAGAGAAAGGCCGCCAGTGAGAGAAATTCTCAAACATTCCTTAGTTAGAAAACAAGTTCTCTTTGCTTAATTCCTTTTTACTTCCAAAGTTGTCTCTTTTCAAGTTCTCTGTTCTCTTTTCTTAATTTGCCTGTTAACTACTATGTCTCAATACATCAACTCAGTTACTTTTGTTTATCCGCACGTTATAGGAGCGGATATCACCTCTCCATCGCTTTTACAAGATGACTCTCATATCGATTGGGGTTGTTGTGTAATTAGACGTTTTTGGGATGAAAGGGTGTTCTCGATTCCTTTAATTCAGCGTCTAGTATCAAGGTTCTGGCATCTACGAGCTCCAGTACATGTGTTTCCTTATGGTTAACAAGAAGTTATTTTCTGTTGTGGCACGGTTGAAGACGCTGAAGAGTTAGATGCTCGTGGTTGGGTGCACTTCAAAGGTAGCTTGGTCGTGCTCCAGCAGCTTCGTGACGATTTTGTCCCTCTCAATATGAACTTGCAGCTCGCAGAATTATGTGTAAGAGTTGAGGGATTACCAATCCGTTTCTGAACACCCCAAGTGGCGGCTGGAGTGCTCTCTCATGTCGGTGAAATAATCATGGAGGACGATTCTAATGGTCAGTTTCCTTTCCCTTACCCTCGTGTTAAAATATTGGTTGATTTGTCGCTACCTTTGATTCCTGGCTGTTATTTCACCACGAGGGAAAATCGAGTCACGTGGGTCATGGTTGGGAAACGTGCACCAATTCTCAAAAAGTTATTAACCATCATATTGAAAATCGCTTTCGAAAGCTTCATGACCGAGGATTACGTGTGTTGTTTGGTCCTACCGATACCATTTTATATTCGAATGCGGTTCGTGGCATCCGACCTTGTCCTAGGAATTGGACAACACACAACAGAGTTATGGTTTGGTTTTCATGATGAGGATGATCCATCAGAATTTTCAGCGGACTCCCACCCATCATATTATGACAGTGACGGATTGGGCCTCCCTCGGTCTCCTTTAGATTTAAGGTCGGGCTTGTCGGACTATCACGGCCCAGCTCCGTCCACAACCATACCGGGTCTTTTTCCACCAGATTCTCCATCGGTTTTTCGTGGTGTGCCTAATGAAGTTTTATGCCGTGATTTGGGAATTAATTGGGCTATTAAGGAGCAATTAGAAGTTCCATTTCCGGGGAGTCGTGCTCAGACATGTGTTACACATGCAGCAGATAACATCTCTCCTTGGCAGTTTATGGGTGGTTGGCACAATGACGTGTCTCGTGATGCTAATGCTCCACGTGACTACCCCAGACCTGCTTGGCGGTCTTATTTAGCTGGTTCTGGATTTCGGTCGGCTGATCCTTATCGTCATTACAGCCACTTAGCAGATAATTTGGAAGGTGATTCACATGTGGGCCGTAACAATTCAGATTGGGCCTTGGACTCAACTATTATTTCGTCACAAATCAACTCCCCTGGGCCTCCTCACTTTAATGAATACGGGTCATCCTTTGTAACAGGTTTGAGTCGGCCCAACATTCTCCAAACCCCTCAACATCAATCCAACAACTATTCTCCTTCCTCGGATCAACTGGTGCATGCTTTACATACCACCGCACTTGCCGCAGTTCTCACCACCTCCTCTAGGTCCTCATGGACCGAATTTTTATGATCCCTTCGGTGTCGGCCCAAGTGTAGACACCTGATTGTGTCTCCCCAAAAACCAAACCCAGTGATGAATATTTTTCACGTCATTGATTATCGAACAAGGTGAAATGTGAATAGTCTTGTGATGTGATCATTTTAATAAAAATACTTCTTTCTGTTTTCAAAAATATTTCTTTTCGTACTCTATTTTATGGAAAATGTCCAGTCCAGTTTAGTTTGGTACATAATAAGGGTCCAATAATTGTGTAGTTGGATGGGGCTTGAAAAGACCTTTCCAACGATATGAAATAAGCCCAATTCCGATGAATAATGAGGAAGTTATGGCTAAAATACTAAACTGGGCTCAAACCGGATTTTACCTACGGCCCAATGATCATGTGGAGGGCCCAAAGGTTTAATCCCATTCCTAAACTAATTAGCATTTATTAGAAGATTCTATAAGTTTCTAAAAGATCTCAATTATCCTTTCTAAAAAGATAAGATCAAAGAGTTTGAAATTGGATAAAACTTTCCTTTTTTAAATCCTAATTCTATTCGAAATGAAAGATGTTCAAAGAAAGTCAGATATTATTTTCGTATCTCATAATTTTTATCCAAATATTATATGGTTGGATGAATCTTGAAATTATCTTTCCAATGATATATTATAATATTAATTCCGAGCTATAATGAAAAAGATATGAAAGAAATACGAAACTCTATCCAAAACTTACACCTTTTCACTATTTCGGCCATATCTTTTTATCTACAAAAGATTTTAATCTGATTCTAATTGGCATGGAAATTAGACTTCAAGATCTTTCCAACGACATATTATATGACTTATTTCCACTTCTGGATCAAAAAATATGATAAAAAAAATCCGGAAAAAAACTATCTCAGCGCCCCGCGACAGCTTTGTCGCCCCGCGCTGGACCCTGTCGCTCCGTGACAAAATCAATTTTATTCCGATTCGAATTCTGACTCTATTCTATCGTTTCCGGACTATTTTCTCTATAAATAGGGTTGATATTCTCTGTTTTTAAATCATCAACAATTTTTTCTCTTTTCTCTCAAGTTAATAGCTTATTCTTTCTCCCTTTTTCTAAGAACAAAATACCGCATTCACGAGTTCTAGACACACCTTCCCAAGCTCGAAGTTGCCTTCGCCCTAGACGTGAAAGGTTGATAATTTCTGAGGGTTTGGTCCCAAATCCCTATTTCAATTATGTAAATTAATTATTTGATTTAATATTTTCCTTGAAGTTACTAACGTGTGTACTTGTTTGATAGAAAGAGATACGAGGCAACAAAGTAAGTTGTTTTATTGCTTCATATCTTTAGAAAGCATGCTTAGATTATTTTAATTCCTATTATCATGTTAGGATGATTTTATTGCTTTTTAGTATCATGTTTAGGTTGCTTCCTATTTTCTTATATCATGTTAGTATCATGTTAGGGATGAAGCTTTGATCTTTAATGATTAAGTGACATACTAGGATTTGTTATTAATCTTGTTAGTATCATGCCTAGGATCTTGCTATTATTATGCTTTCATGAGGTTGAGATTATGATTATTATGATGATGATTTGTTGTATCAATATTATGTTGCTTGATATATTATTATTATTTTTATTGCTTGATCACGCCCTCTCATGCAGGTTTAAAGGGAATTTGTACTTGTAATCACGCTTAATAAGATAATTAATAATCTTGCTTAGGCTAATATGATTTTAATTCGAGTGATCGCCAATAATAGATTTGTTTGTGCATTAATATTCAACCAACATAGATTAAACAGGTTTAGGGTTAACTTAATATATTGATTGTATGTTAGTCAGAAAGCGCACATGAATATGAGAAGAATAAAGTAGAGGCCTATTTTTAGGACATGTTCAATCTCTTTAGGTTGGATTTGTACCTTCATCCTCGAATATCCAATCATGGTTCCAGACCACTATGGAGTTAGCGATCTCATAGATCGTGAATGGGTGTAATCTTCACCCTGTGAACGGTTTACAAGTTCCTAAAACTTGTTGGCTACTCTTTTGCTCTAGCTTCCTTACCTTTGGACGCCACCATACTTAAGTGTATGATCACAGTGGGGCTTAAGTGTGGGTTGCTTGAAATATTCCCTACAATTTTTGGCTACTCTACTGGGGAGGATTTCTATTTCAATTCCTAAAATTTATTTTGGCAATGATTTAGAATGAGTGGATGAGATACGAAACGTTCTAAGTATTCATATGCGTAATTTTGATTGACATTATTGGCATAAGCATAAAAAAAGTCCGCATTGGATAGACCATCCGTAATGCGTCAAAAACATAGGATTTTTTACACGTAGGAAATTTGGGAAATATCTTTCACAACTAGGATCGAAATAACGCTTCGAAAAACTGGAAAATTTGAAGAACAGAAAGCTGCTGAGGCATGTAGGAACTGGCACTGAGAAAACAAAGCCTGTCGTAGTGCGATGGTTCTGTCGCTGTGCGATAGCAATGTCGCGTGGCGACAGAGTCATCTTCTAGTGACAGACTCTGTTGTCTCGCGCTATGTTCTTCCAATACCGAGCAAGAAATATACCTTTTTGCTTCAACCAGTTCTAGTACTGTTTGCTCGATTCTACTTCCTGATTGAGTTTTTCTCACTTTTATGAACCCATATGTGTTCTACATATGGCCATAACCCTCTGGGAATTCACACTCCATCTACCCAATCGAACGCTCAAGGTAACGACGGGTACATCCGAGTTTGTGAATTCACAAACCATGGAAGCAAGTTTCACTTACGGGGTCCTATCCATACGCGCCAACCCTTCCAAAGGTAAGGCTTCCGTGCGATGCATCCAGACTCATGACCATGGACCCTCTTTGACTAACCCTTATCCTTGAACTTTAGAGAAGTAGAGCCATGGTTAGGTTGCAAACTCAGTGTATCATGTTGTGCATATTTGACTACTTGTGCATTATTTACTTGTGCATATTACACTCAAAAGTATTCACACACTTTGTACATACTCTTTTCACACCATGACCATGTCTTAGGTTCATGCATAAGTTGCTTTTTCTGTCATTTGAATTGGGGGTCCGTCCTATTCCCGAAATTTCTATAGCTTTCCACACTCTTCCACATCACTTTTCCATACATTAAATATCTCACACTTTCTTTCTTTTAGACTTTCCACATTCATACACCACTTTCATCTTACATGCTTTCCCTATACATATCATGCTCCCACATTCTTCCATGATCTCTTCCCATCTATTGCATGTTGAATTGAGTTTGAGTCAAATAATTAATAATAAACATCCATGACTTCCCTTTCCACAGCACTTGGTCAAGGAGAGAGGGGCGACTAATCAAAGACAACACTTTCGTCCAAGTCTTACTATTTGATAAACCGATTCGACAAAGAAGGAAAACTAAGAGAATGGCATTCCAAGAAGAAGTCAATAAACTTAGGCAAAACCTTGCTAGCTAGTTTAACTGATATGATGAAGATCATTACTCTTCAAGTCAATGACCCTGCGAAACAACAACAGATGGAGCGAATGGGTCTCGGTGGACAAGGAACTTCTTCCGCAGAAGTTCAATGCCAATGACATTCCTAAATTCAAACCAACTGACAACCCTTACTTTCATTTACGAGCTTTCAAAACTATATTATTAAGGGAATTGATAGGAAAGCTTTCCACTTGTTGTTTTCACTATCTTTAGAAACCGTTTGTCAACAATGGTTCTTTTCCCTTGAAAAGAAGGAGACCTCTTCTTGGGACGCCATAATAAACGCTTTCATAGATAGATACAAATGCAACATCCAAGTCGACACAGACTATAGACAACTTGAGATGCTAAAGCAAAAGGAAAACGAAGGATTTACCTTTTTCTTCAACAAGTGGAGGGAGACTTCCGCAAATAAGGTAGAGTTTCCTACTGAAAAGGAGTCTGTAAGGATGTTCATCAAGAACCTCCAAGAAAAGTATTCAAAGCACTTGAAATATCAACATAACTTGAATACTTTCAAGGCTGTCTATGATATAGGCATTGACACTGAAGATGACCTTGCAAAGCAAAAAGCTACTAACAATAGTAACAACAGTGGCTGGAAAGGAAAAAAGAACGACAATCCTTCTTCTTCTTAAAACACCTACTCTAGTAACAACGTCAGTACCTTTGACCTTAACGATGTCTTAGCCATGGATAATAAAGGATCTAAAAAGAAACCTAAAAGAGAGTTCACACCCATTGGAATGACTTATGATGCTGCTTTCGATCGTCTCCATGATTAAGGATTAATCAAACCTATTGGCCCTACTGAAGATCCAACGCCAGAAAAGCGATCTTCAAGATGGATCCTAACTCTTACTACAAGTCCTATCAAGGAAATGGTCATACCACGGATGAATAATGTTACAGTCATTCAAGATCTCATAGAAGCAAACAAGATCCCGTTGCCTCTAGCTAGCAAGAAGATCGGTTAATGATAAAGCAAAAGACACAAGGCGAGCTTCAACGACAAGATTTCGTGACTTATTTTTTTTATTCATTCTTTCCCCAATAAGTCTAGTATAGACCTTTTATTTACCTTAGATTTTATTTTATGGGTTTTTTCTCTTTTCCCTTTTAATAAAATGAGCATTTATTTCTTTGCATATAATCATTGCATTGCATCAAAAAAAAAAAAAAAACCACTGGACTAAGCACAAGGTATACTAATGATTTGAGGCACCCCTTATAGCCACATCATATTACCTTCACCTTTCCAAATACATAATCCTTTCTTGATAAACCATTTTGAGTCTCGTCTCACGATAGACCTTTCTTTCTTCAACCCACATCTACCTAACTTTGGGATGGGATGGTGTGCAACTTATGCAATTTTCAAAAGCTTGAGTGATGTTAGCAAAATTTCAAAAGATTAAAAAATAAAATAGCAATAAAAGTGTACAAAAGGGCAAGTGTTCCAATGTCTTTGACATAAACATGTCTTTGATATGAACACGTCTCAGATTGCCCCTCTTATCGAGTGCTCGGTACCGTGCCTGAGAAACATGAATGGCAAGTGAGTGATAGACCGCATGATCGGGATTGCCCACACTTATCAAAATAAAAAAAAAATGATGAAACAAAAAAAAGAGGGCAAAAATATGAACAAAAGAGAATTCAAAAGTAAGAAATCTCGAGCATACATATATAAAGATTCAAATGCAAGGTCGCACACCTTGGGGGCTTATCTAGGGTCTTGAGCCTTTATCCCCTTCTTCTTCAAACCTTTAGCCTAACCACGTTACAACCCTTAAAAGATCACTTTGAGGTATACACATACTAGTGCGAGGTTCGGCTAGAGCTACGTTCGGCCTGATTCCTAACGGATACGTAGGCAACGTCACATTGGGGTGCGGCCGTAATAAAAATGCATTCACATTCACATTCATACATGATCATATCAAGGGATCTCCAATGTTCATCCCTATCCATTTAGAGCTAGACTTGGGAGCTTGATCCTTACATCATTAGCCTACCCAGCCTAAGAGTCACCATTATTTGACTCTTTTTAATATATTTCCACATCGTTAGCCTTTGCGGCCTAACCTTAGTGTCACTCTCATACACATCACACATACATAGATAAATAATCCTTCCCTTAGGAACCCTTTGTCATGAAATCTTAACACAACGTTGAAGCATGCCTTGTCATATCAAAATCACTCATAAACATCATTGCATCACAAAGTATGAAGTACTTAGCCTCCGCGCCTAAGTTACCTAAATACTTTCATCATCGAGTCAACAATTGAGATAGCCTAGGATGAATTAATCCTTGCACTATGAGATACAACGTCGACGCATACATTTAACATGCACCGCAAACACTCAATCACTCATTTCGATTTTTTTTCGTGTCTTTCTTTTTCGGGAGAAAGTCGGTACCTTCCACAAAAATGACGGAAATTTTTTTCTTTTTTGCCTTTTCGAGTCGCACAATCATATTACAAAGCACACAGGTCATGCACATTGAGTCATGTTGTGTCATATCACATCGAGTTGAGTCTAACACATGTGTCAAAACACATTAAGTCACACAAGAGTCAAGTACACCAAACCTTAGGTCAACCCTAAAAACATGAGCAAAGTCCTATAGTCCAAAATATAGATACAGGTACACTAAGTCCCCAATGGACGAGTAACCTTTACAAAAAATTTGAAGCAAAAGGACGTAAACAACTTAGCAAATCAACTGGAGTCAGCCTGATTGCAATCGTATTTGATTGCCGATCGGCTTGCCGATGGTCATATTGATTGATTGGGTTCCTTGGTACGCCAGTTAGCCCTTGTAAGCAAATTGACATGATTTACCGATTACAATCACAATCAGTGATCGGCCTGATGACGATCATCTCACTTAGCTTAAGCGCCTAAACATTGGCTCATTACAAGCATCGAGGCATTGGTCCAAAAGCAAGCACATCACCTATACGACAATTTTCCAAGATTGGATTGTCATCTCAAACTGACAATATTTCCAAGAGTGGATTGTCGCACATCTTCTTTAACGACAATTTTTCCAAGATTAGATATTCACCTCTGGCAAAGTTTCCTAGCGTGGATTGTCGAACTCCTTCTCTGTTTGGCAAATTTTTCCAAGTTCGGATTGTCATATATTCATAGAAACCTTGGCAATTTTTCGAGATTGGATTGTCATACACCCAGTTCCCTATGGAAAAATTTCCCAAAGGATTGTCATAGGTCTCTATTCATATTAAGATTTCGGCAAAGGTTCCCCAACGTGGATTGTCATTCATTTCAGTAAGTGGCAAATTTTCCTGAAGGGGATTGTCGATCGACTCTTTTTTTGCAAATGTTCCAAGACACGGATTGTCAATCGTGGCAATATTTTCCCAAAAGCATTGTCGCATAGCATTGGCAAAATTCCAAGGTGGATTACTTTCAAGAGTTATATTCACCAAGACGTGGATTGTTGATCGTAACAAGGTTCTTATGACAGATTGTTACGAAGCATTGACAACTTTTCCCAAAATTGGATTTTGGCAAAATTTCCGAGATACTGATTTTCGCTTCATCGTGGCAATATTTCCTAGATGGGTTGTTACGTGGCATTGACAACTTTCCTTAAATCGGATTGTCGTACATAATTCAAGAGTTGTGTTGGCAACTATTCCTAAAGAAGAATGGATTGTCATCACCCCCAAAGCATCAACATAGCAAGCATTCCAAAAAAGCACCAGCAAAATGAGGATCAACAAGCAGTGATCTTCGATAATTTTCCTAAGAAAGTTATCACGCAAAACTAAGGATTGTTACAAGCAGAGTGATCTTCGACGATAATCTCTAAGATGTGGAAAATCGTCATAAAGGGTGAAGATGGTTACAAGCAGAGCTATCTTCGACAGTTGTTCCTAAGATGTGAGAAATTGTCAAAAATATGAGGATGACTACAAGTAGAGTTATCTTCGACATGTTCCCTGGCTTGCGGAAAATGGTCACAAAACGGCAGGAGAGTGCTACAAGCAGAGCAATCTTCGATGGTGTTCCCTAAGATGTGGAAGACTGTCACAGCGAAAATTGAAGGCAACTACAAGCAGAGCGGTCTTCAGGCGATGTCCCCTAGCTTGTGGAGGTCGTCAAAACAAAATGCAGCAACAAAATCGGTTACCCCAGAGACGTGTGCTCGACGGTGCAAGATATGCGTTTCTTAACTCTTTTATCTGTCTAACTAACACTAGTTTGCAGGTATTGGCGTTACAAGAATGATTTAGGATCGCAAAACATTCTGAATAATTCTCCGTCCCTATCGCTACTTTAACTTTCATTTTTCGAAACTTACGTTTCTCAAAACTTGGTCAAAGTGGGGGCTTCTGTAGACACCTAATTGTGTCTCCCCAAAAACTAAACCCAGTGATGAATATATTTCACGTCATTGATTATCGAACAAGGTGAAATGTGAAAAGTCTTGTGATGCGGTCGTTTTAATAAAAGTACTTCTTTCTGTTTTCAAAAATATTTCTTTTCGTACTATATTTTATGGAAAATGTCCAGTCTAGTTTATTTTTGTCCATAATAAGGGTCCAATAATTGTGTAGTTGGATGGGGCTTGAAAAGACATTTCCAACGATATGAAATAAGCCCAATTCCGATGAATAATGAGGAAGCTATGGCCAAAATACTAAACTGGGCTTAAACCGGATTTTACCTACGGCCCAATGATCATGTGGAGGGCCCAAAGGTTTAATCCCATTCCTAAACTAATTAAGATTTATTAGAAGCTTCTATAAGTTTCTAAAAGATCTTAATTATCCTTTTTGAAAAGATAAGATCAAAGAGTTTGAAATTAGATAAAACTTTCCTTTTTTAAGTCCTAATTCTATTCGAAATGAAAGATGTTCAAAGAAAGTCAGATATTATTTTCGTGTCTCATAATTTTTATCCAAATCTTATATGGTTGGATAGATCTTCAAATTATATTTCCAATGATGTATTAGAATATTAATTACGAGCAATAATGAAAAAGATATGAAAGAAATACGAAACTCTATCCAAACTGACACCTTTCCACTATTTCGGCCATATCTTTTTATCTACAAAATATTATAATCTTATTCTAATTGTTTTGGAAAGTAGACTTCAAGAGCTTTCCAACGACATATTATATGACTTATTTAGACTTCTAGATCAAAAGATATGATAAAAACAAAATCCAAAAAAAAAACTGTCTCAGCGCTTCGCGCCGCGCTGGACTCTGCCGCTCTGCGACAAAACCAATTTTATTCCGATTCGAATTCTGACTCTTTTCTATGTTTCCGGACTATTTTCTCTATAAATAAGGTCGATATTCTCCGTTTTTAAATCATCAACAATTCTTTCTCTTTTCTCTCAAGCTAATAGCTTATTCTTTCTCCCTTTTTCTAAGAACAAAATACCGCATTCACGAGTTCTAGACACACCTTGCCAATCTCCAAGTTGCCTTCTCCCTAGACGTGAAAGGTTGATATTTTCTTAGGGTTTGGTCCCAAATCCCTATTTCAATTATTTAAATTAATTGTTTGATTTAATATTTTCCTTGAAGTTACTAACGTGTGTACTTGTTTGATAGAAAGAGATACGAGGCAACAAAGTAAGTTGTTTTATTGCTTCATATCTTTAGAAAGCATGCTTAGATTATTTTAATTCCTAGTATCATGTTAGGATGCTTTTATTGCTTTCTAGTATCATGTTTAGGTTGCTTCCTATTTTCTTATATCATGTTAGTATCATGTTAGGGATGAAGTTTTGATCTTTAATGTTTAAGTGACATACTAGGATTTGTTATTAATCTTGTTAGTATCATGCCTAGGATCTTGCTATTATTATGCTTTCATGAGGTTGAGATTATGATTATTATGATGATGATTTGTTGTATCAATATTATGTTGCTTGATATATTATTATTGTTATTGCTTGATCACGCCCTCTCATGCAGGTTTAAAGGAAATTTGTACTTGTAATCACGCTTAATAATATAATTAATAATCTTGTTTAGGCTAATATGATTTTAATTCGAGTGATCGCCAATAATAGATTTGTTTGTGCATTAATATTCAACCAACATAGATTAAACAGGTTTAGGGTTAACTTAATATATTGATTGTATGTTAGTCAGAAAGTGCACATGAATATGAGAAGAATAAAGTAGAGGCCTATTTTTAGGACAGGTTCAATCTCTTTAGGTTGGATTTTTACCTTCATCCCCGAATATCCAATCATGGTTCCAGACCACTATGGAGTTAGCGATCTCATAGATCGTGAATGGGTGTAATCTTCACCCTGTGAACGGTTTACAAGTTCCTAAAACTTGTTGGCGACTCTTTTGCTCTAGCTTCCTTCCATTTGGACGCCACCATACTTAAGTGTATGATCACAGTGGTGCCTAAGTGTGGGTTGCTTCAAATATTCCCTACACCAAGTAATTGGGGTTCTTCAGCGGTTCAGTCATCTTCCCCAACACCTTCTCTGCCAGACTCTTTTTAAACGAGCAGATCGAAAGAGTCGGGGTATGTTGTGGACTCCTCATCCGAAGCTTTTGAGTTCCCCTTTCCTAATTTGGCCAATTCGTCAGAATTAGAGGTTTTAGACGAAGTAGAGCCTACGGACCGCTTTCCGCCTATATCTCCTCCTAGGATGGATTTTCATAATGTTATTTCGGTTTCTTTAGAACAAACTATTTCGGAACATCTTACTCAACAGAGGCCAAGTGGTGACGGCTCGGGTAGTATTATGAGTAAAGGTAAGGCAAAGGTCGGTCGTTAGATCAAAAACAGATGCCCTGCCAAGCGAGCGAATGGTGCTTGTCTGCCTTCAGCTCCTCCGCTCCCTTCTCCCCTTGGTTCTTCTTCGAATGAGGCTGGTTGTCTCTCCTTTTTACTTCCATATAAGAAACGTAGACGGTTTTCTGGTTCGGATTCAGCAACTTCGTCTTCTGAGGGTTCGGTGACCCCCCGGACAGGGTCACTAACGTCGGGATGAAGGTTGGAGCTTGGAATTGTCGGGGGTTTAGGAAATGAGGACACCCCCAAAATTCCTTATATTTTGACGTTGGTCCACTCTTTCGGTTTGGATGTAGTTTTTTTAATGGAAACCTTGCTCCCTGTAGATAGTGTAGCTTCGAAATTAGCGTCTTTATCCTTTTTGGGCTGTTGTGGTATTGACGTGGTAGGTTTAAGTGGAGGAATGTTTGTTTTTTGGTTTGCACCAATGGGATTGGTTCCTTTGTACATATCCTAAAATGTCATCCTTTGTAAAATTGTAATGGGTGAAGAAATAAAATATTATATATTTGTGTACGGTGTACCTCATGTTTCAAATAGATTAGAGGTTTGACGTTTCATTTCAGAATTGTTAGTATCATATCCAAATGCAGTCTTAGTTGGGGACTTTAATCAGGTGGAAACTTTGACGGATAAAGTTGGAGGTAATCTGACTATTCATGGTAGATTGGACTTTTTACAATGGAGACTTGATACCGGCTTGATAGTTGTTCCGAATTCCGATCCACATTTTACTTGGACTAACAACAAGACCGATTCAGATCCTATTTTTGAACGGCTAGACAGGGCTTATGCTACTTCACTATGGATGGAAAACCATCCGGATACTGCCATTATTAATCAGCCAATTCTGTTCTCGGATCATGCGACAATTATTTTATTAGATTCAGTTTCTCAAGTTCGGACTAGGCGTTTTTACCTGGTTGAAAATTGGTGTTTAACGGCGACTGAGGTTCGTGGGCTTGTAATTCAGTACCTGTCTCAGTTTGTGGCGGGGTCGCCGATGTTTTCTCTAGCCAGGAGGCTAGCTTTGCTTAAGAACCAGTTACTAACTTGGTGCACTACTAATAAAAGGGTTTGGGGTTTTAACTGGAGGTCTTTGGCTATGGAGGTTAATCAGGAGGATTTTAATCTTGTGAATTGGGCAGATCGTTGTCTTTTTAACTCTTTAAGGGCGGAAAAGATAGCAGCGGTTCATGCAGCTTTTTCCTATTGGAAGCAACGTGCCAAGATTCGGTGGGATGCTACAGGGGAAGTTCATTTTAAAGCTCTTTTCTCCCTAGTTCAAGCTTGTCGACGTCGGAATGTTATTCATTGCTTGAAAAATTCAGATTGGTTTTGGGTTTTGGATCCAATCGGAATTCGTTCGCTGGTGCTCTCTTTTTATAATGATCTTTATAATCCGACCCAGACCTGTGATGTTCCGGAGGATGATTGGTGGGATCAATTACATCTGCCTTCTCTTAATTCCAGTCAACAACAACTCCTTCTTCTTCCGTTCTCGGCTGATGATGCTTGAGCTGCTATGTTTGCCATTGATGATAACAAAACTCCAGGCCCGGATGGTTTTCCATCGGCTTTTTTTAAGACTCGTTGGCAACAGGTGGGCCCTTTTGTGATTGAAGCGGTTTAGTATTTCTTTTCCCATGGTTATATGTTAAAGGACTGGAATCGCACATTCCTCGTTCTCCTTCTTAAGATGGACAACCCGGAACTGATATCACAATTTCGCCCTATCGGGTTATGCAATGTTCTTTACAAGTGTATAGCTAAATGTCTCACCAGTCGGTTGCGCCAGGTTCTTCCTTCCTTGGTTTCTGATTTTCAGAATGCTTTCGTACCAGAGAGACTTATGTCGAATAATGGTTTGATTGCTCATGAAGTTCTGTCTTTCATGAATGTTTCTCGGGCCCGCAAATGATTTTATGCAACTCTTAAGCTGGACATGAATAAGGCCTACGACAGAGTTAGTTGGACTTTTCTACTTCGTACTTTAAAGGCCTTTGGGTTTCCGGCATATTGGAAACATATTATTCATCAGTGTATTTCGACGGTTTCTTATCAAATTTTGGTGAATGGAAGTCCATCTTCTGGTTTTCAGCCTCAGTGTGGTTTGCGACAAGGAGATCCTCTCTCGCCAGGAGCAATATTTTAAGGGACAGAGTTTTTGATAGCCCTGATCGTATTTCAGCTATGATTGTCCGTTACTTGCCTGATGAGCCCCCTTATTATGCTGTCAAATCCAAATTTTCTGATTTCTATATACCATGGGACATCCCGAACTACTACAAATATAGGGACTGTGATGGACAATGGTACTCGGATTACAGATTTTTAATTTCCTATCTTGTTAGGGTCAAGAAAGCCCATTGTCGACAACTTCACCTTCCATACCATGGCTATTATTTCGAAAATCTAGTGGGGCAAAATCCCCCTTCTCCTAGTCATCAGTTAGGAAGTTCTTCTTCTTCTTCTTCATAGGGTGGTCAAGCAGGGAATGAAGAGCAAGGGGAGGAAGATAGTTCACTTATGGAGATATCAAATCCAAATCCACCTCCAACTCCGGTTGTCATAGATATCTCATCTGATGAGGAGGAAGAGGGAGAGTTTGTACAAGTAGAACCTGAACCAGAGTCACCTGAACCAATGGAGGAGGAAGATGATCCTGAGTTCGATCCTGAAAGCTACAGACAATCCTCCGACAAGAGAGGCAACGTCTGAAAAGATTAGATTTTATAGTTTTCCTCGTTCTGAATAATCAGTTTTAATTACAATTTATTAAATTATTATTTCAGTTTTAAATTAATAAGTGGCATGACCACATTGAGTTAGTGAGCTTATGTAGTACATAAGCTTCTAGAACTCAATATTATTTTGGTAATTCCAATTTATTTTAATTAATAAAAATCTTATTTATTTCTTTGTTAAAATTATTTATATTATTAATAAATAAATCCATTTTATTTTCCAAAATCTTCCATTTCACATCACTATTCCAATAGCCAAATTCCAAGCAAATTAATTCCAGTAATTTATTTCTAAGCTATGGGGATCTATGGGAATTACTTTTTATTTTTGATGTGATGCTTTATTAAATGCATGGTTGATTAGCAATCAATAATTGATTGACAAAGCTACAAATTAAGGGAATTCTTAGCTTTTGCTATCCCAATTTATTAGCTTCAAATTTTACTTTGAATGTTTCAAGGGTGTGAAGTAATAGATGAGTGTATGCCTTGAGAGCTAACCAAAGACATATGTAATATAAACCCTTGATCTTAATTTAGGAGAAGCAAAATGGCATGGGGAAATAATTCTGGTAATGATGGAAACGATTTGAATGAAGTAGTGAGACAGTTGGCAATTGTAGCCCAACAGTTGGCTAGGAATTCAACCAACAATGGGGATGCTCAGGGTGAACTTTTCAAGAAGGTGGCCCAAAGCAAACCCCCAACCTATCAAGGAGAGCTTGACCCTACCATATTAGAAAATTGGTTAAGGGAGTTTGAGAAACTGTTTGGGGCAGTTGGGTGCCTAGAAAATTCTAAGGTGGGCTGTGCTACTTATTACTTGAGAGGTGAAGCTGATCTTTGGTGGCAGCAAAATGAGAGAACTATTAGAGAGCTACCAGGATTCAATTGGACTAAGTTCCAAGAAAAAGTGAGAGACAAGTTTTACCCTAGCTTCTTACAGAAGCAGAAGGCGGAGGAGTTCTCAAACCTCAGAATGGAGGAAATGTCAGTGACTGAGTACTATACCAAGTTTATTGAGCTGTCTCGTTTTGCTGAAGAGTCCGTCTCTGCAGAGAAGGAAAAGGATAGGAAGTTTGAGAGTGGTTTGACTACTAATTTGCAGCTGAAGTTGTGTGGACAAGTGTTTGAAACCTTGGATGAAGTGTATGGTAGAGCTGCACACTTGTATGCTCTGAAGGTGAAGAAAAAGAAGGAACTGGCTGATGTGGAAGTGAAAGAAAAGAGGAAAGAGGTGGGACAGAACTCTAGGAACCAACAGGGTAACCAGAACAATTTCAAGAAGCAGAAATACCACCATAACAATAACAACTTCCACAACAACAACAACAATTCCCAAGGTAACAAGCTTTAAGTAGGACGTAACTTCAATGGAGGGGCTAGAAACAATAACCCAGGGAATAACAGAAACGAGAGGCGTTATTTTTGCAAGAGGTGCAAGAATAACCATCCTGGAAGGGACTGTGAGGAAATCTGGTTGTTTGTCGTGCTTGTAACAAGTTGGGGCATAGAGAGAGTGAGTGTTTCTCTAAGGGTTTTAATAGGAATAAACAAAACAATAATTGATTACAGGGAACTAAATAAGGTGACAATAAAGAACAAGTATCCACTTCCAAGAATTGATAATTTGTTTGATCAGTTGAAAGGCGCGACTTTGTTTTCTAAGATTGACTTAAGGTGCGGATATAACCGGTTGAGGATTGCAGATGAAGACATACCTAAAACTGCTTTTAGGACAAGATATGGACACTATGAGTTTACACTGATGCCATTTGGATTGACAAACGCTCCAGCAATCTTTATGGATTTGATGAACAGGGTGTTTCATCAATTTATGGATAAATTTATGGTAGTATTCATAGATGATATACTGGTGTATTCAAAGAATAAAGAATAGCATGTAAAACACCTGAGGGCAATTTTGCAAACACTGAGAGAAAACAATCTTTATGCAAAGTTCTCTAAGTGTGAATTTTGGCTGGAAAAGGTAGCATTCTTAGGTCATTTTGTGTCTAAGGATGGCGTGGAAGTAGATCCAGCCAAGATCGAAGCTGTGAAGGGTTGGCCTACGCCCAAAACAGTGTCTGATGTTCGGAGTTTCTTAGGTCTAGCAGGATATTATAGGCGTTTTGTGAAAGATTTCTCGAAGATTGCTAAACCTATGACTATTCTAATGAAGAAAGACAAGAAGTTAGAGTGGGATGATAAGTGTGAAGAAGCATTCCAACTCTTGAAACAGAAGCTGGTTACAGCACCAGTGCTTACACTGCCAGACGACAGTGGTATCCATGATGTGTATAGTGATGCGTCAAAGAATGGTTTGGGGTGTGTGCTTATGCAAAATGGAAAGGTGATTGCATACGCATCAAGGCAGTTAAAGACCCACGAAGTGAATTACCCAACCCATGATTTAGAACTTGCTGCAATTATCTTTGCACTAAAGATCTGACGTCATTACTTGTATGGAGTGAAATGTAGAATTTACATAGACCATAAGAGCATGAATTACATTTTCACTCAAAAGGATTTGAACTCTCGACAAAGGAGATGGTTAGAATATACGACAGATTATGACTTAGACATACAGTATCATGAAGGGAAAGCAAACGTAGTTATAGATGCTCTAAGTCGTAAGACCGGTCATGGATTGAATACTTTAGTAGTGGCTGATGAGTTATGTAGGGAAATGAGTAAAATGAACTTAGAAGTTGTAGAATGGGGAGTACCAGCTGGCATTCTTGCGAATTTGACTATCCAACCAACTATATTCGATGAAATAAGAGAAAACCAAGTAGGAGATGTGAAATTAGATAGGATTCGTGAGAAAATAAAGCAAGGTAAAGCTACAGATTTCAAAATTCATGAAGACGGGAGTTTGAGGTACAAAGGTCGATGGTGTGTACCTCAAAAATGTGAGGAAGTGAAGAGAAAGCTAATGAAAGAGGGACACAATACACCATATTCAGTGCACCCAGGAGGGGATAAGCTATATAAGGACTTGAAAAAAGTGTATTGGTGGCCTAGAATGAAGAATGGAGTTGCAGAATTTGTAGCAAAGTGTCTAACTTGCCAAAAGGTGAAAATAGAGCACAAGAGGCCACATGGAACTGTGCAATCACTGGAAATTCCTGGATGGAAGTGGGATTGCATTTCAATGGATTTTGTGACTTGCCTTCCAACATCAAAGAGTGGAAATGACACCATTTGGGTAGTGGTGGACAGACTTACAAAATCTGCGGTGTTTATATCAATGAAGGAGACTTGGAAGATGGAACAACTTGCAAAAGCTTACATCAAGAATGTTGTGAGGTTACATGGAGTTCCAAAGGATATTGTGTCTGATAGAGATTCTAGGTTTCTTTCAAAATTCTGGAAAAGCGTACAGGAAAACTTTGGTACGACACTTAAGATGAGTACATCGTTTCACCCTGCCACAGATGGGCAAATTGAGAGAACCATTCAAACCTTGGAGGACATGTTGAGAGCTTATGTTATAGACTTCCAAGGAGGATGGGAGGATAGCTTGGATTTGATTGAATTTTCCTACAATAATAGTTATCATGCGAGCATTGGAATGGCTCCATTTGAGGCATTGTATGGGAGAAAGAGTCGTAGTCCAATTTGTTGGAACGATATAAGTGAAACAATGATTCTAAGGCCTCAAATGATCGAGCATACAGTGAAACAAGTAAGGGAAATTCAAGCCAAGATTCAAGCAGCTCAAGATCGCCAAAAGAGCTATGCAGATTTGAAGCGTAGAGAAGAAGAGTTTGATGTTGGTGACAAGGTGTTATTAAAGGTATCACCAATGAAAGGAGTAATGAGATTTGGGAAGAAAGGAAAACTGAGCCCAAAGTACATTGGTCCATATGAAATATTGCAAAGAATAGGCAAAGTAGCTTATAGGTTGGCCTTACCTATGGAGCTAAGCAGAGTGCATGATGTATTTCATGTGTCTCAATTAAGAAGGTACATACCTGATAAATCCCATGTGCTACAACCTGAAACCATTGAGCTAGACCAAAGTTTAACCTATGAAGAGAGACCTGTCAAAATTCTTAACAGTAAAGTGCGTAGTACACGCAATAAGAATGTCAAAATTGTGAAAGTGCTATGGTCTAACCAAGAATATGAGGAAGCCACTTGGGAGGCAGAAGAGGAAATGAAAAAGAAATACCCTGAGTTGTTTCAAGTATGTTGAGTTACGGGGATGTAACTCGTTTTCTTTTAGGGGGTTGAATGCGGTAGAATTTCGCGCTTTTCCCTATATTTTTGTGCTTTTTGCACAATTTTATCGAGTATTTTGAGTTATTGTGTTCTTAATGAGACACAAAAAGGTAAAGGCATGACAAAAAGTACAGCAATATTATACTAATTAAGGAAAAACTTTGAATTTCGTTTCTCAAGTTTCGGGACGAAACTTCTTTTAAGGAGGGTAGACTGTAATACCTTGTATTTTTATACGTATTTTAATTAAAATAAGTATTTTGAAAAGTATTAAATTAAATTGAAATGTTTTATTTAAAGTATTTTAATTAATTATTTAAATAAGTTTGGAAATATTTATAAAAGGAAAGTTTATTAGTTAATTAATTTAATTAAGTTGGGATTTAATTTAAAGAAAGTTTTATTTTAGTAAAGTTTAAGGAGTCTTAGAGAAGGGGTATAAATATCCAACATATGAGGCAAATCAAACTTTGCCCAGAGTGGAGAAAACCCAAGGTAAACTTCTCTCTCCTTTCTCTTTATTTTTCTTTCTTTTCTTTCTCTTTTTCCCCTTCCCCTTTTCTTTTTTTTTTCGGCTGCCCCCTTCACCACCACTACTGACCACCGGCAGCAGGTGGCCGCCGGCAGCAGGCAGCCACCGGCGCTGGTAGCCGGCGTGGTGGCCACCGCTGCTCTCTCTCCCCCTTTTTCGAACATACAAAAAAAAAAAAAATTGAAACTTTATTTTTTAAAATCAATTTAATCCTAGATCTAATCATTGATTATGAGTTTTGGGATTTGATTTTGGATTTTTGATGTTTGATTATGAGTATTATGTTAATTAATTTTCAGATTATATTTTTAATTAAAAAGCCCCAATTTTTGAAACCCTAGGTTCTTGAATTATGAATTATGAAAGGATTATGATATATAATGGTTTAAACCTTTGATTAAAGTGTTTTAAGGCTAAATTAAAGCAAGTTTTCATTAAAATATAATGCTGGATTTTTTGGTTGTGTATTAAAAATCAAGTTTCTTTAAGGAATTTCAATTACCCTTTAATTGGGATTAAAGTATGATGTTTTAAATATATTTTCAGCTTATTTTAATTAAATTATGAGGGGTTTTATAATAGTATATATTGCTGGAAATTTGTGTAGAGAGGATTTTAATACTCTTCTATGATTTTAAATTGTAGGAGACTTTGAAGTGAGCAATTTTTATTAGTCGTGGCGATTTTAAGATCGTATACAAGGTACGTTCGCATACTTAGCATAATTATATTGATGTAGTAGCATGTTAAATGTGTTCGGTTGATTACAAGTAGTATCATGCTAGGTTTGGATTGGAAATTATGCTTTGGATGTTGGTGGTGATTGGATTATGAAGCATGATTTATTTGTGATGGATTATTGGATGGAAAATAATAGTTTGGAATATTATTTATGAACCACATATTTATTTATGGCATGTTAGAGAGCATGTTTAATTAAACTGAATGTTTAATTTGGTTTGGAATATTAAAAAGGAATTTTATTATGGTTCATATAATTTTTATTGATGCTTTAAGCATGAGGAAAGAGCTATATAAGTGTCTATGTACACAAGGAATAAATTGTATGCTGGCGCCTTAGTGCACTTAAGGTGTTTTTAACACCGAGGGATAGGATTTGTGGCGCTCTATGCGTTTAAGGTGTCATTGGCACCGAGGTAGAATTAAAAATGGTTGAACATTAAATATTATGTGGTCGCTAATTATTCAAGAATTAAATTGATATATTTGATTGACTGAATAATTATCGTTGATTGAATGATTATGGTTTGAGAGTCATCACCAAGTTTAATAATCTGTAAATAACGTAAAGTGAAAGAGATTACGCACCAAAACTCTTGGAACGTATATACCTTAAGTATGAACATATAGGGGGAGTTATGTGACTTTATATTTGATCATAACTTCTACTGGAGTACAGGACACTGTATATCCCTTTTATTATTATTATGCACAGGAATTCCGCCACCTATGAGTGGTTATTGATGCTGGCACGGTTAGCTCCCGTGTTAGTATCCTCAATTTATTTGGGGGAGGTTGAGTGGGAAACCCGTTCGATGCGTAGTGAACATTAAATAAATTATGTAGTGTCTAGTGAGAACTTTTATTGATTGTTGTATGCTTGAAAAACAGGTGCAACGAGGTAAGTTGTGTATTGATAGGGAATTTTAAGCTAGTGTGTTAATTACGCTTATGTACTCAGCTTTACTGATTGTGTGTTTTGTGTGTTTGTTGGCCTTGTCTTTATCTTGGCCCTATGATGACCCATTTTAAATGGAGAATAGTGGAAACGAGTAGAGATAAGCTTTACTGGTGATGAAGCATGTTCATGAATGGGCATGAGTGAAGAGCGAATCATGCTAGTTTCTATAAGTATATGATGTGTGTCTTTGATAGTTGCCTTAGCCGTTTTCACGGTGGCGGTAATGTCTTAGATATTCCTATTTAACGTTTTAAACAGGGCAAAACAGGTATTTTAAAAGAAAAGGAATTTCTAGGGTGTTACAAAGTCCATCTTCTGGTTTTCAGCCTCAGTGTGGTTTGCGACAAGGAGATCCTCTCTCGCCATATCTGTTTGTCCTTTGTATGGAAGTGTTCTCGGCTATGTTGCAACAAGCTGAGGAAAATTCCCAGATTTAGGGAATTCGCATTTCTCGGGGCGCGCCCTCTATTTCGCATTTGTTTTTTGCGGATGATTCTCTGTTATTTTTTCAAGTTTCTCCGACAGCCTATGATAACTTGTTACAGGTGGTTCAGCGGTTTTGTGGGGTGTCGGGTCAAATGATCAATCTTCATAAATCATTTGTTAAATTCAGTCCTAACACTCCGCCTGATTACAGGGATTACATGGCAAAGTGTTTGAGCTTAAAACACCAGCCTTCTTTTGGTTCGTATTTGGGTTTGCCGGTGGACTTAGGACGTAGTAAGGTGTTAGAGTTTCGGTTTTTGATCGATAGGGTGTCTGAACGACTCTCCCAGTTCAATACCCTCCATCTTTCAGCAGCGGCCAAGTTAGTCATTATCAATTCGGTTTTGGTGGCTTCGTTTAATCATGTCTTGTCAGTTTTCAAGGTGCCTGATACGATCTGTCACTACATCGATAACATGTTGACTCGATTTTGGTGGAGGTCCTCTTCCTCTTCTAGAGGTATGGCCTTTCGATCGGCCTCCCTGTTGCACCTCCCTAAAGGGATGGGTGGTTTGGGTCAGCACGGCTTTTGTTAATCAGGCGCTGCTAGCACGCCAGCGATGGCGCATTTTCCAACATCCTCAACTCCTTCTGTCCAGGGTTTTAAGTGCTAATTATCCTTCTCTTCGGTCTTTACGGACGGTTCCTACTCCTAGAGCATCATGGGGTTGTCGAGGCTTAATGGAGGGTGAAACTGTTTTGTGCAAAGGTCTAGCGTGGAAAGTTGGCTCGGGTTCATAAATTCGAATTCTTGAGGACGATTGGGTCCCTGGAGGTTTGAGAGATAAATCTTCTATGTTTGAGTCGGAAGTGCCGACTCATGTTTCTTCTATTGTTATTCCGCATTCTGGCGCGTGGGACACTTTTCATATCCATAGGCTCTTCGATGGTGAATCGGCTCAGCGCATTTTAGCGCTTGAAAGACCACACCGACCTATGGATGATTTTGTCTATTGGAAATTCTCCAAGGATGGCCGTTTTTCCACTAAATCGGCTTATTCATTTCTGGTGCGGCAATTGGTGGTTTCATTATCTAATACCCCGACTCTTAAATTGTGGTGGAAGCACTTCTGGGGCATTCCTCTTCTTTCCCGATTCAACCTCTTTTGCTGGAAGTTATTTCATGATGCTTTACCATTGCTGGCAAATTTACTTTCCAAGGGTCTCCCGGTCGATCCGTTATGCTTTTTTGTCGGTCTCACCTCGAGACGACCTCTCATCTTTTCCGGGACTGTTCTTGTATTCGTCCTCTGTGGCCTTTGTCCATTTTGGTAATCAATAGTACATTGCCAGCATCTGTTTCCTTTACTGACAGGCTTGTAGAGATAGTTTCATCTTATAGGAGGTCCAAGGATTTTGCTGGCCTGACTTCCTTTGCAATTTGGACAGTACGAAACAATGGTATATTCAAGCAGGCAGTGTGGTCTCCTTCGTTGATTGTTCATCTTTCACAAGAATGGACCACACGGGCAGTTCAAGCCCAAGACTTTCAGCGCTATCTCTTATCTTTACATAGGCACTCGCCTATTCTGAATCAGGATCCGGCGCCTTTGTGTTTACGGGAGGTTCCTTCGGATCCTCTTGATCATTGTCTGTTGTTCGACGGTGCTTGGCTTTGTCAGGATAATCGCGCAGGTACCTGTTGGGTTCTTCGTAGGGTCTCTTCGGCTTTGGTTCTTGGTGGCGGGCGCGAGCTACTCAGGCTGGTTCTGCTATTCAGGCTGAACTTCAGGCTTGTGTGTGGGCTCTTCAGATGGCGGTTCGGCAGGAGTGTTTTCGTCTTCTAATCTACACAGATTGTGCTCATTTGGTCTCCTTACTTCAGCATCCAGATAAGGCGAATATTTCCTGTCTGTGGTTTTGGTTCGACAAATTCAGGAGATTCTTCCTCGTTTTACCGCCTATCAGCTTCATAAAGTGCATCGGAGATGAGTAGCTCCTGCGCATTGGTTGGCGGTTCACGCTCGAGAGCGCCTCCTCCTTTGTTGGTCTTTCTAAGTAGTTTGTTGTTTAGTTTCTTTTGTTAGTGATCTTTGTCAAAAATAAAAAAATAAAAAATAAAAAAGTATATCCAAATGCATCCCTACCTTATAAAAAGTAGAAAAAAAAACTCTTATGAATAGTGTCCTTCCAATTATACCCTTCAAAATGCATATTTACATATTTATCCCTATAACCTTAAAATCTAAGTTTATCCATTTACTTTCTCCTAAACGCTCTTTTCTCCTCCTCTGCCTTCTCCGTTGAAGCGACCTATGAGTTCTCCATTGAAACTCTTACTGAGCTTTCTCTTCTCCATTGAATTAGTTTCTGAGGTGAATTAAATTTATTTATTTATTTTTAAACTATTGAATTTCAAATTTCACAATATGTGTTTATTGTTAAATTTATGGTCTACGTTTTTTTTCATTGGAAAACTGGATTGCATGTATATGAATCAATTTTATTTTTGTTTCTTCACTTTCTCTCACTTTTGTTTGATTGAATTTTACAACCCAATTCAATCGATGAATTGAAATTGAATTGAGACGATTTGATTGTAGAAAGGAGTTTGTTAAAGAGACACCATTGTTGGAGTTTGGTGAAATTGCAAAAAGCTTAGAAATGGTAGTTTGGGAGAGTGAGGAAGAAAGTGTTAAACTTTCAACGGGTTGATCGTACTTAGCGTGCGTCCATAGATACCTGCAATACCTTACCCCAAAAACCACCTCTCTTATCCTGTAATTTTTCAATTGTATTACCTTTTGAATATATTTATGTTTTTGTTTTTGTTTTTTTTTTTCCTTATTTTTGATGTTTTAGTATAGAATTTGTTTGCTTTAGTGGTTTTATTTGGTGGACTCCTAAATCAACGAATTGAACTAAGGATCAATGGAAGTACGATTGCCGAAATTCTCGAACTATCAGGAAGTTCAATCTTGTAAGTTTACTTGCTGAAAAAAATTTCCATTTTAGAGTTAATGTGAGGTTTTGATAAGTGATATTATTATTTTATCACTTATCAAAACCTCACATTAGTAATTCTTTCCTTAGCTTAATCTTTCAAATATTGAATCTTTTCATAAACTGAATAGTTTATTTTATCTATTAATCAATTTCTTTTGATTTTTAAGTGCAGAAATGTAATTTGGCCGAGCATTTGAATGTGGGAGAATAGGAAATCCCCTTCTCTCTATTCTTGTTCATTTGGAGTAGAGCAACAGTATTTTCATTCTTTTACAGCTTCTAAGAATTTCGAAAGTTTTATCAATTAGAATGATACCCGGGGTTGGATTTTCCTCAATACTATGAATTTTATGTAATCAAGTGGTAAGGCAAAACTTCTTTTCCTATCAAGTTCACTGCAACCTCACTAGCCATAGGATTTATTTTGTTATTTCTTTTAGTTATCGAATGTCTGAGATTAGGGTACTTATTGGATCATCCTTTGGAATGAGTTGGAGTTTGGTTACTTATCAGATCAAGCATTATGCCTTTGAGATTGAAATTTGAATTATTAAATTATACTGGTTAAGAGGACAATTGGTATAATTTTGTGTGCTTTTTGGTGAATATGGACTGGTTTTGACTTACCCTTTTCTTTCTCTCTTTTCTGATCTCTTGGCCATGATAATGCTCTTTGGTCAAGAAGAAAATCGTCAACATGTAGGATGCCTCCATGGAGAAGGTGGGATAAAAAGATCAAGGGGTAATAAGGAGTGAACATTTTGTTAGGCTTCTTGATGAAATATAAAACTATATTGAACAATACTTCTACGTAGTGGAGAAGAGTTTACCATAGAAGTATCTAGGCTCATCTCAATAATAGCTTATTTGGTGCTCACAAGATTAGGAAATTATCACATTAATACTAGGCCAAATATTGCGGAGAATAGAAGATGGTGCGACAAAGGCCTAGCTACAAAAGGGTGACCAAGAAGTATTTAAATGGTTGGAGGTGGCAAATCCAATTGACGAGAACCTGGAATATTATTCTTTAATTGTTGAAAAATGTGAAGGAATATTATTCTTTAATTGTTGAATATTGGGTAGGTAGTCATATTTTTATGTTGTACAAAAGACATTTCAACCTTTTCAATTTTGAGTTTTGATTATGAATTTTAAAGGTGTAACATAATTATGTATGTAGAGTTGTGAACTCATACATAAGTATGTATGTAGATTTGTAACATAATTATGTTGTAGATTTGTGAGCTTATACGTAGTATATGATATATTACTTCTTTCTTTCTAATTAATGTTCTTTTGTGAGAAATCTACTACTACACACTACAATTCTTCAACATTTAGTGTGCACATTCATATACATATTGACAAACACTTAGAATTATAGTGAAATAGAGCTCCAACAGTCTATATTCTTAAAGCAAATCATCACGAGCCTCAATATTCTTATAACTAACAATAAAACACACACTATCGAAGCTAGCTATTTGCGCGTATCGCGCGCGTCGGACCCCTTAGTAACCATAAAAACTCATATCAATACATTAATCATCAATTGTTTAATCAAGACAATTGCACAACAATAACTACAAAGAACCCTAATTTCATAAAAACTAACTCTCAATTCAATTGAAGTTGGAACCCAAATTTCAAAAAACCCCCAATTCAATTGAAGTAAGAACCCTAATTCCATAAAACCTCTAATTTAATTGTGCGAAGAACCCTAATTTAACAAAGAATTGAGCTTACATGATTGTGAAGGGGGCGTTTACACTTGTGTGAGAAATTTCTTCAAATATAAACTTGCAGATTTTGTGATAATTTGGAGGTAATTGATGAAGAAATTGTGGAGGAGATTGAAGAGTAGTTTTATAGAAGAAAATCGAGGGGAAAAAAAGAAATAGGGTCAAAATAGATATAACTAGCCGTTATGTGGGGTCCACTGCCTAAAAAATGACCAGAAATGTCAAAAAGGTGGTGATTTAATTAGTTTTTTTTTTTAGTTTAATAGATGGTAATTTAAAATAAATTTTTTTTGGGTGGTAATTTCAAAATACGTGTATTTAGTGGGTGATAAAATACAAAATTTTCTATTTTTAAATTATAATACTTCTTACATATATTCATAGGTAACTAATAATTTTTGTAATAGGTGTTTGTGTATATTTATAGAGCTCAAATTAAGCTTTGGATTGGAACAATATTTTGTTGATTATAAATTTTATTAATATGATTTGATCTACAAAAAAGAAAATGTTTATGGGTGACATATTTATTCTAATATTTGACGGATTAGATACCATATTTATGATTTATTTATTAATTATTACAATTTTCACAACTAACACCAATAAATAATAAAAACAAACTATCCTTTTCTAATGAGAAAATTAGTCAAAAATATATGGTTTAATTAAGATTTTTTTTTTCATGAGAAATTAGTACTCTGGCAAAAAAAAAAAAAAAAAAAAAAAAAAAAAAAAAAAAAAAAAAAAAAAAAAAAAAAAAAAACAGCTTTCATCTAGTAAACTAATAATATCTAGAATACTCAATATTAGATAATGAATGTTTTTTTTTTCTTTTTGAAAGAAATTAGATGATGAATTATAATGTTCAATATAATTATGTTTGAAAAAAAAAATTAGTATAAGTATTGTTATAAAAATAATTAACCTAAAAAAAATTAAATATAGGAAAAACTTAGTTTAAATATAATCACAATGATCCGGGGCATCGCCCGAGTTAAAAACTAGTTCTTTACTAAACCATGCTTAAAACATGAAGATAACATATGGGAAAAATTGCCTAGAATAATCCCACCTTTGGGGCGTTCCCTAAAAATACTCACACCTTTGTGTTATTTTTAAATAATCCGACCTTTATACCCAATCCGCTCAAAATGTCCCAAGTGACCTGTAACCGATTGAGTGAGTAATTTTTTTTTATGAAATTTAATTTACACATGTCATCACATGATTGGTCAAAAAAATAAGTTTTAATTTTAATTGTGTTTTAAGAAATGATTATTAATAATTATTAGTTAATTATTTTTTACATTTTCTCACAAAAAAAAACCCTAAAATTTAAACCAAGCCCTAGCCCTACCACAACCCCAACCGCCTCCTCGCCCCGCCGCCCCTACCATCGGCCTAGACGAGGCCTTGAACCGCCAGCCCCACTACGACCAGAATCCAGCCCCTACCATTGGCCGAAAACGTAGCGGGGGAAGTGGAATAGGGAAGGGATTTAACGAGGCTGATTGGAGACTTGGAGGAGTGTTGGGGCGCAGCGCCGGCGTTGGCATCGGTGTGGCGGAGCACGGCGTCGGCATCCAACAAACATTGGGCGAAGATTGAAATCGATTAACATGTGTGGGACAACTTTCATCTGAATTTTGGTTATGGCTTGGGTTAGGGTTTTAATCTGCCATTTTTTAGAGAGAGAGATCGAGATCAGGGGTGGTGTTCAAGGCGACAACAGTGGTCGTTGGTGGTCGGAGCTGCGGGTCAGGGGAGTCAGCGGCGAAAGGGTGGCTTGGCAGATGGTGGGGTGACTTTAAATTAAATAATTGTTTTTTTTTAGTTTTTTTTTTTTTACAAAATTTAACTTTTTGTTTAAATTTTTTTATTTTATTTAATTTTTTTGAACCAATCACAGGCCGTCACGTGTCAAGTAACCTATTATAACAAGTTACATGATCGGTTGGGACTATTTCAAGCGGATTGGGTATAAAGGTCGGATTATTCCCAAAGGTGGGATTATTTTTAACGAACGCCCCAAAGGTGGGATTCTTTCGGGCAATTTTTCCTAACATATATTGGTTAACTTAACTTGCACGATGATTGAAGCATATAATGATTAACATGAAACTTAAAGTTCAATTTTCAGTAAAAATAAAAATGAAGATAACTCGTGTAAGAGCAAATAAGTTCATATATGTTTACATATAAAATAAAAATGAAAAAACTCATGTAGGAGTAAAAATAAAAATGAAGATAACTCATAGGAAGATGGAAATAATGAAGGCTCTTAAATTATACTTCGCCTCAAAGTTAAGAATTTTTCTTCTATTAAAGGTGACGGCCTTGTGTAAGAAGGGGAAGTTGTGAACAATAAGCGTTAACAAATGTTTACATCATTATATGTTTGTCTACCTTTGAATTCATTTACAGGTTGAAAAAATAAGTTGAGAATTGCTTCTGCCATAGCATATAATGATATTAGCCCAAATCATGATGAATGGTGCAAATCAGTGAATAACTTAGCTTGCACAATGATTGAAGCACAGAATAAAAAAAGGGAAAATGAGTATCATCCATACTAAAAGCAGCCAAGCCAAGATGATTCGTATGTTCAACGATTCTAAGGAAGGACTGGACGCGCAATTTGACAGGTGTTATAAGACTTGCAGTGGCTACATTTCTGGCCTAGTATGTGGAAATAAACCTCTGTTGTATCATTGCAGTCGTTGCATAGAATCCAAACCTGCAGAAAGAAGTTTCTTGATCACCATCTATAAGATATTGAAGTTTTTAATACAAGAATTCCCTTCTTTTAGATTCGAGTTAGTTCTCAAAATTATATCGTCTGCTAATTTACTTTCGCAAAAGTAAAGGTGAGAAATTATGGCCATGACATACTCATGCCAGGTGATAATAGCATGAAAACAGGTGGATTAGTATAGAGCTCCAAACTAAGGCCCCGTTCACTTCACCACTTAAATTATTTTTACTAAATTGAAATTAGTTTTGCTAAACTGAAATTATTTTTTCTGATTTTCTATTATAATTATTCTTTAAGAAAACTGAATTTTACCGAACTGAAATTATTTTTACTAAACTAAAATTAATTTTACTGAACTGAACTTATTTTTACTGAACTGAAATTATTTTTACTTAAAATTATTTTTTTAAGGTGAAGTGAACAGGGTCTAAATGTTGAAAACAATCACCATTAAATTAATTAGAAATTGTGGATTACAGAAAAATAAGAAAAACAATCACAGGAATTCTTTTTGAAACAAGTATTCTTGATGAAAAAACATATTAACACTCATTCATCATTCTTTATTTCAGTCGCAGAATCATTCAATGCATGGAAATACATCAAAAAAGATGGGGTAGCAATACCTTCTTGGTGCGGTACTCCTCCGGCATGGTGGTTGCTTCAATCTGGATGTGCAAAGAACAATTATCAAGCTAAAAACATGAAAGCAAAGATTGATTAGACCAATTTTGTCAGCCCCTAACAAGCAGCTTATTAATCGACTAATAAAATTGAGTTTTGTGCATATTCAAATGTATCAATCACTTCACCTGGACTCGGGCCTGCAGGGACATTCAGTTATACAAAATTGCTTTTGATATTTTACTCATTTTATATACAAGTATATGCTATTTTAACTGCTGAATTTCATCAAATATAGATGGAAACTGTCATGGTTTGCCTTCTGAGTCGTGCAATTGGCTTACTAAATAGAACAAAATTCAACGACAGCATACTAAGCGATTCAATTATCATGAAAATCATACGTCCAAAAAGACATGTTTAAGCCCTCCCTTTAGAAACAACTGATTTAATAACATAGATTTATATATATAAGATAAGAAAATATTACTCCCTCTGTTCCTAATTGTTTAATACATTAGGGTTGGGTATGGAGATCACGAACAGTTATATTCAGGATATATAAGTGGACGGGGAAAGAAGAACATGTATGGGGAAGGAGTGAAAGTAAAAGTCGATGCAATATATGGTGAGAATAGAGTTAATTTTAACTAAATGATACTTCGTAGTAGTGTTATCAAAACAACCATAGAAGAAAAGTGAGAAAAACATAAGATGATGGAGGGCATAATATGGCTTTGCCATATAGTTTTTTCCACTGGATCCCTCTGTAGCCTTTCTAGAGGATTTTTTAAGCTACCTAACACAGATTCTAATCCGAAAAATGGAAGTAACATCTGTAGGGAGGCCGGAACATAAAATTTCATGGTGTCAATGTCATTGATCTAATTTACTGCATAATCAAGGATTTAACATGCTTACCTCCTCATCTAATCTCTTCCAGGTTCTAGACATGTCAATAACTGATTTTGAGCATATAGGGCAGCAATACCTGCAACATTTAAGAAATGTAAGACCCTTCCTAGGACAAGAACACCCCACAAATCAGCTTTTTCCGAGGATGCAAGCATGCTTACTTATCGCGCTTCAGCATCTCTTCACAGCAATCAGAATGCATAGTATGCCCACAAGTCAAGACAGTAGTATTTTTAAGCGAGTCAAAAAGATACTAATGTAGACAAGAAAACAAAGAAAGATCAATTACTGTTCATGACATTTGAAGACAAGCAAATCGTAAACAGAACAATGAAAAAGAATTATCAACAAACCTCATAGCATATGGGGCAGTGATGGCGCATGGAGTTCTCTATACACAAATGATTATCACGTAAGGCCACAGAATAGCAAGATCCTGGAATGATGTTCAATAAAAAACGATATTTTTCAGAAAAATGTTTATACAAGCAGCAAAAGAGGAAATAAAATTCCTAGCTGTAGAAACTACTAAAAGTCAAACGATGAAACAAAGAACTTAGATGATAAGAGTAGGAACAAAGAATACCACACTTCTTGCAGTGGAAGAAGTTTTCACGGCCACCAACCCTGGTTCAAAAATTTTCAATTACATTTAGCTGCAGTGCAAAAACTTTTCTTCTAGACAAATTCAAAATCTGATACAAAGAACCAACATAGGTATCCGAAAATGTATCTATCTGAAAATTTTAACTTGCCTATTAGCATTGCTCAAATGCTCACTATGCACCTCAAAAACTCTTTTAAATCAATATTTTAAATAGCTTTGTTCACAAACAACCAATTGTTGGTAAATAACTAGTGATAAAATTACAAATATTGACATTCATATGCAGTTGCCAATGTACCTGCAAATCCCGCAATCGTCACAGTGAAATTGCATTTTATCAACCTGTAAGTATAAAACAACTATCATCAAATGAGAGTCTCAGCTGATGCAGGGAATGCAAATTTCCAGAGTTAAAGAGCAAAAATTTTCACAGATTTTCTAATTGATATTCTTAGTCATTAAGTAGAAAAATCTTCCAATAGTTTAGTATTTCAGCTAGCTTCATATTATATGTAGATCAGTCAAGAAATTATGAACCACAATATACACCAATCCTACAAAAGCAATAATGAACCGTTATTTTATACTAAAGGCACCAGAAATTTTACATCATCGTCATAGAACTTGCAAATCTCACAAAAGTACTCCCCCATATTTACACCGCAATTCGTGCAAACATGAGCCGCCTGAATTTACAGGTAACCAAACATCAGTCACCACATTTTTGCTACCGAATGCAGTTACAGAACATGAAAGAAGTAGCCAAACTGAACTATCATTACTACTTACTGGTTGTTCTGTGTCACATACAGCACAAACAACCTGTGTAATGAGAGCATGAAAGCAAATCAATAATGCAGAACGGGTTACTTAAATACACAATCAAAGATAGAAAAAAGCTCTCGGAATCAACATACTTGCTTAACATCATGTCGATCGAGTTCATGCCGGTCCATTGGGTTGCGTAACATGTTCTAAGAGGCATTTCCACAAACAAGTAAAATTTAGCAACATAATGAACAAATCCCACAAATTCAAAATTATTTCAAACTTAATACTCGACTGCCCTTTGAATCATCAGACGAGAAGAATGAGAATCATTCATCAAGGTTAAACCCATGAATTAAGTTTGACTATACTAGACTTATTAGCTATGTAACTCGAATTTTTCATTTCACCTCATATACCCGTGTCAGACCCTCGACACTTGAACATGGGTAGGACACTTGAACACTTCATTTTAGTTCAAAATCATGGAAATTTTTCACAAAATAGCTGGGTCGGAAACTTGGACACGTATCTACATCGGGCATGGGTACCCGAGTCCAAGTAACATAGCTTATTAGCTAGTAGGTTAGTAGGTAGAACTGACCGATACCCAAAATACAAGTCGGAATTGCCAATCAAACCTGTGAGCTTTTGTGACATATAATTGCAATGTTTGGAAGATTTAAACTGTTTGCTAATAAACTTTTAAGACATAATTCAAACTGTTTGCAATTAATGACTAAACCGTTGATCTACAAAATAATATGAAGCTCACTAAAACAAGAAATTATAAGTCACATTGCAATTATATGTCATTATATGTAGATCAATACAATACCCAATAATTCTCTAAAAGAAAAACATACGATAAACAACAAAACGAGAAGAAATAATTATTAGAAAAGGGTACAACACGGAAACATACAGTGGCATCGTTGTGGCAATGGCGACAAGGAAAGATCTCATTACAACACGGAGCTCGAATCAAACACCTTCTTCTGTAATGCTGACATCTGGAAAAAAAAATGGGAAAACAAAGCAAATTAAAACAACAACAACAACCTATATAAGACAAAGCCTTCAAAGAGGAATGAAGAATACCCATAACCCATCCTCCCAAAATCGAAGCGTTCATTAGAAAAGCCCTCCATAAATCTGCTAAAATTTGGAGAAAAACCCAGAAAAATAGATAGTTTTTCAATCCAAAAAAAGGGGGCAAAAAGTCTCCAAAGATTGAGGGGATGAATCTGGATTACTTGGGCAACTCAAAGCAACCCAAAAATGAATAATAGAGTAGCCAAATTGGTATGAAGAAAAGGGGTTGTGTATATCAAGAAACAATGGACATCCTTATTAAAAAAATTCATCAGATTTACAGAAAAATTATAAAAATGAAACTTTATTATTATATTATTATTAATTTTTATATGCATTGATTGAGGACAAAGATGATGCGATTGGATAAGATATGGGTGGGGTGGCAGGTAAGAGAGAGAGGAGATGCCAATTGCAAGTTGCTAAAAAAGGAAAAAGAATTTGGAAGAAGACAGAAGTGTATGGTGGCGCCATAAATGGAAATGTACAGAATTACAGAGTACTCTGTAGTTATTTTACGGAAAGGAAAGATCACTCGTTCAAGCAACCGTTTTGGGTGTGCTTGTTTTTAATACGGAGTACTTTAACTAACTGTTTTGGAGTCATGCTTAGGTTTTGTTTTGTTTTATTTTATTTATTTATAAGTCAAGATACACACGAAAATTCGTGCGTGTGAATATATCAACTTTAGTTCTCTGTTTTTTATCAAATGGAAGTTTATTTTTTTTCTCTAGATGTTAGTATTTTTTAAGATGGTAGTTTTATTTTTATTTTATTTTTTTTTTAAAAAAAAGACAAAAATGAGAGGGGTATTTTGGGTTAGTGAAATTTCTCACCTAAAACCCCCTTTCCCTTTATTTTTACAAGTTTAGAGACGCATTCGTGCGTGTGAATCCATCTAGTAAAATTCTTTTTTTTTTCAAATGGAAGTTTTTTTTTTTTTTTTCACATGTTAGGTTTTTTAGATGGTAGTTTTTATTAAAGGATGGTATTATGTTAGTTTTTTTTTAGATGGTAGTTTTTTTTAAAAGGATGGTTTTTTGTTACAAAAAAGTAAGACAGAAATGAGAGGGGTATTTTGGAAAAGTGAAATTTATCAACCAAAACCCCCTTTCACTTTATATATAGGATGTTTTTTTTTTTAGGGTGTTTAGAGAGCCACAAGGGTGGGGGTGAGAATCGATTCCAAGATCTCCTAGAATCAGAGGGAAGTTCTAACCAATTGAGCTATTCCTCACTCTCATTTTTTTTTTTGGTGTTTAAAGAGCCGCAAGGCCAGGGGTGATGTGAATTGATCCTGCGATCACTTGGAATCGAGAAGAAAGCTCTAATCATTTGAGCTATCTCTCACTCTCGGAGTCATGCTTAGGTGATGTCTTTTTTTTTTTTTTTTTGAAAACTGCTTACATGATTTAGCTTTTTCCATACTAGTTAATAGTGGTGTTTTTTTCAAAAAAATAAAAATAAAAATAAAATAGTGGTGTCATAACCCGATACCGGGTTTTTCGGGTATTCAAAAGAATGAATATCTAGTATGTCATGTAGTGAATAAGCTGGCCCATGACCCGATCTAAGCTGCTTTTTTTTTTTGTACAACATAAAACTTGCTGAAATTAGAGGTCGAACTTGTTCCAATATTTCATTCCTTTGATGTTCTCCTCTTGGTTACCATATTCAATCTCAAACACCTAAACCAACAGTTGTATTTTATTCCAAGTGTTGGTTAGTTTTTCGCCCTTAACACATGAACAATAGATATCATATGAATTTTGCTTGTGGCTTGAGTTTAAGATACATTCACTCGATCTCATTGTTACATATTTGTTGAAACTTAAGAGTTTTGATGATGATGAACACAAAGAGCAAATTTCAATAAATAAGATTTCTCTAAGTGTTGTTAATAGAATAGGTGAAGTAGACCTTGAAAGTGGAAGAGTAGCCTGCCTATAAAGACTCAAGGACACTCCAAAGAAAGTTAAAGAAAGTAGAAGAAGAGTTCCATACTAGAACTAACTGAGTTCTCTAACAGGAATATGAAGACAACAAGTTGAGAAGCTTAACTTGGCCTGCGTTGAAGACAGCAAGTTCCACAAGAACTTGGCCTACGAGATTCCAGCAAGGTACTGGAGAAGTGAAGACAGCAGGAACTTAATCCTAGACTGCGTGAAGCCCAAGTATCCTAACCTATAGCATTTGACGAAGCAATCTAAGTTATTTTAAGTTTATATTTTTTAAGGATTGTTGTAACTTGTAAGATATGTTAGGTTAGTTTATGCATGGAATTTATTAGAAGCGTGGCAAAACTTGGCAAGCTTATAAAAGAAAAGTTTATAAACGATGAGTTTTAATTTATGAAAAGATTTTCTAAAAGATTTAATCTTATACAATACAGTACTAAGAAGATATTATTCTTTTCTTATATTTATCTTTGCTAAATTTTTTAAAAAGATTTTCTTTACAAAAGATTTAAATAAAAATGTGTCTTGTGAAAATCGACAGTTTTGATTAATTCTATCTTTTGAAAACCCTACTTGTTATATGAGTTCATTTTGTATATAAAGTAGTTTTCACATTTTACACAACTTGTGAGTTTATGCGTGAAAAATCTGAAGAGAGCTCAATTGTGTAAGTTTTCCGAGTCAAGCTTTGTCATATTAGTTTCAAATTTCATGTGTAGCTTTCCTTTCATATATTAGAAGTCAAGTGTTTGTATTGGTTTGGTTTGGGGTGATTGAATTGTTTAATGCATACAGTTTTGTAGGCTTCTATAGTGAAGCTGAGTGAGTGAGTACTCAGGGAGTACAGAGTGAATCTAAGTTAGGGACTTAGGTTGGGTAGAATAAGGTTCTACTTTGTAGCAAGTTTAGTCTGGAACTTGTGAGTTTAGGTCTGATTATAATAGGTTGTAACTGGTGTGTTTGCCCTGTTACAGTGAAGTGTTTTGGTGTTTGAAATCCCTTAGGAGGGTCGAGGTTTTACTTCCACTTGGGCCTTGAAAGGTTTCCTTGTAAAATACTTTGCGCTGGGCAAGTTCCTTTTACATTTTAGTTTTATATTCCGCAAAAGTAGGCATTAGGAACGTACTAAAATTGACCCCCCCTCTTGTAGTGTTCGTCTCAACTAACAATTGGTATCAGAGCACGGTTCTCACGTGTAAGCAAATAACTTTGCTAAGTAAGTTCCTAAGGAGAGATGAACTACAAAGAAAATCTTGAAGAAGGGTACTCTACTCAATGTCCACTGTTCAATGGTAAGTTTTACACCTACTGGAAGAACAGGATGGAGATATTCATCAAGGCAAAAAATTACTAGGTTTGGCGTTGTAGACACATAAAAATGTCTCCCCAAAGCCAAACCCGATGATGAACAATCTTTCACCGCCATTATTGGTCGAGTTGAGTATTTAATCTTTGAAGTGCTTAAATCCATGTTCAATCCAATACATTTCATGAACCAACCTAATTCTTAGCCCATTTGCCCAAACCATAACTTACTTTCCACTTCTCGTGTCCACATCATAAAACCGAGATAAAATGATTTTTTTGGCAATATAATTTTGATCCAAATATTATTTGGTTGGATATGCCTTTCAATAAGTTTTCCAACGATATATCATAAGCCCAATTTCGATTTAAAACGAAGAAGATATAAGCAAAACACTAAACTCGGCCCAAAACCGACACCCTTTCATTAAAACGGCCATATATTAAAATCTTCAACAAATTTTTACCTGATTCTAATTGGGTTTGAAAGTAGAATTTATAAGCTTTTCAACGATATATTATATGACTTATTCCGAGTTACGGATCAAAAGTTATCATAGTTTTAAAAACGCGTGAAAACAGGAAAATACCGCGCCACGGTATGCACAGTGCGTGACGGTTCTGTGCACCGTGTCATGGAACACACACCGTGATGCGGCGTTCAATTAGGGTTTTTTCGCGGCGCCTTTTCACTTCTAGGGTTTTGTGCTTCACCCTACTTTTTTTCTTTATAAAAACGAACCTGGTTTCCTCATTTTCGGGGCACTAAAAATCATTCTCTCTTCCTCTCTTATACACCAAATCATTCTCTCTTTCTCTCTTATGCTTTATCCTATATACTAGCCTTTCCTATTCTATCACAATACTTCCCCTAAGCACTCCAAGGAGTCCATACTTGACCTGAAATTCTATACTTAAAACAAGGCGTGAAATGTAGAATTGACTGAGGGTTTGGACCAAATCGATCAACTCTATTATTTTATTTAATTTAATTATTTCAATTTCATTTATATTTTTATTGAAGATACTAACAATTTATTCATGATGTAGCAATTCAAAAAAATGCGGAAAGTGAGTAATTAATTAATTTAATTACTTATTTTATTTTATATTGCTAGTATCATGATTAGGGTTATTATTATTATTTGATCTGACTAACGTTATTATTGTTAAATTGCTTCCAATATTGTCGTTATTCTTTTATATTTTTATGATCACCATATTGCATGTTTTAAGGGAATATGTAATTGAAAATCATGCCTAATAAGATAATTTGGACAACCGGTTTAGGTTCCTTTTTAACCTTGTTGTTTAATCAAGTGATCACTAATAATTAGAATTATAACCAATTTAGCATAATTATAGTTTGGAGAAAATTAAATCTTTGTTTGTATGCCTTTGAGATCGCAGGGAATATATTTCATAACAAGAATTGAGTAGAGGCCAATACGGGCGAATGTGACTCAATGACTCACTTCGTACCATCATCCCCGATCCTCCTTTCGTGGTTCCAAACCATATGGAGTTAGTAATCTCATGGATTATGAATAGGGTGTAACGTTCACGGGTCGATCGTTGTTGCCTATCGTTTTCCCTTATTGTGGTTGCCTTATAATGATCCGTGAACGGTTTACAAGTTCCTTAACAACTTGTTGGCGGCTCCCTACTTTCCTTGTGCCTAATTGTGTCCCTAATCGTATTATGTCAATTCCCACTTCCTATGAGTGCCAAGCATATTCACCACATACTTAACGTAGGCACGCTTAGAATGACGCCTACATGCGTGGTATTGATTCTGGTGATTTTGAGATAACAAAAACTAATGAGAAAAAGGAGGTAGATCCTAAACCTTTATCTGACTTTGATAAAGAAGATTTTTCAGAAACTTGAATTGAATGTTTAGCTATAAAATTCTTGCATTGTAGACTTGGACCCCATGAGCACAACAGAATCTTGGGATGCAAGTCTGCTAAACAAATATGGGATCTACTTGAGGTTACACAGAATTAATTGGAAAAAATAACCTTGATAACAACTGTGGGCAATTATGTAAATTAGCTAAAAAAAACAAATCATATATAAGGGCTAGTATTTGATTTAGCTCATCGTACCGAATTTATCACTTCCAATACGCTAACCCCCAAATAGCACAGTATTAGCTTAGTTGAATAGTCCATCAGCTGAAGTTATCAAAATAAGTACTTAAAAAGTACCCCTAGTAAGATGTTTACCAAACACCCCCTTTCTTTCTTAGCTTTGAAAATATTTTTATATTAACAAACTCATTTCTTTTTATGCATGTCAATTATCAATAGGTAAACTCTGCCTCTGTGTTCAATACATTTGCAAAGTAAAGGAGTTGATCTATTGGAATTACTCCGTGACGTAGACAGTTGTATATAGCACTAATATTGTCGAGGTCCTTTTAATAAAAAAGGAAATTGGTCTGTTTACAAAAGTAACGTGTAACCCTGGAAACTTTCAAATGTATCGTGTACCCTTAAGGTTAGTTAAGATTAGCACCAAACTCCCTTATCGTCTAATAAATACACATAGCATAAACTAATCTAAAAAAAAAACATGCTCATACACTGACTCAATTTTAGTGCTCTATATTCATGTAAGTTAAACCTCCTACAAGCATAAATTACATCAAAATTTGATCTCCACCCATAATTCCAAAACATAAACATTTGGGTGTTAGAATTTGATTTATTAATTAAGTTTGCTTGATAATCAAAAGCTTTAGCTGGACAGTAGCATTACACTGACATAATTTAATAGAATGTAATGCTACTGTGGTCGTATCGGAGAGGGTGTTGTGGTCGTATCGGAGACGAAGCGTAAGGATGTTGGGATCATGTGGAAGGTAGGTATGTTTTTAAAATGCTTCAAGTTTCCATGATTAAGTTTGGGAATTCTTATGGTTAATTAAGGGAAACGACTGGAGTAGCATTGCACTTTTAGTCAATGAGTTAGTTTGAAGTATTGTATTGATGTTTATATTGTATGTTGAGTCAAATTACTTTAGTCTATCAGGGAACTATAATGGTTGGTGTTGTTGATTTATGACTTTTTCATGTTTACTATGGAGTAGAACTATAGTTATCGATACTATTTATCTATTTGTTTAGTATTTAATTTGAGTAAATTAATTAGTCCATATGTATAATAGTTATATATTAGTATGTTACATGTTAGTTGAGTTTTAAATCTTTAGTGTTTGATATATTTATAATTCTAGTACTTGTGCATAAATATAATCATTTAATGGTACTCAAATAACTTATGGGTATCCTTTAAAAAAAAAACTTATGGGTAATGGTTTTTGAAAGACATAAAGTAAAGGATCCTTAATCCTTAACTTCATTGTGTACTATCTTTGATCATTTATTACACTCAACCTTATGTTATTTTATGTATAGGAGAATAAGACTAATGTCCAAAAATTTGTTGTGTAGGTGGTGGAGTTACATGACCATATCTAAAAGAAGTTGTAAAAAATAATAATAAAAAGGTGTGTCCGAACATATATATATATATATATATATATATATATATATATATATATATATATATATATATATATATATATATATATATATATATATATATATATATATATATATATATATATATAATATGAAAGTGCTGTAATCTAAATTTGAATTACGAACAAAAAGGTTTGGATATAGGGTTACTAAGTTTCCAAATCTTAATTTCATATTCTATAGTGAAAATCGATTAATCTTATAAAAAACTGGGTAATTAAAATTGTGTACTTGTGCAAATATCAAGTAATTAAAATAGTATACCATAAGAAACATACTAAATCAAGTACAAACAAAAATATCATCAGTTACTTGTGCAAATATGTCCCTCTCATACTATTAGGCAAATAAATGATTATAACTTCACTTGGAAATTGAAATAGAGCTAACATAATTTGATAAATAAATAACATAAGCAGTACTTAAAAACTCGCTACAAAGAACAAATTAATTTAACAACAACCAGCTAATTAAAATTCCCAATAACTAACAATGTAAGTATGTAATACCATAATATTACATTAAGGGTTTTTTAGGTTTACGTAAAACTGCATGTAAAGTAAAACGTTCTTGGAAATGCTAATTATGGCAAACTTAATAAATACCAAATGATGGTCATATTATTTGTTGAAAAGGGAGTGTTAAAACAATAATTGATAACAAATTAACATGTTTCATAATATATCAATAAATAACTTCCCATATGATTAATAAAACAAAACATAATTATAATTACTATTTTTTTTTTCAAATAAACAAATAAAAAGTAATGACATGAAAATTAATAATATCAAATTTAGTCTTAAATAAATACGGAAAAAATAATTGGAAAAAATAACCTTGAGATCAACTATGGGCAATTATGTAAATAAGCTCAATAAAAAAAAAAAAAAAAAAAAAAACTATATACAAGGGCTAGTATTTGATTTAGCTCATCATACCAAATTTATCACTTCTAATACGCTAACCCCCAAATAACACTAGTAGCTTAGTTGAATAGTCCATCAGTTGAAGTTAGCGAAATAAGTACTCAAAATGTACCCCCTAGTAAAGTATTTACCAAAAACCCCCTTTCTTTCTTAGCTATGACAATATTTTTACATTTACGAACTCATTTCTTCTTATACATGTCAATTATCAATAGGTAAACTCTGTCTCTTTGTTCAATACATTTGAAGTAAAGGAAATGATCTATTGGAATTACTCTGTGACGTAGACAGTTGTATATAGCACTAATATTGTCGAGGTCCTTTTAATAAAAAGGGAAATTGGTTCGTTTACAAAAGTAACATGTAACCTTGGAAACTTTCAAATGTATCGTGTACCCTTAAGGTTAGTTAAGATTAGCACCAAACACCCTGATCGTCTAATAAATGCACATAGCATAAACTAATCTAAAAAAAATCATGCTCATACATTGACTCAATTTTAGTGCTCTATATTCATGTAAGTTAAACCACCTACAAGCATAAATTACATCAAAATTTGATCTCCACCCATCATTCCAAAATTAAACAATTCGGTGTTAGAATTTGATTTATTAATCATGTTTGCTTGATAATCAAAAGGTTTAGCTAGAAAGTAGCATTATACTGTCATAATTTAATAAAACTAGCTTTCTAACCCGTGCAATGCACGGTATGTTTATAGGTGTACAATATAAATTTTTATTTTATAATATGTTTTGAACTTTTGATTGGAAAATGAATAGTTTAAAAGTGAGAAGGGATGAAAATTAAATGTAATTGTAGAAGATATAAAGTTGGAGGAAAATGAATCAAATAACATTCATACATGTATTGAATTAAAGCTAGTTTTTTTTTTAAAAAAAAAAAAAAATTAAAAGAAAGGGGTTAATTAATGAAGGGAGATGACAAGTGACATTAGTAAAAAAAATAAAGTTTACATGTGGCATAATGGGAATGATAGTTTGTGTTTTTAAAACTTAAGTATAGATAAATATAAATGTAATGCTTAAAAGGTCTCACTTTAACAAAATTAACATTTAGGTATTATTTTCATTTAATTTTTTTTATTGTATCAACCTTAGCTTTTTTTGGTGTTTGGAGAGCCACAAGGGCAGGGTGAGAATCGATCCCTAGATCTCTCGAAACCATAGTAAGTTTTATTAATTTATTAAAAAATTAATATCAAAATTTATAATATAAGAATGTTGATATTAATAATAGAATTTTATTTCAAATTAAATATTTTAATTTTATTTGTAAACCATACAATGAATTTTATTTAAAAAATCGTTGTATTAAAATCATAATTTATTTATAATATTTATTAAAAAAGAATTAATATCTGATTGGTAGTTAAAAAAAAGAAAAGAATTATTGGTTAACTACAAGGGTCTAACTTTTTTTGGGGTTGTTAAACATTGCTCCCCTTTTATTAGGCATCGCTCGCATTTTTTTTTTTTTTAAGATTTTTCATTTTTACCCCTAACAAATAAATACCCACGACTCACTCCACGACACTCACAACTCACATACTTCACTCTTATACCTCACTATCATACTCTCATTCACTCTCATTTTATCTCTCTAAACAATAAAAAAAAAATTAATTAATTAAAATCTGAAAAAGAACAAAAAAAAAAAACACCAGCAACAACAACCCAACACCGACAGCCACCAATCGAAGGAGGTGTGAACAATTTTCCGGTGATGGCTGATCCGCGGTGAATCCGGGTGACTTACAGTGGTCGGAGGGTGGGCGGCGGCGGCGAAGAGGTGTGTAAAAAAAATTGAAATGAGGACTTCCGCCTGAAAATTTCGGAAGTACCTAGGAGGATCAGCCTGAAATTTCCGGACCCTCCTTAGTTCTTCTGGAAATTTTAGGCAGAAGTGTAGATCCGCCTAAAATTTCCAGAAGAATCGAGGATCCGAAAATTTCAGGCGGATCCTCCAAGGTACATCCGAAAATTTCCAGCGGATGTCCAGTTTTTTTTCGTGAATAATTTTTAAAAAAACTGTTTATTGTTATTATGATAATTGTTAAAAAACTGATTAATATTATTATTAGTAATGTTATTATGATTAGTATGGTATTGTTAGTATGATTATTGTTATTATGATTATTGTTGTTGTTTTTATTGTTATTATGATTATTGTTGTTGTTGTTATTATTATTATTAGTGCTATTATTATTATTATTAGTGATTATTATTATTATGATTATTAATATTAGTAATATTATAATATTATTATTACTATTATTAGTAATAATATTATTATTGTTATTATTTTGTTGTTGTTATTATGATTAGTAATATTATTATTATTATTATTATTAGTAATATTATTATTATTATGATTGTTGTTGTTGTTGTTGTTGTTGTTGTTGTTGTTTGTTGGTTGTTGTTGTTGTTGTTTGTTGTTATTGTTGTTGTTGTTGTTGTTGTTGTTGTTGTTGTTGTTGTTATGATTAGTGTTGTTATTATGATATTGTTTTGTGTTGTTGTTGTTAGTATATTGTATTATTGTTATTAGTATATTGCAAAATTTTGTGGTTTATACTTGTTATTATTATTTTTGGTGATGGTGTTGTTATGAAATTATTTTATTTGAAGTTTTAATATTTGTTGTCCAACTTTAATCAAATAGTGTTACTTCTAATTATTACTGATATATGATTTTGTACTTATTTATGTAGATTGAGGGTTCGGGTGCTCGTCATGCAATATCACGATGTTTGAATGCGTTTGTTATGAGGTAGTCATCTCGTTCAATAATTATCAGGTCACCGCTTCATCATGAGCAGCATTATGGGTCTCCTAGTGGTTGGTCGGGAGAGCATCAGTCACAAGGTAGCCGACCGCCGTATTCACCGGGTGGACTACCTACATCTGACGAGGAGGACGAAGATTCGGCAAGTCATGCTGATCGGGATGAAGAATCGGACCCTTAGGATTATCATACAGTATATAGGGGTCAGCATGGGAGATTTGTTGGTAGTCAAGCGAGACAGCCTACCACCATCTCGGCAGAGACATGGTTAGTGTAGCAGTCGATGCCAGGTGGTCCTGAGGATGGACTGTTATCCCTAGTTTTGGTGGTCACGTGGCGTCATATATATGGGTCGAGAAGGAGCGAAATGTTTTGCGGTGTTTGAGTTGGACATAGTTGTGTTCTGAATTGGTTAATTGGCGAGGTCGTCTTCCACAGGAGCACCTTGAATTGATTGAGGCCAGTTGGCTGTCTCACTTACCTAGGCTTATGTTTAAGCGTCTTGATTGGCTGTTGATTTCTGCTTTTGTTGAGAGATGACAGTCAGATACGAACACATTTCATATGCCATTTAGGGAGATCACGATCATGCTGCACGATGTGTACTATATTCTTGGGCTTCGTGTCGATGGTTCCATGGTTAAACCTACCCTTAGCACGGACGTCGTACGGGATACGTGCTCTGTTACCATGGATATGACTGCAGATGAGTTGAATGAGAAGTGCGATACTAAGACGATTTGGCAGGGTAGTGGGGTATTGACTAAGGATTTTTGGTACGACGTTGGAGGCTCAGAGGCCCTTTAATGTCCATTATATTGCATACATGTGGTTAGTGCTTGGAGGATCACTGTTTTTAGACAAGAGTGGTAACCAGACTCATCCTTACTTCCTCCATGAGCTTGTTGTTGAAGGTGTCCCTATTAATGAGTACACTTGGGGTGCAGCTACTCTAGCTTACTTTTATCGACAATTGGGTACGGCATCACGAAAAGATGCTGATTCGATCGCTAGTTGTCTCACGCTTCTGCAAGCGTGGATTTACGAGTACTTTCCGTGCTTTCGGCCTCAGTAGGGGACCTTGACGAGGGACCTTAATATCCCTCGTGCGTCTGCTTGGGATGTTGGAGTGGGATGCCCTAGCAAGAACATGGAGCACCTCTTATCTTTTCATACTAGACTTGATGTGCTGACTGACCTTGAGGTTAACTGGCTCCCGTACGGAGTTGATCCTGCACGAAACGTGCCAGCCACTTTATTCATTGGCTGCATCCAGTACCGTAACATCATTCAGCCGTACATGCCTGATCGAGTGGTTTGACAACTTGGATTCTTGCAAGATATTCCTAGGAGCAGTATCAGGCCAAAGAAGGCTAAAAGACCGACTAACTTGAAGATGTACCGGGTATAGTTCCCGACCAACATGACATCTTTGATGTGGTCTAGGTTTGTTCGTGGTTCGCCTTTTAGTGTAGTTTTAGGTGCCCTCAACAGACTTAGTGTTGGAGCTCCTACGGTTGCTCCTAGTTACATGTAGTGGCTGTATAGATTTTCTCACCCCTCGTATATCTCCTGGTTCAGGAGTTGGAAGCAATCTACCTGAGAGAACGAACACGGATTATGTAAGTTGTTGTGTTTTATTATACTATTATTTCTACTTCTAGTAATTGTAATTTCTATAATATGTTGTTGTCTTATTTCCAGTGGATGAGTTGGTCCATGGAGATTCACCAAAGAGCACTGGATGAGTATCCTTACATGTCGCGTAAGGGCAATGACTGAGCAGGTGGTATTTGATTGGAAGTCAAAGAAGGGGTTGTAGATTACTCTTTATTCGTATTAGTGGTTGCATTTTCATTTGTAATACCTGAGATTTTAAAACATGAGTTATTATACTCTAATCTATTTTATAAGCTTAATTAAATTTTAATCTCTATTTTACGAAGAACGAATGTTTTAGTTTTAATTTCAATTTAACATTATATTATTTCAGGAGCTAATTTTACGAAGGAAAATTATTTATTTTAAAATTCATTTTAGGTCAAATGATATTTTTATGTTTGGTCAGATGTTTAAAGATTTGCATAAAAATCTATATTTTATTCGGGAGAGTGAAATGACCCAAATACCCTTGCTTATCATAAGAGACAAAATCCATCCATTTAGCTCTCTTTCTTCACGGTTAAGTATTGAATGCCAAATTAAGTTTTGCTTGTTCTTTTACTTGTTGCTCGATTTTTCCTAACCAATCAAAGTTGATTGAATAAGCTTAGCTCAACCTTGAGCTTATCCAACTCATTCACGGTTAAGAAATACAAGTGGACAAAAATTGCCTCTTCATGTGCAGTGGTTCCTATCCTTCACGGTTAAGCAAGAAGTAGCTTAGTCGAATTTTGCCTCCATCCCATTTGTTACTCGAAATCCATGATTATCTCTAGCAAAGCTTGATCTTTATCCTTTCATTCTTTCATGTTCTAGCAACCATTCTACTCTATGAATATAAAACGCCACCACCATTCACCACTGTCATGACATACTTTCTTTTCTCCTTTTGTAAATTTCTTGTCAAAGTAATAAAAATGGTCTTTTAAGACCCATTTGAATTACCTGACTACTTACTACTAAGCAATAGTAAGTTCCTTTGTTATTTTGTATAAAGATTATGTTTCGGGTGGAAACAATGGACCTTCGGACATGTCCTTCCTGGTGGGCTGAAGACTGGACTCGGACCAAGTGCTGGTTGGGCCGAGGGTTTCTTTCACAGCAAACACACGTAAACTGGCCTCGGGGGTTGTGCCTAGGAAGGCCTCTTCGATGCTGAAATCAGTACGGTGGTTTAGAGAGAGAAAGCTATGCAAGAGTATTAATTGCTTGAGGCTCTAAGTGGATGATTGTAGAGAGAGGATATTGAATGTATTTATACCTTGACATTGAGGAGAAAATGGGCTTTAAGCCAAATGGGCTTGAGCCATTGACTGGAGCATTGACTTGACCTGACTTGGCATGGATGGAAGGCTTGGACCTTGAGCCCTAGGCTTTATAAGTGAATCATTTATGGAATGGCCCAATTGATATAAAATTGGACCTAAACAACTTGCCCCCCAAACCCGATTTGGAAGCATGACGGGTCGGGTTTTGATTTAAAAAAAATGGAGGGAAGTAAATGGTTTAATTTAAAATTTAAATTGGACAGTTATGAATGAATAACTTCTGTTTTAGAGAATAATTAGGGAACTTGTAAAGATTAGTGGGTAGTTAATTTTGGAGAAAATGTGTTTAACGGTTACTTAATGGGGAGTTAATGGGGGTTTAGTGGCGCGACTTCCAAAATTCCATTTCCGGAAATATTTAAGCCACACTTCCACTCTCTCTCCTCATTTTTTCACCAATTCACATTCGAACTCACGCAACCCGCACTCCTAATTTATGATTCTTTGCTTTTTCTCTGAGATTTGCGCCCCAAAACCGAAATTCGTTACTACGAACTTGGAAGTCGGAAAATTCCGCTTTAGATAAAGGTAATTTTCCCCGAATTTTCAAAATTTTCCCTTTCCCGTTTTACTCGATATTCAGGTGACCGGAATGGCTAGAGGTCGAGGTTAGGGACAGCGGTCTGATGAGGCTGCAAGGGATGAGGAAGGGGAAGTTCCTCATCCTAAGCATCAGCAGGCTAAAGCTATTGCTCCTGGTGGAGCAGGAATCGATGCTGTGCCAATTTATTCGGCTCCCCCTCGAGGGTCAGAGGAGGCTAGCACTGCTTGCCGAGAAGAAGTTCCAGCCGCAACACCTTGGGAGTTGCCCCCTGGTGCCGAAGAATCGGGGGATGTTGAGCAGAATTTTAGGCTGATGACTTTCATGCCTTATGACTGGTGGGTGAACAATGGGTCCACCTACCGCTTCGCCGGACAAATTGAACTTTTCTACGGCATTCTAGAGGAGGATGGATACTGGTGTCGAATGCCCACTGCAACCAATAGAATCCATCGTCCACCCCCTGGGTATGCAGGGGTGTACACTCGGCAGCTGCTTGGTTCCCTTTGCACCCCTTTATTGCTGGGGTGTTAAATTCTTACCGTATTTCTTTATGCCAGCTAACCCCTGTAAGCATCCGAAGGATAATGACGTATTTGTGGGTATGCTTGTTCAATGCTCTTGAGCCGAACCTGCACTATTTCAAGAAATTGCACAATCTTGTGCCGAACCTCCAAAGCGAGCATGGGGACCACGACCCTGGCTGGTGGCGAATTGAGAGTGTGAGGCAGCACCTCACAATGTAGCCGAATGACACTTTTGATAAGGAGTGGTGAGGCCAATGGATCTGGGTTAGGGCTCCCTCAGATCCCGATCATCTAAACTTCTTCGACGCACCTCGATATTTGACGGAGCCTGATTCGGAGATGGAGGGTCTGGGCCCAGAGGAAGATGGGGCAGCCAAGGATCCCAACTATGTTCAATTGAACCTCTTCGGTAAGAAGAGGAATCCTGGGGGAACGGGTCAAATGACTTACATGCCCGAGACTTGGCTGCCTGATTTCCATTACATCTTTAAGGAGCACATGCAGGCAGTCGTCGGCATCAGCCGAAAGTATCGAGGCGGTAAGGAACTTCGGCTGGGGCCGAGGACTACTCTTTTTCTCTTTTTGCTTTAGTTTTCAGCATCTTTAGCATTTTTTGCTTTGCTAACTCTTTTGCTCTTCGCCTTTCAGTGGTGCACGAGGGCAACGCTGGCGTAGATTACAAACGCCTCGGCATCGATGCCAGCAAGGTTGTGACGAACAACAAACCTGCTATCACCTAGTTGAAGGACCGGTCTCTTTCTCTGTACGCCAGAAGGTTCCTGATCACCCATGTTTTAGACTATCTGAGGCATAAACGCTGGTGGGAGAAGCGGGACCCTCTCTTTCGCCTGACTCTTGAAGAAGAAGAGGGTGCCGCTACTGCCGCTAAGGTAGCTAGAGTAGCTGAAGATTTTGAGGGTGGAGTTGGGACTTCCGCTGCTGCCGAGCAGGGAGACGGTGCTGCTAAAGACGAGAGTCTGCTGAAGAATCCGGTGAGTCCTCCAGTCATTTTGCCTTAGCATTTTTTTTTATCCTGATTCCTATCTGCCCCCCCCCATTTTCTACAGTCTGACGAGGGAGAAGGCGACATAAAAAGGCGTGAGGGGAAAGCTCCTGCTGCTGGTGAGGAGCTTCCGTTTGACAGTTCTTTAGACGACGACATGATGGGGCCCCCAAGAAAGAAAACGGTTGCGGTCCTGCCTGGCAAGTTTACAGCCACTGCTATGCCCACTGGGGGCATTAAGATTCAGGAGCCTTTGGAGGGCAAGACCCCTCCGAAGACTCCTCCTAGGAATCCACCAAAGACTCCTCCTCTGCCTCCGGTCACTCAAGACGTAGAGGTGAACCAAAAGACCCTTGATCTAATGGAGGTTGTTTAGGGGGAGGAGCTAAGGAAAGAGAATGCTGTAAAAAATGCAGCTGAGAGGGAAACCGGTGAAGATCTCTTCGCCGATAATGTACAAAGAGAAGCTGATGCCCTGCTGGCGAATCAGCCTGTCGAAGAGAAGGTGGAGATCATTGACGAAGGTCAGATGGGCTCCACTGATGAGGCGAAGGAGGAAGACGCCATGACTAAGCCCAAAGAGGCTCCTTCGTCCTCCCTTCCTTCTTTCCGGACCTTCCAATCCGGGGAGATGGGTTTCTCGGCGCCTCTCGTCACCCTTCCCAACAGTGTCCGAAGGATTATTTGGGGTGACAACCTAGAAGCTGCTGCTGAGTACTTTGGGGACCTTTCGGCTTTGTCCGAGGTAGACAGGGCTAGAACTTGGTCTATCAGAGCAACTGACGGGATTGGAGAGCCAAGTCGAACGATCCTTGACCCAGCTATTGAGAACCAGAGGCTGCTGATGCAGGTAACTTTAAATTTGTGATGCAGTTTCTTTTAGAAGCTTTCGCTTTATTTTCCTTCGGCTAACCTGTGCCTTGCTACCATTCTCAAGTCGTGCACAACCAGACCCTCACAGTGGAGATGATTGAAGTTCTCCAGCTGAGAGCTGAGGAGGCGTAAGCTAAGGCCAAGTTGATGGAATTGAAGGTTGAGACTGCCGAAGAGAACCTTGCAGCCGCTGAAGAGCAACAAAAGAAAATGTCAGATGCCTTCAGCACCTTCTGCCAGGAAATGGAGCAACATATCCTTCCTACACTTGATTAGGGTGAAGCTCTGATAAACGAGTATGGGGCCGTTAATGTCCCTAGCCTCCGAGCCCGGATTGAGCACAAGATCGACGAGGAGACCAAGGCTCGGACCGCTGCTCGTGAAGAAGAGTTCCGGCAGAGGGAAAGAGAGTTGGTTGATGAAGTTCAGCGCCTCGGCAAAGCTGTTGAAGACAGCAATACCAAATTGGCCAACGCCGAGGCTACAGCCGAAACGAAAGACCAGAAGCTGCAAGACCTCGACACTCAATTGCAACAGAAGGAGACAGAAATGTCTCAAATCAGAACTGAGGTGAGCTTCGTCAGGAATCAACTTCAGAATCAGGGGAGGAGGCCGCAAGAGTTCAGCTTCAGCTTGACGATGCTAAGAAGTTGCTAGAGGATGCCCAGAAACAGCTGGGGGTCAAGATTTACACCCAGACTGAGTATGATGAAGGCTATGACAACGGCTTCAACGTTTCTAAGAGGCTAGCTCTTCATGCCGAGCCGAACTCAACTGGGACCAGTGTGAGCTTTGGGCTGCTAATCTTAACGACCCTCACATGGTCTATGCCAGTCAAGCTGAACTGGAGCTCCTAGGTCGTCAGGCCGAAGCTGACAGGAAGGAGAAGGAAGAAGCTGAAAAGAAAGAAGAGGAGGCCAAAGCTCGTGCTCAGCCTGCTTCTTCTTCGGCTGGGGGTGATGCCTCCCAGAGCCTTAGCGCTGCTTCTCAGGCTGACCCTTCTGGTGAATCATAGCAACATGCGCTTAAATTCTGACTTGCCGCATTCTGATTTCTTTTTTGCCTTGAATGTTTTTGCTTCAGCTTGCCTTAATGTACAAACTCTTTACCTTGTTTTTATTTTAAGTAGTTGTACGTAATTTGGCAGCTGTAATTTTCCACTTGTGGGCGGCTGCCGATGTTAGTATTTGTTTGAAAATCTGTTTCATGTAGCTCGGTTTTTGAGCATGCTTTTATGACATGCACTGCTTTCCCTTCGTTTCATTGCCTTGTTTCAATTATTTAGCTATTTGCTTCTTTCTGATTTTTCAAAAATTTCGCAAAATTTTTCTAAGTATGAAACTTCGGCTTGAATATCTTTACTGAAGATAACTAGAGTGCTTCTTGCCCCCCAGAAATCTGAAGTCGTTGTCTTCGGATTTCTAAGGTGTTTGCTTGTTCTTTATGATTCAGACGAAGCTTTTAACTTAACAACATTTTTAATACTTTGTGCTCTTTTTCTTTGCTTTCTGTCTATCCGAAAGAATGGATATTTGAGACACAGGGCCAACTTAAGGCAATGTCTCAAACAATAACCGTCTTGGGTACAAGGCTCAATTAAGGCAATACCCCAGATTCGTCCATGTACTCATTGTCCTCAGGAACAAGTCTGTCCGAAGAATATGCTTAGGCTAGAAGACAATGTTCCATTTCAGGCGGGTTTAGCGGCAATTCGAAACATAATGCCTTTAGAGCGATGTTTCGGACAATGCCAAGGGAAACCCTTAAAGAGAAATAGAAGACAGAAAAATGAAAGAACAAAAATTTGCAAGTATTTGAAGAAATGGTGGCTCGGAGGCCTTTTCATTAATAACTGGAAATGCAGTTACATAGATTGTTCTGCCCTGAAAGGATTTCACGTGATATTTCTTAAGTGCATCAGTATTCCAATGATTTTTCAGCTCAGTACCATCCAACTGCCGAAGTCGGTATGTTCGAGGCTGAAGCTCGTCATAAATTTCATAAGGTCCCTCCCAAGTGGCCGAGAGTTTCCCATGAATTCGACTTTTCTACACAGCTGCAGCATTCCGAAGGACGAGGTCTCCAATTTTGAGAGGCCTCGCGTTAACCCTTCGGTTATAGAACTTGCTGATTCTTTGCTTATATGCAGCCATTCTATCTCGGGCTGAGTCTCTAACCTCGTCTAAGAAATCAAGGGATTCCTTCATGAGTTGTTCATTTTCAGCCGAGAAGTGGTGCACTCGTAGGCTTTCAGCATCAATTTCTACTAGAAGGACGACTTCGGCTCCATACACCAGCTCAAAAGGTGAATGGCCCGTAGCCTCTTTTTTTGTTGTCCAAAGTGACCAGAGAGTTCCGGGAAGTTCCTCCAGCCATTTGGACTTTTGATCTTCAACCATCTTCTTGAGCGCGTTTAGGATCTGTTTATTTGCAGTTTCGGCTTGGCCGTTGCTTTGTGGATGACATACCGCTGAGTATTCCAATTTGATGCCGAACAGAACAGTATACCGTCTCAGCGGCAAGTTATCAAATTGCCTTCCATGATCAAAGACAAAAACCTTCGGAATTCCGAAGCGAGTGATAATATTCTGCCAGATGAACTTCCTGATAGTCTGCTCTTTAATGTTCGAGGCTGCTTCGGCCTCGATACATTTGCTGAAATAGTCGATGCCAACTATCAGCCATTTTTTCTGGTACGGAGTATCTGGGAAGGGACTCAAGATATCCAATCCCCATTCAGCAAATAGAAGCGGATTCAAGATCGGCTGAAAGATCTCGGGTTGGTTAGTGGATGACTGGTGCGAATTTTTGGCATTTATCGCATTTCCTGACCAGTTCCTTGGCATCCGAGATCATGGTGGGCCAGTAATACCCTGCCCTTAATGCTTTATGGGCTAAACTCCTTCCCCCAATGTGGTTCCCACAAATGCCGAGATGAATCTCCCGAAGGATGTAGTCAGCATCCTTCGGTCCTACGCACTTCAGTAGTGGGGTTGAGAAGGTTTTTTTCAGAAGCTCCCCTCTGAAGACGATGAACCTGGAGCTGGTTCGCTTAATCTTGGAGGCCAGATTTCTGTCTTCGGGAATTTCTCCCCGAAGCTTGTAAGCTAGGATGGGGTCCATCCAGCTCGGCTCATGGTCAACACAGCACACTTCAGGTGCTTCGTCGACACTTCTTTCTCGTCGTAGCTCCACATGTACAGATCGGTTCAGCTTAGTTAGAGTTGAACTTGCGAGTTTGGAGAGTGCGTCGGCTAGTGCATTCTGACCCTTTGGGATCAGCTCGACTTCAAAAGTTCTCAGCTTCACAATAATGGTTTTAATCTTTGCGAGGTAAGCTATCATTGAGGGCTCTTTGGCCTCATATTCACCTCAGATCTGATTTGCAACGAGCTGAGAGTCTGTTTTGAGACAGACATGTTCGGCTTCCAGGGAGATGCACAGTTCTAGGCCAGCAATTGCTGCCTCATACTCGGCTTCGTTGTTCGAAGCTTTGAAAGAAAATTTTAGTGCATACTCGAAGGATTTGCCTTCGGGAGAGGTTATCACTACCCCTGCCCCCGAACCATTTTTGGTGGAGGATCCATCCGTAAAAACGGTCCAGATTTTCTTTTCTTCAACTAGTGTCTCCTGGTACGAGCATTCTGCCAGGAAGTCCGCTAGAGCTTGAGCCTTGATGGTTGCCCTCGGCTGGTAGCTGATGCTGAACTCAGTAAGCTCGAAGGCCCACGTGGCTAGCCTACCAGATTTTTCGACTTTGCCGAGGACTATTTCCAACGGTTGATCAGTCAAGACCACTATTTGATGGCAGTCAAAATAGGGTCTCAGCTTCCGAGCAGCTACCACTACTGTATATGCAACTTTTTCAAGTAGAGGGTAGCGAGTCTCGGCATTCGTCAGAGTATGGCTGACGAAGTAGATCGGCTGTTAGATTTTTTCTTTTTCCCCTAACAGCACTGCGCTTATAGTGGCCGGGCTTACCGCCACGTACAAGTACAGGGTTTCTCCTTCGGCTAGGCGAGCCAGCGTTGGGAGCTGAGCCAGGTGCTCACGGAGCTGCTTGAAGGCTTCTTTTTTCTCATCCTCCTAGATGAGCTCTTTTGTTTTTGGGAGTTTTAAGGCTTTGAAGAAGGCCAACCCTTTATCTGAAGCTCTTGAGATGAACCTCGACAAGGCGACCATTCTTCCGGTGAGCCGCTGAACATCCCTCTTTGTTTTCGGCTCGGGAAGATCGAGAGCTGCTTGCACCTTTGCAGGATTGGCGTCAATCCCTCTCTTGCTGACCATGAAGCCAAGGAATTTCCCTGACTTTACGCCGAAGACACACTTCTTCGGATTTAGCTTCATTTGGTGCTTTCTCAAGGTGGCGAAGGTTTCGGCCAGGTCCGCGACATGGTCTTTATCTTCCTTGCTTTTGACGATAGAATCGTCAACATAGACTTTCATGTTACGGCCTTTTTGATCGGCGAAAACCTGATCCACCAGCCTTTGATATGTTGCCCCCGCATTTTTCAATCCGAAGGGCATCATTTTGTAATTGTACACCCCGGCGTTCGTGACGAATGCCGTTTTTGCTCGGTCATCGGGGTGCATGAAGATCTAATGATACCCCGAGAATGCATCCATGAAACTAAGCAGGGCATCCCCACTTATCGAGTCGACTAGCTGATCGATCCTCGGCAAGGGGTAGAAGTCCTTCGGACAAGCCCTATTTAGGTCCGTGAAGTCAACGCACATTCTCCAGGTGCCATTGGCCTTCTGAACCATCACCACATTGGCCAGCCATTTTGGATATTGGCATGGTTCGATGAAGCCTGCATCCAGCAATTTTTTTGACCTCGGTTGTGATTTCTCGGTTCTTATTTGCAGAGTAATTCCGCTTCTTTTTCTTAACGGGCCGACACGTGGGGTCGACGTTAAGCTTATGGGAGATGAGGTTCGGGTCGATCGCGGGCATGTCAGCTGCCGAGAAAGCAAACACATCTCTGTTGTCCCAAAGGAGTTGGATGAGCTCAACCCAAACGTTCGGATTGAGATCCAGTCCAATGGTGACGCATTTTTCAGGGTCTCCTTCAGTCAACTCTATTGTTTCAGTGTGCTGATCCAGCTCCATTGCTTTAGGGCCGAATTCTTCTCAATCGGGCTTGTTGTCTATGTCAGCAGGTGTTCAAGACTTTTTCTTGTTCTGACCTCTTGAGTCTTTCGGCTCAGATGATTAGCCAGATTTTTCTTTCCCCAAAAATTTATCTTTTGACGGGGTGCCTTGGGCTGAAGGACTTAGGCCTTTCGGCTTCTTCACGCTTTGCTCCATTTCTTTTTCTTTTTCCTTCTTATCCTCATCGTCCTCGGAACGGCTTGTGGACGGCTTGAGGTAGTTGCATCGGGCAGCTTCTTTTTGGATGCCTTGAATTCTTTTGGGGTAGCCGGCGTCTGAAACGTAGATCATCAGCTGATGATACGTGGAGACTACCCCTTGGATGTCGCGAATCATAGGTCTCCCCATGATCACGTTGTACACCGATGGAACATCCATGACCAAAAATTTGGCCATAACGTTCCTAGCCGCTTCGCCGCGGCCGATGGTGACAGGAAGGGTGATTTTCCCGTCTGGATATGATGAAGACCCACTGAATCCTGCTATCGGGTAGGGTACCGGAGTTAAGTGTTTGGTCTTCAACTTCAGCTGGTTATAGGCCGAACGAAACAGGCTAGGATGTTTGCGTCGCTGCCACCATCGACGAGAGTTCGCCAGACATTGTGGTTAGCTACGGTCGTGATTATAACCAGCGGATCCTCGTGGGAGAATGTCACCCCCCCGGCAGTCTTCCGCTGTGAACGTCATGTTCGGCACCGGAGACTGGGGTGCTCGGAGATCGACATTGTTTACTTGATGGGATAGTGCCCTCAAGTGGCGTTTTCGCTCTCTCCGAGAATTGATTCCTTCGAAAATGATGAGGATCGGCGGATAAGTTTCCTTCTCCAACGCTTTGTTATTTTTCCAGGGAAAGTCAATTTCTTGCCGAGGGTCTTTCTTGGTCTTTTCAGATTTTTTCTCCTCGTGGTGATCCGTGAGGATTTTTTTAAGTAACCTTTTCGGACCATATCCTCAATCTGATCCCTCAGCTGGATACAGTCCTCGGTGTAGTGTCCCGGGGAGTAGTGGAACTCACACCATCGGTCCTTGTATTTTTGCTGATACCACTGCGGGAGTGGTCTTGGCTTTTTGTACTTTTGCTCGTCCTTCGTCACGCTATAGATTTTCGCGCACAGAAGGGCGAGAGGAGTATAGGTTTCATATCTGCCCGTGTGCGGGGCAGATTTGTCCTTTTTCGGCCTGACGGCCGAAGATGATTCTGAGGCTTTCGCCTTCCCTTTCTTTTGGCCTTGACCATCGAACTACTGTTGTTTTTGTTTCCCAGCCCCTGTTTGGGGATGGGTTTTTCTCTGTTCCATTCCTCAGCTCGGATGAACTTATCCGAGGCATCCAAGGCTTCCTCCAAAGTCTGCGGGGGATGCATGACCATGAAGTCAAGGAACTTGCCAGCTTGTAGTCCGTTTTGCAAAGCAAAGACGGTTAACCCTTGGTCTAGGCTTGTGATGCCGGACGACTCGTTGCTGAAGCGAGTCAGGTAGTCTCGGAGACTCTCGGTCTCCCCTTGCTGTAGGCCCATAAGCTCTGCAGTTGTTTTCTCTCGGCGGTTTGCCGTAGAAAACTTGCTTCTAAACTTGGAGGATAGGTTGTCCCATCCGGTGATCGAACCTTCCATAACCCCCTTGGTGATCCACGCTTGTGCGACACCTTTGAGAGTGGTGGGAAAGTACTTGCACCAGGTTGCTTCGGAGCTGGGGTTCAGATGCATGTGCCCCTCGTAGGAGGCAATATGGTCCTTCGGATCCAAAGTTCCATCGTATGTAATATGCAACGGGATTTTCACCGTCGGCACATGCTCTTCCAGAATCCATTTTTTAAATGGAGAACTGGTTGGAGCTTTCCCTTGTTCCTAGCCGTCGGGACCTCGCTCCGCCCTCTCAGAGAGGTAGAAGTGGTTTTCGTCCTCGGCTGGGAAGACTCGAGATGAGGCTCAGTACGGTCATGGTAGGAGAGGCGGCTGTGCACACTCAACTCCCTGGAGCCGAGGCGTTCATGGACGCTTCGGCGAGCAGACTTTGCCGAGCTGAGGCAGAGTTACTGCTTTTGTTGCTGTGGTAGTTTTAGGTGTTGGATTCCCTGAAGAAATGCAAGTTCCTTTTCCTTTCTCGCTCGGTTCTCCAAGTATCCCCTTCCTATTTGTCTCCCAGCTCTTCAAAGGACGGAGGCTTTCCCCCCCTTGATCGGTTCTCCTTCGCAACTGCCTCGGCTGCGGAGGTGAACGATCATGGGGCGGTGGCGTGGGATTAGCTTGGGCTTTCATGACCGCCATTAAGGTCGGTACAGCCTGTGCTATCTCTTCCGTGGAGGGCCCCGTTTGAGGGGTCCTCGACTAAGAGTGAGAATGGATGCATTGAGGGTGATTCATTTCATCCGATCGGCTCTGATGATAAGAGGTCGTCCGTTGTCGAGAATGACAAGGCGGAGATGGGGATGGAGATGGAGATTTCTCCGAGGGCACCCTCTCTGAACTGACTCCCCCCGAGGATCGTCCGCTCGGCGGGGGTGAAGGGGATGGCGTGAAAAGTGGACCTTTTCCTGCACCCATTTGGATTGGGTTCCTCCTCGAGAGGGAAGAACCGGATTTGTTGGCATTTTTGTCGTTCTTGCGATTCTTAGCCATTGCTAATAAAAATTGCGTAGAACGATTGATATTGGCTTGTTTTTTGAAAGTCTTCCCCACAGAAGGCGCCAAATTGTTTTGGGTGGAAACAATGGACCTTCGGACAGGTCCTTCCTGGTGGGCTGAAGACTGGACTCGGACCAAGTGCTGGTTGGGCCGAGGGTTTCCTGCATATCAAACACACGTAAACTAGCCTCGGAGGTTGTGCCGAGGAAGGCCCCTCCGATGCCAAAGTTAGTACGGTGGTTTAGATAGTGAAAGCTATGCAAGAGTATTAATTGCTTGATGCTCTAAGTGGATGATTGTAGAGAGAGGATATTGAATGTATTTATACCTTGACATTGAGGAGAAAATGGGCTTTGAGCCAAATGGGCTTGAGCCATTGACGGGACCATTAACTTGACCTGACTTGGCATGGATGGAAGGCTTAGACCTTGATCCCTAGGCTTTATAAGTGAATCATTTATGGACTGGCCCAATTGATATAAAATTGGACCTAAATAGATTTGTTTTATATACTTATATATATATTCTCTAATAAGATATCATTGTTTTCCTAAGTATAATTGTATTGTACTTGTTTTACAAGAGCAAAAATGTGGCAATTAGTCACGTACTTCGTACTATTGATTTTCTTACAAGACGAGTTTGGCTGTTTTACTTAAATATCCAAGAAATCTAACTAAGGTATTTATAGTGATGTTTTCTACAATTATGAATAGTAGTAGTATTTATTTTCAAAGTAGTGCTTATTTTACTCTAAATGATGTAATACGTGTTTTGTTCTCTAAAAATAAGTTTATACTTTATTTTATCAAAGTTTTTTAATTAAGTAGTTACTAATGAGTATTTATTACAATTGGGTATGATCGAATGAGTCATGGCAATGAGAAACTAATGACAGAAGTTGAGAGTTTGGATGATGACTGTGGGAGAATAAGCTAAGTGAGATAATTAAGGATGATCTAATGAGGTAATCATTATGTCTAGCAACTGTTTTTGGTCCCGTATGTGTGACAATTATGTCTGATTTTTATAAGTGCACGTGTGTAATCTTAATGCAATGGCATGTTATTGTATTACATGTATGCTCGTATGATATGTTTGATATTTTGTGATTTAACAGTATGTTATGTGTAAATGACATGATATGATCTTCTATATCCCTGTCTATTAGAGTTGTTCATGGGCGGGACGGCCCGCTAAGCCCGCCCAACCCGACCCGCAAAAAAGGCGGGCTTGGATAACCTTTTTTAAAAAAAATTGGATTTTTGGGCGGGCTAGGCCCGGCCCGTTAATATAAATGGGCGGGTATGGACAAGAAAATATGTGTCGTGGGCTAGCCCGTCCAGCCCGTTTATAATAATAATAATAATATTTTAATAATTTTATTTAGTTAGTGTTATATTTAATAATAAAAATAATACTTTGTGTATTTAAGAAAATAAAATAATAAATACAAAGAGACTATAATGAACTATAAGCTTTCATTTGTTACAATTATTTATTTTATTTTATATTATGACATACTTTGTGTGTTTTTAATTTATATTATCATTATTTGTGGATAAAATAATTTAAGGCAACGAACTCTACCAAAATTATTTTAACACATGTAAATAATAAATAGATTAATTAGTGTTATAAAATAAATAAAAAAATTTAAGGCCCGTTAGCCCGCGGGCAAGCCCGGCCCGTTTAGTAAGCGGGCATGGACAAAGTATCAAGCCCGCATAAAAGGGCTCGAGCTTGATACATGAAGCCCGTTGGACAAAAAAATAAGCATAAGCCCGGCCCGCTACCCGCCCAAGCTCGCAAATGATCACCTCTACTGTATATATATTAATGGCTTGCGAGATGATGAATATGTTTATTGATGTATTTCTGTCATATGATTTTACATGAATGATTTTATGAATATACGATGTTTATTGATCTTTGGATCTCACAAAAGTACGTTATTAATCTATGAAGAATTTATTAAAAGATACACAACATGATAAATGAAAGTGAAAGACCTAGTCCGTCTAACAGTATATGTTATGTTTTGGTCATGCAATGCATGTACCCATGGGGCACCAACCCAACTATGTCGAGCACCTGCTCTATGTTATGGGCACCGGCCCATCGCGGAAGACGTTCCGCCATGTCATACTGTCCAGCGGCTAGCATGTCCACCAAAAAGATTATGAATACATATATGAATTCTATTATAGGACTTTATGAGAACTCACAAGGATATTGTATTGATAATATTACAATATGCCGAAATGTATGATGATTGTGTCAATGGCTTCCGCGTAAGGAGTAATGGCTCTCCCGATATGTCTGATAGTAGGAAATGTCCTACCCCTGGTAAATTTTAATGATTATGATTATTCTATTTAATTGTTACAAATGAATGAATGTAAAATGTGCCAATGTGCTATGAATTTATATGAGGTATAAAGTTGTTCTGAAATGATTTAATATGATACGATGTTATTTTTGTCAGCATTGGAAAATGAACTGAACATGGTAAATGGGTGAGTTACAGGTGAAGGAAAGTATGTTAATGAAAATGGGGAATTAATCCCACGCGAATGAAAGTTATGTTATTTCCAAAACCTGTGCTTACCTATGATCGTATGTAAAGAGAATGATCCTTGCCGACTCAAATTTTAAAGATAATGATATTAGATTATTCCTGAACAACTAAGTATGCATGATATGTATTCAAATGATTTTGAAAGAAAAACCGTTTTACAGGCTAGAGTAATGTTACTGAGTTTTCCACTCATTTTTGGATTTTTCTTGTGTTTTCTCTGTTTTTAATTTTTATGAATAATTACAGGGATGATGATGACGGAGCTCAAGTTAGTCAGGAGGCAAAGTGATTAAGGGAATTTATAGTGTTGAGGATTTATGAAATCAAGGCTTATGTATTGTGGAATTACGATTTATTGAGAGATAAATTATTTTTATTTCTGGAAGTTTATATCCTGGAAGTTGTATTATGAGTAAAGAATGGTTTATCTATGGTTAATTCATTCCGCTACAAATGATGAGTTAAGTACGGTCCGGTGACGCCGATTACAAGTCGGGGCGTTACATCATTACTTGTCTTAACTATTTTATATTTCTTTTTATTCGGCATGTAATGTAAGAACTGGACACTTTTATATTTTGTTTTGTTGGAACTTAGTTTAATTAGTTTTATTAATCTGTATTACATAGCTACAACTGTTCAAACTTAGTGAAAGTACATAAATAATTATACAAATAGGTTTACCTAATTAATGCATCCCATATGTTCCTTCTAACTTCATATTGTTCATCCCATTGCATCCATCAACACTTTGCTCGTGGTTCTCAGTCCACCAACCTGCGATTGGTGGAAGAGGTGAATCAGATGTAAGATCGAGACGGATGAAATATGACCAACCAATTGTAGCGATCACGAACTCTCTACTGGGTGCCTTGACCCTGTTTCGTGCCCTCAACAGTAACACCGTGATGCAAGGGTAGTAGGAAGTTGGTACTAGGCCTACACCGAGACAAATCACCCTTGCGTTGAACCAAGTAGAAATAGGAAATAAATCTTGAATTTTTACCATCCAATGCCGCTCCCCAATCGGCCCACCATCCCATCGAATACGTTCTATATTCATCTAAAGTATTCCAATCCCGTAAATTTGTTCATACAACATAGAATGACCGGCGATCTCGTTTGCTATTATTCCCGAGCGTCATACCATTGCGCTTGATCACCAAAGAAGAAGTCGGCCATGCAACAAAAGTCACAGTTCCCATCACCAATGACATCCTTCCATGCCGTGATATAAGGCAACACTACTACAAAAATGCTCAAAGAGACCTCAAGTAAGAGACCATTTAATTAAATGTTGGGTCTCTTTGTTTCAATAGACCAAGTATTTCAAATAAGTGGTCTCTTAGGTACTATTTTAGGGAGACGGAAATGTACTAGAGGCCATTTATTAGAAATAAGTGGTCTCTTGTATTTTTTTTATTTGATTAAAAAAATAGGAGAGACTATTTCTCTCAAATAAATGATCTATCTTTTTTAATTTATTTAATTAAAGAAAGAGAGAGACCACTTCTCTTAAATAAATGGTCTCTCTTTTTTTTATTTAATTATTTTTTTTTAAAAAAAAGAAAGATCACTTCTCTCTATATATGGTCTCTCTATTTAAAATCTGATCAACTAGTACTACACAGATTGCCAAGGTGTCAAATACTAAATATCAAACTTAAACCTATCTTATTCTTCCACTTCCGTCAAAACCCTAAAATTAAAACAACCCCCTTCCTCTCTCTCTCTCCTTTTTATTCCGTCTCCCCTAGCCTCTCTCCTCTCTATTCTCTATTTTTTCCACTTTTGTTCTTGTGGTTATCACCGCCTCATGTGATTTTTTTTTCTTCATTTTTTTTTGTTGTTTTGTCTTCAATTTCAATTTATATAAGATTTTTTTAGTAATTTTAGTAGTTAGTGTGGGTGGTTGTTGTGGTTGTTTGTGGTTGTGTGTAGATCGCGATTTGGTGTTGGGTCGTGGGCGTAGATCAGGGTTTGGTGTTGGGTCATGGGTCGTCGGCGTGGGTTGTCGGCATGGGCGTGTTCGTGGGTGTGCATTGGTGGTGTGGGTTCGGTCGTGCTTGCACAAACCACCACAAAATATATAGTGAGGATATACTTTGGACTCTTAGGGAGATGACGAAGCGAAGCGGGCTCGGCGGGTTCGAGTTTATGCCGACACCACCACATAGGTATTTGTCGAAATTTGAGTTATCGAGTTGGGGAAGCATTTGAGTGAAGATTAGATCAAGAGATGTGAAGAATTGGGAATATTGGTTGATAAGGTTGATAAGGACATTTAGCATTTCTATTACTCATACTCATCTTGGTTTTTTGTTTTTTTTTTTTTTTGTTTTTTTAATTTTTGTTTACTTTATTTGATTATCTTTGATTAATGTTTTTATGAGTATTGTTTTTTTGTTTTTTTCCAATTAAATAGCGCAATTGAAGAAGATTATTGATTGGCGTGAGATTGTTGCACAAGATATGCTTAGAAGGCCTTTATCGTAGCTTTAATGAGTTTTTTTTAGTTGATTTTTGTGTCATTTTTGAAAGAATATTGACTATTAATGAGTTTTTTAGTATTGGTTTTTGTAAAATTTATTGTAAGTATTAACTACGTGTATAAATTTAAGTATAAATGAATTGGTATTTTTATTTAATTGAAAGTATATAAACTAAAATACGAATAATTTTTTTTTAAAAAAACAAAAGAAAGAAAGAGACCATATATTTGAAATGCGTGATCTCAATTTTTGAAAAATTGAGACATTTATTTCAAATAGGTGGTCTTAGTTTTTGAAAAATTGAGACCATTTATTTGAAATAGGTGGTCTTAGTTTTTCAAAAACCGAGACCATCTATTATAAATAAGTGGTCTCTCTTTTCACAACAAGAGACCACTTTTGATGAAATGGTCTCTTAGGCCAAACAGACCTGTGAGCTGGAGACCACCCCTAAGGTAGTCTCTTTGACTATTTTGAAATGGTCTCTTTGGCCAATTTTGTAGTAGTGCAACATCGGTCCTGGAAGCAAGTTCAAATACCTGCCACCGACTAATGTCACACGGATCTTCTGCACAAAAATAATAGTCAATTATCAGTAACGCTACAAGATGAAATACATTTAATTCAAAAAATTAATAGTCATTATTAGTACCTGTTTGTTGGTTACCACCACGTTGAGTGTTTCGACGGTTTACATGCTCGAAATAACTTTGATCACAACTGGTATCATTGTTCCTCCGTTGACCTCGAACATTGAGGTTTACATACATGTGGCTCTTCAAGGTTTATATGATCTGGATGTAGCTCCTCTTCAATGATGCGAGATACATTTCGAAGTACAGCAGGGTCACTATCAATGACCTCATCAACCAGGGAACGAAAATGTGCAGCTTCCTTAGTCGAATCGTTAACCAATTCAGGAATATAAACACCATCACCAATAACCAAGGTCTTCCAGAAGGGATGAATTTTCCTGGTATATAAGCCTATTTGGCAACTAGCGAATCATGTATCTGGCAAGCACATGGTACACCATGGGTCACACACATTGTACATCCACAACACTCATACACTTGGTAACTTAACTCCTGCATCCTTGTCGTCTAATCATCGAGTAATTTCAAAAGAGTGTTGAGACACTTTGCCATTTATACGTGACAGTGGCAATTGTCTGTACTTCTCACCAATTTTAGATCTTGATGCCTCCAAACCATTACAACTTGCACTGATATGATTACCAATATGGAAATGTACTCGGGCCCATATGATATCCTAAGAACCTGCCATTGATTCAGATTGCTAAACATATTATAATTTTTTATTAAAATTACGTTAACGAAGTAACAACAACAACTGGTTTTGTAAAACAGCAAAACTGTCGATGATTCAAACCACGTCTTCACTGCTGAATGTTGGCTCTCAACTCTGCAGTTACTCGTGTTACCAAAGTGAAGAACTTGGTTCATCCAACATGTCACAAATTTGGTTTTATGACAAAGCCATGTTCTCTCAACATAAAGAATCACTGTCGAAAAACTTGTCCACCTAGCTTTCATTATAGCTAGAGCAACATCATACTCCGCCTCAGTTGTAGCATCACTGATACGTTTCCATTTGCCATTTTTAAAACTCGCACCAATCTTCTTGTTTTTGAACATATCAGTCACCCTAGCCTCCACATCTTTGTTAATGTGCCATCGACAGAGTAAATGCGATGTCCTTGGAAATACTTCTCTCAAAGCCGCACAGAGGCCAAGTTCACGGTTTGACAAAAATACCGCTGGCTCTTTATCAAACCCAATCAACTCCCTTAATCTCTGCAACACCCACCGATAGCTTGCCGTGCACTCCCTTAATCTCAAAGAACGGCATCTCATATCGGTTGGTCTTGCAAGTCAAATCCATACTTATCACATATGGGTATGTGCGGAGTATGTTTACTGTGATTGGGTGCACCATAAACGCATGTTGCAGGACGGCGAGGTCATCGGCCATGACCTAGTAAATATAATTACTATGTCTCGCCAAATGAAGAAATTGCTGAACAACTCCTCTGCCTTAAGACATCTCCGTCCTCAAGTCATTCCGAAAATTGTAAATGTGTCTGATGTTTGGATGATCATCAGGAAATTGCTCAGCAATAGTTGCTATGATGTTACGCGGCGCAACCTTGGACTTTGTCATATCACGCACAACCTTTTTTTGCACCCGAGCTCAATCCACTAACTTTACAATGACCCACCTGATACACAATCATTGGATGGTTATGGGTCTCGGTTTCATCATTTTTTGCACGGATCTTCCAACTGTCAGTGGTGAATTCATAATATATCTTGATGTAGAAAGGACAAGCATTAGCTTTGGTTTTTGTGTCCTTCCATATCGCGTTCTCCAAATCTCTCAGCTTGCTCTTTCATCCCCGAACACATTTCAAATATCGATACGGCCGACCATCTCTGGTTTCGTTGTAAGACGATTTCACCAAAATAAATCCCAGATTTATGGAAACAGCATCCGCCCATTTAACTACATCATCAAACATTGGAAATTACGTGTCCGTGACAAAATTCACACTATAATTCACACCATCACTGCCGTCTTCAGAGCCCAAATCCTATAAAAATAAAATAAACAAAACAATGGTCTAAGACATTATGTTCTTTTTTATAATATTAATAAAAATATTTATAAAACAATAATAGAGCTAATTCACTATTCACAAAATAAAGATAATAATAATAACCATAATAACATTAATACTAATATTAACAATAATAACATTAATATTAATTACAACAACAATAATAACATTAATACTAATTATTAAAATTATCAAAATATTAATAATAACCTCATTAACAATTATAATACTAATACGATGATTAAGTTAATAAATTTAATTAATTCAAAAATAAATATTAATAATATTAACAATAATAACATTAATACTAATAATAACTATGATAAAAACGTTAATACTAATTACAAGAACAATAACAACATTAATACTAATAATAACTATGATAAAAACGTTAATACTAATTACAAGAACAATAATAACATTAATACTAATTACTCAAATTATCAAAAACTTAATAATAACCATAGTAAAACTTATAATACTAAGACGAATATTACGTTAATAAATTTCTTTAATTAAAAAATGCAAAAAAAAAATTTAAAAAAAAAACAGACTTCCGCCCAAAATAATCGGATCCACCTAGGTGGATCCACCTAAAATTTCTGGATCCACCTAGGCAGATCTAGAAGTTCTAGGCGGATGTGGAGATCCGTGGTAGATCCGGAAATTTTAGGCTAGGTGGATCCGAATTATTTGGGCGGAAGTCGGTTTTTCAAAAAATAAAAAAAAAAACACGATGACTTACAGAATCCTCCAATGACATCTCCGGGGTACGAATGTCGTTGTCGTCCATCGTCCTAAACCCGTCGCAAAAACTTGATAATTTTTTTTATAAAAAAAAAAAAAAAACGATTTTTTGGTGGTAGATCGAAAAAAGTGGGGTTGGATGTGTTGGGGACCGATGTGGTGGGTTCGGAATTTTTCTTAACCAGGTGGTACAAATTAGTGGGGTCGATATGATATAATAATGACCGTGACCCACAAAGGACCATTTTATAGTCCAACTTGCAAAAAGGACAAGATTGTCCATTCATGTGAAAAAGGGAGCGTTCCCTTGTAAAAGGGGAGCGGCGTTTAGCTGCTCACCTTATTTAACTAAGGGTCTAACTTTTTTGATATGAATTGATAAATTTGGCCGGAAAAATATAACGTAGACCCCAAACATAAATTAAAAAAAAAAGTTAAACCCCAAACACAATATTCATCAAAAAGTTAGACCCTATTTATTATCTTAACTCATATAAAGTGAATGAGGGTTTTGGGTGATATATTTTTCTTTCCCAAAATACCCCTTTCATCGTTTATTTTCTTTTTTTTTAAAAAAAAAAAAATACCTTCATTTTTTTTAAAAAAAATAAGTACAAACAGAATAAAAAAACAACCATCCTTAATAAAAAAAAAAACCTTACTATTTTTTTAATTAAAAAAGAAAAACCACTATGGGAATCTAGTACATAAGCACCATGTCACTAGGGATGGCAATGGATCTGGACGCGACCCGGATCCGTTTTTCACGAATATGGGTCTTCAAATTTTAGACCCGACTGATCCGGGTCTTTCTGAAAAAACGGATCTGGATCCGAGTCCAACCCTTAGACCTGGACCCAGATTCGTTTACCCGTTTTATAATTTAAAATTTTCTGGAACAAAACTAAATATTCTAATTATACATTTAGCATTTTAGCCCAACCCAAATATACAACTCTGAAAGACACTTTACAAACTCTACCTAAATTATGCTTTCTCTCTCTACCCCTAAATCCCCTAAAGCCCATCAAATCTGCAACTATGGCGAGCAAACCTTCATCTAGTTTGCGATCGATCCTCCATTACTTAGCAAAGAGGAGCTTTTCCAAGCGCTGGCCAACCTCCATACATCAAGATTCATCCCTTTGTTGTTTTCCTTATATAATTTATAATATTAATTCATTTTTTGCTTTTGATTTTTCTGCAAATGTTTTTGTGTGTATTAATGCTGCAGTTTTGTTTTTTTTTTAATTTAATTTGCTTTTATTTGTTTTAATTTTGTGTTTTTTTTTTTATTATTATGTAGCCTACAGACTTAGAATCTTAATTTTTTTTTTTTTTTAGGATGTAGAGATAAGAATAAGCCATGTCTACATATAGGAAGTATACTACAAGTGTACAAGCTACAAGAATTGATTTAATAAAAAATTAAGAAGTTTAGGAAAAACATGTAGGATCCATTTTGGATCTGGATCTCTAATTTCCAAACCCAACGAATTTGGATCGGATCTGGATCCAAGGTTGAAAAACGGATCTGGATCCGGGTCCATCTGGACCCGGTCCAGATCCGACCCGTTACCATCCCTACATGTCACTGTGTTAAACCAAATTTTTTAAGAACAGTAAATACTTAAATTTATTTTATTAGAAACATAAACTTATATGAAAATAATGAAAGAATAAACCACTAATAAGATACAAATTTTACCCACAAAATCAAATACTATTTAAATAATGATATTGTTTATTATATGCAACACCCTAATGATGACGTCTTATGTGGGCTGACGTCAACATTGAAGTATCTCATTTATTTGTGATTTTTCTAGTTTATACCAAAAATATATACAGGTTCATTTAATAAATTGAGTGACAGACACTATTAAACATGGGCACGGGCCGTGCCCGTGCCGCCGCGGGCCGTGCCTGGCCGTGCCGGGGTGGGGGCCGTGCCGTGCCTGAAATTGGCACACCCCAGCCCACGGCACGGCACGGCCCACGTGCCTAGCGGGCCGTGCCGGGCCGGGCCGCGGGCCAAACCGTGCCTACCTTATTTTTTTTTTTAAAAAAAAATAAATGTTAAAAAAAATAAATTAAAAACAAAAATGCATATAATAAAAAAAAAATACGAGTGCGATAATCCGAAAACACAAAAAATTGAAGAATAACTTATTTTATTATATGACGGTAGTCGGTACGAATGTACGATAATTCAATAATACAAAATTACAAAATAAGTAATGATAATTAAAAATCGTACAATAGTGTATGAATATTGAATAACTTCATTTATTATACGGAATACGAAGTTCGATAATACAAAAAGAATACAATAGTGTATAATGTAAATATGTAATCATGTAATTATTATTGGTCGTCTTCGCCTTCGCCTTCGTCTTCATCTTCGTCTTCGTCTTCGTCTCCTAGAGGTTCAAGTTCATCCGCCAATTGAGTGGATTGAGAAGTATGAGAACTAAAAGAAGTCGACGTTCCTTCATCGTCGTCGTTTTGTGCATAAGTACGATCTTGAGAACGAGTTTCGGCATCCAACTAATCCTTGAAGCAAACACACATTTCAAGTGTTTCGGGTTTTAGTCTTGTTCTTCTATCGTCTAGAACTCTTCCCGACGCACTAAAAGCTCTTTCGGAAGCAACGGAGGAGACTTGGATAGCAAAAATATCACGAGCCATTGCCGACAAAATTGGATGTTTCACGGCTTGTGATTTCCACCAATCGAGGATGTCGAGGCCAAACTTCTCTTCATCGTCCATGCCTTTCATGAAGTTGTAACTTAAGTACATTTGCAACTCCGAAACATCGCTTTCTGTTCTCCTAGATGATGATGATTCTGTACCTGAATACTTAGACATCAAGTTAGTAGCTTGTGCAAATAAACATTTGGCCCGTTTACTTACATTTTTGGATGTTTGAGAAGGGGCAAATCGAGACACGGTTCCATATTTACTCTCATAAACATTATATAAATTAAAAAACTCATCCGTCACCTTATTCTTAAAAGTTTCAACATCATCTTCAAAATTCATGTTACTATAATAAATATCAATTAATAAAAAGGTGCCATCATATTTTTGTCTAGGATCTAAAATAGAAGCAAAAATATAAATCATAGAAATATCGGTGTAATATTTACGCCATTTATCCTCCATGGATGGAAGATATCCACGATAAACATGTTGTGATCGGTGTTCCGCAAAAAGTTGTGCAAGTAAACATGCATTGCTAAGAAAAGAATGAGCACAAGGATTATATACAGAAGAAAAACAATGTGTCATACCATATAGTAATTGTAAAAACTGCATATATTTTTCACAATTAGCCCAATCATCTTCAAGTAAAGCATTTTGTGGAAATTTCATATTATAAAAAAGTGTTAAATGAACCTTGTACTCGATTGCCCGACTCAACATTTCATAGGTGGAGTTCCACCTAGTTGGACAATCCGGTGCTATTTTTATGGTTTTTATCCGTTGTTGCCTGCAAAAACCTTTCCATTCTTGATATCTCATGTTAGAGCTATTAATAGTGCAAATAGCATTCCTTATTTTGTGATAAAATGGACCAATTGCTTGTGTTCCATCCTTCACACACAAGTTAAGAACATGACAAATGCATCTAACATGAAGTGCATCTCCATCTAATATAACATCGTTCAATTGGGATTTGACCAAATTCGCACTATATGTCATAGAAGTTGCATTATCGAAAGTCATAGACATGATTTTATCCCTAAGACTATATGCATCAATAGCTTCCATTAAATGATGTGAAATGTTAAGACCGGTATGAGGGTATTCAAGCATTTTGAAATGAATGATGCATTTTTGTAACATCCACTCATTATCTAACCAATGACAAGTAACACATAAATAGTGAAGTCCGTACCCACCATCCCATGCATCGGCGGTTAAAGAAACTCTACTAGGAAGATTAGCTAATTCATTTACTAATTTCAATTTGTACTCTAGATAAGTCTTCATGGCAGCAGATCGAACGGTTTTTCGGGAGATTTTTTTGTGTTTTGGTTGTAGTGCTCGGTTAATATAGTTGTTGAAGGCATCATTTTCGGCGAAAAGAAAAGGTTGTTCTGCATGTACAATCATTCTCCCAAGTTCATCCCTATCTCTCTCGTAATTGTAAATGAAACCTTGTGGATGGAATTGGGAAATTTTAGGTTGGGTTGGATCACTAGATGGTCCACCACATTTTTTTGTATGTCTAGTAAGATGTCCCGTCCCTCCCTTGGTATCGGCCGAGAAAATTTTACCACAAGTCCGACACTTGCATTTTTTTCCATCTTTACTTAATTGATAATGTGCCCAACATTCACTCTTTCTTTTGGTTTGAGCAAAATCCTCTTCGGTACACCACTCTAATATGTTAGGATTTTGGGTGGATGGTTCACTCGACCCGAAGGCTTGTGTTTGGCTACCTTGGGAAGGAGGAGGAGGAGGAGGAGGAAAAGGAAATTCATATTGTTGAAATTGGGTTTGTTGAAATTGGGTTTGTTGAAATTGGGTCCAAGGAGCCATATCATCCATTTGTTCTTTCCCTCCCGTGTTTTGGGGATGAAAGAAAGGGGTGGAAGTGTTTGGAAAGGGCATGTTAGAAGAGGGAAAGGGCATGTTAGGGGGGGGGGCATAGACATTGAAGTGTTAGGGTTTGGTGATTCCCTACGTTTTGACTTGGCTTTTCTAGAGGAGGAGGAAACGTTCTGGTTTGATGCCATGATTAATTAATAATAATAACACAACTAACAATAACAAAGTAACAATTAACAACAATGAGATCAATGAGAATTAATTAGTAAGTAGTTTTTATATAAATTAAATTTTCAAAAATAATTATAATAATAGTAGATTACTTGGATCAATGAGATCCCAGGTAGGAGAGGTTAGGATCGACGTTGTCCAGAGCCCAAATCCCGCCTTAGACAGATTTCAACAATCCAAATAACCCACAATTAAATTAGAAAGTAGTTTTTATATAATTAAGTAGTTCAAAGAACACAATAATAATAATAATAATAATAATAATAATAATAATAATAATAATAACAATAATAATAACAATAACAATAACAAATTAAAATAAAGTTGAGTTAGATCTTACAATGACGCTTCAATGCTTTCCCAAATTTATAATTTCTCGAACTTATAATTTCCCGAATTTTTAATTTCCCAAATGTATATATAACAAATTTTTTTTTTTTTTTTGGTAGTAGACTAATAAAAGTAATAATAGTAAAAATGTAAAATTTATAAGAGAGTAGGAATTTTTTTTTTCTTTTCACAAAAGAGAGGAAGATTGTATGATTTGTAGGAATTTGAGAATTGAGAATTGAGAATTTGGGAGTAAGAAAATCAGAGAATAAGAGAGAAGAGATGAGTTGATGAATTGTGAAAATTTTGGAGGAAAATATGAGGTATTTATAGGGGATTTGGGTGGGAAATTGGGTGGAAAAGTAGCCGTTTATAGCTGTTGGAAAACGGCCATAAACGGCTACTTTCCAACGGACATAAGGCACGGGCCGTGCCGTGCCGGGCCGTGCCTGGCCGTGCCACGTGCCGTGCCGGCGGGTCGTGCCACCGTGCCGGCCCTCGTGCCGGCCACCGTGCCGCCCGCCGTGCCCGTGCCAGCCCCAGTTTTTTTGTTCACGGCACGGCCCACGGCCCACAGGTGGGCCGCCGTGCCGTGCCGGAGTCGTGCCGGGCCCGTGCCCACCTTTAGACACTATTAATGGACATTTTAAGTTGCCACCTACCACATTCAACCTCAAATTATAACATCCTTTATACTCACTTCAAACTCTGAAATTCTCTTTCCCCAATTAGTACAAAACAAAAGTAAGTAGTCGGCTTGCTAGGGGTGTTTATGAAAGCAGCTAAGATTCAAAATCTTCGGAGGAGCTCCTTCCGTACAAAATGAACCCATTCCGACAAAGATTGGGCTTTAAAAGGCCGGGTTTTACATATCGCATTTGAAACTCTTACTTGCAAGGTACTAAGTTGGTTAAGCATGGGTCGGGTGGTCAGGTTTTGGTGAGTGATATTGAACTATTTGACTCACTCGTTCCTCATTGTGAATTTGCCCATACTTGGAGTGAAAGCCCAACATCCGAGGATTTCGACGAGATCCTTGCAAGGGAAGTCAAAATTCAAGGGGTTGAAGCTCCAAGGTTGCCGGATTCACAAGCACCCTTGGAGAAGGATCTGATTTTACTGACAAAGGTGCTCGAACAAGTACCTAGCTTCGCGTTTTGAATTCTGTCAGACACTGTGTTCACCACTACCAGGTTACACGAAGATCTAAGAACCCATATTCATTCTCGATGTGGGTCACCTTATGGTACCCATGCAAGTACATACAAACTTTGGGGGAGCTACTCTATTAAAGAAAATCAATGATATGAAAGGGCTCATGGTCAAGCGAGTTGATGATTCCATAAACGGTCTTGCAGATCTAAGCATGGGAGAGGGTGTTGTGGTCGTATCGGAGACGGAGCGTAAGGATGTTGGGATCATGTGGAAGGTAGGTATGTTTTTAAAATGCTTCAACTTTCCATGATTCAGTTTGGGAGTTCTTATGGTTAATTAAGGGAAACGACTGGAGTAGTATTGCAATTTTAGTCAATGATCAGTTAGCTTAGTTTGAAGTATTTTATTGATGTTTAAATTGTTTGTTGAGTTAAATTAATTTTGCATATCAGGGAACTATAATGGTTGGCGTTGTTGATTTATGACTTTTTCATGTTTACTACGGAGTAGAACTATAGTTATCGTTACTAATTATCTATTTGTTTAGTATTTAATTTGAGTAAATTAGTCCGTATGTATAATAGTTATATATTAGTTTGTTACATGTTAGATTTTTTTTTTTTTTTTTTTTGAACCAAATGTTGAATGTTAGTTGAGTTTTAAATCTTTAGTGTTTGATATATTTGTAATTCTGATACTTGTGCATAAATATAATCAATTAATGGTACCCAAATAACTTATGGTTATCCTTTAAAAAAAAAAAAAAAAAAAAAAAAAAAAAAAAAAAAAAAAAACTTATGGGTAATGGTTTTTGAAGGAAATAAAGTAAAGAGTCCTTAGTCCTTAACTCAATTGTACTATCTTTGATCATTTATTATACTCAACCTTATGTTTTTTTATTTATAGGAGAATATGATTGATGTCTAACAATTTGTTATATAGGTGATGGAATTACATGACCATATCTAAAAGAAGTTGTTAAAAAAATAAAATAAAATAAAATAATAATAATAAGGTGTGTCCGAGCGAAGTATATATATATATATAAAATAATATGAAAGTGTTGTAATCTAAAATTTGAATTACAAAAAAAAAAAAAAAAAAAAAAAGGCTTGGAAGTAGGGTTACTAAGTTTCCAAATCTTAATTTCATATTCCGTAGTAAAAATCAAAATCTTATAAAAAACTGGGTAATTAAAATTGTATACTTGTGCAAATGTGAAGTAATTAAAATTGTATACCATAGAAAACATACTAAATCAAGTACAAACAAAAGCATCATCAGTTACTTGTGCAATATGTCCATCTCATACTAGTAGGTAAATAAATTGTTATAATTTCAATTGAAAACTGAAATAGAGCTAACACCATTTGATATATAAATAACTTAAGCAGTAACCAAAAAAACGCTACAAAGAACAAATTAATTTAACAACAACCAGCTAATTAAAATCCCAATAACCAACAATGTAAGTATGTAATACCACTATATTACATTAAGGGTTTTTTGGGTTTACGTAAAACCGCATGTAAAGTAAAACATCATTGGAAACGCTAATTATGGCAAACTCAATAAATACGAAATGATGGTCATATTATTTGTTGAAAAGGGAGTGTTAATACAATAAGAAAATAAAATAATTTGGAAAGAATTGGTAACATATTAACATGTTTCATAATATATCTGTACATAACTGCCCATATCACTAATAAAAAAACAAAAAATAATTGTAATTACTAATTTTTTCAAATAAACAAATGAAAAGTAATGACATGAGAATTAATAATATAAAATTTAATCTTAAATAAATAAGGCAAAAATAATTGGAAAAATAACCTTGAGATCAACTATGGGCAATTATGTAAATGAGCTCAAAAAAAAAAAAAAAAAAAAAAAAAAAAAAAAAAAAACTATGTATAAGGGCTAGTATTTGATTTAGCTCATCATACCGAATTTATCACTTCCAATACGCTAACCCCCAAATAACACTAGTATTAGCTTAGTTGAATAGTCCATCAACTCAAGTTAGAGAAATAAGTACTCAAAATGTACCCCTAGTAAGATGTTTACCAAACACCCCCTTTGTTTTTTAGCTATGACAATATTTTTACATTTACAAACTCATTTCTTCTTATGCACGTCAATTATCAATATTTAAACTCTGTCTCTATGTTCAATACATTTGCAAAGTAAAGGAGATGATCTATTGGAATCACTCCGTGACTTTAAACAGTTGTATATAGCACTAATATTGTCAAGGTCCTTTTAATAAAAAGGGACACTACTACAAAAAAGGGCAAAGAGACCTGTTGAAGTATGCATGACAGGCTGCCTATGAATGGGTCTCTATTTCAGGGGTCTCTTTGAGACCCCCTCTCATGAGGGGGTCAGTTTATGCGGACAAAAAGACCTACTGTTAGTGATAACGGGTCTATTATCTAAATGATAAGATTGATAATTTAGGAGAGAAAGAGACCCGTTGTTTGAGATATGGGGTCTGTTTAGTTGTATGAAACAGACCTGTCAAGTTAGCTAACGGGTTCTTTGTTCTTTTTTTAAAAAAAATAAATAAATAAATAAAAGTTTTTTGCGGTTTGCATTTAAATTATTTTTGTTTTAATGCGATATACAAATTGGCAGAATTGATGAGCTAAATTATATAGTGGAGTTTGTAATTTGTATACTTCATTTGTATGTAACATCAATAATATGAATAGCAATGAACTAAATTAAAATTGATGAGATGAAAAAAAAAAAAATCAACCAACCTAAAATCCTAACATAAAAAATGTATTGAATTTATTGAAATTTAAATTTACAATTACATCAAAAAAATTGGCAGAATTGATGAGCTAAATTAAGACTTGAGTACTCCATTTGCTTTGTGTGTTGTGTGCCATAAAGTAGGTAGATGTGACAAAAAACAATCACAATTAAAATAATGAATGATCATAATTGAGAATTCCACTAGAAAACTTTAGATTCACATTCAACAAAGAATAAACAAAGAAAATGAGATATTCACAACAAATTTGAAGCGTAAATATAATATTTAATTAAAACACACAATCAACAGGAGGAGAAGTACTGCACCTCAAACTAAAGAACCTTTCGCTATTATCTTCGTCAATACACTTGGAGCACCACTATTATCACCGTTTTCATCGCCATCACTAGTTTTATATCCTTTGAATTAAAATAAGTTTTTAAAAAATCAAATTCTTTTAGGCATTTCAACAAATAGTTGGAGGGAAAAGAAGATAGAAAATATAACCATAGATTAGAGTTAAATCAAAAATAAATTCACCCAATTCAACATTCAAAAGGAAAAAAAAAAAAAAAAAAAAAGAGATATTACCAACACCACCAGCCCACCCGTAAAAAACCCTAGCCACCCACGGAAAATCTCAAAACTACTCAAGCTAAACCCGAAATCACCACAAAATAAACTCATAATCACCCCACCAAAAACCTGTAAAATTATTAAAAATAAAATAGCATAGAAATATACCTTTTCAAACACTTCAATTTAAGCTTTTTGGCCAAATTTAACCATGAAACTTCAGATTTGGAATTTTCATGGTAAAAATTGACCTTCAAAGGCTTAAAGTTGAGATTTATTGATGGTGGCATCAACGTTTTTTGCTCCTTAAAAGCCGACATTAAAGAGGAGGAAGCGACCGTCAGCGTTAAGAAGCAGGTGGCATCAGCGCTTTTTGCTCCGGGAGAAAAATAAGATGAGAGGAAAGTGAAAGAGAAAGAGATAATGGCGTGAATGGGGTGGTGCTGGGAAATGGGGAGTAAGAAGAGTAAAAATAGGGTTTTGCTATCAGCCCCCAAAAAAGGTTGGTTTAAGTGGTGGGCCCTTACACAAATAAGAGATCTATTAAGTTAAACCACGGGTCTCTTATTTTTTTTCCCTCCATCTTTCCAAAACTGTAGGTGGGCCCTTTGATACATAAAAGACCCGTTATCTCTAATATTAGATCTCTTGTATTAAAGAGACCCGTTGTATTAACCAACATGTCTTTTATTATAGGTCCTTTTGCCCATTTTGTAGTAGTGGGAAATTGGTCCGTTTACAAAAGTAACGTGTAACCGTGGAAACTTTTAAGTGTACCAAGTACCCTTAAGGTTAGTTAAGATTAGCACCAAACACCTTGATCGTCTAATAAATGCACATAGCATAAACTAATCTAAAAAAAAAAAATCATGCTCATACACTGACTCAATTTTAGTGCTCTATATTTATGTAAGTTAAACCGCCTACAAGCATAAATTACATCAAAATTTGATCTCCACCCATCATTCCAGAACATAAACATTTGGGTGTTAGAATTTGATTTATTAATTAAGTTTGTTTGATGATCAAAAGGTTTAGGTGGACAGTAGCATTACACTGTCATAATTTAATAGAATTAGCTTTCTAACCCGTGCAATGCACGATATGTTTATAAGTGTACAATATAAATTTTTATTTTATAATATGTTTTGAACTTTTGATGGGAGAATAAATCCCTACCTAATAAAAAGTATGAGATTGCTCTTATGAATAGTGCACGGACCATTATACCCCTCAAAATGTTTGTTTACCTTATTACCCCCATATGTAATTTTGTAAGTTTCCTTACACTTTCTCATTGGGAAATTGTCCTTACACTTTTTCATTGGGAAATTTTCCGTACATTTTCTTAACCATTTATGAGTTTTGAGCTTTCTTTCTCCTTTCTTTGTTCACCTTCCTTGAAGTAATGATTTTTTCTTAACCATTTATGAGTTTAGTTTTTCTTGTGTTGAATTACTGATTACTCTTGAACATTTTTACTTTCAATTAATTTCTTCTCCATCTCTGTTCACCATCTCCATTGAAGTACATAATTCCACAATCCCAAAATGATATAAGAACAATTAAAATCAAAATTACTTAGTTTCCAATTAGTCATAGTTGTCAAAAAAAAGAAAAAGGTCATATATTTATAAAATTAATATGCTTCTTAAAGTTTCACCCCTGTTATATATTGTATTGTACGTAATACGAATAAGTATAATTTTAAGAGATTTCACATTTTTTTATGTGAAAGATTTGAATGATTATCATCTAAAAGTTTCCATTTGCTATTAATTTGAAATTATAATACTTTTTACCAAATTTAAGTGGTACTGTTAAGCTCATTTGCAATTGTACTGTAGTATTTTAAGAGGAGACAAATGAGGGGCTTTAGCAAGGATGTGGAGTGTTAATCGAATGTGGGTACATGAAAATGATATTAATTTCCAAAAAGTTGAATAGTGAATGATAATAAGAAGAATGACGAACTTGGCTATTTGCCTTTTCATGGTCTATCTCACAATCTTTATAGCAATTCTATCTCGACTTGATGACTCCATTAAATAGATGAATTTGAAAGACCCATCAATTAATTAGAAATTAAAAAAAAATAGAATAATAAAGTTTAAATTTTTTTATATTTAATGGGGGTTATGGTTTAATTACAAGAAATATTAGTCACTGGACATCTAAAGGTTGTTGCTTTATGTGGGCATTTTTTTTCTTTATTTTGTGAAGGTCAAAATTAACGACTTACTCATAATTGTGTTTAAAGGACATTGAGACTAATAAAATTAATCTATAATTGTGCCGAAATTGCCTAAAAAAAATGATTGTGCTGAAATAGATGTAATAGGAAGAACAAAAACCAAACTGACTACGGTAAAAAGGGGAAGAAAGCAAGAAGGAATTCAAGGGAATTATCAAGGGTGGACAAAGAGGCTACAAGTGGAGCTGCATAGAGCTAATTTTATTGCAAAGCTAAATTCTTAGAAGCATTATGTCTGAGTTCATTTTCTACTTATTTGTTAACTTTTGAGCATTTTTAAATCTGTGTAATTAACTCCATGTGAAGTTCAAACACAAGCCAAGAAAAATTAAGCCGAAAGGGCTAGCCACCCCGCACGCAACGTGCGCGTTGGCTACCCTAGTAGTTTAATAAGGAGAAGAAGGGATGAAAATTGAATGTAATTGTAGAAGATATTATGTTGGAGAAAAATGAATCAAATAACATTCATGCATGTATTGAATTAAAGCTAGTTACTTTTAAAAAAAATATATAAGAAAGGGGATTAATTAATGAAGGGAGGTGACATGTGGCATTGGTAAAAAATAACGTTTACATGTGGCATGATGTGATGTAATACCTCTTATTTTTATACCTATTTTATTTAAAACTAGTCTTTTGGCCCGTACAATGTACGGGCTTGTGATTAGTTTTTCTTTTTTATTAGTGCATGTATTTAATAATTATTATGAAACTACTCCACTCTGAAGCATGAACATGACAAACAATTGTTAACATACCCTTTGGCTAATTACCTAAGAAAAGATGAGTGCATAATCTAATTAAGGGAAAATTTGTGCATGAGTACATATGAAAACACATCTGTAGGACAATGTGTTCTTAAATTTGTTGTACACCCAATGTTAATAATTAACAATTAAACGTTATTGAATTATAATTTATTTTCTTCACTTTTAATAAGGTAATCTAATTAGATTTGAATAAATTCTAGTGTAATTTAATCCGTCTTTTTAGTACGGAGTATGAGAATAACTGAAATTGAAAAATAAAATTAATACTTTGTATTACATCAAATTGTAGAATAAATTATTATTTAATATATGTCTGAAGTAACTATGTTTACATAGGATAGATGAGAATGAAATGTCATTCTTCGTCGTGTTGCATCCGTATTTATGTTTTCTTTTTGGACTCCTTTTGATGTTGTGTATTTTGCGTTATGTGCTATTTTTGCTGTTGACTTTCTTCTATTTCTGGGCTTGTGTCGTCTTTCCTGTGAATTAATAATATTGGTAATATTAACTCATGATAAACTATAACTTGAATCGTATCAACTATGACTCACTATCTAGGAAACCGACATCTATTGGTAATATTAATTATGAAAGTAACATACAGAGAAAACAAACCCACTAAACCAAAGTAAAAACAATCCAAATTCAGATAAGCTAATGCAACAACACAATTTCGATTCCCAAAAATGTTGAAGCTTATACAAAATATTAGATTAAATTAGCCAAAGAGCTTTACCTCTTGCAATAACCTTCAATTTGCATCAATCTCTCTACAAAATCAAACAATAATTTCTAAATCTTGTTAAATGGGGGTTTCAATATAAATTCAACAAATCAACAAAATAAGAATAATAAGAATAATTATTTTAAAAAAAAAACACAAGATGATAGAAACTCACCAAATGTGAAGGTGTTTCTGCATATAAATTTGATGATAGAGGTACTATGTTGTAGAGAGTTAATATTGCATTGAGAGATGAGTGAATAAATACCCAAAAATCATTATCATCATTATTATAGGTTGATGAATTTGTTATCGAAAACATGATTTAAGACACTTTAACTTGTGCGAATTGAAGAGGGGATATGAAGAGGAAGAGTGTGTGGGATTATTGTGGGTTAATTTGCCGATGAAGATGGAGCGGCCATGGAATTATGGTGGGTTCGTTTTTAGTTCATATTATTAATAAATGTGTAATAAAAGGTAATCAAGAGAGAAGATGATTATGTTTCCAAAAAAAACCAAAAAGGGGGGGGGGGGGGGGGGGAAGCTTATGTGCTCTAAATTGTACAGGTGGAAAGAAGGTCAAAGCTTATGAGCTAAATTGCGGCCATGTTTGTTTACTTTGTTTTTGTTTAATTAACTAAGTATATATATTTGTTTAATTAACTAAGAAGATTTGTTTGTGTTATTCTTTTTTTTTTTATAATAGTGTTTGTATTATTATTTATGAAATTTAATTTAATTCCTTTAAAATATATTGCTAGCATACATAATGATATATACTTTAGCTTAGACCTGTGAGGTTTTGGGATGTATACAATTGTACATTGTACGGGCCAAAATACAATGGACAAATATCTCTTAAAATAGAGTAATATTAGTTTTAAATAATATTATTATATTGTGTATTATTATTATAAGGTGACTATTATTAACACATAGGACAAATTGCACACATGGCACATTTGATTGGAATAGTGAACACTTGGCACATTGAATTAGAATAGTGAACATGTGGCACATTAGATTGGAATATTGAACACTTGGCAAATTGGATTGTAAAAGAGAGCATAAGATGGGGACATGTGTGTATCATGGTTTGAGTTTTTAAATACTAAGTATAGATAAGTATTTTGTGAAGTATTTAAATAATTTGAAATGTTTTATTCACGGTATTTTAATTATTTATTTTAAATAAGTTTGAAAATATTTTATAAAAGGAAAGTTTATTTAATTAATTATTTTATTAAAGTTGGGGTTTAATTTAGGAAAGTTTTGTAACACCCCGTCCTTTTGGAACTGGAAGCGTTAGCGGAATTACGCTTGAACGGGAGGCTACTTAACTTCAATTAGAAAAGTCAAGCTTAACCTAGGTCTAAAAGTCAAATTTAACTTATTCACACATCCAAATTAAGTTGTTTAAGCTAAGCGCAAACTATGTGAACAAAAGAAAATAGCAAACAAACTTTAACATGGACAAATCAATTACATTCAAAAGCCAAGGGCAGAACAACCCTTATCGGCCAAACTAAAATCAAACTAAACCAAATTCAAAGTAATGAAATAGTCAACTAACAACAAAGGCATACAAGCCTAAAAATTAGGTTCTAAACTCTCAATCCCCAACCCATCGTCACAGATATCAAATAAACAAATGAAACCTGCAAATTATAACAACGTTCCACAATCAGTGGGGAGCAACTAGCAGTTCTCCCTCAAATCAGAAATAGAAGATCTTAGACTTAAATTAACAGAAAGAAACCATAACCACAATCAACTTGAAAACTCAAATGAAATCACTTAAAACCATCAAACCATACAAACAATGAAATATTTTAAAATATACTTAAAACAGAAATATCGATATTAAATCACTCAATTCCAATCATAATAATATATAGACTTCAAATAAGTAATAATTTATTAGTTTAAAACCTTCAAAACAGTAGAACTGGCATGGAGGGAACGCTAGTGGCCTCGCAATCCACTTCCTAAGGTTTGTCAGGACGAACCCCCGGTCATCTCGCAGAGAACGTGTCTAAGATTGGCCAACTCCCGGTTATGGGTAGATGCCTATAAGGTCTTACACACCCCCGGACGACAACAATTAACCCAGGTTGAGCTACCTAAGACTCGCAATCCAGGTAGTTAGCATGCTCATTAACCATCGGGAAGCAACTCGGCCTCACACCCGACTATGGCCCCACACACAATTCAAAAATCACTTAAAATAGATAATACAATATATTTCACTCAGAAATCTGCAGAGACGCCTAAAATGGTCTTACACTCAATTTAAATTGCATAAGAAAATCATATTTCTTAAATTCAATTGAAACTCCCTTTCAAAACACAGTTCAACTTAATAAAACACAAAAGGTATCGTCTGAGTTTGGGAATATAATTAATTATCGAAATTCAACAATTAAGTGCATTCACAACTCTTGGCGAAGTGATGCTAAAGACAGTGTTATCCTTCTCTAAAGCATTACGACGTCGACAATACAATTACAACCCACACATATTCAAACACACATAGAAATATTTCACTTTAGGGGTTTATAATACCCAAAAATTCAATCATCACCTATTTAAAATATAATTTCAAATAAAATTATAATACTTACAATAAAAAAAAATTACATAAAATCATTTAATTAAATCAAATATCCAAACTATCATTTCATAAAACAACCAAAACGGGACAGCAACATACAAGTCTAATAATCATCATAAAAACCCAACCAAACATGCTTTAAATGCGAAATAAAAATTAGGGCATATACATACACTCATTAGGCATCATATAAAACCATTCTGGACTTAAAATTCAAGAGAGAACATGCCAAAATAAAATCATATTTACAGCAGCCCCTACACTAATGTACAGCAGTACCAATTATACCAAATCACCCAAAAACCCACCTTAAACATGAATCTATGCTTAGCCCACTTTAGTGCACACTCTAAAAACACAATAGGTCATATTAAACATGCATTTGAGCTTAGAAATCAAGGAATACACAATTGAAAATCACCATCCTTCACACGCCTAGCAGATTAGGGGCAGCAGCTATGTTGCACTAATTTAGGCACTTTAAACTATCTTAAATTATATAAAATCATGCTATATCAATTTAGGGAATACCCTAACATGATGCTAATTCAAATTAGGCAATAAAATCAACACAAATAATTAACTCAAAGCCTGAGAACAGGTGAAACACAAGCTGTCATTACAGCACACTAATTCGAAAGTACTTGCATATAAAAGAGAGAATTTTGCCTCAAACACACATATTTTGACTAAGATACAAACTCCTATATAATCCTTACATGATAATCTAGAAGATATATTCAATTGGTCACAAATATAAGATATATACATACTCATAAACTCAATCTAACATCACGTTCTTAATTCATGTTGGCAGCACAACTTGTCTCACAAAATCAGTCATTTGGAGGCCTTAAACACCTCCGAATTTTACCCATAATATATCAAATCGATCGTAAAACAATCCTCTACAATAATGTAAAATAAAATCATTGAAATTATGGCTTAACCACAACCAGAAAGTACTACAGAAACAGCGGTCTCACACACACACAGCAGTCACGTACAGAATACTTGTAAGCCCCGAAATCATGTTATAACTTGATTAAAACACATCAAAAACATCATAAAACAATTAGGGATTGATAGTAACCCAATATAGGCATGAAGTTCATGTTTTAAACACATAAAACAAGGCAAAATCCATCCGAAAAACTGACATAATCACCACATACGAAAATTGAAACTAACCCTAACCCAACATGAATTCAATCCTATAATCTAACCCTAAAACCTAGCATTTCTAATCTAAGGGAAGAAAGGCTAGTTACCTTGATATATAGGCCACCAAAACCCAAAGAAAAGGACAGCAACACCGCACACAAACAGCAGCAACCACACGCACAACACCCACCCAAGCAGTCTTGTTCCCTTGCCTCGTTTTTGCTTGTTCTAGAGGAGAGATAGAGCACGATTTTGGCAGAGATTATGGCAGCAAGTTAAGCTTTGATTTCCCCTTGATTCCCACCTTGAATTCCACGAGAAAGATGGGGAGAAGAGTAGTGATTTGCTGCATCTTTTGGTGGAGAAAAACTGATGTATTTTTGCCTTCTTTGTACGTGAAATGAGAAGAGGAAGAGAAAGGGTTTGGGCAGCAAATTAATAGGTTTTATTAGAATTAATGAAATTGAATATGGGGGGTTACATAGGTGGAATATGGGAAGCTTCTAATCCCTCAAAGATGCTGTGTAAAACAGCCTAGAATGGGCTCAAATGAGGCTCACAAAAAGGCCACACAAAGCTAGGATTCAAGGCTTCTCTTTTGGGCTTGACTAAATAATTAATTTAGGCGTTAGAATGGGATAAGGAAGCTAATAAACAAGCATATCTTAATCTATTTAGTCATGGAAGTTGTAAGGCGAAACCCAACTAATAAACAAAGTCTAGTTGGCTCGAAACTAAACTGGGAAAGAAATGTAACGGAGTTGAATTGAATCATGTTTTAAAACGATAATATATAAATATTATATTATTGATATCTCAATAATAACAACAATAGTAATAATGAAAACAATAATTTTAAATTACAATACAAATATATATATAAAGTTCGTATTTTATAGAAAAGTAATATAAAAAGGCAAGATGCGAAACCAATAATATTTATAATGACCTAATTAATAAAAGGACATTATAATAAGTTTTATAAATATAAATTAAAGAATAGTTTATAAACAATATCAATTCGATAAACGAGTTGACGGAATCACCCAATACCACTTTATTTATCGATATTGATACAATTGAACGTAAAACGTCTTAAAACTCTAAAAATCATTTTATACATATAGAATTGACACTTTAGTCAAGGAATCACCCATGATGACCTGTATCAATTTTAATAAGTTAAATATCTAAATTGACACTTAAACTTAAGGAATCACCCTTTAAAGCTAATATTAATTCAGATAAGTCAAATACAGTTTGAAATGATTAAAACTCAAATATAGAATCCTTTTAAATAATACCTTTCAAACGTTTTGTCAAAATACTATAATTAGAGTCTTAAAAGGTTGGGATGACCTTTAAAACAAAGAACCATCTAAATAATTAAATTAACATTTTGATTTAGAAACTGAGATTTAAATTAGAAATTTGGCTATATATGTTGAAACACACATAAAGTAATGGTTCGAAAATACGGGGTGTTACAAGTTTTATTTTAGTAAAGTTTTATTAAGAAAGGGATTAGGAAAGAGTAAAAAGGGAAAGTTTAGGTAAGAAGGGTTTCTAGAGAAAGGGGTATAAATATTCAACACTTGGGCAAATTAAACTTTGCCTAGAGTGGAGAAAACCCAAGGTAAACTTTCTCTCCCTTTTCCTTAATTTTTCTTTTCTTTTTCTTTTATTTAATTTGGATTGGAATATATAAAGAGAATTTTATTAAGGTTCATATAATTTTTGTTGATGCTATAAGCATGGAAAATGAGCTATGTAAGTGTCTATGTACACGAGGAATAAATTGTATGTTGGTGCCTTAGTGCACTTAAGGTGTTTTTAACACCGAGGGATAGGATTTTTGGCGCATTAAGCGTCTAAGGTGTCTTTGATACCGAGGTAGATTTAAAAAGGGTTCAATATTAAATATTATGTGGTCACTAATTATTCAAGAATTAAATTAAAGTGTTTAATAGTTTGAATAATCATGATGTTTGATGTTGTTATGATTTGGGAGTCATCACCAAGTTTAATAAATTGTAAAGAACGTCAAGTGAAAGAGATTACGCACCAAAACTCTTGGAACGTATATACCTTGAGTATGAATATATGAGGGGAGTTATGGGGTTTTATATTTAACCATAACTTCTACTGGGAGTACAGGACGCTGTATTTTCCTTTTTATTATTATGCGCAGGAATTCCGCCACTTACGAGTGGTTCTTTTATACTGGCACGGTTAGCTCCCGTGTTAGTACCCCTTTATTGGGGCAGGTTAGGGGGTAAACCCTTCGATGCGTAATCAAAACTAAATAAGTTAATTAGTTACTTAGTTGAGAAGTTCTGTTGAATGTTGTGTGCTTGATAAAAAGAGGCAACAACGTAAGTTGTGTGTTGATAGGTCAATGCATGTTAGTGTGTTTAATTATGCTTATATACTCAGCTTTGCTGATTGTGTGTTTATGTGTTTGTTGGCCTTGTCTTTACCTTGGCCCTATGATGACCCATTTTTAATGGAGAGTAGTGGGAACAAGTAGAGAGAAGCTTTTCAGGTGTTGAAGCATATTCATGATGGGCATGAGTGAAGAGCGAATCATGCTAGTTTCCATAGGTTTATGATGTGTTATTGCTTTATTTATATTATGATATTTCTATTGCGAGACTAACATAAAGGTTTTTAAATTGAATTGGTTTTGTTAAGGGCCTACAATGGTTCCAAGTTGTAGGTTTGACTTTGTTTTACTTTGGTTTGACTTTACTTTCTTGAGTTGATTTTTTAAGTTGAGTTGTTTTAAAAAAATTTTAAAGGAGAGTCTTCCGCTGTGTGTCTTTGATAGTTGTCTTAGCCGTTTCACGGTGGCGGTAATATCTTAGATTTTCCTATTTAAAGTTCTAAACAGCACAAAATAGGTATTTTAAAAGAAAGGAATTTCTAGGGTATTATATGTGAATGATGGTTTGTGCTTTAAAACTTAAGTATAGATATAGATGTGATGCTTAGGAGGTCTCTCTTTAACAAAATTATTAACATTTAGGTATTATTTTCATTTAATTTTTTTATTGCATCAAACTTAGCCTTTTTTTTTTTTTTTTTTTTTTTTGTGTGTTTAGAGAGCCACAAGGGCGGGGTAAGAATCGATCCCTAGATCTCTTAGTACCGTAGTAAGTTTTATTAATTTCTTAAAAAATTAATACCAGAATTTATATTATCAGAATGTTGATAGTAATAATAGTACTACCTTCGTTAATAGTTATGTGCAACTTTTGCCATTTTTGTCCGCTAAGCATTATGTGCAACAAAAAAATTTCTTTCCTTTTTTAGTAAAAAAAAACTAGTTAAATGTCAATTTTACCCTCATTAAAAAAAATTAAAACACAATTTACTAATTATAATCAGATTTAATTAATCACTAATTTCTCACCCAATTTTCACCCCAACCAACCCAATCTAATTCAACAACTCTTTATCTTTAACTCAAGAAATCCAAAACCATCTACATTCATCTTCATCTTCATTCATCTACATCTTCATCTTCATCTTCCACCATATTTTCGCTCTCCTCTTTCAATATCATTATCTCTCTTCATCTTTTTTAGATCTTCTTTCTCTCTCTTCAACTTTTTAAAAAATTTTAGTGGGTTTGTGGGATTTTCTCTCTTCAATTCGTGATGGGTTTTTGGGATTTTCTCGATTTTCCGTCGGATTTGGGTTTTGTTTTCGTGGGGGTGGGTTTTTCTGGGTTTTGATTTTCGTTGGGGTGGGATTACTGGTTTTTGATTTTCGTCGGGTGGGTTTTTCTGGGTTTTGATTTTCGTGGGGGTGGGATTTTCTGGGTTTTGTCTTCCGTTGGTAGTGGTGCTGGTTTTGTGGGGGTTGGTAGTGGTGGTAATTTCATGAGGGTTGGTAGTGGTGGTGGTTTCGTGGGGTTGGTAGTGGAGTTGGTTTCGCGGGTTGGTGAAGGCGGTGGTGGTCTCAGTGAAGGCGGTGTTGTGTTAGACTGTTGACTGGTCTTGGTGGTGGCAGTGGGTGGTGTTGGCTGGTATTGGTGGTGGCAGTGGGTGGTGTTGGCTGGTCTTGGTGGTGGCAGTGGGTGGTTGATTAATTATCCAAACATTCTCTCTCCAGCTTAATTACATACCCCTACAATACATTAATCACTATTATCAAATTTTGCATCATGAACCGTAAACTCCCCCAAAGTTGCACAAAACTATTAACGGAGGTAGTATTTTATTTCCAATTAAATATTTTAATTTTATTTGTAAACCATACAATGAATTTTATTTAAAAAATCGTCGTATTAAAATCATATTTTATTTATAATTTTTATTAAAAATGAATTAATATCCGATTGGTTGTTAAGAAAAAGAAAAGAATTATTGGTTAACTACAAGGGTCTAACTTTTTTAATTAAAGAGTCTAACTTTTTTTATATGAATTGATAAATTTGGCCCGAAAAATATAACGTAGACCCCAAATATAAATTATAAAAAAAAAAAAAAATTAAACCCCAAACACAATATTCATCAAAAAGTTAATTAGACCTGTTATGAAACTAGAGAGAAAGAGGAGAAAGTAGGGTAGAGAATAGATCTATATTTTTATTCTTGAATGATGTAGGATTACATGTATTTATACATGTGATACGATTAGGATTTCCTTATAGAATAATAAACCTAGTATATCTAAAGTATTCTAGAATTATCATAAGGGAATAATGGACATCCACTAAATACATATATTATATAACACTCCCCGTCGGATGACCATTATCGAATAGTGTGCCTCGTTAAAACCTTACTAGGAAAAACCCGGTGGGATAAAAACCTTGTGAAGGAAAAGAGTACAACACTTTCGTAATATGCCTTGACATGCTGCCTCATAAAAAACCTTACCAAGAAAACCCAATGTGGGACAAAACCATGGTTAAGAGAAAAAGAGTGCAGCGCATATTTTTTTCCCCTGATGAATGCATAACTTGAGATCTTCCAATGTAATGATCCAATTCCTTAGTAACTTCACACTTAGCCGAATAATATTCCTTGATAGTTGATCTTCCCTAATATAATCAAATTTGAATCTTCCAATCTTCATTGTGAGGTATCTTCCCGAATAATATAGCCAAACAATACCTATGTTGCGTTTACCACTACCTTATATGACATTTTTGTTTCAAGTTGCCTTACCATCAAAATTATGCCTACTTCTGGAGGTCGTAAAAGTAGCTATTGATAATCAAATATTGATAATAATTTATGGCAACTCGTGATATCTTGATATTATTATCTAAGATTATATGAATTAGTAATAACATAAGTAATTACTATGTACTTTACTCATGGTTCTTCTGGACCATAAGAAGATTATTCTTACTATTATATATCTCATTATTATTCTTGTTTACACATTTTGCATTTTATACGAGTGTTCTCCAATGTGTACAAAATCGATTAATTCTCACATGGTTAAACTTCAGGTTGATATCTCAATCACTTAGTCACCAATACTCTTCATGAGTTTGATAACAATATCATCAACATTGTCATTTTTCAGAATATAGAATTTGAAGGGCTAGATATTTGAGTACGTTGTATGTAAGTTCTTCGGGAACTTTTCATGCATGATACATAACATGCAATTGGATTATCATCATATAAACTTTCATCACAATTATAAGCCCATCGGAGTATAAGTTTCTTCTTGTAAGTCTTCATCATAATTATAAACTCTTCATACCACAAACATTCACATATAACACAATTGTTGTATAGAACTAGTACTAATGCATGCAATATGAGATGTAAAATTCATGATAAAATATTAAACAAAATATATATGTGAACAGTAATGCATCAAACTACATCCTATACATAAAAATATACAATGAGTAATGCATAAATCTAAAACTCAAACATGTACATAAATTAAAGACTCAAAAATGCAATCACTATACAATGTGGATTTCAGAAATCCATTTTCTAATTGGACTACTAGTCCATGATAAACTTTTGATCATTAGCATTCATATTTCGTTGGACTTCTTGTCCATGATAAGCCTTTTGATTTAGTTTCATGTCGACATCAAAATAGACATATATTTCTGATCCCTTATTCACAAGTCCATTCCTTCTGCATATGCATATTATATATCGGTTCCATTATATACCGGTAACATATAATTTCTCAAGATACAATTTTTATTTGTATGCTATTTTAACAATGATATCTTAATACAATTCTCATTGGTAACATTATAACTTTTCTTACATGACAGGCCATTTATGATAATAATTCAGATATCTATACCACCTATCAAGGGTATTTCTCAAATCATGGTATTAATATACTAAAATTGTACTTTAAAAGTATCAACTTCATTATCTTGCCATATATCACATATTTATATTGGAACCGATCATACTATCTCCACTTCAGGTGTAGTGATTTAAAGAAGACTTGGCAAGATCTATCTTAATGTATGCACGTAATATCATTATCACTATAATAAGTTGGCATGTAACTTTACAAAGTATCATTAGAGGGATCAACTAATTATAATTTTATAATTTTGCCAACTTACTTCAATTCTTTCCCCTAAGTTGGTAAAATATCTCAAATATTGGGGGAAATTCTTCACCAACTTAAAATATAATTTCATGTGCAACAAATTTCATCTCGTAGGATAATCATATATATTTAACAAATTTCTATCTCTTCTGGAGAATAATGAAATTTTGTTCTCTTCTAGAGATCAATATTAATAGGGGGATTATGAATTTTGTGCAGTTGTCTGTTTTCTTTTTCTCTTTCTTATGTGCTGACATATAATAGCTCCAATCAAGAGAATTGTTATACAAACATAAAATTTCTTGTAATTCCACTAGGTGGTGATCTTCGTGATCACTAGAAACATTGATAGTATGATACTAGTTACTCAAATTTTCCACATATAACTTGTACGTGATGAGGTTCTGGTCACCTAATATTTTTCAGCATATAAATTATTCTAGTGAAATTCAGGTCACTAATTATATTATCTCTTGATGAATTCTTCTTTTAACACAAACTATTAAAAATCACAATCCAAATATAGCTCAATCTCAATGCATGTTATGTCTTGCCATTCAATTTATTTCATATATTTAACATGGATGAGAGAGCGTTAGCACATTATTTCTTTCATATCAAATGAAACTTCAGGTTTCCATAACGGGAATTTATTAAACTCCGAATGGCCTAATTTTTAATTATCACATCCAATCATTTTTCCTTTTGTATTTAAATTATGGTTAGTTTTTATAATACTGGTGATCACCTTATTAGATATACTTTAATTTATGCATGGACATGAATATGATGTGATATAAGTACACCAATGTGTTTCTTTCTACAATTGGCAAGACAATTAACTAATACTCTATTGGTTGTAATCTTGATACATGCTTATCTTGTTGGACAATATTTTATACTCTTTTGGAGTACTTTATATAATCATAACATATTTTAATGTACTAGAAATGATCTCTTCAGGACATCCATCAAAATGTGTCACTTTCTCAAACTTGTCATTGTCAATTATTGCTCCTTTTCTCTTCCAAGAATTCTTATAGTTGTAACCCTTTGGATTACCACACTTCAAGTGTGCTAGTTTCAGAAGCAACTAATCTTGTCCTTCTAGGACATCATCTTAATATGTACATTTATAGCTAGTATATAGGTAATGACATTTATTCATATACATCTTTAGGATAGTATATTTTTTTAAATATTTGATTATCATGTGGCCACCTCTATTAAATAAATTATTGATATTTATGCTAGTGTATATACCAAACTGACCATCAACATATTTAATTATTCATGTGTAAGGATTACATAAAAACAATGGAGTGAACACTATCTCCCCCTAATCCTTGCATGCATATGGGGGTATAAAAATAGTCCAACAATCTTTAAATTCCTTGTTCCTTTTAAGCAATAAATTCTTTTGCAATGCATGTATCAAACAAAGCAAAGTTATTCTTTTCCTCTTGCCCAATTATATGAATCTTTATATTGAAAATTCTCAAAATTAAAGTATGGGCATAATGAATACATTTTTCAACTAAGAACCTCATAATGTCATGCTTAATTTCTTTAACTCATAATTTTCTTTTTACTCAAATGAATATTATGTAGTTATGTTTGCAATTCTTATGAGCTTTTTTACACAAATTATTATAATCATGCAAACATTTACCCTTTCAATCATATATATAGATTCTTACTCAATACTCGAAATAATTAAATCGAGTTACCAATTAACACTCGTATAGAGTTTAGTATCTTTAATATCCATCCAAAACATAATATATTAACTCTTGAAAACATTTACTAATATTTTTCATTTGACATAATGTTTATAGAATCTAATCAACCTGCTTTAGAGGCTCTTAGCTAAGTAACATTCTTGTGGGCCTTTAAAATTATCACATTATGCATGTTTAAGTGATCTCACTGATTGCACAAGTACACAAAATATTATAGAGTTGCTTTTGACAATTTCAAGATTTTATCACATTATGCATGTTTAAGTGATCTCACTCTACAAGATAGTGAAGGTTATTTCTATATAAATTCACTTATTTAATTTCGAGCATATGAATCAGAATACATGCTTAAAGATGCTCAGAGCTTTATACTAAATAATATATAACTATACACCATAACTATTTCATAAGGAGACTATTTCATAAGTGTAGGGAATATTTCAAGCATCCCACACTTGAGCCCCACTGTGATCATACACTTAAGTATGGTGGCGTCCAAAGGGAAGGAAGCTAGAGCAAAAGAATCACCAACAAGTTTTAGGAACTTGTAAACCGTTCACAGGGTGAAGGTTACACCCCTTCACGATCCATAAGATCGCTAACTCCACAGTGGTCTGGAACCATGACTGGATATTCGGGGATGAAGGTACAAATCCAACCTAAAAGAGATTGAACCTACCCTACAAATAGGCCTCTACTTTATTCTTCTCATATTCATGTGCGCTTTCCGACTAACATACAAACAATAATATATTAATCCTAAACATGTTTAATCTATGTTGGTTGAATATTAATGCACAAATAAATCTATTATTGGCGATCACTTGAATTATAATCATATTAGCCTAAATAAAATTATTAATTATCTTATTAAGCGTGATTACAAGTACAAATTCCCTTTAAACCTGCAAAAGAGGACGTGATCAAGCAATAACAATAATATCAAGCAACATAATAACAACAATCATCATAATAACCTTAATAAAGCATAGAAATATATTAGCAAGATCCTAGGCATGATATATATAAGATTAATAACAAATCCTAGAATGTCACTAAACAATAAAGATCAAACCTTTATCCCTAACATGATACTAACATGATATAAGAAATAGGAAGCAACCTATGATATTAGAAATCAATTAATAACATCCTAACATGATACTAGGAATTAATATAATTTAAGCATGATTTCTAAAGAAATAGAGCAATAAAAACTACTTACTTTGATGCCTCGTATCTCTTTCTATCAAAACAATACACACGTTAGTAACTTAAAGGAAAATATTAAATTAAACAATTAATTTAAATAATTGAAATAGGGATTTGGGACCAAACCCTCAGAAATTATCAACCTTTCACGTCTAGGACGAAGGCAACTTCGAGCTTGGATAAGTGTGTCTAAGACTCGTGAACGCGGTATTGTATTTGTAAAAAGGGAAGACTTAGAAAGAGGGAGAAAGAAAAGCTATTAGCTTGAGAGAGAAAAGAGAATAGAATTAGATGATTGTTGGTGAACAAAAACGAGGAAATACGACCCTATTTATAAAGAAAATAGTTTGGAAATGATAGAAAAGAGTTAGAATTTGAATCGGAATAAAATTAGTTATGTCGCAGAGCGACAAGGTTCAGCGCAGCGACAGGACTGTCGCGACGCGCTGAGACAGTTTTTTGCGTATTTTGTTTTTATCATAACTTTTGATCTAGAAGTCCAAATAAGTCATATAATATTTTTTTGGTAAGCTCTTGAAGTCTACTTTTAAACCCAATTGGAATCAGATTAAAATCTTTTGTAGAAAAAAAGATATGACCGAAATAGTGGAAGGGTGTCAGTTTTTGATAGAGTTTCGTATTTCTTTCATATCTTTTTCGTTATAGCTCGGAATTAACATTATAATATATCATTGGATATAATTTCAAGAGCTATCCAACCATATAAGATTTGGATAAAAATTATGAGGCACAAAAATAATATCTGACTGTCTTTAAACATCTTTAAATTCGAATAGAATTAATACTTAAAAAAGGAAAGTTTTATCCAATTTCAAACTCTTTAATCTTATGTTTTCAAACAGGATAATTTTGATCTTTTAAAAACTAATAGAAGCTTCTAATAAATCCTAATTAGTTTAGAAATGGGATTAAACCTTTGGACCCTCCACATGATCATTGGGCCGTAGGTAAAATCCTATTTGAGCCCAGTTTAGTATTTTGGCCATAACTTCCTCATTATTCATCGGAATTGGGCTTATAATATCGTTAGAAAGGTCTTTTCAAGCCCCATCCAATTACACTATTATTGGACCCTTATCATGAACTAAACTAAACTGGACTGCACGTTTTTCATAAATAGGGTACGAAATGAATGATTTTTTAAAACAGAAAGAAGTATTTTTATTAAAAACAAAGGAATCACGAGACTCTTTCACATTTCACCTTGTTCGATAATCATTGACGTGAAAGATATTCATCATTGGGTTTGGTTTTAGGGAGACACAATTAGGTGTCTATAATAAGTAAACAATCTGTTGCCTAAAAGAGTTATGGTTATGTGATGTGATACCATGTAAAGCAATAAAGCATATACAAGGATGGAAAACTTAACCCAAATGTTATTCACCATTCATAATTAATATATAGTACTGCATACTTCTGTAATATAGTACAGATTGGAGCACAAAACTACACCATGATAAAATAAAAACTCAATATATATAAAGATAATAACAAAACTCAACAAAACTTAAAGTTTAGGAAACAACTCTAAAATCCGTGAATATAGTTATTTCAGTGACATATAAGGCCTTAAATTCAAGTTTTGTCAGGTTCTACATAATTTGCTATAAAAGAGAATATTATAAATTCAATTCAAAATTTCATATGAAATCATGATAAGACATCATACAAGTATGCATAAATAAGATTAGAAACATCAATCAAAGTATTGGGCACAAAGAATGCATTACAACATGATATTAATTATAATGTTATTCATATGGAGTATAGTAAATATAAAACACATCTAATAAATCAATACGGAGTATAAGCGTTACAAAAGATAACCAAAACTAAAGTTATTAAATTGTTGAAAATTAAACTTTGGTTACCACAAAATACGCATTAAGTACATAATTCTAATATCTATACTTAGTATTTAAAAACTCTAACCATAATACACACATGTCTTCATCCTATGTTTTCTTTTCCAATTCAATGTGCCACATGCTCACTATTCCAATCCAATATGCCACGTGTTCACTATTCCAATACAATATGCCACGTGTACGAATCAATATTAAAATAGAAAGTAATTAGTCATCAAATTATTAATTATTAATATTAATTAAGAATTTAAAACTTATAATAATACTACGTAATAATATTTAGAGATATTAGTTGGAGTAAAAGCTAAATTGTTTGTATTTTAAGTTAGCTAAAAGCTAGCTTTGACCTTTCATTCCACCTCTACAATTTACAGTTTTACACCACACAATTTAATATGGAGTATCTGTAAATTAAACCAAAAACCCACCATAATCCCATGGCCCAATGGCCGCTTCATCTTCATCAGCAAACCCACAAATAATTCCACACTCTTCCTCTTCAACTTCCCCTCTTCAATTCCCACAAATTAAATTCCTTTAATCATGTTGTTGGTTATAAATTCTGAACATAATACTGATGTATGTTAATGTTTTTTTAGTATTTATTCACTCATCTATCATTGCAATATTAATTCTATATAACATAGTACTTCCATCATCACATGCAGATTCACATTTGGTGAGTGACTATCATCTTGTGCTTTTTTTTTATAATTATTATTATTACGGAGTATTATTCTTATTTTTGTAGATTTTATATTTAAATTTTCACTGAAATTGAAACAAAATTTAAACATGCATGAATTTTTGTTAATTGAAACCCCCAATTGTCAAAATTGGAAAATTGTTGTTTGCTTTTGTAGAGAGCTTGATGCAAATTGAAGGTGGTTGCTACAGGTGAAGATGCTTGACTAATTAATCTCATACTACGTATTTGGTTTAAGCTTTAACATTTTTAGGAATTGAAATTGTATAGGTATTTTAACAGTTTTGTTGTTACATTAGGTAATCTGTATCTGGATTGTTTGTTCTCTGTTTAATGGGTTTGTTTTCTTTGTATTAAGGGAGACAATAACACATCACCATATGGTCTTTTATGAGGTTTGTCAAATTACTTTGATTTTTAACAAAAGTTGAAAAATTAGATAAATTTAGATAATGTTGGCTCCACTCCCTTCAAAGACAATGTGGGATTACTAGATATAGAGAATATTTATCACAGAGCATATCTATGTATATTGGCCTTAATAAGTGTGCTAATTTGCAAATGCTCATTCTTCCCGCATTTCATTTTCTTGATTTCAAAAGTGAAATCCAACGTACTTATTATTTTACTAATCACCAAAAACCATTTTTTTAGTCTATTTACGGCTAGCAAACCCACTAAACCAGCTTGCTACTAAAGTCTTCTTAGTGCTAATTGTGTATTCTACGTTCTAGACAATAATATCTAATTGATAAACAAGGCCCAAAGAAAATAAGCCTACATTCTAATACTCAAATTTTAATCCATTTACAGGAATGATGAGTCAATCCCGAAAATACAACTACTTGAAGACAAAGAAAATCTACATGAGGCAAATTCCACGGCATACAAAATGGAGGAGACAAAATATGAAGACATGACGGGAAAATGTGGATGCTATCTCATTGGGTCATTCCAAAACTATCCTATGTAAACATGGTTACTTAAACATATATTCAATAATATTTTGCTATCTAACTTCCTAATTATTGATTGCTTACCAATCCGTTGAATGCCAACTTCAACATATTATAATGCAAAGTAACAAATAAAAACAAAAAAAGCAACAAAAAAAAACCTAAACCTAAATGCGTTAAAAGTTAATTGTTCCTCGCAAAATAACTCACGACCAAAAACCCCCAATGTCTCCATTCTATTTCATGATTAAATAAACTACATGCACAAAGAAAAATACACCAATAACAAGCCCGTACATTGTACGGGCCAAAAGACTAGTTATCTCTAGTTAATGAGAGATAGACTATACGTGGCAACAAATGAAGAAAATTGACTGCCTTCAAAGATATATAAAACTATGTACATGTAAAATATTAGATTTCAAAATAATACAAGATAATCAATCTCTAAAAGTAAGAAGATGATTGTGGCTGATATATACAAAATGATTTATGCACTAAAATAATACCTAGAATCATATCAAAATAATATACGAGATAATTGAAAATACTGATCTTGAGTATGACTTTTAATTTGTAAACTACGAAATATCTTAAGCCTTTACAAAATTCAAGATTAAAAAATATATTTTATATATATATATACATATACATAAAGCTCATAGAAATGATTAATCAGTATCAAGCATACAATATTTTAAATCATAGAGTCATATTATATTAATTAGCATTATATTTCATCTAGATAAATTGTAGTATTATGCAAATAAATACAAAATAGAATCATGATAGTAGTAGCTATTCAGGAACCAATAAATAGGAGTATACTAGCTACTTAGCTAGGGTACATCGTTACAATAGCTAAAGTCCAGGGAATATTATCAAGTTATAGGATATACATTAATTTAGCTAAAGTACTAGGGAATATTAACAAGATATAGGATATACATTAATAACTAAATAAGAAATCAAAACTAATCTATGTTGAACTAGTCATAGTTATAAAACTTTATCTTCAACATTATATGCAGTATGTTAGAGATTTATTTAATTACATGGTAAGTGTTTGGGTGTGTGAAAACGTGATAAGCTAAACAAAGCAATGAAATATCTACTGTCTACAAATAAAGACATCGCCAATAATATAATTGATTTGCTATCAAGAGGCTTATACCAATCGCAAAAATATAGTCGATAGTTGTACTTGTGAGGGTGTAATATAGACATATAGTATATAGACATATACAAATTATTGATAGTAATTAATATTTAGAATATTCATAATTGTGCATGATAATAATATAATATACACATATAGTATATACATACCTTTAATTTCCTATTGATATCTAATTTAGTTGGTTGCTACGAGGTTACATAACCAAGTGATGAAGTGTAATAATTGAAGATAAGAATGTAGCCATAATTCATGAGCATTTTGTCAAACATAAACTATAGATCTAATCAGAAAATATAAGGTCATGATTGCACATTCAAAACAAAAGTCATGCTCATACATAGTTTAATTTGAAATTCATATAATTGAATAGTATATATAGCAATGCACAGACATCAACAAAGCCATGAGAATATAATTAGAGTATGGGAGGGTTGCCGCACAAAAGTTAATGAACAATCAAACATAGATTCATACAAAAATGGTTTATACAATTAGATTACTATGCAAATTGGAATATGAGTTCGACATAATTTCATGGTTGCTGCTACAACTAATACAAAAATATGCGGTAGTTGTATAATAGTCATACTAAACGTACCCGATTAACGTGTTATGAAATTAAAGAGAAAGAGGAGAAAGTAGGGTATAGAATAGATCTATATTCTTATTCCTGAATGATGTAAGAGTATATATATATACACACATGTGATACGATTAGGGTTTCCTTGTAAAATAATAAACCTAGTATATCTAAAGTATTCTAGAATTATCATAAGGGTATAATGGACATCCACTAAATACATATTTATATAACAAGACCCTATTTTTATCTTAACTCATATATAAAGTGAATGAGGGTTTTGGGTGATATATTTTTCTTTCCCAAAATACTCCTTTCATCTTTTATTTTCTTTTTAACAAAAAAAAAAAAAAAAAATAATAATAATAATACTACCTTCATTTTTTTTAAAGTACCAACAGAATAAAAAAAAAACAACCTTCCTTAATAAAAAAAAAACCTACCTATTATTTTTAATTAAAAAAAAGCATTATAGGACTATCCTTTTTTTAGGGAACTCATATCTCCTTCTATTGCCTCCATGATTTCATCAATTTTTGAGGCATATATATTTCTTATAATGCACACACGCCTCACACCTTGAATAAGATAAATTCAAAACAATAGTCCAAAGAACATGAGGTCTCTCATAGTAATCTGAGCTATAAGGTACTATATTGTAATCTAAACTTATGGGAGGATCTTAGTTATTGGAGGATATTCCATTATTAGTCCATGTAACCTGTAACCGAATGTTTACATAGAAAAGGTACGTAGATGTATAAGTCGCTCTAAAATTATAGCCAGAAACCAAAAAATTAGAATTGGCTTTGAGTAATGATGTACGTGGCACATTTCTTCTCATTACTACACTTAAATTGTGATCCTTGTAATCAAAATAGCATATCTAACTTCGAACGTGGGTTTATGTTTTAAAATCTAAAAAATAAGAATCTAGTACATAAGCATCATGTCACGTATTGAACCAAATTTTTTAAGAACAGTAAATACTTAAATTTATTTTATTTGAAATATAAACTTATACAAAAATAATGAAATAATAAACCACTAATAAGATACTCCCTCCGTTTTTTTTTTATTTGCATCACTTTGGATTGCACAAAGTTTTAGGAGAGTATTATAATATTGTGAGTGGGTGAATAAATTATTATAGTAAAAGTAAGATGGGACCATGAAAAAGAAAGTATGTGAGAGAGGATATATATTTTTATTATTTTAGTAGGGACCATGGAAGAGAGAGAAATGATAAAATAAATTGAGTGGGGTTTAAAGTAAGAGAAATAAATGATAAAATATAGTATAAAGTTACCAAATATAGAAGTGATGCATTTATAAAAAAAAACACCAAAAGAAAAGTGATGCAAATAAAAAAAAAATGGAGTACAAAATTTACCCACAAAATCAAATACTATTTAAATAATGATATTGTTTATCATATAGCAACACCCTAATGATGACGTTTTAAAATGAACCCATTCCGACTTAGATTGGGCCTTAAAAGGCCAAGTTTTACATTTCAAATTCGAAACTCTTACTTTCACGTACTAAGTTAGTTAAGCATGGGTCGGGTGGTCGGGTTTTGGTGAGTGATATTAAACTATTTAACCCACTCGTTCCTCGTTGTGAATTTTCCCATGCTTGGACCGAAAGCTTAGCATCCGAGGATTTCAATGAGACCCTTGCATAGGAAGTCGAAATTCAAGAGGTTGAAGCTCCAAGGTCGCTGGATTCAAAAGCACCGTTAGAGGAGGAGTTGATTTTATAGGCAGCGGTGTTCGAACGAGTACTAGCTTCGCGTTTCCAATTCTGTCAGACATAGTTTTCACTACTACCGGGTTACTCGAAGATCCAAGAACCCCTATCCATCTTCGATGAGGGTCAGCCGATGGTACACAAGTACAAACTTCGAGGGAGCTGCTCTATTTGGAGAAAACTAATGATATGGAAAGGCTCATGGTCAAGCTAGTTGATGATTTCATATAGGGTCTTGCAGATCTAAGCATGGGAGAGGGTGCTTTGGTCAGACCGGAGACGGAGAGCAAGGAAGTTGGGATAGTGTGGAAGGTAGGTATGTTTTTAAAATGCTTCAAGTTTCCATGATTAAGTTTGGGAGTTCTTATGGTTAATTAAGGGAAACGACTAGAGTAGTATTACACTCTTAGTCAATGAGTTAGTTTGAAGTATTGTATTGATGTTTAAACTGTCTGTTGAGTCAAATTACTTTTGCATATCAGGGAACTCTAATGGTTGGTGTTGTTGATTTATGACTTTTTCATGTTTACTACGGAGTAGAGCTATAGTTATTGATACTAATTATCTATTTGTTTAGTATTTACTTTGAGTAAATTAGTCTGTATGTATAATAGTTATACATTAGTATGTTACATGTTAGTTGAATTTTAAATCTTTAGTGTTTTATATATTTATAACTAGGTTAGATTCCGTGCCATATATGGTGATTTATAGTTATATAAAGTTATACTTTATTGATTGATAAGTATTATAATCATAATTAAATTAGTCAAGGAATAATTAAAGTATATGATAGGTTGATCTGATTTTGTACTTGCATTTTTTAATTGTAACATCTAATACAAGAAATAGAACAAAATTGGGCAAAAAATCTGAGCAATCTTTTTTCTTTTTGTAAAACATGTTACAAATTATTTTAAGAATATAATATTATGGTTTATAGTTGCTTATTTTGTTTAGAAAGGTTTGTGAAATGTTTTTATCTTAAATATAATAATTACTAATATGGAATATGTATGAAACATAATATTATTTTTGTAAATGATTTGTTACCTTAAATAATACTCGTAGGTTTTTTTAAATAAAAAAAGAAAAATAACTAAAGACACACTAGGAGATGACACGTGTCGTTGATGGTGTGAGACTTAGTATATGTTATTGACTCCGATATCTGTGCAAAAATATAATCATTTAATGGTACCCAAATAATTTATGGGTATCCTTTTAAAAAGAATAAAAAAAATAACTTATAGGTAATGGTTTTGAAAGAAGGAAAATTGGAAACTAATAATCCCACCTTTGCATATTCTACTTTAAACAATCCCACCTTTTCGAATTCCCAGAATAATCCCACCTTTAACCTCATCTTCTTAAAATAGGCCTTTTACCGGTTTGTGAAATTGGTAACTTATTTTAGAAGGTGACTTGCCACATGTCACCTTCTAATTGGTCCAATTTTAATTTTTTTAATTTAAAAAAAAAACAAAAATAATTTTCCCTTCCCACCTTCCCACCACCGCATTCTCAACTCCCCACCACTGCATCAGCCACCACCACATCACCACCCCCTCCCCTTTCCCCACCTCTCTTTTCCAGTTTCACTGGCATCGTAACCCCACTTCTACTATCCTACAACCCCTTGTAATATTGCACCGATCCACGTTGTTGTAGTGGTCGAATTTCGTGAAGGTGGTCGGATATTAGGGTTTTGTGGAGGTGGTCAGATTTTAGGATTTTGTGGGTGGTTAGATTTTGCAAGTCGTGAAGGTGGTCGGATTTTAGGGTTTCGTGGTATGTATAATAGTTATATATTAGTATGTTACATGTTAGTTGAGTTTTAAATCATTAGTGTTTGATATATTTATAACTAGGTTAGATCCCGTGCCATGCACGATGACTTATAGTTATACTTTATTAATTGATAAGTATTATAATCATAATTAAATTAATTGAACAATAATTAAAGTATATGATAGGTTGATCTGATTTGGTACTTGCATTTTTTAATTGTAACATCTAATACAAGAAATAGAACAAAATTGGACAATAAATCTAAGCAATCATTTTTCTTTTTGTAAAACATGTTACAAATTATTTTAAGAATATAATATTATGGTTTATAGTTGCTTATTTTTTTAGAAAGATTTGTGAAATCTTTTTATTTTAAATATAATAATTACTAATATGGAATATGTATGAAACATAATATTATTTTTAGTAAATGATTTGTTACCTTAAATAATACTTGTAGATTTTTGTAAATAAAAAAAGAGACTAAAGACACACTAGGAGATGACACGTGTCATTGCTCGTGTGTCATTTAGTATATGTTATTGATTCCGATACTTGTGCATAAATATAATCATTTAATGTTACCCAAATAACTTATGGATACCCTTTAAAAAAGAATAAAAAAAATAAATTATAGGTAATGGTTTTTGAAAGAAGGAAAAATGGAAACTAATAATCCCACCTTTGCCTATTCTATTTTAAACAATCCCACCTTTTCGAATTTTCAGAATAAACCCACCTTTTACCCCCATCTTCTTGAAATAGGTCGTTTACTGATTTGGGAAATTAGTAACTTGTTTTAAAAGGTGACTTGCAACATGTCACCTTCGAATTGGTCCAATTTTAATTTAAAAAAAAAACAAAAATAATTTCCCTTCCCACCTCTCCACCACCGCATTCTCAGCTCCCCACCACCGCATCAGCCACCACCACATTACCACCCTATCCCCTTTCCCCACCTCCCTTTTCCGGTTTCACTGCCATCGTAACCCCCACTTCCGCTATCCTACAACCCCTTGTAACATTGCACCGATCCACGTTGTTGCATTGGGCGAATTTCGTGAAGGTGGTCGGATTTTAGGGTTTTGTGGGTGGTTGGATTTTGCGAATCGTGAAGGTGGTTGGATTTTAGGGTTTCATGGGCGGTCGGATTTTGCGAATCGTGAAGGTGGTCGGATTTTAGGGTTTTTTGGGTGGTCGGATTTAGGGTTTCGTGAAGGTGGTCGGATTTTAGGGTTTGGTTGGTGGTCGAATTTTAGGGTTTTGTGGGTGGTTGGATTTTGCAAATTAGAGACGGTCGAATTTTGGGATTCGTGAAGGTGATCAGATTTAGGGATTTCGGGGTTGGGTAGGTCTGCTAGACCAAGCAGTGGTGTACATAGTGGAAGGGGTTTGCGTGGTGGGTCAGCTTAACCAATCAAGTGGTGGTGTGGTTGGGCGCTGGTGTTGATAAGGTGGTTGTAGTGGTCGGTTTCCAGGTAAGGGGTGGTAGGATTTAAGGATTAGGGGGTTTTCGGGCAATAGGTGGTCGGGTTATAAGGGTTAAGGGGTTTCAAGGTGGTCGCCGGGGGGGGGGGGGGGGCTGGTGTGGTGGCGGCTATGGAAGGTTGTGTGGTGGTGGCTATGGAAGGGAGTTGGTATGGTGGTGGCCATGGAAGACTTGAGGTTGAAGAAGCTAAGAGAATTTTAAAAAAATAAATTAAAAAAAACCCGATTAACAGGTTGTAGGTTAAAAGGCATGTTTTAAGAAGACGAGTGTTAAAGGTGAGATTATTCTGGGAACTCGAAAAGGTAGGATTTTTTTGAGCATAAAAGGTAAAGGTGCGATTTATTAGTTTCCAATTTTCCTCGAAAGAAATAAAGTAAAGGGTCCCTATTCCTTAACCCAATTGTGTTCTACCTATGATCATTTATTATGCTCAACCTTATGTTATTTTATGTATAGGAGAATATGACTGATGTCCAACAATTTGTTGTGTAGGTGATGGAGTTACATGACCATATCTAAAAGAAGTAGTAAAAAATAGTAATAAAAAGGTGTATCCTAATGTAGTATATAAAAAAATAGGGTAATGATATATGTAGCCCTTATAATAAATATATATAATTATTAATTTATCGAGTCGGCCCCCATTTATCTCTGGGAGAAACAAATTCATTTATCTCAATGACTTTTTGGGCCAAGTCATCAATGTTTAATATTAAAAAAAAAAGAGGAGCCTGTGGGACCTTATTTCTGCTAAATGACGACGTTAGTATTAGATTAAATGGATAGAAGACGAAAAGAAAACAGAACTATATGCAAATATTCTACCTTCTTCATTCTCGTATTTTTTCAACACTTAGAGAAATTTCTGCAATTTACCTCAGTCTCTCTCAGAGTCAACGAACTTGGGTTAGTATGTAGATCTGTGGTTTTTCCGTCGTCGTCCCATTCTTGGTGGTTGAAATATGTTGTTTTCGTCTTCAGTGGTGTACGAGTTTGTTCTGTGGCGTTTTTCGATAGGTTCTGGGCTTCAGGAAAGGTTAGTTCATTTTCACCGTACTTGATTTGATTTTTTTTTTTTTTTAAATATGGCCCTAATTTTTTGTTATTTGTTGTGAGAAAATGTGGAATTGCACCCTTTGTTGTTTAATTTGATAAATTGGTTGTTTGAATTCGGTAAAGAGGTAAGTTTATTTTCAGCATAGTTGATTGGATTTTGTGTAAATATGACCCTAAATTTTGTAATTGGTAGAGCGTGACTGAGGAATTGCACCATTCTGTTGGTTAATTTCATAAATTTTGATGTTTGAATGACTATAGTAAAATGGCATTTTGCATGACTTTATAGTGTTTAATTTTGGTTCTGGATATTTCCCCGTATCCTGTATTTGTTGTTTTGATTTTGTATAAATTCTGCAGTGTTCTGAAATCATTCAGTTGTAATTATGATTGTTGTGTGTTGTAGTACATTGGGTTGTAATTTCATAAATTTACATGTTCTTTGTGGTAGTAGGTGTTGGGTAAGATGTCTGATTTGGGAGAAGATATCCTAAGTCCCTTTGCAGGGGAATGTGAAGAGGTTGGTTTCTTGATGGAGATTGGCGAAGATGAAAATCAAGAGCAGGAATCTGAGGATGTCACTGCAGTTGATTTGGAGAACATAACCTTGAGTCAAACAGTTGAAACTAATACATCTTCATTGTGTGTGAATGACAAAACTTGCAATCCAACCCAATGCCCTTCCCCAATGGAGACAATGCAGACATTGGAGACTACATTTTCTATCAATAAAGGGAGTAGGGCTACCTTTCCACCACCTCTAAAAGTTGGAATGATTTTTAAATCTTGGTAAGATATTGAATTGTTCTACAAAACATATGCTGAACATTGTGGGTTTGGAGTTACTAGAGTGCAATGATCATACACAAGTTCAAAAGTGAGAAGGGGAATTACTTAGAGGTGCGAGTGTTGGGGTGACCCCAACATGAGGGCGTAGCGTGAGGCAAGGAAGAGGGCAAAGCACATGGAAGTTGGGGGAAGTCTTGGAAATGTGAATGGGGCTATAGGGGAGGCTGAACTTGCACAAGGAAAACGTAAATCAAAGAATTGTGAGTGCAATGCCAGGGTTTATGGGAGTTTGAACCTTGATGGGCTATGGATTTTGAAAACCATTGTGTTGGAGCATACTCATACTTTACCTCCTACTATGGCAAATTTGGTTAAAGAGTATCGTATGAAGAAGTTAACTTCAACGGTACGAAAGAGGCTGGTGAATTTCTTTGAGGAGGGTGTCTTTGTGACCCAAATTCGTGGTTGTTTAGGCACTGAGAATCCAAACTTGCCAAGTGTGAAGGATCTTCAGCATGAGATCTACAAGAAAAGGCGTCTCAAGATGGTCGGAGGAGATGCACGAGCCATGATGGACTACTTTGATTACATGCAAGAAGATAATCAAAATTTTTACCATGCACATAGGTTGGATAATGATGGTCGGTTAATAAATGTGATGTGGGTCGATGTAAGGAGTTGGGTAGCTTATGAAGACTTTGGAGACGTAGATTGCTTAAATGCCACATACCTAACAACTGAGTACGAGCTTCCCTTTGCAAATTTTGTGGGGGTTAATCACCATGGCCATGTCCCTCTTGTTAGGTTGTGCCCTCATTTCTCATGAATATTATGATGCCTATAAATGGGTCTTTGAACAATGGGTATCTTGTATGGGAAATAAATTTCCAATTTCGATCCTCACCGACCAAGCAGCTGTTATGCGGAAGCCCCTAGCTGAAATTATGCCTAATACATGCCATCGATGGTGTATTTGGCATATTACGCGGAAATTTCCAGAGAAACTTGGCAAGGGTGCTTTGTAAGTATTGCCTACCTTGGTACATTTTCATTTAGTGTTTGTTGTTGAAGGAACCTGTTTAGTGTATTCAATTTTATTTGTTGGTTTCACTTGTTACAGTAAATGTTCATATGTATTTAAAATGCACTGGTAATTGGTTGGTTGATTTTTGTATTGTCAGTGAAGTTACCCTACCCTTACTCAGGAACTATAGTAGGAACTAAATTCTGGCATTGTTGCAGTGGCTTAAGTTAATTTTACTATTCTGCAATGTGGTTGTACTTTGGTTTTTTGGGTCATTGTACTAGCTGTTACAAGTAATGTTGTTAAAAACAACAATGATGGTTTCACTTGTTGAAGTGTTTAACACTTTAACCATGTACTACTGCAAATTATATTTTCATTATTTAGGTCCTGATTTGCCATCAATTGTTCCCCTCACTGTTGATCTAATGTTGAGCCCTGTTGCTGACATCAATAGTGAAGCAGTAGTGTAGGCGTCGTTTGAAGTGTGCCTACGTTAAGCATGTGTGAATATGCTTGACACTCTTAGGAAATGGAAATTGACATATACGATTAGGGACAATGATTAGGGACAAGGAAAGTAGGGAGTCGCCAACAAGTTTTTAAGGAACTTGTAAACTATTCACAGATCATAAAAGACAACCACGATAAAGGGACAACGATTGACCCATGAAGGTTACACCCCATTTATAATCCATGAGATTACTAACTCCATATGGATCGAAACCACAAAAGGAGGATCGAGGATGATAGTACAAAGTAGGGAGTCGCCAACAAGTTTTTAAGGAACTTGTAAACCGTTCACGGATCATAAAAGGCAATCACGATAAAGGGACAACGATTGACCCATGAAGGTTATACCCCATTTATAATCCATGAGATTACTAACTCCATATGGATCGAAACCACAAAAGAAGGATCGAGGATGATAGTACGAAGTGAGTCATGGAGTTACATTCGCCGTATTGGCCTCTACTCGATTCTTATTGTGAAAAGTGATTCCTGTGATCTCAAAGGCATACAAACAAAATATTCAATTCGCTCCAAACTATTATCATGCTAAATTGGTTGAATATTAATGCAACACATAATTCTAAAATATTATGGTAACTTCAATTAACAATATTAAAAAGGAACCTAAACCAGTCGTCCAAATTATCTTATTAGGCTTGATTTCCAATTACATATTCCCTTTAAAGATGCAATATGGTGACCATAATAACAATAAAATAAACATTAATATTAGAAGCAATTTAACCATAATATCGTTAGTCAAATCAAATAATAATAAACCTAATCATGATACTAGAAATAGTAAAATAAAATAAGTAATTTAATTAATTAATTACTCACATTTTCGCACGCTCCTTTAAATTGCTACATCATGAATAAATAGTTAGTAACTTCAATAAAAATATAAATCAAATTGAAATTAAATTAAATTAAAAGTAGAATTGACTTGGTCCAACCTTCAGTTAATTATACCTTTCACGCCTTAGTTTAAGGATGGAACCTCAGATCAAGTATGGACTCCTTGGAGTGCTTAAGGGATGTATGGTGGAAAAATAGGGAAGGCTAGAAATTAGGCTAGAGCATAGAAAGAAAGAAGAGAGAAGAATTTTGATGTATAAGAGAGGAAGAGAAAATGATTTTTTGGTGTAGGGAGAAAGAGAATGATTTTTGGTGATCAAGCTTGTTGATGATTTAAAAAATGGGGTGATATGACCTCTATCTATATATAAAAAAAGAAGGGTCAAAGAATTAGGAAAAGACCCGAATTCGAATCGAAATAAAACTCTTGCGATATGCAGCAGTTTTTGCAGTTTTTGTTTTTATCATATCTTTTGATCTAGAAATTGGAATAATATAAATAATATTTCGTTGGAAAGCCCTTGAAGTCTACTTTCTATCCCAATTAAAATCAGATTAAAATCATTTGTAGATTTTAAGATATGGCCGTTTTAGTGGGATGGTGTCGGTTTTGGATAGAGTTTCGTATTTCTTTTATATCTTTTTCGTTATAGATCGGAATTAATATTATAATATATCAATGAAAGATAATTTCAATAGCTATCCAACCATTTAAGATTTGAATAAAAACTATGAGAAACGAAAATCATATCTAACTATCTTTGTACGTCTTTTAATTTGAATAGAATTAGGACTTTCGAAAGCAAGAGTTTTATTCAATTTCAAAATCTTTAATCTTATCTTTTTAAAAAGGATAATTAAGATATTTTAGAAACTTATAGAAACTTTTAGAAACTTCTAATTAATTCTAATTGGTTTAGGAATGGGATTAAATCCTTTGGACCCTCCACATGATCATTGGGTCGTAGGGAAGTTGGGCTTAGGTTTGGTTTGGGCTCAGTTTAGTATTTTGGCCATAACTTATTCGTTATAACTCGAATTTGGGCTTATAATATATCGTTGGAAAGCTCTTTTCAAGAATTATCCAAATATTCAATCACTGGACTCAGATTATAGACCAAAATAAACTCTATTAACAGTTTTATAAAAAGGACATGAAATGAATGATTTTAAGGGACACGAAATGAATTATTTTGGGTTTAATAGCACGAAAAGAGGAAAATAAGTTATGAGTAGGGGAAATGGGCTAGGAATTGGTTTGGTTTATGAAATGTATTGGGATTGAATTTGGATTTAAGAACTCCAAGATTAAATACTCAACCCAACCAATAATGGCAGTGAAAGGTTGTTCATCATCGGGTTTGGTTTTGGGGAGACATTTTTAGGTGTCTACAGAGGCCCCCACTTTGACTGATTTTGTAGAAATGTTAGTTTTAAAAACGATAGTCAAAGTAGCCGATAGGGACGAAGAATAATTTAAGACGTTCTGCGATCCTAAATCACTCTTTATACGCTGATGCCTACAGAAAAATGTTATTTCTACAGATGAGAATAGATAGAATGCTTATCTTACACTAGTGTACCGGTGGAAAATATGTTTGATAGTATCTAACACCAGTGTATCGGTGGCAAATGAGTTTGGTAGTTTTCTATGCTTGAAGAAATCCACCGGATGAAGAAAATTGTGATATTTTCCATGCTTGATGAATGTTGATAGATGATATAATTGCTGAATTCTTCGCCTAAAGAGGTGGCAATGACCGAAAATTTTCCATGCCTGAGGAAAAGCTTGTCAATGATGAGATTGCAAGTCTCTGTGTATAGAGAACCTTGCGCTGTGAATCGTCTTTTCTTGGGAGATGATCACTAAGAAAAATGTTGATAATTTGATTGTTCCTGAACGCGGGTCATAGATGGTTCGCTTGTCCCCGAACGTGGGTCGTAGATGGTTCGCTTATCCCCGAATGTGGGTTATAGATGGTTCGCTTGACCCCGAACATGGGCCATAGATGGTTTTCTTGTCCCCGAACGTGCGATGTAGATGGTTCGCTTGTCCCCGAATGTGGGGTGTAGATGGTTTGCTTGTCCCCGAACGTGGGATGTAAATGGTTCGCTTATCCCCGAACGTGGGCTGTAGATGAGACATGCAAACTAAAATTTGCTAAAAGACCCGTATAGACTACGATTGACTTGACATGATATGACATGTGTATGACTTGTGATTATGTGTGTATGTGTATGATTGAGTGTGTGAGTAGACACAAGCAACCGACAAGGTAAAAAGCAAAAATTTTCCGTCATTTTTGTCATGAGTGGAGGGTACTGACTTTCTCCCGAAAAAGAAATACGTGGAAAATGAAGTTTTGTTTTTGAACTTCTCTTGATGAAATTTTTTTGAAAAGTTTTTAAACTTCCTCAAAAGAAAAGACATGAAAAAGGGAAGAAGTTTTGAACTTCCTCGTTGAGCAAGACGAAAGGATCGTATGGATTGAATTGCTTGTCTTGAAAATAATGTATGCATGATTCATGTTCTTAGGCCAGGAGGCTAAGGACAATTACATCATTTGACACAATAGATGAATGAACTTAGCTCATGGAGCTAAGCATCATATATGGTGTACAGAAACGATCTTGAACATCACTTAGGTCTAGAAGCTAAGCACGTATTACAATGAAGTGATTGTTGATTATTGCATAATGAACGTTGCTTAGGTCAAGAAGCTAAGCATGATATGCTTTGTATGATTACAAATCATTGATATATAAATGTTGCTAAGCACATTATGCGATGTGTGAAACAATGAACATTGCTTAGGTCAGGAAGCTAAGCAAGTATACAATGTTTCTTCTAATGAATGTTGTCTTGAAAGATGATGAAGAATGCGTGGTAGGGGAACAAGATTTCATGATAAAGGGTTCCTAAGGGAAAGATGATATGGCTATGTATGTGTGAAAGAAGTGTGTGAAAGTGATACTAAGGTGAGGCTGCAAAGGCTATGGTGATGGAAAGAGATGTGCGAAGAGTGAAGATGGTGTAGACACGTAAAAATGTCTCCCCGAAACCAAACCCGATGATGAACAATCTTTCACCGCCATTATTGGTCGGGTTCAGTATTTAATCTAGAGAGTGCTTAAAAGATCGTATTTAATTAAAATGGATTATTGAATTAAAATCGATTTTAATAATCCATGTATCAGTCTTGATGTTTAGTCAAAGCATAGTTTATTTTTAATTTTAGCCCAAACCTTATTTTATTTATTATTTTGGCCCAAACCGTTTTTATTTTATTATTTTGGCCCGATTAATAAATAATAAATCAGAACTGACCCTAAATTATCAATCGACACTTAAAAAGGCTGAACAAAATTAGGGCAAAAATGAATTTAGACAGAGAAATGGACGCACAGTTTCCCGTGTCACGGCAAAAGCACCGCGTCTCGGGGCACAATGCCGCGCCACGGTGTGCATCCCCGTGACACGGTGCCAGTGCTGTGACACGGGGCATCTCCGTGTCCTTTCCGCGTAAACCCTTCACGCGTTTTATCTACCGTAACCTAGTTATTTCCCGCGTCACTCTCTTTTCCACCGTGTCACGGGAGTTTGCCTCGTCTGACGGTGCCTGGCACCATTTCACGGTGTGCACTGCCGTGTCACGGTGTTATTTTTTTAGGGTTTTTATCTTTTTAGGGTTCCGTGTGTTCCCTCTACTCATTTTCCCTATAAATACCCCCTCATTTCTGATGAAAGGGGGCATCAATTAATTCTCTTTTTCTCTCTTCTATGCTCTAGCGTAAATACTAGCCTACCCTTCTTCTTTCAAAATTCCCTCTTCAAGCACTCCGAGGAGTCCATACTTTACTCGAGGTTCTGTCCTTAAGCCAAGGCGTGAAAAGTAGAACTGTTTGAGGGTTTGGCCCCAAATCAACTCTACTTAATTTAATTTAATTATTATTTTATTATTTTTCCTTGAAGTTACTAACTCGTTTATTATTTTATAGTTGCAAGCAAACATAATCAAAGTAAGAATTATGTTCCTTTTATTTCTATTATTTTTCTACCAATTTTATATTGTTGGATTTATAGTTAATTAAATTGCTTCCAATATTAATGTTAATTCTATTATTTATTGATCGCCATATTGCATGTTTAAAGGGAAGATGTAATTGAAAATCACGCCTAATAAGATAATTTGGACAACCGGTTTAGGTTCCTTTTTAATCTTGTAGTTAATTAAAGTGATCACTAATATTTTAGAATTATATGTTGCATTAATATTCAACCAATTTAGCCTAATAATAGTTTGCAGCAAATTGAATATTTTGTTTGTATGCCTTTGAGATCGCAGGAATCACTTTTCACTATAAGAATCGAGTAGAGGCCAATACGGCCGAATCTGACTCCATGACTCACTTCGTACCATCATCCCCGATCTTCCTTTCGTGGTTCCAAACCATATGGAGTTAGTAATCTCATGGATTATGAATGGAGTGTAACCTTCACGGGTCAATCGTTGTTGCCTATCGTTGTCCCTTTATTCGTGGTTGCCTTTTATGATCCGTGAACAGTTTACAAGTTCCTTAAAAACTTGTTGGCGGCTCCCTACTTTCCTTGTCCCTAATCGTATATGTCAATTCCCACATCCTATGAGTGCCAAGCATATTCACCACATGCTTTTAACGTAGTAGCACCTCGAACGACGCCTACAATTTGGCGACTCCACTGGGGAGGATTCTTGGTTATTTATCGATTTGAGTGATCGATATTTAATTAAGATGCGTGGATGAGACTTGAAAGATTCTTGAAAATATTCCTGTGATTAAATTGACATTTTTACATATGCATAGACGTTTTAACGTCGTATTTCAGGTCTGTCTCGTAGGAAAAATTGGATAACCTGGTCGTGAATGAAGAAAATAGGGGCACCAGTTAGATTTCCTGACTGCCGCGCCACGGCAGAGCTTGCCGTGTCACAGCACAGGGCACCGTGACACGGTGGATTCTCCCGTGTCGCGAAAGTCCTGAAATCCTTCAAGTGACCTTATTTCTCTTCTCATAGTCAGCTTTCTTCGATTTTTCTGAAAAAACTTGTGTGATCTACATACGTCTTAGCCCCGGGGGATTTAAGCTCTATTAACCTAAAAACGCTCATGGCAATAGGGGTTCATCCGAGTTATTAAATCCACCCAAACCATGGAGTCGAGTTCGATTTCATACGAACTCGCGGAGCCGCCCGTTGGCATACATCCTCAAGGGAGGCTGCGTTGCTAACGCGTCCAAACTCTTGACCATGGTACCCTTTTGACACCCAAAGCTTGACCAATAGTTGAACATAGATCTTAACCTTAGGTTGCGAACTCTTTTTACATTATCGTGACTAAATGCTACGTGGTTTATTTGGTGCTGACCCACATGTGTTTGCTCATTATGTTTACCAATGACCGAGGGTTTTTTTTTCCACATACTTATTAGTATGGACTTGTAGACACCCATTTGTGTCTCCCCAAAACCAAACCCAGTGATGAATGCCTTTCACGTCGAACCGTAATCGAATGAGGTGAAAGTGTTTGAAAGTCAAGTGTTGCGGTTTAGTTTTATTAAAATTCTATTCTCTCTGTTTTTGAAAATAACTCTATTTATTTTAAAATAGCCAAACCAGTTTATTTTGGTCCATAATTAAGGTTCAATAATAGTGTAGTTGGATGGGGCTCGAAGAGACCTTTCCAACGATATATTATAAGCCCAATTCCGATGAATATTGGGGAAGTTATGGCCAAAATACTAAACTGGGCCCGGTTAATTATTTACATACGGCCCAATGATCTAGAGGAGGGCCCAACGTTAATTATTATTCCTCAAATTGTTAGGATTAATTATAATTTTCTAGAAGTTTCTAGAAGGTTCTTTTTAATTCTAATATTATTAGATTTAATAATTATTTATTTTAAAATAGATTTTTATTTGGAATAAAACATCATCATCATCATTATTATTATTATTATTATTATTATTATTATTATTATTATTATTATTATTATTATTATTATTATTATTATTATTATTATCTTTGAAAATACGTATTTTATCTTCTGTACGGATTCCGTAGATCAAGTTGATTAAAGATCGGATTCCGCGTGGAGAAAACGCGCTTAAACAGGTTGTCGCCAAACGACAAGCCTGTCGCCTCGCGACAGACCCTGTCGCGTCGTGACAGAGTCAATTCTTGGCGACAGAGTGGAGTTTTATTCCTTATCAAATTCTATGATTTTCCGGACTGTTTCCTTATAAATAGGGTCCCGAACCTTTGTTTTTAATCATCAACTCTCATCAATTCACCCGAATTCTCTCTATTCTCTCTTGAGCAATATATGCTTTCTTAATCTCTCTCTCTTTCTAAACCAACCTTTTTACAAACAATATTCCGCATTCACAAGACTTAGAATCACCTAACCTAGTTCGAAGTTGCCTTCGCCCTAGACGTGCAAGGTTTGATATTTTTTTAGGGTTTGGTCCAAAACTAGTCAAAACTTTATTTAATTTGATTTCAATTTAATTATTTAATAATTCTTTATTATTTTCATTGAAGTTACTAACTTGTGTATTTTGTTATTAGAAAGAGGTACGAGGCTTCAAAGTAAGTAGATTAGCTTACTCTCTATTTCTTTTACAATGTAGAAAGCATGTTTGTTATTGTTTAATTCCTAGTATCATGTTAGGATGTTTTTTTAATGCTTTCTAGTATCATGTTTAGGGTGCTTTTACTCTTTCTAATATCATGTTAGTGCCATGTTAGGTTTAAAGATTTGATCTATATTGCTTAGTGACATGCTAGGATTTGTTATTAATCTTGTTAGTATCATGCCTAGGATCTTGCTATTATATTTAAGCTTTATTATTAACATGATTGTTATTATTATTATGAATATTATGATTATTATTATTATTGTTTATGATTATGTTGCTTGATATTATTTATATTTATTGTTATTGCTTGATCACGCCTTTTATCCATGTTTGAAGGGAATTTGTACTTGAAATCACGCTTAATAAGATAATTATTAATTTGGTTTAGGCTAATGTGATTTTAACTCAAGTGATCGCCAATAATAGTTTTATTTGTGCATTAATATTCAACCAACATAGATAAAGAGGGTAGGTTTAATATAATGTTTGTATGTTATTCGAAAAGCGCACATGAATACGAGCAGAACAAATTAGAGGCCTATTTTATAGGGCGAGTCCTTTATTTTGTAGATTGGATTCGTACCCTCATCCCCGAACCCTATTTGGATCAAGACCTTATGGAGTTGATGGTCCTTTTGGATTGTCTTTTGGGTTTACAAGTTCCTAAAACTTGTTGGCGACTCTTTTGCTCTATTTTCTTTCCCTTTGGAATGTCACCATACTTAAGTGTATGATCACAGTGGGATTCAAGTTTGGGGTCATAATGCTTGAAATATTCCCTACAGGAATTAAAATTGATTAAAACCTAGAAATTACGCAAATTTAGGCCTGGAATTGTGCACCGTGTCACGGCAGACCTGCCGCGCCACGGTGAACAATGCCGTGACACGGTACAGCGTGCCGTCTGATGGTGCACTGTACCGTGTCACGACAGTCAGCACCGTGACATGGTGCCCAGGAGTTTTGTCCAGTCAGTCTTTTTTTTAGTCTTTGTGCGTGCTTCTGTGGTCCGTATGCCTGGTTTGATGTCATGTCTAGCTGTACGGTCATAACACGTGTCCATAACCTCACTTAATCACTCACATGTCGTGTCAAGTTTACACATTTTCCCTTTAGTCATGCACCATTTTATGACTGTACTTTAGGATGGTCTTGTGTCATTTTTTTTTGTTTCGTTTTTTTTTCGGAGTAAGTCGGATGGTATCCTCCCATAATTTTTTTTAGAAAATAAATAATTTTGAAAATAAATTTTTTTTTTACTATTTTCTTTTCCAGATGGGTCAAGGTTAAGTCTAGTCATTAAAGGTGTGTTTGTTTCAATGTCACAGCACTTGGTCAAGGAGCAGGGGTAGATTGTTACGGTTCGAGTCAATACCTCAACAACCTCTTATACCAAAGAGGCGTATAAGGAAACCACCACAATCATCTCCACAAAGTCCGTCTCCAGTCTACTTTCAACCAATGGCTAGTAAGGAGGATATTGAGAACATCAACAGGACCATTGAGATGTTGTCTAACATGATGCAAACACTTACCACCAGAGTTAACACAGTAGAGCAAGACAATCAAAATAATGTCACTACCGCTGCAATGGACAAGATCAAAGAACAGATGAGTAAGATCTATGAAGAGTTCGCCTATGTGGAGCAACCTGTCACCTCTTCGTCCATAAGGGGCAAACTTCCTGAAAAGTTTTCCACTACTGACATTCCCAAGTTCAAGCCTACCGATAATCCGCTCTTCCACTTGAAGGCTTTTTCTGCGACCATGGCTCTTAAGGGATTAGATGTGACACTCTTCCCTACTGCATTCCCTCTTTCCTTGGAGCATGCTTGTCAACAGTGGTTCTACTCTCTGGAATCCAAACATGTTGCGACTTGGGAGGATGTTACTGAAAGCTTTATGAACCGTTACAAATGTAACATCCAAGCCAAGACTTCTGAACATGAACTCTCCATTCTCAAATAGAAGGAGAATGAAGGCTTCACTACTTATCTAAGCAGGTGGAGAGAAACAGCTGCACTCTTGGTGGATCCTTCCAAGGAGAAAGAGATGATTCGCCTATTTATTGCAAATCTGACTCATAAGCACAAGCAGCACTTGAAGTTTCTACCCTTGAACCTTCGAAGCTGTGTACGATATTGGGATCAATATCAAAGATGAACTGATGAAGACTGCTAGTAGCAACAATAATAAAAACAACATTTGGAAAAACAAGAAGAACGACACTCCTTCTTCTTCGTCTTTCAAGCCCAATAATGCTACCAATAATGTCAATGTCCATGATGTGCTAGCTCTTAATGCTCCCCCTCAAAGATTCCAAAGGCAAAGGAGGGTCTACACGCCTTTGGGGATGACCTACGATGCTGCTTTTGATCACTTGCATAGCCAAGGACTGATTATGCCAATTGGACCTTTTCCAGAACCTCGACCAGAGAACAGAACTGCTAGCTATGACCCCAATGCTCTTTGCAAGTTTCATCAAGGCAAAGGTCATACTACTGAGAAGTGTTGGAGGTTGAAGGATGCGATCCAAGACTTGATTAATGATAATCAACTTCCTGTCCCTCCAGGGGGCAAGAAGCCCAATATTCAAACATGTCCCCTTTTTGATGCTTTGGCTATCATGGGAGATGAAGTCTCCTTTGATCCGTTAATACTCATTCAACATGTGAATGGACCTCTACCGAAAATTGTATTCGTTTCAAACTGTGAAGAAGTGAATGGAATTTGGGATAGTGACGATGAAGACGTCTATCTCAAAGATATAGCCTGTTCGTCTCTTGGCACAAGTGAAGATGTTTGGGGAGACCTTGAGGTCAAGGTTCTCACCAGAAATGGACACATACAACAACCTAGTCCACCTCCACCTCCACCGCAATCACAACCAATAGTTGATCCCATCGACCCTGTGAACAACGATGTGATCAAACAATTACAAAAGACTAAGGTGGAAATGAACTTATGAAAGCTTTTGGCCACCTCTCACGAGCATCGAAAGGCTGTAATGAATGCTCTGGTGAAAATAGGAGTTGATAATGATATGACTCCTTAAGGACTAGTTAACTTTTTTACTACTGAATTGCCGAGTACCAGTAATCTGATTTCCTTCTCTGACAAGGATCTGCCCCCAGAAGGGGACCAACATAACAAGGCCTTACACGTCACTGTGGTGTGTAGGCAGATGAATGTTCCTATGAGCCTGGTTGATAATGGCTCTGCAATCAATGTATGCCCACTCCGCACTGCAAAGAAAATGGGCATAAAAGATGGAGAATTGATTCCCTCTACTCAAGGGATTTGTGCTTACGATAATACTCGCCGTCAGGCCGTGGGTACTATCGTGCTAAATATAACTACTAGAGCCATTGAACGTCGCACCAAGTTTCAGGTGGTGGACATTAAGGCTTCTTTCAATCTGCTGTTAGGTCGTCCTTGGCTTCATGAGCTAAAGGCGATCCCATCGTCATTGCACCAAAAGGTGAAAGCTATAGTTGGAGGGGTCCCAATTACAATTGATGCCTCCCCCATGCGCATTCAAGTTATTGATACTCCCATCGTCCATGTCGAACATGACGAGGAATATGAAGATCTCTAGGGGTTTTCGTTGGATGATGTTCTCATGATCGAAGAAGAGGAGAAGTGTCACCTTGACTTTGATCCTTATTCAAACACCAATGTCAATGCTATTATGAAGAAGCAAGGGCATTTCCCTGGAATAACCCTCGGACTCAAAAAGAAAATGGCTGAACTTTGGGGCCATCCTGGTGCACCTAAGAAGGATACCTTTGGTTTGGGATTCAAGCCAACAAAAGAAGATATGAAACAAGCTCTCCTGAAAATGAAGGCTCGCAATAATGCTCGAACCATGAAGACGGAAATGGCCATGGACCTATACCCCTTCACTCTCAACGGCCAGTACATCAAAGAAGGGGAAAACTTCCCATGCTATGAATTCCCCGAGCCTTTCGTCCACAATGGGAAGCCTGAGCCGGGTTTCGAGATGTTCCTTGATTGTGACTTCGTCGACGAAGGCGATGAGTTCTTCACAACTGAGCAACCAGCCAGTCCAAGCTCTGATGATATGAACCTTAATCTTCTTTTTGGAGTAGAAAAGAGTGAACTCAAGCCTGTCTGCAATGGCGATTCTGAGCTCATTCAAGCTGTCATATCAAGCAAAGATTTTGACCCCTCTGAGTTAATCGTCCCAGCTGATGATGTGTCAAAGGGATGGCGCAAGACGGTGAAGATCACTACGCCAAGTGGAGAGAAGTTGGAAGTGACCACTGGCGAAGGTCCTATGTTTGATGAATCTGAATCGTCTGGGTCCGAGTCCGAGTTTGAGTCTGTAGACGAGTCTTTAGGATCTGAGGCCGACCCCCTTTATGTCATAGAATCTAATGTAGTTCCCCTTAATGCCGAGTCTCTTATTAAGTCTCCTCTTTCTATCCCAAATAATTCCGGCGAGGTCACTGCCGACCTTGCCCTCCTTGATGTAATGACCAATGAATTCAATGAAAGGAGTACCTTTGCTTACGATGCCTGTCATTCTCCTAACCCTGATCAATATTGCTTTGCTAATGATAAAAATGACAAAGAAATAATAAAAGCAATGGAAGAACACAAAAATAAAACATCAATCATCGAAGATACAAAAACAGTTAATATTTTAAATGATACGACTATCAAAGAAGTAAAAATTGGATTAACACTAAGTCAAGAAGAACGCAAAGAGCTAATTAACTTGCTTAGTGAATTTGTTGATGTATTTGCTTGGTCATACCAAGATATGCCAGGAATTAACAGGGATATAGCTCAGCATACAATACCACTCATTCCAGGTATGAAGCCTGTCAAACAAAAGTTGCGCCGTATGAAACCAGAAGTGGCTCTCTGTAGACACCCATTTGTGTCTCCCCAAAACCAAACCCAGTGATGAATACCTTTTGCGTTGAATGATAATAGAATAAGGTGAAAGTGTGAAAGGTCAGGTGTTGCGGTTGGTTTTTATTTAAAAATTATTTCTTTCTGTTTTCGAAAAACAACACTATTTTATGAAAATAGTCAATCCTGTTTAGTTTGGTCCACGACAAGGGTCCAATAATAGTGTAGTTGGATGGGGCATGCAAAGAGCTTTCCAACGATATATTATAAGCCCAATTCCGATGAATAATGAGGAAGTTATGGCCAAAATACTAAACTGGGCCGGGTTTGATCTTTACATGCGGCCCGATGATCTAGGGGAGGACCCAATGTTAATTATTATTCCTAAAATTATTAGAATTAATTATAGTCTTCTAGAATTCTCTAGAAGGTTCTTTTAAGTCCTAATAGAATTAGAATTAATAATTAGATATTTTGATAAGTTTAATTTGGAATAAAATATTATTTTATAAAAATATGATTTCAGTTTTCATACGGACTTTACAAATCAACTTTGATTGTAAGTGGACTCCGTGTTTGAAAGCGCGTAGGAATCCCAAATTTTTGAGGGTTTGGTCCCAAATCTCTATTTCAATTATTTAATTTAATTGTTTGATTTTATATTTTCCTTGAAGTTACTAACGCGTGTATTTTCTTATTAGAAAGAGATACGAGAAATCAAAGTATGTAGTCTTATTGCTCTATTCTTGTAGAAAGCATGTTTAAATTTGTTTAATTCCTAGTATCATGTTAGGATGTTATTATTGCTTTCTAGTATCATGTTTAGGGTGCCTTTTACTCTTTTCTATTATCATGTTAGTATCATGTTAGGGCTAAAGCTTTGATTTTTATTGTTTAGTGACATGCTAGGGTTTGTTATTAATCTTGTTAGTATCATGCCTAGGATCTTGCTATTATGCTTTAGCGTTATAATGATGATTATTATTTTTATTGTTATTATGTTGCTTGATGCTTATATGTTTGTTATTGCTTGATCACGCCTTTTATGCATGTTTAAAGGGAATTTGTACTTGTAATCACGCTTAATAAGATAATTAATAATCTTGTTTAGGCTAATTTGATTATAATTCAAGTGATCGCCAATAATAGTTTTATTTGTGCATTATATTCAACTAACATAGATAAACAGGTTTAGGGTTAATCTAATGTTTGCATGCTAGTCAGAAAGCGCACATGAATACGAGAAGAATGAAGTAGAGGCCTATTTAGGGCAGGTTCAATCTCTTTTAGGTTGGATTTGAACCTTCATCCCCGAACCCTATTTGGTTCAAGACCTTTTGGAGTTGACGGTCTCATGGATCGTTAAGGGGTGTAATCTTCACCTTGTGAACGGTTTACAAGTTCCTAAAATTTGTTGGCGACTCTTTTGCTCTAGCTTCCTTCCCTTTGGACACCACATGCTTAAGTGTATGATCATAGTGGGGTTCAAGCTTGGGGTTAATGCTTGAAATATTCCTTACAGTTTTTGGCGACTCCACTGGGGAGGATTTCTATTTTAATTCTTGAAATTTATTTCGGTAACGATTTAGAATGAGTGGATGAGACTCGAAAAGTTCTAAGTATTTCTGTGCGTAATTTTGATTAGCATTATTGTCATATGCATAAAAAAGGTCCTCATTGGATAGACCATCCGAAATGAGTCAAAAACACAGGATTTTTAAACGTAGGAAATTTGAGAAATATCTTTCACAACTAGAATCGAAATAATGCTGCGAAATTTGGAAAATTCTAAGAATGTAGATAGCTGCTGAGGCATGTAGGAACTAGCGCCTAGATTACAGGGCTTGTCTCCTGTAAAGTACTTCTGTCGCCTGGCGACAGTTCTTTCGCTTGGCGACAGGGGTACTTTTGCGGCGACAATCCCTGTAGTCTGGCGCCAATTTCTTCCAATACCGAGCCAGAACTCTGCCTTCTTGTTTTGACCATTTCTAGCACTGTTGGCTCGACTCTACTTCCTGATTGAGTTTTTCTCACTTTTCTAAAACCCATATGTGTTCTACATATGGACATAACCCTCTGGGGTTCACGCTCCATCTACCCAATCGAACGCTCCTGGCAACGACGGGTACATCCGAGTTTGTGAATCCACCAAACCGTGGAAGCAAGTTTTTATCTTGCGGAGTCCCATCCACTCGCGCCAACCCTTCAAAAGGTAAGGCTTCCGCGCGGTGCATCCAGACTCATAACCATGGACCCTCTTTGACTAACCCTTGAACTTTAGAGAACTAGAGCCATGGTTAGGTTGCAAACTCATTGCATCATATTGTGACTATTTGAACTATTTGTGCATTCTTTGCTTGTGCATACCCTATATGTGCTAACCGTTTGTTTGACTTGTGTTTAAGTCTAAATAAACCAATTAATGACTAAAAAGGACTTTGTCTAATTAATTAATTAATTAATTAATTTGACTAATTAAAGACTAATAAAGCAATCAATCTGACTTAGTACGACTGTAGGCATGTCCCCTTAGAGTAAAATTACTGGAAACAGTCCCAGATTAATGTTCCAAAAATGGCGCAGAAGTTTGGGCTGTGGCGCCGCAGTTTACTGCTTGTCGCCTGGCGACAGATTTGTCGTTTGGCGACAAGCTTCAAACTGTGGCGACAGATCTGTTGTTCCGGCGACAGTCCAGATTCTTACTTGAGTCGTCACGACCAGTCTAATTAACCAGTCTGCTAATCAGTTTAACCAATTTGTTAATGGCTCTAGCCATGCTTAAGTCCTTAATTGAGTTTAGGCACTTAGTCCCATGGTCATACATAAGAGTCAAAGCATGTCACTTGCACTCACTTATAAAGCACACACTTAACATGTATGTCACACCTTGACCATGTCTAGAGAGTCTTGAATGCGTATTTTCCATCATTTTTTTGGGGGGGTAAGTCGGATATTAATCCTCCAATTAAACCACTTGTTTGAACCCATTCCCAAAAATATGCACCCTATTTTTGTTTTTTTTAAAACCATAAAAATCAAAGTCAACTTGAGTCAAGTCATTAAAACAAATATGGTTTAATCTACAGCGCGTGGTTAAGAAAGGAAGGGCTTTTAATCAAGGACAACACTTTCGTTCAAATCTCACTTTTTGATAAGCCAATCGGTCGAAAAAGGAAAGCTAAGAAGATAATGGCAAGTCGGGAAGAAGTCAACGAACTTAAGGGACAGGTAGCTAACATGGCTGAAATGTTGAAGAATCTGACTCTTCAAATCAATGACCCTGCGAGACAACAGCAAATGGAGCTCATCTAGGAAAGTTTGAGTAGACTATTCAATGAACAAATATGGTTTGAGCAGGGCATTAGTTCACAGGGGGTCTCGGTGGACAAGGATCTTCTTCCGCAGAATTTCAATGCCAACGACATCCTGAAATTCAAAGCAATGGGTAACCCTTATTTTCATTTAAGAGCCTTTGAAACTGTAATGAATATTAAGGGAATAGACAAGAAAGCTTTTCATTTTGTGTTTTCTCTATATTTAGAAACCGTTTGTCAGCAATGGTACTTTTCTCTTGATAAAGAGAAAACCTCTAGTTGGGAGTCAATTGTAAACGCTTTCATTGATAGATATAAATGCAATATTTTTCAAGTTGAAACTGATCATAGGGAACTTGAAATACTTAAGCAGAAAGAGAATGAAGGCTTTAATTCCTTCTTGAATAAATGGAGGGAAACTTCTGCAAAGTTGGTTGAGGTGCATAGTGAGAAAAGAATCTGTGAGGATGTTCATCAAGAACCTCCAAGAAAAATATTCTAAGAATCTCAAATACCAAAATAACTTGCACACTTTCAAGGCCGTCTATGACATTGGTATCAATATTGAAGACGACTTAGCTAAACAAAAAGCTGCTAACAACAGTAACTCTAATAGTGGCTGGAAAGGCAAGAAGAACGACAATCCTTCTTATTCCAAAACCACCCACTCAAATAATGTTAGCACCTTTAATTTGAATGAAGTCCTCGCTATGAATAATCAAGGACAAAAGAAACCGTTTAGGAGGGATTTTAATCCTATTGGTATGAGTTATGACACCGCATTCGATCGCTTACATGCAAAAGGTTTTATAACTCCCATAGGATCGTTTGGGGACCCACCTGTCGAAAAGAGAACGGCTAGCTGGAACCCCAATGCACATTGCAAATATCATCAGGGTAGGGGCCATCTCACAGAAAATTGTTAGAAGCTAAAGGAAGCAATCCAAGATTCAATTGATAACAACAAACTTCCAGTGCCCCCTGCAAGCAAGAAGCCAAGTATCAATAACGCACCACTGTCGGATTCCTTGGCTATTTTCGATGAGGAAAATCAGGTTGACCCCTCGAACCTCATTAAACCTATCGAAGCTATTGAAGAAAAGGAGGAGGTCTTCGAAGATGCCAAGGATAATTTTCCTTGTGGACAAGAATCTGCGACAAAACAAGAAGTGTGTATTCTTATTCAGGTTGTATTGGAAGCAAGAGAATTATTACGCGAGGCCATGGAGGTTGTAAAAGAACGAAACGAACTACTCAAAAGTAGACCTCTACCTAAGGAGAAGAAATCGTTCTCCCTACAAGTAATTGACACACCCAAAAGGAGCAATAGGCTATACACTCCAATTGGGACTTCTTATGCAAATATGTTCAAAATGCTCTCCGAGAATGGTAAAATTCAACCTCTCGAATCGAGACCATTTGAATCACTAAAAAGGACAGATAGATACTACTCTCCATATCATCAATCAGGAGGACATACTATAGAAAATTGTTTCAAGTTCAAAGACTTGGTTCAGAGATTGATCGATAACAAGAAACTAGTTCAAATCCCACAAGAACAAGATGCTACCATTAATGGGATTTGGGATAGTGATGACGAGGATGTCTACCTCAAGGACGTCGAAGAAACTCCAGTCTCGACAATATATCCAGTAGGCGACATTTGGGATGAAGAGGATTCACCCATAGATGTCCTCACAAGATCCGGGAGAATGCAACCTCCCATTACTGCACAACCTATTCCCACTACTCAGCAAGTTCCCATACGAATCATAGAAGACAACGATGTTGTCAAACAATTAAAAAAGACTAAGGTCGAAATGAACGTATGGAAAATTCTAGCTACATCCCGAGAACATAGAGTTGCGGTCATGGATGCCTTAGCCAAAGTAGGGATAGAATCGGACACCACTCCTGAGGGGTTGGCTAACTTCCTCACGAGTGATCTCCCAAGTCCCACTAATTTGATCACTTTTTCCGACAAAGATCTACCGCCGGAAGGTGACACACACAAAAAAGCTCTCAACCTCACAGTAATTTGCAAGAGAATGAACGTCCCCATGACTCTTGTAGATAATGGATCAGCAATTAACGTTTGCCCACTTAGAACTGTGAGGATGTTGGGGATAAGAGATGAAGATTTATCTCCGTCAACACAAGGAATAAGAGCCTACGATAACTCACGTCGCCAAGCATTAGGCATAATTACTATGAACATAACGACGGGAGTAATTGAACATGCCACCACATTCCAAGTGGTAGATATTAAGGCCTCGTTTAACTTACTGTTGGGACGCCCTTGGCTTCATGACCTCAAGGCCATCCCTTAATCACTTCACTAACAAGTGAAAGCCATAGTTGGAGGAGTACCAATTACAATCGATGCTTCACCCATGAGGATCAAAACAGTAGAAAATCCACTAATCAATGTGGAGCACGATGAGAATGACGAAGATTTGTGGGGATTTAATGAAGAGGTCTCCTTCATCGCGGAAGATAAAAGGACCCCTCTTCGCTATGACCTCCACTCCAACATGATAACCAATGCTATCCTGAGAAAACAAGGACACTTCCCTGGAATGATTCTAGGAAAGAAGAAAGGGATACCAAAACAGATGGGACTACCCGGCCTCCCTAAATTAAATACTTTCGGACTTGGTTTCGAACCGACTCTCGAAGATCTAAAGCGAGCCCAGGAAAAATCAAAAGCACGTAGAAATGCTCGCGGACAAAAGAAAGCAATCCCAATGGATCAATACCCTCTTACTTTAAATGGACAGTTCATAAGAGAGGGAGAAGATTATCCATGTTACGAATTTCCAGAACCCTTTGTTGTAAACGACATAAGACAACCTAGGTTCGAAATATTTCTGGATTGTTGCTTTCTAGATGAAATCCCAACTCCTATCGATAAAGAAAAAGCACCCCCATGCTTTGACTTTAATGTCATGGGACTTCTCTTTGGGCAAGAAAAGAATGAGCCAAGATATATAGAGGATAACTCTTCACTCATTCAAACAATCCTACAAAGCGAGAACTTTGATCCCTCCAAGCTCATCACTCCAGCAGAGGATTTAGTGCGAGGATGGCGCAAGACAGTGAAAGTGACTACTGCAAACGGAAAGAAGATCTCAATAACTATAGGACAAGGGCCAATGTTTGAAGAATCGTCTGAGTCTGAGTCAGAGTGTTCCCCTATCAAGTCCTCTAAGTCTCTAGTTATAGCACCTCCCTCTAGTTCTTCTATTTTAGCATCTACTCCTAGGATAGTTAGCAATCAAGTCCCAACGGACATTTCTTTGTTCGATGTAATGATTTATGAGTTTAATAATATGTCTTCTTCCCCTTATTCCTCGTGTCTTTCTTTAACTCAAGATGACGAGTATTGCTTAACTAACGATGAAAATGACAAATAAATTATTAAAGCAATGGAAACACTTGAAAATAAGACACCAATAATTGAGGACACTGAAACGGTTGATATCTCAAATGATCCGACCATTAAAAGAGAAGTTAAAATCGGGCTCACGCTAAACAAAGATGAAAGAACCGATTTAATTAATCTACTTAAAGAATTTATCGATGTATTCACCTGGTCATATGAAGATATGCCAGCTATTAATAGAGAAATAGCTCAGCACACTATACCACTAATCCCAGGAATGAAACCTGTAAAACAAAAGTTGCGTCGAATGAAACCCGACGTAGCTCTTAAAATAAAAGAAGAAGTACAAAAGCAAATAACTTTATGTTTTATCAGGGTATCCAAATACCCCGAATGGGTTGTAAATGTAGTCCCAGTTCCAAAAAAGGATGGTAGGGTTTGAATGTGTGTCGACTATCGAGATCTAAATAAGGCAAGTCCAAAGGACGACTTCCCTTTACCACACATCGATATTTTGGTAGATAATACAGCGAATCACACACTTCTCTTATTTATGGATGGATACGCAGGGTACAACCAGATTCTCATGGCCGAAGAAGACATGGAGAAAACAACATTCATAACACCTTGGGGTACTTACTGTTACATGGTAATGCCGTTCGGGTTGAAAAACGCGGGTGCCACTTACCAACGAGCAGCAACTGCCCTACTCCATGACATGATGCACAAAGAAGTCGAAGTATATGTGGACGACATGATTTTGTAATCTAAAGACCGTCCAGGACATCAAGTGGCCTTAAGAAAATTCTTCGAGAGGCTAAGAAAATACAAAATGAGGTTGAATCCATCCAAGTATGCTTTTGGAGTAACCTCAGGCAAACTCTTGGGATATGTCATAAGCTCTAGAGGAATAGAGATAGACCCAACCAAGATCAAAGCAATCATGTCAATGCCACCGCCCAAAACCGAGAAGCAAATTCGAGGATTTATTGGCCGGTTGCAATATATAAGTAGGTTCATATCTAAGCTAACAACAATATGTGAACCGATATTTAAGAAGCTTAAGAAAATCGTGCCAATAATATGGGACGACGAGTGTCAAAAAGCCTTTGAGAAGATCAAAGCCTATCTCGCCAATCCTCCCGTATTAGCCCCAGCGCTTACAGGAATCTCTCTAAGGTTATACTTAACAGTCACCAAAGAAACAATGGGAGCTATGCTCGCACAAGAGGTAGAAGGAAAAGAAAACGCCATCTACTACCTAAGCAAAAAGGTGCTCGAATATGAAGCACGCTATACACCACTTGAGATATTATTCCTCGCATTGGTATGGGCCACAACCAAGTTAAGACACTACATGCTTGTTCACACAGTCTTTGTAGTGTCACGAATAGATCCTCTCAAGTACTTATTCACGAAATCCACGCTTAACGGACGCATCTCAAGGTGGATAGTCAACCTAGCCCAGTTTGATGTAAGATTCATGCCTCAAAAGGCTATTAAAGGATCTATAGTCCCGGACTTCTTAGCGGACTTTCCAATAGAAGATTCGATACCAATACACGATAATGAATTTCCAGATGAAGACTTGATGCTCATGGAAGATGATACTTGGACTTTGTACTTCGATGGAGCCTCGAACCAAAAGGGATGTGGCGTAGGAGTCCTATTAGTATCACCTAAAGAGGAGCATGTTCCAATTTTGATAAAGTTAGATTTCGACGTTACCAACAACGCTGCAGAATATGAAGCATGCGTAGTAGGCCTCGAAACAGCTTTAGCATTGGGTGTAAAGAAACTTCGAATATTCGGAGATTCTTCCTTGATCATCAACCAAATCTCCAAAAGATGGAAAGTAAGGAGCGAAAGATTAGCCCCTTACCAAACCTATCTGGAAACTCTCACCGATCAACTGGAAAAGGTATAATACACATATCTACCTAGAAAAGAAAACCAATTTGCCGATGCCTTGGCAAGACTAGTCTCAATGGTTAGGATTCCTAATGAAATTGAGCAAATGCCTCTAACTATAGAGAAAAGACACAAACCAACATTCATTCAAGCTATAGAGGATAATGAAACAGTCCAAGAAAAAGAAGAAGAAGAACCATGGTATACTGATATACTCAATTATGTCGCCAAAGGAGAATACCCTCCTCATGCTGACAAAAGAGCAAAATGAGCTTTAAGACTTTTGGCTTCCCAATACGTACTCATAAATGATGAGTTACACAAAAGGGTACCTAAAGGTCGAGCCCTATTATGTGTAGACAAGAAGGACGCTCAAAGAACTATGAGAATAGTCCACGAAGGAGTATGTGGAACACATGTTAATGGAAAAATGCTAGTCCAAAAGATAATGCGAGAAGGATATTATTGGACTACCATGAATAGGGATTGTCATCAATATGTAAAAAGATGCCCTAAGTGCCAAATTTATGCAAATTTGCAACATATTCCTCCATCCCTTCTCTACACATACACCTCACCATGGCCATTCTCAACATGGGGAATCTATATAATCGGAAAAATCACACCTCCCGGAACAGGAGGTCACGAGTACATCTTGGTAGCAATCGATTACTTCACAAAGTGGGTTGAAGCACAATCATATGCTAAACTCACTGCAAAACATGTAGCACTCTTTATCGAAAGGAACATAATTTGTCGATACGGAGTCCCACATGAGATGATAACTGACAATGGAACTCACTTTCAAGCCGAATGTGAAGAATTGTTACAAAAGTACGGTATTCAACATCACCATTCTTCCCCTTATAGACCTCAAGCAAATGGAGCAGTTGAGGCAGCTAATAAAAATTTAAAGACTATCATCGAGAAAATGAGAGAAAATTACAAAGATTGGCCTGACAAACTCCATTTTGCACTTTGGGGTTATCGCACTTCAATTCGAACGTCAACAGGAAACACGCCATTCGCCCTAGTCTATGGAATGGATGTCGTGCACCCTGTAGAGCTAGAAATACCTTCTCTACGCATTGCGTTAGAAAGTAAACTTGATGAAGTTGAATGGACTAGAGCACGGTATGAAGAGTTAATTCTACTTGACGAGAAACGACTAGAAGCTCTACATCATACCCAATGCTACCAAACTCGTATGGCTAGACACTTTAACAAGAAGGTCAAGACAAGAAACATCAAGGTTGGAGACTTGGTACTAAAAGCACTGAGGAAAAATGTTTTGGATCTAAGAGGCAAATTCAGGCCTAATTAGTCCGGACCATACATTGTCAAAACAATCTTGTCAGGAGGTGCAGCTCAATTAACTGACATGGACGGCAATGAATTCTCAAACATGACCAATCTTGACCAACTTAAGAAGTACTACCCATAATTACTTGAGTAGGACACTCAAGAGAGCTACGTTTGGCCTGATTCCTTAAGAAAGGATATGTAGGCAACCCTTTAAAAGGGTGCGGCCACTTTAATTATCAAGCATTTCGTGTCCCAGCATCGACAAAAGCATAGACCAAAAAAAAAAATTGTCGCCAAACGACAAGTGTGTCGCCATGCGACAACTAAAAAAGTCTGGCGACAGACTCGTATGAGCAACGCCAATTTTCTACGGACATCTGGACAACTTTGGGGCATTCTGGAAATTTCTTCGACTTCCGTACTTGAAGAAAATTTTTCGGAAAAAATATTTTAAGTTGTTTTCATTGCTTTAAATAAACAAATGTAAAGTTAATTTAATTTAAAAGCTAAAATTGCATTAATAAATGAAGAATTACATTATTGATGGAATTTAAATAAAGCTTAAAAAATTAAAATTAACTTAAAATTGTCTAATAAATTGAAGGAAAAGCAATACTCTAATCTTTCTTTCTTTCTTAATCCTTTTCCAATTCTTGTTAGAAGCTTCCTCTTCATCCATCACTTTTGCTAAGAGACATCCATTAGAGGATCTACATTCAATTTTAGTATGGATAGTCTCTCCCACAGCTAAAGCTCCATGTTTTTTCTCTACCTAAACCTTCTTTTTTGTAGAGTTCACCTTTCTTTCCCCTTTGTCTTTATTAGCACTCTTCTTCTTAGGTATCACAGGGGTCTTAAACTCAACTCTTTCACCTAGGCGTTCCTTAGCAGGAAATTTCTTGTCACCAAGGCGAGTCTTCACATTGGTCTTCTCTACTTTGGTTCGGTCCTTTGAGATCTACCAGTCAACCATTGCTTCACATCATTGGACAAAAAAGGTGGAACCTTTTGGGTAATCACTTTCCATAAAGGCCTAGCACACCAATACTTGTCAAATTGTTCAACTTCTTGTGAAACGGGGAATTCATAAGGACGACAAAGATCTCCCGTGGGAATGGTTTGCGCAATCGCATATTGCCTCTTTACTCTACAGGGATAATAAAAGGTCAATTTTGACAAACTAGGAAGACGACAAAAGGGTTGGGTATTACAACCAATCATCTTTTCAAGCTTCCACCAAGGAACGACCCATTTAATAGAGAAGTCACAACAGGCAAAAACTTTGCCCCACTCACGGCGACCCATCTTCAAGGAGAAACATTTCTTTCGTCGAACAAAGCAATTGGGGGTATATTTGTCAATATTATCAGGAGGACTAATCAATTCTAGTCTCTCCATGAGCCACATCTGTAAAAATCAATGCACATAATCAGTATTGCTATACAAAAATATGTTTTTAATTTCCGTAATTAAGAATATTATTTTTCTACCTGTGATAAAATTGGAGAGCCTCGAAGAGGTGCTTTTGGATTCTTTTTCAATTCATCAAGACTAAGCATAGTCTCTCCAACGATTAATGGCATTGGATTTCTCCCAGATTCGATTTGTTCTAGCACAGATATTATAATTGCTTGACCATCATTATTTTTACCATTAGTAAGAAAATATTGGCTAAGCATGCAAAAGAGGAAAGCTCTTCTCCTATAAACATGAAATGATTCAGAGCGTGGTCTATCAAAATAAAAACGTGCAAATTCTTGTGAATCAACATTATTACCATGCACGATGTTTTTTAGATATTTACCCCTAAGGTCAAGGAAACGCTCATAATCTTTATAATAATACTCACTCACCCTAGGCATTACCACAAGATTTAATGAACGAAAGCCTAGAATGGCACCAAACTCTTCTGGTAAAGGGCAAATTTCATCATAGCCTAATCTAAAGCAATGAGTATTAGGATCCCAATATTCTAAGGCGGTATGAATGAAGTCAATATCAAGATCTACCCCCTTTATGCCATAAATACCCCCCATATGGAAAAAGTCAAGTTCTTTTCTCTCCTTAGCAGTTAAAGAACGACACCACTCACGAGTGAAATCACAAAATTTCTTTTTAATTAAATCCGTGATTAATTTTTGAGTTAATATGTTGGAATTATACAGAAATCGTCAGATTTGGGGGCTATTTATAAACAATTTTTTTTGGCAGATTTTTGAACTCTGAAAGGATTTGGAAAAATAAGTATGTCGCCAAACGAGAAGTTTGTCGCGTGGCGACAACTCCTATCGCATGGCGACAAAGCTTGTCGCGTGGCGACAAAGGACACGCGTGGCGACAACGCGTCTGAGCCAACGACAATTACGCGTCATACAAACCGCGTTTTTCTGACTTTGATTCGACTTTGATTTTGCACATTGCACCCCGTTATTCAATACCCCTATATACAAATCCATTCCATATTACCTTTTTCTTTTGATTAAATTAAGCTAAGGCTTATTTTAGTCGAAATCATTTGATTTTTCATTTTTTTCTTTTGAGGGAGAAAGTCGGATACCCTCCATTCATAATAAAAATGATGGAAATTTTTGCGCAAAAATTAAGTCACAATTGCACACACTCACATGCACATGAAAAAAAAATGCAAAGATAAAATAGGCTTAACATAAAATTTTGTATATACAATATGTCTAATCTACAAAAGACAAAGTCCTATGAAGTCAAATAAATAAATAAGCACAGGTACAAACTATGGTGCCGGAGGCCGTAGATGATGAGGTACGCCCATCATATCAAAGAACGATGTAGTCCGGGGTGTATGCCCCTCACCATCTCCTGATCCACCAGTCGGCGGAAACCTCAGCTCAGGGCTAGTCCACCCAGGCTCACCAATCGACAACGGTTGAGGCTGCAAGGGCTACTACGACGACGAGCCAACCTCGTACGTCCCACCACCCATCGAAGGAGCCGATGTCACGCCTCCTTGGCCCGCTGGCCCAGCAAAAACATCCTCAGGCGAAGAAACCGAGTCCTCGATTGGAGCAGCCTAAGACCGGCCACCTCGGCCGCCATCAGAAGTGCGGCGACGCCTTAAGCCAGATCTAGTCGGCTCTCTCCTAGCCTCGAGTCTCGACCGGGTACAGGGTGAAGGAATAGGCTGTCCCTGCAAAGGTAAATCAAGTCAGTTACCAAGTAAAGGATATCATAAAAGGTGATACAAAAGAAAGACAAGAGAGATACCTCCTCAACGTCGTTCCTCCGACAGGTTGCTCGGTTCCGTAACCTCACGAGCTAGCTGCGAAAGGCGTCTATACACCTCGCCATAGCTGTCACCACCTCGCGAGAAAACTGTCCAAGGAATAAAGTCAGTGATAATACAGAATAAATACAAAAGCAAGAAAATAGATAAGCTCACCCCAGTCTGGTGACGAGGAATGGATCGCTCCACAAAACGCTGATCCTCGGGGGCTGGAGGAATCATCTCCTCGATCGGTCCGAACACATCCTGGTAATAGATAGACATCCTCGGAGGAACGAACTCCCTAGGCACAGCCTGAAAAAATAAAATTCAAATGATCAGAATTCACTTGGGGGCTACCTAAAGAAAATAAAAAGTAAAGCATACCGCTGCCTCCTCAAACAAAACAGGGGCCGGCGCTAGCATAGGCAGCAAGTCATCCCCGTAACTGTGCTCCAAATGGACATGAGACCGCCACGGAGTGCCAGGAGACGACCGACTCGCGGAGTCACGCATCAACGCCTCATGAAACATATGTTGAGGCGGGCAAGTGGGGACGACAAAAACATCCGAGGAGTGCTGAATAACTACTCTCTCGCCAAGATACACTGTAGCGTCATACGTCCCCTGAAAATAACGACGCTCGGTAGTATACCGCGCGACCAGCACATGTATACCCAAATCAGCCCATGGTCGATATACCACGTCAGGCTCCTACAAAACAGCTATGTAAGATAAATGTACTCAAAAGAGTAATATCAAAAAAATAAGTGTTCACGAGAATCTACCGAGAGGATCAGATCTCAAATACGTGCAGTCTCCACCTGGCCGATACGACCTCCCCAACCAGCGCCAACGGGGAGCTCGCGAGGTGAAGGTCTTGTCGGTGCAAGTAAGGGGAAGTACTCGTAGAACCAAATCTACACAGATGAGAGAAAGTCAGCAAATGCTTGCACAAGTCTAGAGCTAATTTCAAAAGGATAGAAATATACCTCTACGACCCTCCAGAAACTGGAAAGTGCGACCTCTCCAAACAAGGCCCTGTGACGGCAGGAACGTCAGCATAGGCCAAGCTAGCCCAATCATACGTCCCGACCAGGTGAAGGTCGCGAACAACTCTCAGGTAGTATAGGAGCACTCGACTACCCTTATTAGGAGAAAAGGTCCCTGACAGCAAAATAAGAACAAAGATGCGCACCCGCTGCTCGCGAGTGGTCGCATCATCCTCAAAAGCCGCTACTAAGGTGGAGCGGTGGATGCACCGGGAACTAAGCTGTCTCGGCTGAGCCTCAGCACGGACCCGAATAGCAATCGGACCCAATAACTCCAAAACCATCGGTGAGTAGACAGTAATATCACTGTCAAATGGCAGTGGAGAAGAATGAAACTCCAAACTTGTGATGAGACTGAAGTCGGCAGGAGTGACCGTGATCTCACCCTAGGGAAAGTGAAAGGTGTTGGTGGTGTCCCAAAAGAACTCCACCAAAGCTCGGACGACGAGGTTACCCCCATCATAGGAGTACATCTCCTGAGTAGCCTGAAAGAGGGGAGTCAACCCACAGGACTCCCACAACTGTCGCAACGCCTCGTCTCTGCTGAAGTACGCTTTATATATCGTACCGATGACGTTGTTGCCAGAACCATGACTGCGAGTCCTCCCGCTGATGAGCCCGTGTCGCACCCGCTCAGAGATATGGTGCTCGGGAGAAAAGAAAAGAGTGTGCTCATCCCACTCTAGAAGAGGTCCAAGTCTAGTAGAGGGGTCCTCACCCTCGCCGACAGGCTCGTCCTCCTGGCGTGTGTCCCTTGACTGAGAACCAGAGCCGCGTTGCCTAACCATGCTATTATTATGCAAATAATAGAGATTAAGGTTCTATAGTATCTAAGGTTCGCCTAGCCGCATGATACTATGTTCCCAAAAATGGAGTACGTAGTACTAAAACAGAGCACAATTTTAATATAAGCATAATCAACATTTTCGAGCAACCAAACAATTTCTTGCAATACTATGACAAATATTGTGACAAATTGTATAAGATGAATTAGTAAAAACACAAAGAACGGACCACATTGTTCTTCACGGCCTTAAGAGGTCCAACAATGGTGGATCGCTCATTTCTTCACCAAATTGAGTCAAACAAGTCTCAAAACACTCCCAAGGAAATGCATAAGCATAATCAAGCAAGTTCAAGGCATAAAATTCAACAAACGAAGCAAATTAAGCAAGAACGTATTCGAATTTTTAGAAAAGTCACGAACAAAGAATGCATAATTCAGCAAAACCGAGTTGAGTTTGAATAAAACTTACATGGATCGTGAAAATAGATGAAATAAGCTTTGATTTGCAACAAGTTTGAGCGAATTCGGTTGAGAATTGAGCGAGAACAAGAAGATCGAAGTTTTGAGCAAATGCGTAAAAACAGAACAACAAAAGCGGAAAATGAAGAAGAAAGGGAGGGTATTTAAAAAACCCGACCCTGTCGCCAAACGATAAGTTTGTCGCGTGGCGACAAGCAGAAATAGCGGCGACAAGCAGTTTCGGCTAACGCTGGAGCGGCGACAGAGTACAGGGCTCCATAATATGGTTATGAGAACCTCGTGCAGCAATTTTGGGTTCCTTGGTACGCCAGTAGCCACTCTAAGAAACTTAACATGATTTAATGATCGGCTCGATTACAATTAAATCAAGTGATCGACCTGATGAAAGATCGTCTCACTTCGCTAAAAGCGCCTGAACATTGGCTCACAGCAAAGGCACTGACATAATGGTTCATAAACAGAAAAGGCACCGACATAATGGTTCATAAACAGCAAAGGCACCGACATAATGGTTCACAAGCAAGCAAAAGTGCCGACGTACTGGCATAGCGGAAGAAAAGTTCAAGCGAACTTTAAAGGATCAACAAGCATTGGTCTTCGGTGATATTCTTCGGAGTATTGTCGCAACAAATGAGGATGACTTCAGGCGAAGATATCTTTGACAACGTTCCCTAGCTTGTAGAGGGTTGTCACAAACAATTGAGATGGCTACAAGCAGAGTTATCTTCGATCGTGTTCCCTAGGATGTGGAAGATGGTCACAAGCGGCGGAGAATGACTACAAGTAGAGTCATCTTCGATTAAATAGGAGGCAGCTACAAGCAGAGCGGTCTTCAAAACAAATGCAACAAATCGGTTACCTATAGAGACGTGTGCTCGACGGTGCAAGATACGCATTTCTTAACATTTTTATCTGTTTAACTAACACTAGTTTGCAGGTATTGGCGTTACAAGAATGGTTTGGGATCGCAGAACGTTCTGAATCATTCTCCGTCCCTATCGCTACTTTGACTTTCGTTTTCGAAACTTGCGTTTCTCCAAACTCAGTCAAAGTGAGGGCTTCTGTAGATACCCATTTGTGTCTCCCCAAAACCAAACCCAGTGATGAATACCTTTTGCGTCGAATTATAATAGAATAAGGTGAAAGTGTGAAAGGTCAGGTGTTGCGGTTGGTTTTTATTTAAAAATTCTTTCTTTCTGTTTTCGAAAAACAACACTATTTTATGAAAATAGTCAATCCAGTTTATAGTTGGATGAGGCTTGCAAAGAGCTTTCCAACGATATATTATAAGCCCAATTCTGATGAATAATGAGGAAGTTATGGCCAAAATACTAAACTGGGTCTGGTTTGATCTTTACATGTTGCCCAATGATCTAGGGGAGGGCCCAATGTTAATTATTATTCCTAAAATTATTAGAATTAATTATAGTCTTCTAGAATTCTCTAGAAGGTTCTTTTAAGTCCTAATAGAATTAGAATTAATAATTAGATATTTTGATAAGTTTAATTTGGAATAAAATATTATTTTATGAAACTATGATTTCAGTTTTCATACGGACTTTACAAATCAACTTTGATTGATAAGTGGACTTCGTGTTTAAAAGCGCGTAGGAATCCAGGCAGTCGCCAAACGACAGGCCTGTCGCCACGCGACAGGCCTGTCGCCACGCGACAAGCCTTGTCGCCACGCGACATACCCTGTCGCCACGCGACAAGGTCGGTTTTGCGGCGACAGCGTGAAGTTTTATTCCTTATCAAATTCTACCTATTTTCGGACTGTTTTCTTATAAATAGGGACCTGAACCTCCGTTTTTATTGATCCACAATTCACAATCATCAATTCATTTACAATCATCAATATTCTCTCTATGCTCTCATCTCTCTAACTTTTCTCAAACAAAATTCCGCATACACGAGTTCTAGACACACCTAGCCAAGTTCGAAGTTGCCTTCGCCCTAGACGTGAAAGGTTATAATTTCTGAGGGTTTGGTCCCAAATCTCTATTGCAATTATTTAATTTAATTGTTTGATTTTATATTTTCCTTGAAGTTACTAACGCGTGTATTTTCTTATTAGAAAGAGATACGAGGCATCAAAGTATGTAGTCTTATTTCTCTATTCTTGTAGAAAGCATGTTTAAATTTGTTTAATTCCTAGTATCATGTTAGGATCTTATTATTGCTTTCTAGTATCATGTTTAGGGTGCCTTTTACTCTTTTCTATTATCATGTTAGTATCATGTTAGGGCTAAAGCTTTGATTTTTATTGTTTAGTGACATGCTAGGGTTTGTTATTAATCTTGTTAGTATCATGCCTAGGATCTTGCTATTATGCTTTAGCGTTATAATGATGATTATTATGATTATTATTTTTATTGTTATTATGTTGCTTGATACTTATATGTTTGTTATTGCTTGATCATGCCTTTTATGCATGTTTAAAGGGAATTTGTACTTGTAATCACGCTTAATAAGATAATTAATAATCTTGTTTAGGCTAATTTGATTATAATTCAAGTGATCGCCAATAATAGTTTTATTTGTGCATTATATTCAACCAACATAGATAAACAGGTTTAGGGTTAATCTAATGTTTTCATGCTAGTCACAAAGCGCATATGAATACGAGAAGAATGAAGTAGAGGCCTATTTAGGGCAGGTTCAATCTCTTTTAGGTTGGATTTGTACCTTCATCCCCGAACCCTATTTGGTTCAAGACCTTTTGGAGTTGACGGTCTCATGGATCGTTAAGGGGTGTAATCTTCACCTTGTGAACGGTTTACAAGTTCCTAAAACTTGTTGGCGACTCTTTTGTTATAGCTTCCTTCCCTTTAGATGCCACCATGCTTAAGTGTATGATCACAGTGGGGTTCAAGCTTGGGGTTAATGCTTGAAATATTCCCTACACTCTCAAAATCAAGGAAGAAATCAGAAAGCAATTGGCTGCGGGTTTCATCAAAGTATCCAAGTATCCAGAATGGATAGCTAATGTGGTTCCAATTCCAAAGAAGGATGGAAGGGTCAGAATGTGTGTTGATTATAGGGATCTCAAAAAGGCAAGCCCGAAAGATGGGTTCCCTCTACCTCACATTGACATTCTGGTCAATAACACAACAAATCATGCACTCCTATCATTCATGGACGGCTACGCCGGATATAATCAAGTATTAATGGCCGAGGAAGACATGGAAAACCACATTCATCACACAATGGGGTACATATTGCTATACGGTAATGCCATTCGGGTTGAAAAACGCGGGTGCCACCTACCAAAGAGCAGCCACATCATTGTTACATGATATGATACACAAAGAGGTGGAGGTCTATGTTGATGATATGATCGTCAAGTCAAAGGATCACCCAGGCCACATCATTGCACTTCGCAAGTTCTTTGAAAGACTCCGCAAGTATAACATGAGATTAAATCCAGGAAAGTGTGCATTCGGAGTTATGTCAGGCAAAATATTTGGATATGTGATCAGTTCTCAAGGGATTGAAATAGATCCCACAAAAGTCAAAGCAATCATGGCCATGCCACCCCCCAAGACTGAGAAAGAAATTCGAGGCTTCATCGGAAGGCTGCAATATATAAGTAGGTTCATATCAAAACTCACGGCGATATGTGAACCTATATTCAAGAAGCTTAAGAAAAATGTTCCAGTCACATGGGATGATGATTGCCAAAAAGCTTTCGATAAAATTAAAGAGTATCTGGCAAACCCACCCGTGCTAGCTCCACCAATGCCTGACTTTCCTCTTCGACTCTACCTTACAGTCACAAGAGAAACGATGGGGACAATGCTAGCACAAGAGATCGAAAGCAAGGAGAATGCAATTTACTATTTGAGCAAGAAGCTTCAAGGATATGAGACGCGATACACACCACTTGAAAAGTTGTGTCTCACACTCGTGAGGGCTGCGCAAAAATTAAGACATTACATGCTCACTCATACAGTGCATGTCGTGTCCAAGATGGATCCTCTCAAGTACTTGTTCGAAAAAGCAAAACTCAATGGCAGATTATCAAGGTGGATAGTCAACCTTGCTCAGTTTAACTTGAAATTTATACCACAAAAAGCCATCAAAGGTTCTGCGGTTTCTGACTTCTTAGCAGATTTTCCACTAGAAGAAGTTGAGAAAGAAGAAGATGAGTATGATTTCTCTGACGAAGATCTACTCATGACCGAAGATGATAGCTGGACGCTCTATTTTGACGGAGCCTCGAACCAAAAGGGTTGTGGTGTAGGAGTCTTACTCGTATCACCCAATGAAGAGCATATCCCAATTTCCATGAAGCTCGACTTTGATGTCACCAACAACGCCGCAGAGTACGAGGCATGCATCTTGGAATTAGAAACAGCTGTGGCCTTGGGAATTAAGAAGCTCAGAATCTACGATGATTCGTCACTAATCATTAACCAGATCTCCAAGAGATGGAAGGTGAGAAGTGAAAGTCTCGCTACGTATCAAGCTCATCTGGAAACTCTCACGGAGCAACTAGATGAAGTGGAATATACGTACTTGCCTAGAGAAGAAAATCAGTTTTCCGATGCGCTGGCTAAGTTAGTATAAATGGTGCGAATTCTAACGGACATAATTAGAATGCCATTGACCATAGAAAGAAGATAGGAGCCGGCTTATGTTCATGCACTTGATGATGAACAAGAAGCACAAGTAGAAGATGAAGAGCCATGGTATACAGATATCCTTAATTACGTGATGAAGGGAGAATACCCTCCTAATACTGATAAAAGGGCACGCCGTGCTTTGAGGCTCCTAGCCTCACAGTATGTGCTCATCAGAGGAGCACTCCACAAAAGGACCGCTCAAGGGAGAAATCTCTTATGCATAGCAAAGGCTGAAGCACGTAAAACAATGGAAAACCTTCACGCCGGAATATGTGGAACGCATATGAATGCTAAAATGTTAGTCCAAAATATTCAACGACAAGGTTATTATTGGACTACCATGGAGAGAGACTGTCACGAATACGTCAAGAAATGTATGAAGTGTCAAGCCTATGCAAATTTGCAGCACGTTCCACCTTCACTTCTCTACACATATACTTCTCCATGGCCTTTCTCTACTTGGGGTATTGACATCATTGGAAAGATAACGCCACCAGGACAAGGGGGACATGAGTTCATCCTTGTAGCAATCGACTAGTTCACCAAATGGGTCGAAGCCGCCTCATATGTTAGGCTAACGGCAAAACATGTAGCTCAATTCATTGAGAAAAATATCATCTGCCGCTATGGGGAACCTCATGAGATGATTAGTGATAATGGAACACATTTCCAAGCTGACTACGCAAAACTCTTAAAGAAATATCATATCAAACATCACAGATCATCACCCTACAGGCCACAAACAAATGGTGCGATTAAATCGGTCATCAAGAATGTAAAAACTATCATCGAAAAGAGGACGGGAAATTATAAAGATTGGCCAAGTAAGCTACAATTCGTCCTTTGGGGTTATCGAACCTCTATTCGTACATCAACGAGGGCTACCCCTTTCTCTTTGGTCTATGGAGTTGAAGCTGTACAACCAATAGAGCTCGAAATCCCTTCTCTCCGAATCGCATTGGAAAGCCAACTAGATGAAGTCGACTGGATTAGAGCAAGATATGATGAACTAGTCTTACTTGACGAAAAACGCTTGGCAGCTTTGCATCATGTCCAAACCTACCAACAGCGTATGGCGCGACATTTCAATAAAAAAGTCAAGACTAGAAACATCAAGGAAGGTGACTTGGTGCTCAAGGCACTTCGCAAAAATGTGTTAGAACCAGGGGGAAAATTTAGACTAAACTGGTCAGGTCCATACATTGTTAAATCCATTTTGTCTGGCGGAGCGGCACAATTGGTAGACATGGATGGCAACGGTTTCCACAATTTAACTAACTAGGATCAACTCAAGAAATTTTATGCCTAGTTGCATGGGTTCATGACCCGATAGAGCTACGTTTGGCCTGATTCCTTTTAAGGATACGTAGGTAACCCCTCAAAAGGGCCCGACCACTTTAAAGATTAAAATCCTTCCTCTGTCGACCAAGTATAACACACATGACAGCAAAACGGAGCTAAAATCAAGAAAATCATACATTGCGGCAGTTCAGCATCCACCGCGCCACGGCATTCGCCACCGTCGCTACGGCAGGGTACCCCGTGGCACGGCACACGAAAAAAAAGAAAAAAGAAAAAAATCCTGTGCCACGTCAACATCCACCGCGCCGCGGGAATGTTTTCCGTGTCACAGCAGTTTCCACCGTGGCACGGTGGATTTCCAGCCAAAAAAAAATGCAGAACAACACCGTGACACGACAGAATGCACCGTGTCACAGCAGACATGTAACGTGACACGGTGCCTACTAATTGTCGCGAGGGCTAATCAGAGCGCGTTTTTACCTGCAACAGTCCTAGAGAGCCCTTCCTGATGGCTTTCCGGTCGGCTTTTGCTTCGTCAAGGCCACGCAAAGTTTCTCCAAGGCAAGTAGGCATAGGAGATCTCCCAGATTCACATGTTCAAGCACAGACGCTAAACAAGCATGTCCTAACCTATCGTTTGCAAATAAAAGCTTGCTAAACATGCAAAAAATATAAGCCCTTCTACGGTATACATGATAAGACTCAGAGACAGGATGATTGAAATACAAGTTTGCAAGCTTTTCTAAATCTACTTCATTACCACACACAATTTTATTTAAATCTGGATCTATCAGATTCAGATGGCGTTCAAAGTCTTGGTAATAATACTCACGTAGGGTAGGCATGGCAATGAGATTTCTGGCAGGAAAACCAAAGATGGCACCGAATTCCTCCGGCAGGGGACAAATTTCATCATAATCAAATTTGAAACAATGTGTTTCTAGACTCCAATAATCTAAAGCTGCCCTAAGAAAATCATGTTCAATTGCTACATTCCTCAAAGCTAATAAGCCTCTGACATGAAACAATTCTAGCTCTCTTTTATCCGCATTGGTCAAAGAATATGACCAATCACGCAATGTATTATCAAAATTCTGAGACATTATTATTGAAATATGAAATTCTAATTATTTTATGTTTCGTAATTATGCATATCACGAATAAACTGGTCCTATTTTATAGCCAAAACGCTTGGAAATACTCAAAATCTATCTTTCCATGCGCAAACTACACCGCTGCAGAACGCGGGCACCGTGACACGGGAAATCCCACCGTGTCACAGGAATTAATGCCGCGACACGGCATGTGTTGCCGTGACACAGTATATAATGCCATGTCGCGGTGCCCACGCGTCTTCATATTTTAATCCTTTACCTATTTTTATCCGGATTTTTATTGTTTTGCCTTCACGGTTTATCTTCTAATCTTGTTTTTCGAGAAAAATCATCCTCCATTTATTTTATTATTTATTTTTTATTTTTATTTTATTTCTATTTTTATTTTTCTTTTTATTTTGGGGAAGTTGTAAAACTTGTCCCATTTTTATTTTATTTTTATTTCTATTTTTATTTTTCTTCTTATTTTGGGAAAGTTGTAAAACTTGTCCCATTTTCTTTTTTATTTCTCTTTCTTTTGGGGAAATTGTAAAATTTGTCCCATTTTTCATTTTCTTTTTTTTCTTTTGGGGAAGGTCGGTACCCTTCATTTACGATTTTTTTTCGCGTCATTACGCGTCATTAATAAATACACAATCACACACAATGAGTCTCAAGCACACACTAATACACACTAATAAATGCATAAACTGTGAATAAAATATACAAAGTAAATCATGATGCATAAACAGTGTCAAGTGTCATCAACCAAAGTAAATAATAAAAACCCTCGGTCAAAAATCTAAAGAACTAGAAGAGTGAGGATCAGTGTCATCTCTAGCCTGCGAATACGGGAACGGAGGACCAAAGAGTCCCTCCATCATCCGGGTACGAGGAGTAGTATCCCTACTAGTCCCTATAGCTTCAGTAGCAGACAAACTCAAAAAAGGACCTATCCAACTGGCAAACGGTGTAGACTGACTCCAAGAGGTAGGAAGCGTCGGTGGAGGCATCGTCCCAGACAATGGAACTGAAAATAAGCCCTGCACCGGTGGAGGAAGCGCCCCAGACAATGGAACTGAGTATAAACCCTTGTCCACAGGAGTAATGACTGGCCTGAACTCAGGCTGCGAAGATGAAGGCCGCTGCCACTAACCCTGAAAGTGCTGGAATGGCTGAGAAGATTGAGGCTGCTGCCACTGAGTCTCTTGAAACGGCTTAGAAGGCCGAGGCTGCCGCTGAGACTGAGAATGCTGACGAACCTCAGGAGATCGTCTGCGGCGACTAGGCTCCCCCTCGTCCGAGTCTCTGTGCCTTGAGCGCGAGCGAGACCTCCGTCGTTCCTGAAAGACACAAAATGAAAAGATGTCTATAGTGCTAGATAGAACAAATGGTAAATATGGGAAAATAGGTGAACATGCCTCAAGAACATCGCCAGAACCGCCCCGACAACTCGCACCACGTCGAAGCTTGATGATGCAGTAGTTCAAAGCGTCAACCAACTTCATAAATCCCATCATGTCCGAGTGCGTAGGCTGAGAACAAAGAAAAATCAGTAATAAGCGGTACTTAAAAGGGTGAATAACGTGTCAAAAGGCTTACCGGCTCAAACACATCAGGCAGAGACTCCTGTGCCTGTCTAAAACCCTCTGGCGCATCAGCAATATGATCCTTAGTATTACCGATTGGTCCCGGGTAATGGACAAATTGAGACGGGACCTCAATCTTCCCCCTATGACGAGCAGTCGTCTAAAAATACGATCGAATAATCAGGTTATTCGACAGTTTAAACAGAGACTAGCGACAAAATTCTCAAGAGAAATCATACCTCGAGAAGACGGGGCGGAGGAGCCAAAGAAGGAAGCAAATCTTGTGAATAATCGCCCCCCATACGCACAAGCTCCTGCCAAGGAAATGTGTAGCGCTCCCCCCTGTTCATCAACGCCCCAAGAAAACGTGAGTCCAGCATCGACTCCGGTAGAGGCGAAGGCACCACAAAGCGGTCAGCGCTGTGCTGACGAACAACGCGCTCCCCAAGATACCAGGTAAAGCGTGCAGTACCAACAAAAACAGTACGGTACACCGAAAGCTCCAAGGCCTCGGGAAGATCAGTCATCCCAGCCCAAAGCCGATACTGGATCTCAACAGCAACCTGAAAACCATAAAAAGTTACAATGAATGCCGAAAAATAACATCAAGATAGAGAATAACATGCTGCAAAATCAATTCTTACACCAATAGAAGAGGTGCCTCAACGCAGTAGCTCGCGCAGCGTAGATACGGACTCCACTCGTGACTCGCCTCAGTCACGCCAACTAACTCCGACAGGGAAATCATGGACCGCTCCGCGACGCCGTCGAGGGGCCGATCTTGGAAAGTACTCATAGAACCATAACTACAATGAAAATTAATCTCTAAGCACGTGAGTTAAACAGGTTAAAACAAAACAGGAAGAAGAAAGATCGTCACCTCTACGACTCTCCATAAGCCGTAGACAGTGACAGGGGCCTGGTCATTCAGCTGCCTACAGCCATGACGTAGCGACGAGAATAGATCGGCATATCCAAGGCTGGCCCAACTATAGGATCCTATCTCGCCGATCCTGACCAAAGAAGGAAGGTAGCAAACGAGCGCACGTGATCTCCTATTAGGAGAAAGAGTCACGAAAATGAGAATCAAAATAAAGATCCGCACTCGCTGCTCAGGTGACGTCTCATCCATGTCAAAGCCACGGGCCAGAACAGAAGCCAACTCTGATCGCCCGCTCTTAGGACCACCTCGAGGCACCGGCTGAGTCCTGATATGCTGAACGACCGGACCTAACAAATCTGCTACCTCAGCCGCCCCCCAAGTGAGGTCAGGAATCTGTCGTACGGCCCGCTCGGTGAAGCGTAAGCGGCTGATCATGCTGAAATCCAGGGGGGTCAATGTCATCTCCCCCCAAGCAAAGTGAAAAGTGTTGGTAGTATCCCAAAAATACTGAAACAACGCACGAATAACTGTCGGGCCACAACCCCGGGGGCTGCGAAATCCTATGACCGCCGAATAGAAATCTCCTAAACCAGCAGACTCCCACAAGGCGTTCGTAACAGGATCCCTCGTGATAATCCCATATAGCCGGGAATCAAATCTCCAGCTCCGGATCCATGATGGCGAAGCGTGCCATCGACTATGCCGGAAAGTGGACAGTGAGAAACGTGATTCTCACGAAAAAAAACCAACTCGTCTGGTGTCCACGAAGGTGGAATCCACCTATCCCTACTCGAAGAAGGGCAAGGCTCGATCTCTAGGGCATCGTCGTCCATGCCCTCAGGAACTGTGGGAGTGTCCTGTCGAAAATCCTGAAGCCGGCCATGAGTAGAAAGATCGCGATCCCGTTATCTAGGCATGATATTACAAAAATAAAAATCTAAATGCTTAGTATCATTTCCTAAGTTATTTAGTTATTTATTCAAAAGCGGCTTAACAGCTACCTCAAGTTGAATTTTCTCTTATACACAAAAATTTTACCTCAAGGCTAAAAATTAGCAAAATAATAGAATTATTCCTAGTAGTTAGTTTCTCCATGACGAACTAATACTACAGTTCTCCTAATTGCATGATACCATGTTCTCCATGACGATATAGTACATACATAAAACAGAGCATGTTTCAAAATTGCACAAGAACAATAGATCGACACATCATGGCATCTGTTACAAGATCTACAACCAATATATCACCATTTCAAGTGCAAAAAAATAACATGAACAACAAGAACACCATTTCACACAAGTAGTACCAAAAAATGGTGATTTGCTCAATTCTTCACCAAATCACACAAACTTGGTCTCAAATTGCTCACAAACAAATATACATTCATATACAAATCAATTCATAGCAAGAATTTTGACATGGAAGCTCAAAATCAAAAACCCCCGATTTGATATTTTTAGGGTTTCAAGCAAATATGGAATTTACAACAAAATTTGAGAAAAAAGCAAAGGAAACTTACATAGATCCTTGTGAGAAATCGAAAATGAGGAAAGTAGCAAAAAATTGGAGCGAATTTGGTGGAGATTTGAGCTCCAAAAGCTCGAAAAACCGCAAAAATGCTGCAGCGCAACCACCGCGACACGGTGGTCTAATGCCACGCCACGGTAAAGCTTCCCCGTATCACGGTGAGACTCTGACGGCAGCGGTGGACTTCTGATAGCAGCAACGGCAAAACAAATTGTCGTGCATCGAGAACAGACGTCGTGTCACGGTCACTGGCACCGCGTCACGGTGAGATCTAACGTGCGCCGGTGCTAAACTCCGTGGCACAGTGAACGGAGAAATTAAAAATAAAATAAAAAAAGGGAGAAGTGAGAACAGAAGGAGATTGGGAACGAAAATGGCAAAGGAGAAGTAAGAAAATGGGGAAGCAGCACAAAAAAAAAAATCCCGCGATACGGGATTGCTCACCGTTTGATGGGGTCAAACACCGTGTCGCGGGAATTGTCCACGTGGCACGGTGCTTAGCTGTGTGCCCTGCACACATTTTAAACCTCCTGGCGAATATTCTGGCGTTTTTTATGCGTTTTGAACAATTTTCCGCAACTTTTTGACAGTTATTTTCTCACCAGAATTGTGCGGAAAAATCTAATTGGTATTTAAAAGGTTCCAAAATTACCGATTTACCCCTAACAAGCATTAGGGTTGCATTTTCGACACTTTAAACACCTAATACAGCCGGTTAGTCGACTAGAAGGTAAATCATCTGTGGCCCACGTTCGAGGATAATCGAACCATCATACACTTGCAAATTTCAGCGATTATATCAGTTGTCGGTTTTCCTCAAGCATGGAAAGTGTTATTGGTGTATTTTTCTTCAAGTATAGAAAACCGCCAAGTCGGCTTTCCTCAAGCATGGAAAGTATTATTCGGTGGATTTCTTCAAGCATAGAAAAACGCCAAAATCATATGTCGACTTTCCTCAGCATGGAAAGTGTCATCTGGTAGGTTTCTTCAGGCTTAGAAAGCTACCAAGCTCATAAGTCGACTTTCCTCAGGCATAGAAAGTGTTTCAGGGAAACATCATCTGGTGGATTCCTTCAAGCATAGGAAGCTACCAAACTCATTTGTCACCGATACACTGGTGTCAGATAAGCGTTCTATTCCTTTACTCTTTTATCTGTAGAATTAATATTTTTCCGCAGGTATCGGCGTATACAGAGTGATTTAGGATCGCAGAACGTCTTAAATCATTCTCCGTCCCTATTGACTACTTTGACTATCGTTTTCGAAACTGACGTTTCTACAAACTCAGTCAAAGTGGGGGCTTCGGTAGACACCTAAAAATGTCTCCCCGAAACCAAATCCGATGATGAACAATCTTTCACCTCCATTATTGGTCGGGTTCAGTATTTAATCCAGAGAGTGCTTAAAAGATCGTATTTAATTAAAATCAGTTTTAATAATCCATGGATCAATCTTGATGTTTAGTCAAAGCGTAGTTTATTTTTAATTTTAGCCCAAACCTTAATTTATTTATTATTTTGGCCCAAACCGTTTTTATTTTATTTATTTTATTATTTTGGCCCGATTAATAAATAATAAATCAGAAATGGCCCTAAATTATCAATCGACACTTAAAAAGGCTGAACGAAATTAGGGAAAAAATGAATTTAGACGGAAAAATGGACGCACAGTTTCCCGTGTCACGGCAAAAAGCACCGCGTCCCGGGGCACAATGCCGCGCCACGGTGCCAGTGCTGTGACACGGGGCATCTCCGTGTCCTTTCCGCGTAAACCCTTCATGCATTTTATCTCCCGTAACCTAGTTATTTCCTGCGTCACTCTGTTTTCCACCGTGTCACGGGAGTTTGCCCCGTCTTACGGTGCCTGGCACCGTGTCACGGTGTGCACTGCCGTGTCACGGTGTTATTTTTTTGGGTTTTTATCTTTTTAGGGTTCCGTGTGTTCCCTCTACTCATTTTCCCTATAAATACCCCCTCATTTCTGATGAAAGGGGGCATCAATTAATTCTCTTTTTCTCTCTTCTATGCTCTAGCGTAAATACTAGCCTACCCTTCTTCTTTCAAAATTCCCTCTTCAAGCACTCCGAGGAGTCCATACTTTACTCGAGGTTCTGTCCTTATGCCAAGGCGTGAAAAGTAGAACTGTTTGAGGGTTTGGCCCCAAATCAACTCTACTTAATTTAATTTAATTATTATTTTATTATTTTTCCTTGAAGTTACTAACTCGTTTATTATTTTATAGTTGCAAGCAAACAGAATCAAAGTAAGAATTATGTTCCTTTTATTTCTATTATTTTCTAACGATTTTATATTGTTGGATTTATCGTTAATTAAATTGCTTCCAATATTAATGTTAATTTTATTATTTATTGATCACCATATTGCATGTTTAAAGGGAAGATGTAATTGAAAATCACGCCTAATAAAATAATTTGGACAACCGGTTTAGGTTCCTTTTTAATCTTGTTGTTAATTAAAGTGATCACTAATATTTTAGAATTATATGTTGCATTAATATTCAACCAATTTAGCCTAATAATAGTTTGGAGCAAATTGAATATTTTGTTTGTATGCCTTTGAGATCGCATGAATCACTTTTCACTATAAGAATCGAGTAGAGGCCAATACGGCTGAATGTGACTCCATGACTCACTTCGTACCATCATCCCCGATCCTCATTTCATGGTTCCGAACCATATGGAGTTAGTAATCTCATGGATGATGAATGGGGTGTAACCTTCACGGGTCAATCGTTGTTGCTTATCGTTGTCCCTTTATTCGTGGTTGCCTTTTATGATCCGTGAACGGTTTACAAGTTCCTTAAAAACTTTTTGGCGGCTCCCTACTTCCTTGTCCCTAATCGTATATGTCAATTCCCACATCCTATGAGTGCCAAGCATATTCACCACATGCTTTTAACGTAGGCGCACTTCGAACGACGCCTATAATTTTGCGACTCTTTAGGCTAGGTAAACTAAGTGGCGTGGATTCAAGCCCCCAAGTCTAACTCTAGATGAATAGGGTCATAGGGTTAAGCATTGGATATTCTTTGACTCGATCATGCATATGAATGTGGCCGCACCTCAATGTGAGGTTGCCTATGTATCCGTTAGGAATCAAGCCGAACATAGCTCTAACAAGTAACAAAACTTTGCACAAATGTATGTACACCTCAAAGAGGTCTTTAAAGGGTTGTAATGTGGTTAATTTGATGGTTTAAAGAAGAAAAGGGTAAAAGGCTCAAGACCCGAGAGAATCCCCAAGATGTGTAATTGTGAATTTGAAAATTTTGAATTTTTCAAGTTTATTTTCAACTTTTTTTCATTCTTTTGAATTAATGTAGGCAATCTCGGATCATGCGGTCCATCACTCACTTAGGATTCATGTTTCTTAGGCACGATACCAAGTACACGATAGAGATGCATTTTGAGATATGTTCATATCAAAGACATTGGAACACTTGCCCTTAGACATAATTTTATTGCTTCTTTGCTGCTCTTTTTTTTTTACTTGCTTTTTGAATGTTACACAAAATTCACACTTTCCCATCCTAGGGCTAGGTGAATGTAGGTTGAATAAATAAGATCAATCATTAGACGAGGCTCAAAGTGGTTGATGAAGAAATGGATATGTGATGAATGGTTAATGGGGAATGAATGAGTTGCAAAGGTGCCTCAAGTCATTGGTGTACCTTGTGTTTGGTTCGGCGATTTTTTTTTTCATAAGAAATACATGGTCGAGATATAGAGGAATAATGCTCATATTATTGATGGAAATGGTGAATAAACAAACACAATGATAAAATAACAGAAATGGAAACCTATGCTAGACTTGAATGGGGAAAGGGGAATGAATAAAAAAAAAGATTATGAAATCTTGCACGAAGGGCTCGTCGTGCGCCCATCTTCATTGCTGTTTATCATCTCTTGCCGCCTGGAGGGACAGGAAGTTTGTTGGCATCAACTAGATCTTGAATAACGTCCTTCAAACTCCAATAGTGCTCAGTAGTGTGGCCCTTTCCTTGATAGAACTTGAAGTGGGCATTGGGATTCCACTTGGCGCTCATTTCTTCAAGTTTTGGCTCTGGAAATGGCCCAATAGGTGTGATCAATCCTTGATCGTAAAGGCGATCAAAGGCCGCATCATAAGTCATACCTAAAGGAGTGTAAGTTCTTTTTTTCTTGGGCAATGGAGCATCAAGAGCTAACACTTCATTGAGATTGACCTAACATACATTGTTGGCAGTACCTTCATGCTTAGAAGACAAAGAAGAAGGAAGTTCGTTCTTCTTGTTTTTCCAAGTGTTATTATTGTTACCACCAGCATTCTTTATTAGCTCATCCTCGATATTGATGCCAATGTCATATACAGCTTCGAAAGTGTTCAAAGGCAAGAACCTAAGGTGTTGCTTGTACTAGTAAGTTAGGTTTTGGATGAAGAGGCGAACCATCTCTCTTTCTTTGGGGGGGGGGGGGTCTACAAAGAGTGCAGTCATTCCCCTCCACCTGTTCAGATAAGCAGTGAAGACTTCATTCTCTTTCTGGTTTGGATGTTACACTTGTAACGATTCATGAAACTGTCGATCACATCTTTCCAAGTTGCAGTATGCTTAGCATCTAGAGAACAAAACCATTGTTGGCAAGCATGCTCTAAGGAGAGAGGGAACACCGTAGGGAAGAGTGTTACGTCCAATCCCTTGAGAGCCATGGTTGTAGAGAATGCCTTCAAATGGAATATTGGATTGTTAGTCGGCTTGATCTTTGGAATATTAGCAGTGGAGAACTTTTCAGGGTGCGTGTCCTTCATATCCAAAGGAGTGGGAGATTGCTCTATATAGGTGAAATCCTCAGAAATCTTGCTCATCTGCTCTTTTAATCTGTCAAGGGTAGCAACAGTGACCTTGTTTTGTTCCATGGTAGTGACCCTAGTGGTAAGGGTTTGCATCATGGCAAACAGTGCCTCGATGGATTTATTGATGTTCTCAATATCTTCCTTAGTGGCCATTGGAACAAACTGAAAGTAGTTTGAAGGTGCTAAGTGGTGTAGAAATGGCGAATTTGCCTCTTAGGTCTAAGAGGTTGATGCGGTAATGACTCGAACCGTACCAATCTACCCCTGCTCCTTGACCAAGTACTGTGAAATAAAATAAATTCACTTAATGGTTTGAAGAACTGATCAAAATCGGGAAATGAAGAGGGAAGATAGACATTTGAAAACGGGTAAGACAAACTCCACTCATTTTTTATGACGGAAAAAAGGAAGTGCATGAACCTAGTATACAATCATAAACGACATGGTGCACGACTCAAGTCGAAAAATAAAGAAAGTGTGTAGACTAATACTAGACTCGTGAGCGATAAAGTGATGTTAGTTGTAAGACTCGTGGTATGATTGTATGGCTAGACATGTAAAGAGTATCCAAACGACTGACGCGTGGACCATAATAGCACGGAAGACGAAAAAAAAGCTGACTGGACTGAACCCTGACTGCCATGACACGGTGCTCAATGCCGTGACACGGTGTTGACTGCTGTGACACGATGCTGACTGTCGTGGTGCGATAGTTAGCTCCACGTTCTGTTTTGTGCATTTTTCTAGTTTTTTGTCAGTTTTAGAGTTTACGCTAATTACTAAGTGAGTACGGTTCATTGGCATTCGTTAGTCATAAACTAAACCACCATAGACAAAGAAAGTTCGTTGATGTTAGGATCAAAACGATCAAATATTTACACATAGGGCACGTAGGCACAATGATGCAAAGAAGAGTTCGCAACCTAAGGTCAAGTTCTATGTTCCACTATGGTCAAGTTTATTTGGTGTCAAAAGGGTACCATGGTTAAGAGTTTGGATGCGTTAGCAAGGAAACCTCCCTTGAGGGTTTATGCCAACGGGCAGCTCTGCAAGTTCGTGATTAAATCGAACTCGACTCCATGGTTTAGGTGAATTTAATAACTCGGATGAACCCTTATTGCCATGAGCGTTTTTGGGTCGATAGAGCTTAAACTCCCCGGGGCTAAGATGTATTTAGAACACACATGTTTTTTCAGAAAAATCGAAGGAGACTAATAACAAGAAAAAGAACTGAACCACTGGAAGAATTTTACAAGCACCGAGTCACGGTGGAAAATGCCGCGACACGGTACAGTTGTAATCCCCCATATTTTAAAATATTTTATAAATGAAATTTTATTTTATTTATAATATTTAATTGTATTTTTCCGGAATTTTATTTCAAGTTTCAAATTATTTTTGGGTTGATAAACGATTAAATTACAAAGAAATTTTTATGAACCATCATTCTACAATTTATGTCCAAACAAACAAAGCCTAGTCCATTTTATTTCTTAATTGGCCCATTATTTTATGAGCCCAATCTTCCTACTTACCCTACAACTCTCTCTCCTATAAATACCCCATAAATCCCCAAAATTTTCCCCACACAAAAGGAGAGGACTTTATTGAAGGTGATTTCTAGTTAGTAAAGTGGCATACCAACTCATTTACTCAAGGTACGTACGAGTTATGAAACCTTGCCTTTAGATGCATGTTTAGGGATGTATCGAGAACCTAGTATCATGTATAGAGAAGACTGGGCTAAATTATTTGGTTATACATTGTGATTTCCGTATATTGTGTATGAGGCATGTTTGAGATATAAGTATATGACTACGGTTGTGGGTGATGTATAAGTGATTGTCTTATCAATTGGATATGTTATGATTAATTAAAGGTTATGGATTCTTGGTTGTCTATAAGTGGAATTAATTTTGATAAATGGTTCCATGAGGTTAATTTTTAATACTCTTTCATGAATTAATTATGATTTGAGTAGAAGCAGTTTACTAAAGTCTTTTAAGACGAGGTTCGGGATTTGAAGTGCCCTATGCACTTAAGGTGTTTATACACCAAGGTAGTTAAATGATTTAATACTAAATATTGTTTGCCACTAATAAACCAAGAATTGAATTAGAAATTTGGATTGCTTGGAATGATGTGATATTTAATTGATTATATTGTTTTGCATATGAGTCATCACCAATTCTAAACTTGTAAATCACGTAAAGTGCAAGATGGATGAGCAATAAAACTCTGGATTTGTGCACATCTAGAGTATTGACAATCAGGGGTTGGGGTACACGGTGTATTAGTCGTGCACTTTTCTAGAGGCCATCTGATCTACGAGTCTCTTATTTCAAATACTTTTCAAAAACTAGGAGTTAGATGAGATCTCATACTAGCTACGGTCACGGAGTCGCGCCCGTGGTCGTTGGATGTTTTATTAATGTTTCCGAAAGGAGGCATGGGGTTTTTCTTTTATTAATGTTCCAAATGGAGCATGGGATGGACAACCTTGTATATTGCTTAATCCAATGAATAAAATGAAATGATTTAACTACTATTAACTAGTGAAGTCTTAGTAAAACTGACAGTTGAGTCATGTGTCGAGTCTACAATTTAATGATGCATGATGATTGATTATTAGTAGCATGTTAGGGATTTCTTATTATATTTTGCAGCTTGTATGTACTCAGCTTTGCCGATTGCGTGCTTTGTGTGTCTTTCTTTGGTCATGGCCTTCGCCTTTCAATGACCCTATGACGATCCAATTTTTACACTTGTAATATTGGGACCAGATTAACCACAGCTTCTTACACATGCAGCATTCGCATCTAGGTGGTGGGATCTTGAGTGGAGTGTTGGTTTCTTTTCACAATTTATCTTGCTACTTACTTTTGAATTTGTTTAAACTCAATTAGTTATACTACTTTCACTAGTTTGGGTTTTGAATAAGGGCCTTAATGGTTCCCAGTTGTAAGACTTAATTTGGTTTTGTTTATTAGTTTTAAAACTTATTTATAACTGAATTAGTTTTTCCACTGCTAATTTCTGATATAGCCTTAACGTTTGAATACGTGGCGGTAGCACGTCAGTAATTCTCTTGGATTTTGTTCAGGGTACACACAGGTTTAAAGGGAGAATTATTGGGGTGTTACAACAGTACACCGCATCAGGGTGTTTTGTACTGTGTCACGGCACCTCTGCCCTTACACGGTGCTTGTAAAATTCAAGTAGTGCCTCATTTTCTTTGATCGTGATCAGGTTATCCAATTTTTCCAATGGGCGAACCTAAAATACGACGCTAAAACGTATATGTATATGCAAAAAATGCCAATTTAATCACAGGATTACAATTCAAGAATCTTTCAAGTCTCATCCACTCATCTTAATTAAATACCGATCAATCAAATCGATAAATAACCAAGAATCCTCCCCGGTGGAGTCGCCAAATCGTAGGCGTCATTTGAAGTGCGCCTACGTTAATCATGTGTGAATATGCTTGGCACTCTTAGGAAGTGGGAATTGACATATACGATTAGGGACAATGATTATAGACAAGAAAAGTAGGGAGCTGCTAACAAGTTTTTAAGAAACTTGTAAACCGTTCACGGATCATAAAAGGCAACCACGATAAAGGGACAACGATTGACCCGTGAAGGTTACACTCCATTCATAATCCATGAGATTACTAACTCTATATGGTTCGGAACCATGAAAGGAGGATCGGGGATGATGGTACGAAGTGAGTCATGGAGTCACATCTGCCCGTATTGGCCTCTACTCGATTCTTATTGTGAAAAGTGATTCCTGCGATCTCAAAGACATACAAACAAAATATTCAATTCGCTCCAAACTATTAACATTTTAAATTGGTTGAATATTAATGCAACACATAATTCTAAAATATTGTGATCACTTCAATTAACAATAATAAAAAGGAACCTAAATCGGTCGACCAAATTATCTTATTAGGCGTGATTTCCAATTACATATTCCCTTTAAAGATGGAATATGGTGATCATAATAACAATAGAATAAACATTAATATTGGAAGCAATTAAACCATAATATCGTTAGTCAAATCAAATTATAAGAAACCTAATCATGATACTAGAAATATTAAAATAAAATAAGTAATTTAATTAATTAATTACTCATATTTTCGCGCGCTCCTTTAAATTGCTACATCATGAATAAATTGTTAGTAACTTCAATAAAAATATAAATCAAATTGAAATTAAATTAAGTTAAAAGTAGAATTGATTTGGTCCAAACCCTCAGTTAATTATACCTTTTACGCCTTGGTTTAAAGATGGAACCTTGGGTCAAGTATGGACTCCTTGGAGTGCTTAAGGGATGTATAGTGAAAAAAATAGGGAAAGCTAGAGTATAGAAAGAGAGAAAAGAGAAGAATTTTGATGTATTAGAGAGGAAGACAGAATGATTTTTTGGTGTAGGGAGAAAGAGAATGATTTTTGGTGATCAAGCTTGTTGATGATTTAAAAAAAGGGTAATATGACCTCTATCTATAAAGAAAAAAGAACGGTCGAAGAATCAGAAAAAGATCCGAATTTGAATCGAAATAAAACTCTACGGTAGGCAGCATTTTTTGCAGTTTTTGTTTTTATCATTTTTTTATCTAGAAATTGGAATAAGATAAATAATATTTTGTTGGAAAGCGCTTGAAGTCCAATTTCTAACCCGATTAAAATCAGATTAAAATCATTTATAGATTTTAAAATATGGCCGTTTTAGTGGGATGGTGTCAATTTTGGACAAAGTTTCGTATTTCTTTTATATCTTTTTCGTTATAGATCGGAATTAATATTATAATATATCACTGAAAAGATAATTTCAAGAGATATCCAACCATCTAAGATTTAAATAAAAACTATGAGGAACGAAAATCATATCTGACTATCTTTGAACGTCTTTCAATTCGAATAGAATTAGGACTTTCGAAAGGAGGAGTTTTATTCAATTTCAAAACTTTAATCTTATCTTTTCAAAAAGGATAATTAAGATCTTTTTGAAACTTATAGAAACTTCTAATTAATCCTAATTGGCTTAGGAATGGGATTAAATCCTTTGGACTCTGTTCATTGGGTCGTAGGTAAGGTGGGCTTAGGTTCGGTTTGGGCTCATTTTAGTATTTTGGCCATAACTTATTTGTTATAACTTGGATTTGGGCTTATAATATATCGTTGGAAAGATCTTTTCAAACACTATCCAACTATTCAATCATTGGACCCAGATTATGGACCAAAATAAACTAGTATGAACTTTTTTATAAAAAGGACACAAAATGAATGATTTTAAGGGACATGAAATGAATTATTTTGGGTTGAATGGCACGAAAAGAGGAAAATAAGTTATGATTTGGGGAAATAGGCTAGGAATTGGATTTTTTTATGAAATGTATTGGGATTGAATATGGATTTAAGCACTCCAGGATTAAATACTCAACCCAACCATTAATGGCAGTGAAAGGTTGTTAATCATCGGGTTTGGTTTTAGGGAGACATTGTTAGGTGTCTACAAGTTGTTTTGTTTGAATTCAATGGCAGGTACGATGATTTCAAGAACCCTTTGAAGAATATAATTTATGACAGTTTCACTATAGAGGAATTTCAAACTCGATGGTGTGATGCAATGAAGCTGTATGGGTTGGAGGATAATGATTGGCTGCAAGAGCTATTTATTGAGCGGCGCATGTGGGTGTCGGCCTACATGAAAGAGTACTTTTGGACGGGTATGAAAACTACATAGAGGGTAGACAGCATTAACCGATTTTTTGATGGGTTTGTCAACCGTAAAACGAAACTCTTTGAGTTTCCTGAAAAATACAACAGAGCAATGAAGAAGAGGGTTACAGATGAGGAAGATGCTGATGCAAGGGATTCCATGTTCATTAGACAACTTGTTACTAGTTTCAAAGTGGAACGGTAGTTTCAAAAAATATATACAAATGCGAAGTTTTAGGAAGTTCAAATGGAGTGTTCAAGGATACTGTATGTACAGATCAAGAAGGAGAAAATTACAGTGAAGTGAAAATTCATTACATGGTTTTAGATCGTGTTTAGGTTGCTCTACAAGGTTCAAAAGAGGAAACCATCACTAATTACAAGAGGTTTTACTTACTGGTTTTTAACCCTGTCACTAAACATATTAGTTGCGACTGTAGGAAGTTTGAAAAGGATGGGATCCTTTGTAAGCATGTCATTAGTATATGGGATGAAAACTTTGTGACTGAAATTCCATCCCACTTTGTTCTAAATCGGTGGCGAAAGGACGTGTTCAGGAAGCACACTCTTGCTAAAGTTGCATACCATAATCCTACTCAAATAGAGGAATGTGTGCGATACAACAAGCCTTTTCAAGAACTTGAGGTGTTGTGTGATGAAGCATCAGCCATAGATGACGATATGGTTAAGGCAGTCAGACAAGAAGTGATCAAGATGAGAGCTTAAGTAAGTGCACGTCGTGCAAAACTCATGGCTAAAAGTGTTCCTGGATCAGAAATAGGGTCCTCAAATCCACCTCGACCGAAAGGCACTCCTAAGTCTGTTCCCATGACTTGCAATGTATCTGCATGGGGTAATAAAGATAAGCCCAATACTTCTGGAATTGATGGAGGAAATGGTTCAGGAAATGTAATCCAAGATCCAGTTACTCAAAAGAAGCGTCGAAGTCGTCCAAAGGGATCACGGAACAAGGCATTGTGTGAATTAGGATGCAATGCAGGAAAAGGGAAAAACAGTAAGGTATGTGTGAATCCTTTCTTTTCATTCCTTGACCGGGGCAGTTTTTGCTGATGTATTTATTTTTTCTTAATTAGCAGAGAGCTTAGAAACAAGCAAGGTTAGGAACTGCAGATGAGTCAGCCCAACCTATGAAATTGCCAGTATGGCTCTTGCGAAGTTATTTGAAAAAAGATTAAATTCTTATGCACAGACTAACATAATGCTGGTTTGATTACAAGTCAAAAGGAGTAAAAAACCAAACCCCTACACTGAGTTCTACGCTGTTGTCAATCCTGCTGATGATGTTCCATGGGATAATTTTGAGGTCAACCTGCCAAGCCAGGGAGGACCAGTGACCACCAAATGTTCTAACCTTATCGCAAAATTTCCATCATATGTTCTGGTAACCACGAGACCATTTACAAGACCACGAATGTAGACCATATTTGTTTCTTAGGTTATCTCTAGGGTTGTGTATCAATGAGAAGTTGTTAAATTTTATTACTGGAACTACTACATATAACTCTACGTGGTTCACATTATTTAGCTACTTCTGGTTTGGACTTGTCTAATTATTAAGTACTGATGTAGAGTAGAGTATTGTTTTGTTTTACGGTTGCAGTCCCATTTCATTCCAGATTGTTCTGGCCCGTAGGATGACGTCCACTATTATTTCAACTCCATTCAACTCGTTATAAACAATTTACTATCCCGTAAAGTTTGGCATTTTTGAATTATGACTGCTTTTCGTGAACAACAATATGCACAATCATACATATAATGAGCCATTTATTTTTATGGTGGGCAATTTGGTCCAAGTAGGCAATTTGGTCCATTATATGCTATTTTTATGTAGGCAATTTGGCCCATTTTTGAAGCCCAATATTTTTGAAATTGAACCCAAATTCACATGGACTGCCCATTTACCATTAAGTTTGAACTCAATTAAAATTATCTTACGCATTGTCAGTAATAGCACACAATTTTCGTAGAATATTAATTTATATAGAAACGCTATTATGCATAAATTACATGTAGGTTTAAAAGAACTACATTACTTTACAAAATATAAACCTAATTATCCCATAGTCGAAAAGCAAAGACAAAATCAGTCAACCTAGTCAATTACAACGACTGCATACACTTGTTGATTAAACTTAATTCATTGAAAACTAAGCAACTAAACCCATACTCTAATACACCAAAATGGGTACACCTTGCATAGTTGCTACTTGTACTTATGATTTCACTTAAACTGAAACAGCTTAAAAGATTTACAAAATGACTCTTTTAACACTCACATTAATTAGACTCATACTCGTTAGCTAACTGAAAACAGACTTCCCCACAACAATAACCAATATCATATTTCTGGACAAGCATACACGTAGTCTTCGTTCTTTATCCTAGCTTGATCAACTGTGAGGAGCTTGTCTAACTTTCAGTCTTGGTGTAGAAGCATAAGTGTATTTGGTTCCTTATCCACAACTTCACCCCACTTATTGACACACAGCCTCCTAAGCTTTTAAGTAAGTTTGCATTGCACCTTCACTTCATGGTATGGTGTGCAAGTGTTGCGCATGTAGAAAAATTTCCTCCTTGTGTCCATGTTTTTCGAGGGATCCTTGCATTTTGACACAAAAAAATGGTAAGTATGCAAAACTAAGAATCATAAGCACAATATGTCATATGGACTGCTTCCAAAAAAAAAAAAAAAAAAAAAAACTCTTATCACACCAGAAATATATAGTATATCTCCAGTTCGAATTCTCATTGATGCGACAGTGGCTATAGGGGCTACTAACAAGCCATGCTTCTTGATACGTATTTCACCGAATGAAACATCAACGCGTGATGAATAATCCTCATATATAACTTCAAACGTTTCATCATCTCTTATCTCATACACAATGTCGGTATCATGGCGTTGTCTACTCTTAACGAGGACAGTGTGATTGAAGGGAGGTGGTCCCTCGCCTACTAAAGGGTCAGCCACATCATCCTCTGTTATAGGAACAGTTATATCGCCCACATGAGGACCAGCGAGCTGCAAATGAGCTCTATTGATGACCTCCATGGACCGCGCCAATGCTAAGCCGGTATCGATCTGTCCATTCATTTTTCCCATCATTAGGTAATGGGCGTTTGATACCAACCTTATGCTGTAGGAGGGTCCTAATGGAATTCCTATTGAGTATTTTAGCCAAAAGGATCTTTTTCTTACAAAACCTCCTACTATGAGCCATTGGTTTTTGTGCGGATTTGCAGTGGCGATGGTAGTGTTTGGTGGAATTGTGGTAGGGTGAATTCCTAAGGGTGATAGCACAGAGGTTGTTCTTAGTGCTGGAGGCATGTTGTTGCTCAAATCAAGGGTTATACTTTGATATGTCTAGTTTATGTAGTATTTTACCCCCGTCCCTTGGTCATTATTAGTAGTGTTTTTGGCTCTTTAGAGCCACTTTTATTACTAATATGTGTTTTCTAGTGTTTTTGTAGTTTTGGTTGAGTTTTGTAGGGAATTGCACCTTTGGAGTACTTTCCCGGGATTTTATGGAGCAACTACGAGCATTGGAGGAGCACGGCCATCTTTCGTCGCCCAAGATCGGTTAGAGTAATCAAACCGTTGAATAAGGGCTCGACTTGTGTGAAGACGAGGTATTTGGACCGAATGATCAAAGCCCCAAAGAGGATATTTGGTTTGGGCCAAGTTACGAGCCTAAACGAGGAGTCCAAGCGGCCCAAGGGTGTCCGCCCGATGGTCCGCCCGATGGTCCGCCCGATGGTCCGCCCGGTGGTCCGCCCGATGGTCCGCCCGGTGGTCCGCCCGATGGCGCGCCTGATCGGGCAAAGAAGACTTATATCGCAACAGCCCTTCGCCCGATCAAAAAGGCGCGCCCGGTCGGGCGGTGTGGCGCCTGGTCGGGCGTGTGTCTCTGATAGATCTTTTAAGCATCGTTTAGTTTGTTTTAGTTTAGGATTCTTGCTTATTATAAATATGTTTTTGTTAAGCAAGTTTAGGATTCTTTTACACTTCCTTATTCTCTCTTTACTATTGTAATTCTTTCTCTTAGACTTTCTCTCTTTACTTAAGCTTATTTTCTCTCTCTACACTTTATACTTTGTTCTTTACTCAACTCTTTATTCTGATTACTTTGGTAACGATTTCTTTTCTCTTAATCTCAGTTATTTATTTTATTCCTTCTATCATGTTTTATTTTATTGCTTTGATTAGTTTAGATTTAATTATGTGTGAGTAGTTCTTTTTCTAGGGTTTATGGGGATCCATAAATAATATGAAGGGGTAATTTATTGTTGTTAATTATCAATGCTATATTAATTTCCTATTGATTGATTTAATGCTCTGTGACTAGATTAGGCCTGATCTTTTATGCATGAGTTTGACAATATTGATTCGAGATTCGAGAGATGAGAATTGATGTTTAGGTCTAGTTTCAATAGGCAGGTTAATTTATAAATGGTTAAGTCGAGATTCGAGAGATGAGATTTAATACCGGTAGATTAATTCTGTGATTGTAATACGTAGCGAAAGCCCTTTATTATCTGGTTAATTGATGCATTAACGATTGGTTATTATGTTTTACCCTAGAATAATATTTATTGGTGAACCTATGCCCTAGGTCTTTAATTCATTGATTCCTCTTATTTTATTCTCCCTACTTATATTCTTTGTAGTATAATCTTTAAATCACAACAAATTGTTACTAATAATTTAGATTGCTATTAATTAATTAGGAATAGAAAGACTAGTTTCCCTGTGGATTCGACCCTACTTCCCTATCTACTTTAGTTAGAGGACTTAGGTAATTACTTTTGATTAGGTGATACGACTTTAGCCTGTCAAAATTTGGCGCCGTTGCCGGGGAAACGGTTATATTTTTTATTTCTAATTGTTTTTGTAGTCTAGATTATTATCCTTCGTCCCGGAGAACATAAGTTCTTTGGGACAGTTCTCATATCTGTTGTCTAGTTCTTTGTTTATGCCCAGGTGTTCCAGATCAGGCTACATTCCATTCGATTCTGAGATCGAGCGCTCTTTCCATAGGCAAAAGAATTTATACAAGCAAATACTGGCGAGTTCTGGTGGTGAAATTCCTAGAGACCCTTCATCTGATTCTAGTGATCCAGATACTTCTTCAGAATCAGAATTAGAGATGGGAGAAAATCCACCTAAAAAGCTCAGCGACTATTCTCAGCCATCTTTGGCGCATTTTCCCCACCTTTCTCCTACGCCAGATCTCGAGGGAGTTCAATTTGAGATCAAGCCCCAGTTCATCACAATGATAGAAAGGAAGCAATTTAGTGGAGCTAAGGGTGAAGACCCAAATCTACACTATAAGGCAAGCTAGGGTCACGCAAGACCAAATAAGGGAGATTCTCTTTCCTTTCTCTTTATGTGGAAAAGCTAAACTGTGGTTTAATGGTTTAAATAGAACTGCACTTGGCATTACTAATTGGGAGACTCTTGTTTTGAATTTTTATAACAAGTATTACCCTGTAGAGAAAACAGCTCTATTGAGAAGCGCAATTCAAAATTTCGCCCAAGAGCCAGATGAGCCACTATATGAGGCTTGGGAGAGATTCAAAGACTTGCAGAGAGAGTGCCCTCATCATAACTTAGCACAGTGGCAGTTGATACAAGCTTTCTACAATGGGATCGGAAATTCTTCTAGAGCAATTTTGGATTCTGCAGCTAATGGGAGGTTTATGAACCTCAATGTTGATGATGCAGGTCAGGTTATTGAAGATATGGCGATCCATAATTCCCAATATGGGAATCCTAGAGGTTTTGCAACCAAGGGAAAACACCACGTTGATTCTGTATCCTTTTTGCAATCTCAATTAACCTCTATTTGTCAGAAATTGGATAACCTTACTACTGCTAATTTTAAAATAGCTAATGTTTCTGCAATTGATAATAATGCTATTGATGCTTTCTGTGAAAATTGTGAAATTGTAGGTCATTGGGAACATGAGTGTAGGAGTTCCATGGAGCAGGTTAACGCTTTTCAGTCCATCAAGCAAAATAACCCATACTCTAACACCTATAATCCTAGGTATCGGAACCATCCTTATCTTTCCTACAGGAGCACTAATGTGAAAAATCCCACACCTCCACAACAACCACAGCAACCAACACCACCACCACAGCAGAAATATTACTATCCCAATGCTGGCCAGAAAAACCAACCACAAACTCCTCCACCACCTTCTGACCCAGCTTTATCAGAAATTAGAGCGATGTTAACTAGTATGCAAAAGCATATGGAGAGTAGAGACTCACAAATTGACTCGATTGTAGCCCACAATAAAGTCATAGATACTCAAATTGCATAATTAGCCGCTGCTCTCCAGGTTCGCCCGCAGGGAACCCTACCATTGCAACCGGTACAACCCACAGATCAGGCGTTTGCAATTACCCTCAGGAGTGGTTCACACTATGATGGGCCTCCTATGCACAAAGAAGATGAACCTGTTTCAACAGAAATTGCTAATCCTAGTTCCTTTATACCAAGGGATATTAATCCTAACCCTGCAGGGCTAAAGGGTAGTACTAATATTTCTGATGTTACATTGCAGGGTAAAACTCCAGGGAAGGTTGTAACTCAAGACAGGAGTAATGATGTGCAACAACCAATTATCAAACTACCATTCCCAAATCGACATTTGAAAACCAAGGTGGATAAGCAGTTTGGTAAGTTCCTTGACATGGTGAAGGATTTGCAGGTAACAGTTCCCTTTACAGAATTAATCACGCAAATACCTGCATATGCAAAATTCATGAAAGAAATATTGACTAGGAAAAGGTCTATTAGTGAGGTAGAGACTGTCGCTTTTACTGCAGAATGCAGTGCCATACTACAAAATAAATCTCCACCCAAACTAAAAGATCCCGGTAGTTTTTCTATCCCTTGTCATATTGGCAATTTAATGATTGATAATGCATTGTGTGATTTGGGTGCTAGTGTTAGTGTCATGCCATTATCTGTGTGTTTAAAGCTAAAAATGGGTAAATTAAAGTCTACTAATATTACTCTGCAAATGGCCGATCGTTCTTCTAAATACCCCATAGGCATATTAGAAGACGTCCCTGTTAGAGTAGGTAAATTTTATATACCTGTGGATTTTGTTGTTCTTGATATGTCTGAGGATTTGCAAACCCCAATCATTTTGGGTAGACCCTTCCTTAATACTGCAGGAGCAATTATTGATGTAAAATGTGGTAAATTGACACTATCAGTAGGGGAAGATAAAATTGTTTTTAATTTGAATAATACTCCTAAAAGCCCCATGCTAGAGGAGAAGTGTTATAAAATTGATGTGGTTGGTAATTGTTCTAATAAGCCCCAGGCTTTTGTTAAAGATCCCTTGGAGGCGGTATCGTGTGTTGCATCTTCTACAGGTACAACTAACCGATGGATAGAGGAAGTGGACGCAATAGAGAGAGCCTTATACTGTGAAGGTCTTGGTTTTGAAGATGAGAAGGTGGAAATAAGTACACAAGTTGCGGAAACTGAGCCTATAGTGAGAGTTCCACCAGATCGTGTTGTAATAGCTCAACAAAGTGATAAATCGAGGCAACCAACGGTCAAAAAGGGTTCTCAATCGAACAAAAGTAAAGACCCACCAGTTCAAGCCAATGAGGATCCACCCAATAGGGTGAATTGGCGCCTTACAGGGCGTGTTAGGAAGCCGAGTTGTGGTTTAAAAATCGCTCAACCGGGTGAAGAACCACCCGACCAGGCGATAGGCCAAGGGGCTTAACTTCCCGACATGTGGTAAGAGGGTCGTGCGGGACCTAAATAAACCAGCGCTTAGCGGGAGGCAACCTGTATTTTTATTGTTTTTTTTAGTCTTCTTTCTATTTCTTGTGAGAGGAGAGAGTTTAATGAGTTTATTGAGTTGTACAGGTTAGAAGGAAAGAGTTAGTCAAATTTGGAAAAAAAGAGAAGGAGTCTCTCGTACCAAACATTGCCTCGGGCCCGACCGGGCGAAGGACCTCCCGACCGGGCGCGAGAGCAAGGGTGAAAAATTGACAATTTTTGCCCGACCGGGCGCGAGAGCAAGGGTGAAAAATTGACAATTTTTGCCCGACCGGGCGCGAGAGTTGACGAGTACGGACATTTCGACCGCCCGACTAGGCGGTATGGCGCCCGACCGGGCGCGAGAACGAAGAGAATTTAGAGGGTTTATACCGCCCTATCGGGCGGTGTGGCGCCCGACCGGGCGCGAGAGCGGATCGGCAAAACTACTCAACTTCGAAAGGCCATAACTTTTGTGTTTCTTATCGGATTTAGGCGTGTGACCTATCATTGGAAAGATCTACAAGTCTACTTTCCAATGCAATTAGAATCACTGCATTATCATTTATAGATCAAAAGCTATGATCAGAATAGTGCACCTGACTCAGTTTTTATCTTTTTTCCACTAACACTTTGTTTCTTTCTTGCCCAATTTTGTTCCAAAGAGATGCATTGCAATCCTGAGGCTTTGGTGACATTGATGTGGTGATGAGGAAGAGTAGTCACCTTGAATACTTGCTTCCCCTTAAGACAATGAGGACATTGTCTGATTTAGCTTGGGGGGAGGTTCTCGTGTTCATATGGTATATCTTTCACTCTCTCTCTTTTTATTGGTATGCTTAGTGTAGTTTTACTGCTTTCCTAGTGTATTTTTATTGCTTTCCTATAAGAAAATACAAAAAAATTGAAAAATTAAAAAAATTCAAAAATACGTTCCAATGAATTATAAATCATGCTTCCCTGTGCCCCATACTTGAGAAAATTTGTTTAGATTCTTGGTTACTGATGATAAGCATTGTGGATTTGTTGGTCATGATTTGAAGTTTAATTGCTTGGATGCCTAAACATGCGTCAATTTTGTCCAACTACTTGTGAATATAGTGCTTGACTAGTTGATTTGGTTAGGAATGTGTGTTTAGTTCCTGGTATGTCAATGAATTTGAGTATTGGTTTGCAACTATGAGTAGTATTTCATGACTCACCTATTATGCACATGAGGAGGATGAAGGCGTTCATTCTTTTAGGTAGCCTTCAGACGATATTAGATACATTTGTTCCTTTCTTGCTACCCATGTTGTTGCTTGTGCCCTTTTATTGTTTATTTAGCCACATTACAAGCCTTTTTAGCCCCATTGGTTACTAGTCCCAAGCTTGGCTTGGGGGAGCTATAGTTAGTGAGGTGAGGGAGTTGTAGTGTGCACATTATTTGCACAATGTGGAGGTATAAGAAGAGTAATTTGTTCTTTGATTTTTGTGATTGGAAAAAATAAGAATTTTTGTTTCAAAGTTGAAATTTCCAATGTGGAATAAAAAGAAAAAAAAAAGCAAAAGAAAAAAATTGTTATATGTTCAAATTATCTATATGAAATTTGCCCAAGAAAAATTCAAAGAAAAAAAAAGTATCAAGTTTGAAAAAAGAATGAGTTCAAAGTTTGTTTATTCACTCAAGTTCTACATTGTCATATTTTTATGAGTGAAATTGTAAGTGTTGGGATTGTTTATGTTGTTTGGAGTAGTATTTGGTGGATTCTTGTTGGAGTTAGTTATGTTGGAGATGTTGATCATTATTTATTTTGATCATTGGTTTTATTAGGATTTGGCTCCCTTTAAGCATGGCTTTTCTCTCACATGTTCCCAAATATTTCTTACCCTTTATCCTAGCCTTACATTACAAGCTTTAAAGACCTTCCGACCTTGTGCATAGAGTTGTGTAGATGTGAAAGTGTTGTTTATCAATGCAAATTATGAATTGACATATTCCGAGTCGACTATTAGGTTGAGTGCTTATGTTTTTAAACACACGAGTGTGTGAGTTTGGGAGGGCATTGTTCACATAAAAGGGTGGTTGGAGAGCGATCGAGTACATCTTTTACTCGCCACATAAATGAGAGTTGAGTGTGTGAGCACTAGTCTTGAATTCTATATGCTCGTGTGGTTTGCTCTATTTGACAATTGTTGGGAAGGAAGAGTGATTGGATGAATGAGATTGATTGATATTGAAGCATGCTCATTAGATTTGCCTTGAATCGTCTGTGCTTGATTTGATTATTGGGGTGAGGAATGTTTTATATGTTCATTGATGAGCTCTTTGCTTAGGGACAAGCAAAGGTTTGGCTTGGGGGAGTTTGATATGTCTAGTTTATGTAGTATTTTACCCCCGTCCCTTGGTCATTATTAGTAGTGTTTTTGGCTCTTTAGAGCCACTTTTATTACTAATATGTGTTTTCGTAGTTTTGGTTGAGTTTTGTAGGGAATTGCACCTTTGGAGTACTTTCTCGGGATTTTATGGAGCAACTACGAGCATTGGAGGAGCACGGCCATCTTTCGTAGCCCAAGATCGGTTAGAGTAATCAAACCGGTGAATAAGGGCTCGACTTGTGTGAAGACGAGGTATTTGGACCGAATGATTAAAGCCCCAAAGAGGATATTTGGTTTGGGCCAAGTTACGAGCCTAAACGAGGAGTCCAAGCGGCCCAAGGGTGTCCGCCCGATGGTCCGCCCGGTGGTCCGCCCGATGGTCCGCCCGGTGGTCCGCCTGATGGTCCGCCCGATGGCGCGCCCGATCGGGCAAAGAAGACTTATATCGCAACAGCCCTTCGCCCGATCAAAAAGGCGCGCCCGGTCGGGCGGTGTGGCGCCTGGTCGGGCGCGTGTCTCTGATAGATCTTTTAAGCATCGTTTAGTTTGTTTTAGTTTAGGATTCTTGCTTATTATAAATATGTTTTTGTTAAGCAAGTTTAGGATTCTTTTACACTTCCTTATTCTCTCTTTACTATTGTAATTCTTTCTCTTAGACTTTCTCTCTTTACTTAAGCTTATTTTCTCTCTCTACACTTTATACTTTGTTCTTTACTCAACTCTTTATTCTGATTACTTTGGTAACGATTTCTTTTCTCTTAATCTCAGTTATTTATTTTATTCCTTCTATCATGTTTTATTTTATTGCTTTGATTAGTTTAGATTTAATTATGTGTGAGTAGTTCTTTTTCTAGGGTTTATGGGGATCCATAAATAATATGAAGGGGTAATTTATTGTTGTTAATTATCAATGCTATATTAATTTCCTATTGATTGATTTAATGCTCTGTGACTAGATTAGGCCTGATCTTTTATGCATGAGTTTGACAATATTGATTCGAGATTCGAGAGATGAGAATTGATGTTTAGGTCTAGTTTCAATAGGCAGGTTAATTTATAAATGGTTAAGTCGAGATTCGAGAGATGAGATTTAATACCGGTAGATTAATTCTGTGATTGTAATACGTAGCGAAAGCCCTTTATTATCTGGTTAATTGATGCATTAACGATTGGTTATTATGTTTTACCCTAGAATAATATTTATTGGTGAACCTATGCCCTAGGTCTTTAATTCATTGATTCCTCTTATTTTATTCTCCCTACTTATATTCTTTGTAGTATAATCTTTAAATCACAACAAATTGTTACTAATAATTTAGATTGCTATTAATTAATTAGGAATAGAAAGACTAGTTTCCCTGTGGATTCGACCCTACTTCCCTATCTACTTTAGTTAGAGGACTTAGGTAATTACTTTTGATTAGGTGATACGACTTTAGCCTGTCATACTTGTTGCTAAATGTTGGATTGTGAGAAGGTTGGTTTTACATCGAATGTACATTTATATGTATTAGTAGCCAATAGCGTTTTGCCACATGTTGAGGAAATTGGCGGGACGGTGGAGGGCGGGAAAATTTACCTTCATTTCGTGACATACCAAATCCAATATCTAGACAATAGTGAAGTCCAAAAATTTCGAGTAAGAACTTATTTCTTTCGGTAATGTAATGTCCTATTAAATGAATTATTATTAAAAAATGATTTTAATAATAATTATACCTTAACGAAAAAAGTAAACGTATGCTTATGGTTAGTAGTGGGACTGGACTACATTCGTGTCACACAAGATATTTTACAATATTTTTCCAAGTGTAATCATCAACAACAAATTCTATTAAATTATATTTATACATCCACCAAATTCAAACGGGGGTCATAGTAGCCAGTTTTAACGTGATATCAAGATATCAATCTGAAATCTTATTTTGGTTCGATACGCCCACCTACGAGACTTACCTTTGGCTTTCGCCTCGGTAGGTGTATTATTATACATTTTCAAAAAAGAACATTCATTAATTTCTTTCTTCCTCGTCGACCACAACGACGGAAACAACGCAAAAAATCCAGACCCGGAAAGATGAAGAGCCGGTGGTGGGAATTTAAGAAAGTCGGGCCGATCGAGTGTCTTTATTCAAGCAAGGGTAGGAAAGAAGAACGAAACGAAGTGAGAGGCCGAAGACCCGAGACTTTAAAACCCCGTCAAAATATATATATATATATATATATATATATATATATATATTGGCACCTAAAAAATTTGCAAACACTCAAAATTATCTTATTTAATCAACAAATTAGAAATCTAGCACTCCTAGTATGTGAATTCCTAAAACGTCATTGTAAATATAATCATGACTCCAATTTACATTTAAAATCTTTTCATAACACCCCACGTCAGCCTCTTTAATCTGTTTAAATTAATATTTAGAAAAATTAATCTAGCAACTATACTATATTATTCGAAATCAGGTGTGTAATTAAGATTCATAATTATATTTTCGACACCATCACAATGACCATAACACACTTCCTAGAATTTTAAAAGAGCGTCATCTCGACTCATACGCTCTTTATTCGATGTTATGTAATTACGTTTTACAACAAATATCACAACTTATTTAAGGTGTTCTTCTTCAATTTGAACTAACAACGTTCATCAACAAAAAAAAGTATTCGAAAATAATCATTTACACCGATATGGATAATGTGCTTTTATCCTATAAAGACCAATGTGTATAACCCTTTGTTTGCTTTATGCAAACTTTGCCCTGCACTAAGCACCCTTTTCTTGAAATTAACATCAATCCTACTAAATAGAATCAATCAAAGACGCTATCTTACATGATTTTAGCTTACATACTGCTTATAAGCAACACCTAGCTATTTTGTTTTATATAGCTTAGCTATCCTACTGAATAAAACCCTTGACTGAAGGTTTGGCATTGATATTCAAATTAAAAGTTATTCAACATTTCCAATTTGATGAAACAATGTCCAACTTTTGTTATCAAATGTTTTTGTTTTTTCCTATTTCAGTTATTAAATTTTGATTTCTAAATTTTGGCCATTCCCATAATTTCGTCCCCTTACATATGTTACAAATTTAAAATATTTGGCTCATGAAATTAATTAATAAGGAACAACATGACGAACGACGAACCATGCGAAGCATATCCCCTACAATTAACTCTATTGCTTACATGCATAAGGATGATTTAAATCATTCAATTCAAATATAAAGTTCAGGGATAAGGGATACTTAATCCATTTTTAATATGAAATTTAAAAGTATTGTAACTACATAACCATATGTTCTCCATAATCAACATTATACTACAATTTCTTAAACAAGTTATTTTACACATTCTCTTATACCCAATTAATAAGGTGCTAAAAGTACTCGTATTCGTCGCTACTTTGTGAGTCCTCGACTTTTAAAGACGATGAGCCCTCCTCTATCAGCATTTCCATGCTCATCCAACCTGGCTGCTCGTGACACATGCAAAATTAAAAATTATAATTGTTATAAGATTAAGTGAACATTTGTGATGAACATATGTAACAATTCAAATGTAGCACTGTAGACACCTGATTGTGTCTCCCCAAAAAACCAAACCCAATGATGAGTAATTTTCACGTCATTGATTATCGAACGAGGTGAAATGTGAAAGAGTATCGTGATCCCTCTTTTTTTAATATAAAATACTTCTTTCTGTTTTCGAAAATATTTCTTTTCGTATCCTATTTATGAAAAACGTCAATTCCAGTTTAGTTTGGTCCATGATATGGGTCCAATAATTATGTAGTTTTATGGGGTTTGAAAAGAGCTTTCCAACGATATATTATAAGCCCAATTCCGAGTTATAACAAGGAAGTTATGGCCAAAATACTAAATTGGATCTTAAATGAGTTTTATGGGCGACCCAATGATCAAGTGGAGGGTCCATTAATTATTATTCCTAATGTCATTAGGAATTACTTTAATCTTATAGAATAGTCTAGAAGATTATTTTAAGTTCTAATGGGATTAAGATTATTAATTATACTTTTATTTGATTTTGAGAAGATAAAGGATTTTATTTGGAATAAAATAAGTGTTTTTAAAAGATTAAATCTGATTTTAAAAGATAAGTATGGACTCTTATTAATCCCAATTATATTGGAAAACAGCCTCCGTACGGAAATTTATCATGCAGCACCATCGCACTACGACAAGCTTGACGCTTAATGACAGGCCTGTCGCGTCGTGACAAGCCCTGTTGCATCGCGACATATCAGTTTTACTCCGGTTGAAATTTTGACTCTTTGCTATCGTTTACAGTCGTTTTTCACTATAATTAAGGTCGGTATTTCCCCATTTTCAATCATCAACAATCATCATCTATTCTCTTTCTGTCTCTAAGCTAGAAGCTTATTCTTTCTCCCTCTTTCTAAGCCTAGCCTTTTAAAAAAACACCATACGTCCATCACGAGACTTAGACACACCTAGCCAAGCTCGAAGTTGCCTTCACTCTAAACGTGAAAAGTTGATAATTTATGAGGGTTTGGTCCCAAATCCCTATTTCAATTATTTAAATTAATTGTTTGATTTAATATTTTTATTGAAGTTACTAACGTGTGTATTGTTTTGATAGAAAGAGATACGAGGCAACAAAGTGAGTAATTTCATTGCTCTATTTCTTTAGAAAGCATGCTTAGATTCTTTTAATTCCTAGTATCATGTTAGGATGCCTTTTATTGCCTTCTAGTATCATGACTAGGTTGCTTCCTTTTTTCTTCTATCATGTTAGGGCTAAAGCTTTAATCTTTATTGTTTAGTGACATGCTAGGATTTGTTATTAATCATGTTAGTATCACGCCTAGGATCTTGCTAATATTATTATGCTTTGATGAAAATATCGTGATGATGATGATTTATTATTATGTTGCTTGATATTATTGTTATTGCTTGATCACGCCCTCTCTTGCAGGTTTAAAGGGAATTTGTACTTCAAATCACGCTTAATAATTAATATATAATTTTATTTAGGCTAATATGATTTTAATTCAAGTGATCGCCAATAATAGATATGTTTGTGCATAAATATTCAACCAACATAGATTAAACAGGCTTAGGGTTAATATATTGATTGTATGTTAGTCAGAAAGCGCACATGAACATGAGAAGAACAAAGTAGAGGCCTATTTAGGGCAGTTTCAATCTCTTTTAGGTTGGACTTGTACCTTCATCCCCGAATATCCAGTCATGGTTCAGGATCACTATGGAGTTAGCGATCTCTTGGATCGTTAAGGGGTGTAACCTTCACCCTGTGAACAGTTTACAAGTTCCTAAAACTTGTTGGCGACTCTTTTGCTCTAGCTTCCTTCCCTTTGGACGCCACCATGCTTAAGTGTATGATCACAGTGGGGCACAAGTGTGGGATGCTTGAAATATTCCCTACAAGCGCACTTACAATAATAGTGGTCGACAGTAAATGCCCAAAGAGAATAAATTGCTTTTAATGGAAGTAAGGGATAACACGTCCATCCCATATTACTAAAAGGCCACCAAGACCGTAATCTTGTCCAATCACCTCAGCTAGGTAATTACCAAGGAGATGTTTGCGTACGAAGTTAATGAAGGGTTTACTAACCCTCGCTTTGGTCATGATTACGACCATAGGTTTAAATGCAAAGAATAAGGTTGCAAAATTTTCCGCAAAAGATGGTAGATGCACACTTCTTGCATTCCAAATAATGAATGTGGATCCTTTTAAAAAACATTTGTTACTAGACACTTCAACCGTCCTTTGTGAACTAATTGAAATCGAATAGAATCTAGAACAGGTGAACCGAGCTACAGTCAACTAAATATTCAAATTAATTTTTGAAATTGTGTCTTCTACCTTAAAAAAATGCACACCTACCATATTGGCACCTAAAATGGTTTCTCTATGATTAAGTAGTAGTGTAAAAGTTGGAATTACATCATCTATTAAAATTATCTTCTTATAAAAAATGTTTATTAATTCCCTAGGGATGTATAGAGGATGCATTCCCTCTAATTTCATACAGTACCATCGCATGAAAACAGATACACCCTTGTGTAGGTAAGCATTAAGGTCATCTATAATAGGCATGTAAGCCGATAAATACTCACGAGGTGTAGCACATGTAACCATAACCCTAAATTGCGAGCTCATAATGGAACCATTTCCGGGTTGAAAACAAAGCTCTGCTTGTAGGGTCGAAACCTCCACCTGATTATAAAAAGAGAAATCAGTTTCGTCGTGATAGTAAATGGCTGAGTAGAAATCTAACTCGGCTTCGTCGGATGTGCAAACAGGATTGAAATAAATGGTTTCTGCAACTGGGTGATATTGTATGCTATGGCTAGCTCTAATTTGCAATTTGTGCATTTGAGAAATAATGGAAATTTAAATTGGATAGCATTTTGATAAAGAAGAAGTAGCTGATACAATCGTGAGGAAAGTTGAGTGTTTTACTAGAATATGAAGGAAAATAACTAATGAAGAAATACCATCCAGTAGCAAGTACTGTATCATGACATGGGCAAAAATCAGACAAAATAAAAGAACTCCAATGGCAAATAGTGATTTGTCAGTATAGAAATAGACAAAAATGTGTTGATAACCACAAAATGTCCTTCTTACCCTAAACCCTTAACCCTAACCGCAAAATGACCTTATTACCCTTAACCCTAAAAGCAAATTAACCTTCTTACCCTTAAACCTAAACCCTAAATTGACCTTCTTACCCTTAACCGTAAACCCTAAACCCGAAACCCTAAAACCCGAAAACCCTGAAACCCTAAACCCTTAACCCTAAAACATAAACCCTAACCATGAACACTAAACCCTTATCCCTAAACATTGTGAAATTCTGTTTGAGGAAACATTTAAATTATACATTTACAACGTATTAATAGAGATGTCAAATTGGGTACCCAAATGAAGATTAGGTTGACCGACATATGATCGTCGTGTTTGGATCGGATTATGGAGGGTCCTAACAAACAAATCAAATCAGGTATTGGTTAATTACAATCGAGTCAAAGGTGGTTCCAGCTTTGGTCAGGTACTAGTTGAATTCTAGTGTAGTCAAATTCGAGAAGCTGATACATCGAGTTTTAGTTACCTCAGAGTCGAATTTAATTGGGTTCATTTGGGTCAGAACGGATTTAATAGACTTTGGATCATGTGATTTTGGTTTACGTAGATCTCAGTTCAAATCAATTCAAATTTGAACTTATATCTCAATTTGAATCAACCAAATGTAACTTTAAACTTATTATTGAGCTATTTTCTATTACAAGTATATAAATTATATTTCACTCTTATCAACCCTATTTAACTAGAGTTTTAGAATTTCTCTCTTATAATAAAAGTTGGGTATAACTTCCATTAAATACAAATTATATTTCAAATTCCGCTTTGGTCTCCACTATAATGAATAAGTCGATAACTAGTTAACTAATAAGTTTTGCTCGAGTTCAATGGGGTTGTGGGTAGTTTTGAACCGGGTCTAATAAGGGTCGGGTCAAATGAGGTATCTCTCGGTATAAATGGTTTCGGGTGGATTTCGTTCCGATTAAATTGAAGGTCTTGAATTATCGGGTTTTATTAGTTATGGATAAATAATCAATCGATACCAAGGGGAGTTTGGATCGTATATTATCGTCACTATTTGTCTACACATTTTAAAATAAAATTTCGTTATCCTAAACAAATGACTTTCAGCTTGGTTATCCATGTATTTTTTATAACTGTATTATTTATCCTAAACACTTGATTTTTTTATTACTGGGTAATGTTGCTTAACAATATTATTAATATTATTTTAAAATAATTTCGCTCATTGTTTAATCGTTACGCCCATATCCAATTTAAGTTGCTCGATGAAATGAATAGTTTTTGACTTTGATATTAGCAAGTACAAAATCGTGGAGGATATTGAAGAAAAAGTACGGAGCTTAAAATATTTCTTAGGAATCTTGTTATTAATCAATTGACCATTTGGAAGCTATACAGCCAAGTTGTGACATGTTTCAAATGTCAGCAAGGTTGTCTAGAAGCCCACAGAAGACGACAAGAACTGAACAAAACCAAATGCAAGTGGGAACCAACTTACAACCTTTTGAAGGTTAAGGTTTCCAAAATTTCTAGCAGCGTTTTGGAAATTTGAAACTTTCAATATTTACAAGTAATGTCATTAACCCTAAACCCTAAACCCTTTTCACCCCAAAACCCTTAACCCTTAACCCTTTTCAGCTAAAAATCCTTAACCCTTAACTATATGCCCTTAACCCTTTTTAACCAAACTATCAAAACCCTATAACCCTTAACCCTTTTCACCGATATTAACCCTAAACCCTAATAACCATTAACCCTTTTCAGCCAAAAATCCTTAAACCTTAACCCTAAACCCTTAAATCTTTTTACCTAAATTATTAAAACCCTATAACCTTTAACCCTTTTCACCCATATTACCAAACACTAATAACCCTTAACCCTAACCCTTTTTACCCAAATTATCAAAACCAATAACCCTTAACCCTTTTCACCCAAAAATTCTTAACCCTTAAATCTTTTTACCCAAAGTATCAAAACCCTATAACCCTTAACCCACACACCTACCATATTACCAAACCCTAATAACCCTAAACCCTATACCCTTAACCCTAAGTAGCCATAACCCTTGTATTATATGAATTTGATTGCACAACGGAAGAGAAATTTTCAATTCCTTAAATTAGAATTAACATGTACACCATATCTTCCTAATTATATATTAGATATTATACAAAAAAAATGGTGATTTGTTTAAGTTGACGTTTTAGAGTTGGTTTTCGGTGCGCTTGAATTAACATGTTGTAATACCCTATAGTTTTATACATATTTTTAATTTAAATAATATTTCTTAAAGTATTTAAATAAGTTGAAATCGATTATTTATGAGGTTTTATTGATTTAAAGAGTTTTATTAAAAGTTCAATTTATTTATTTAATAATTTTGAAATACTTTATTTTATAATTTAAAAATATTGGGGCAGATGATTTTATAAAAGGTAATTTTAGAAGTCAACGGTATTTAAAGGAAAGTCAAATTGTAGTTAGAATAGGAAAGGGACCATTAAATTATGTAATAACACGTATTTTTGAAACGTATTTTCTAATTAATTATTAATTAATATTTTCTAAAAAGGGTATTTTAAGTAATTTATTTTACTAAATTTTGGAGCCAAAATAATATTTTAATTTTGACGCCAAAAGTATTTTAAAACTCAATTATTATTTTAGATTTTGGATAAGATTTATTATCCATTTATTTTATTTAAAAATCGGATTTTATTCCAAATAGTTTAATTAAATAAAATTATACTTTATTATTTATTTAAGATGCCCGAAAATTCCTAATTTAATGACTATGATTTTCGGATTTTCTATGTATACAATATCTAATTTTCTTAGTTATTTTATTTAGTGAATAATTGGAATTTTATTAATTAATTATTTTATACAATAAATATTATTTACACAATTATTTTTAATTCCTTAAAACTAGCAAATTAATTCCCTAAATATCTAAAGGGAGGTCCGAAAATATGATCTTAGGAAAGCTCAAATTTTCAGCCACCATGATGGATTTTTGGGTGATTTATTTTGGTAAATTGTATTTTTAATTATCTCCTTAAAATCTCTTATTTTCCTTAATTTTATTTCCCCATCTCCTAAATATTTTATCATCTTATTTTCCTACCTTATATCTTCCTTGATTATTCCCCAAGTAATTTCTTTTACCATATTATTTTTCATGACAACACACTTCCTTAAATTAATTATTCTTAGTCACCTTAATATTAAAATTTTCATAATTATTTAACTCTCTTCTCCAAGTAATTTCCTTAATTCTTTTTACCATAATTCTTCCTACATTCTCCTACCATAATTTTTTCATTCATGAGCCTATAAATACCTCCTCATACCTCTCATATTCTACACACCAAAACCCAATTCTCTTCTTCTCTCTTATTCTTCTCTTCCCTAAACCTTTTCATACTTTTCTTTCTACTCTTTTCATACATAATCAGCCCGTCACATTGGAAGCCAATTTACGGGCACTTCTGATCGGTTTTTGGGGTTTTGATGTTTCACAGAAGATTGTTCCTCTCAAAAAATTCTTACAGTTAGGCTCAAGAATCACCCAATTTGGAGTTATATTGAAGGAATTATGGCCTTTGCAAGTTCTACCTATTCTTTCCGACGAAAATTCAATTCTCTTTAATCCTATTCTTTTATCTTCTTCATGGTTAGTTTTCTAAAATACAAATACCTATTTCAAAGCTATAATTTTATATTAAAGTGTTATTTTAAAAGAGTTTTATAGTCCATGCACATTAGATTTGAGTTTATGTTATGATAACCTTATGGCTATGTTATTTGCAAGGTGTATTCGTGATTGAATTTTGAAAGTGTGAAGTGTTGATTGATATTCGGAATCAAGGTACGTTTAGGTGGCTAAATAGCTTTGAAAGTGATTGGTTTGAATAACATGTTTTGTATGATTTTATTGATGATTGAATTAAATTGATTTGAATTATGATTTATGAAATAAATTATGTTTAGAGGTATTGATTTTAATATTTGTTTTAATAAATGTATTTTTGAAGGATTGATTTTCATATCATGTTTTGAATGGTTTGAATTACTTATCATGTTTAAATAAAAGGAATTGATTTGAAAAGTTTGTTGAATTAAATAAAAGGGTTTTAAAGGAAGAGTTATTGATTTTGAAAAGTTATTAATATGAGATTTTATTCTCAAGTATTTATTAAAAGGTTGATTTTGAGAGCATGATTTAATTGGATAAAAAGGAGTTTTGATTTAACCTATTATAAAGGTTTATTTTATTTACGGAGGACTTATTGAATTATTATTGAATTAAACCTTTACAAGCATGTTAGTAATCCCACTATGCGGATTTGGTTTAATAAGGCCTTGGACTTTGTATGACCGGGTCTTTCCTCAAGAATAGCCTTGTCATATAAAGAGACTAGCTTGGTGGGTGTGCACACTTGGGTGCAGCAATTTGGATATTTAAAGGAATTGGATTTAAAAAGGAATTGGTTCTATTAATTATTATTGAATTATTGGAATGGTTTGAAATATTGGAATTGGTTTTGAATCATGGATTGGAATTATTGGTTTGATTATTGGAATTGGTTTTAAAAGCATGTTTGCAAATAAAATTGAGTTTACATTATCTTGCACTTATCGTACTTAGCATATTTTGCTAATCCATATTTCCTATTTGTTTTGGTTCGCCCTGTTTGCCGTAATGGTAAGCAGTGTTGACTATTTTCAGGTGGAGTCATGAATGAGCATATGGGAGTCCCCGGATTTGCTTCACCTAGTTTAGGAATGTTGGTCTCGTCTTTATTTTGAATACTCATAACAATGTTACTATTTTTATAAGTATTAATAAAAGAAAGTTGAGTTTTCCGCTGCAAGTTATGTTATTAAGTTAAGTATTTGAGTAGCCATGCGTAATCACGTGGCGGTAACACTCCTAAGTCTATCTCTATAGTATAATTATACGTATTATACTAGTATTTCGTAGAGGGTGATTTGGGGGTGTTACAAATTAAGGGTAGGAAAGGAATTTTAGGAAGGAGGGTTTTGAGAGAGGGTATAAATACCCATCATATGAGCAAAAGGCAAACTTTACCCAAGGTGGAGAATACCCAAAGGTAACTCTCTCTTATTTTCTCTTTCTCTCTCTTATTTTCCCCTTCCCCCTTTTTTTTTAAAACACCACACACACCACCACCACTACCGGTGGCCAGCTGCCACCACCACCACCACAGTCGGCCGCCGCCACCAGCCAGCACAGCGCGGCAGCAGCAGCAGTCGCGGGGGAGGTGGCGCCGACCACCCTCCCTCTTCTTCTCCCTTTTCGTGCATCAAACAAAAAAAAATTATTCTTTTGTTTTAATCCTTAATCTAATTATTTATTTTGGGTTTTGTGATAATTTTTATGGTGTTTGATTATAAGTATAATGTAAATAAATTTTCAGATTTGGTTTTGAATTAAAAAGTCCCAAATTGAAAACCCTAGGTTTATAAATTATTGCATATTAATGGAAATTGATTATGAGTGGTTTAAATTATTGAAATAGGTGTTTTAAAACATATTTACAGCAAGTTTTGATGATTTAATAAAGCTGGAAATTTTGTTAGTAAGCCATAATTAAGTTTCTTGAAGGGATTTTTGACTACCCATTAATTGGTATTAAAGTAAGGGGTTTCAAATTAAATTTCATCTTGTTTTAAATAATTTATGAGTGAATTAAGGTGTGTATATATTGCTGGAAATTTGTGTGGAGTAGATATTAATGCCTCTTTGTAATTTTGGATTGTATGAAATTTCCAAGTGAATGATTTTGTGTAGTCATGGCGATTTTGAGATCGTATTCAAGGTACGTTCGTGTACTTGGTATTTATTAGATGATGTAGGAACATGCTAGGCTTTAAATAATTAATTCCAAGTAGTATCATTATAGGTTTTGATTGGAATTTGTTATTTGGTTGATGTTGGTGATTGAATTATGAAGCATGGATTATTTGTGATGGATTAGTGATTGGAAATAATTATGTTGGCATGTTGAATGTGAACCACACTTTTATTATTGACATGATTGGAAGCATGTTTAATTAACTAAATGTTTAATTTGGTTTGGAATATAAAAAGGGAATTTTATTATGGTTCATATAATTTTTATTGATGCTTTAAGCATGGGGATTGAGCTATTAAGTGTCTTAGTACACAGGAATACATTATATTGCGGTGCCTATGTGCACTTAAGGTGTTTCTAACACCGAGGGATAGGATTTGCAGCGCATTATGCGTTTAAGGTGTTTTTGACACCGAGGTAGATTAAAAAGGATTCAACATTAAAAGTTATGTGGTCACTAATTATTCAAGAATTAATTTGGTATGAGCGATTGCTTGTATAATTATAATGTTTGATTATGTTATGGTTTGAGAGTCATCACCAAGTTGCATAATATGTAAAACAACGTGAAGGGAAAGAGATTACGCACCAAAACTCTTGGAACGTATATACCTTGAGTATGAACATATGGGGGGAATTATGGGGTTTGATATTTAACCATAACTTCTACTGGGAGTATAGAACGCTGTATTTTCCTTTCATTATTATGTGCAAGACGTCCGTCACTTCATGTGACATTTGCCTACCCGGTTAGCTGCCGTGTAGTTTACCTCAATTTATTTGGGGCAGGAATTTGGTTGAAACCCGTTCGATGCCTAATCAAATTAAATGGACATTTTTAATTGTCTAGTTAAATGTTAAGTGTCTTGAATGCTTGTTACAGGTGCAACCAGGTAAGTTGTATGATTGATAGGATGAAAGCATGTTAGTGTGTTTCATTGCGTTTATGTACTCAGCTTTGCTGATTATGTGTTTGTATGTTTGTTCGGCCTTGTTTTTACCTTGGACCTACGACGACCTATTTCTAATGGCGAGTAGTGGGGACAAGTAGAGAGAAGCTCTTTTCAGATGATGAAGCATATTCATGATGGGCATGAGTGAAGAGCGAATTATGTTAAGTTCTCATAAGAATATGATGTTATTATTATTATTATTATTATTATTATTATTATTATTATTATTATTATTATTATTATTATTATTATTATTATTATTATTATTATTATTATTATTATTATTATTATTATTATTATTATTTATGATTGCAAATACGCGCAACGGTTTTGGGTATTACTCGGTTTTAATAAGGTCATACAATGGTTCCAAGTTGTATGTTGACTTTGTTTGACTATGTTTGATTTCGTTTTGACTTTGGTTTTACTTTACTTCCGTTGGGTTTTGACTTGAAAGTTGACTAGTTTTAAATGGTTTTGAATATAGTCTTCCGCTGTGTGTTTTTGATATTTGCCTTAGCCATTTTCATGGTAGCGGTAATGTCTTAGATTTCCAATTTTGTATTTTAAAAAGAGTAAAACAGGTATTTCAAAGGGAAGGAAGTTCTAGGGTGTTACACATATAAACCCTTATCCCTTAACCTTAAATCCTAAACCATAAACCCTTAACTCTATACTGGTACCCTAACCTCTAAATTCAAAACCTTGTTTATTTTTCATTAATTTTTGTGCTCTTCATCCGATGATTTCACAGGAATTATTTGAAAAATGACTACCCAGCCTATTATATTAATGGTGTATAATATGATCGGTTCATTTTTTGTCACGTTAAACAATGGCCACAATTAGTCTTATAAAATTTGATTAGTTGCAACTTTAGGGTGTTATTTGTGAGATATAAAGTATTCCAAAGTTGCAACTAATATTCAACGGAGGTAGTATTAAACCTAGTATATGAATATTTTCCTCTATAAGTTATATTATTGTATTAATAAAAGCCAATAAAAGCCATTTTATAATATTTAAGGGCCCATTTTTTCGTATTTAGAACAGGGGCACGAAATTCCCGAAGACTGCCTTGATTATACAAATTATGTGTTTGTATGGCATAATACCAGCTAACCAACCAATCATATATTTGTAAATGTACAATTTAGCATAACGTTGAGTTATGGGTAACTAATTTTTTCAAATTCATCCTCCACTCAATATATTGTTTGTACAAGGTATTTGACCATTGCATTTCGAGTTTCAGTACTCAATTGATATCCTTAAATTACTGTTCCATTGGTACAGACGAGATGTGAAAGACCACTGATTCGTATCTTGTAAGTAATCCCTAGGGTGTTCTACTTTGCGCCTAATTTCAACCAAAGTCAGTCGAAGCGTTGTCTTATAGGAATACTACTTCCATATGTTCAACGTGTTGAAGTGACAATACATATATTCTACTTGATTCATAAATTTGTCTTATTGGGGGTTAGATCTTAGATGTAGGTTTATAGGCACCCCTTTTCATGAATAAAATTATTATAAACAAATTATCCAACTGTACTATTACTGTTTGTATTTAAGATGTAGTAATTTCGAAGTTCAAAATTGTTATAGTTGAGGTTACCAACATCAATTCAAAGTACATTAGTTGACCTTTGAAGAAAAAATGTGTTTTCATGTAACAACATTGTGTTTTGATCAATTGTTGATTAGATATATTTAATGTAGCGTTTGTCTGGTTGGTTTCGTTTTCGAATGGCGCTTTTTTTTAACGTGTGAGTAACATTAAATCTAATTAAGGCACGTGAATAACTGAATTTGTAACACTACAACCTATATTGTTTCAAATTAAATAAATGATATAATTAATGACATGTGTCCTAGTGAATTGATACATTATGAATGACATGTGGTTTCTGTTATGACCTTAAAATTGTCATTAACAAGTATTATGTACTTGTAATCTGTTACATGTAAAAAACTTAAATGTTGTATGTAAGTTATGCAATCTGTGTGTGTACTTTTATTAAAGAACTAATATTGCACGGTTTGTTTATCTGAAATTATGTAGTGGTTATAGTAATTCCATCATGTTTGTAAATGAACTAAGTCCACGTATCGGTAAAAAAAGATCTTTATATGGACACTTGTCTGGTGCTACATGCCCTTTGCTTTGCTATAAAAGCAATGCTCTTGAAGTGGATATGGCACCCCAAACCCTATCTGCATTTTCGAACTTCAAATTTTCTTTACCTTACTTAGCAATGGCTAACCAAACCTTTGATCCCCAAAACCCGGTTTACCCTCCTCAGTGCTACCTGGTTCCTACACCTAACAAAAAAACTTTCAAAGAACCTAACAAAACCGACCGACCCGAAATGAACTTCAACAAGTTTATGTTTTTTTTCACCCAAACCCGAAAGCGACAAGCTTCAAATTCTGAGTGACCATTGCATTAGGGACATCATAAGGAGCCCTGCCCACCTTCCCAATTTGGTTAATGTTGTGGGTATAATGGATGTGAAGGAGATTTTTGACAAGCTCAACAGGGAAATGCTTGTTTACAATCCCAACGACATAAGTGAGGTAATCCCTAATTTTCTTGTCAATGTAGTTGATCCTACTCCTGAGATTGCTATTGAGGGTCCTGTGTACCCCCTTACAACTAGGTCGGTAACAACTAAACTAGGCTGTTACACCGACGGTTTTCAAGCATTTTATTTGCATTCCAATATTAGTGAGGTCGTTGTTAGGGTTTGTGCAAGTAGGCTTAAGGTTGACCCGTTTATGCGGTACTTTGATGTTAAACTCGAGACTAACTATAAAGCGGGTGGTACGACATTTGCTTTAGGTGCTTCTATTGTTGTTTGGAATGCTCGTGGGGCTAGTCGCCCTTCTTTTAAGGAAAATGCCCTAAAAATTGTGGCTTTTCACAAACCCATGATTCTCATAATCATCGAGGTTAGAATTGGTATGAAATCTTTCAAGGAAGTGGTGAAGGCCTTTGATTATGTAGTGGACTATTCCTTGGACAAGAGTGTGGGCAATGCAGGTGGTGTAGCTGTGGTTTGGGATGAGAAGAAGGTCATTTCTAGGGAGTTCAGAATTGCCATGGTGGATATAGACAGCTGCCCACTTAGGGTCCTAGGGGGGTTGAAAGTAATTTTGTATTAATAACTTCATTTTGTTGCAAATTGCTTAACACATGTCATTGACGGTAAATACTTTGTTTATTGATTTTCGTAGGCTGCTCCTGCCCCTGTCGCGGAGGCACGAAGGATGAGGGTGCGCCTGCCCCTGCCACGGAGGAGGAGGCTGGTTGACCTGGATGTGTGCAGTTGCACAGCCCGTGATGGTAGGCTGCTGAAGGTGATGGGTTGTACATTTGTAGTGGGTGACTTGCCAGGTCAATTATCAAAAAATGCAAGAACTTTTATGTGTAATTTTATGTTATTCGTACTTGTGGTGTGTATTAGGCTAATTAATTAAGACAATCGGATGTTATTTATTAAGCTTGCTACTACTATTTGGCCCTGAGAGACCTAATTGTGTATTAATCAAGGCAACTTTGTTTACCATTTGTTTAGGTGTAAACGATCCTATGGTTTATTGTGCTATTAATGTATTATGTGTGCTTAGTAATCCTTATTTATGTTTATCGTGAACTTTTATTAATGTTGCTTCACGGAAAAATAAATAAATAAATAAATAAAGAAATTTCCAATGCACGTTAAAATTGATTTAGGCCTATTATATATATTAATTATAGACAATATTATATAATATGTAAAAGGACAGCAAAATTTGCATCGAGTATAATTACGTTTAATTATCAAGTAATATGAACCTCAATTTTAACATACATTGTGATTTTGTTTTTTTAATTATTCTTTTAAGAAGTAGTTAAACCTTTGCAAATGTAAAAAATTGACTAATTGCAACAACAAAGCAGTAGTAGAATATCCTACTACGTCAGCTACGGTTGTTAGCAAGTAGCAACTAGTTAATTATGGAAAAAATAGGTACATCAAAGCAGGATGAAAACAACTACTTTCAGATTAATAAATAACCATCCATATGAAATGATGATTGTTTAGGAAAAATAAAATTTAATGTAAATCGCTATGTGGCTGATGATGACGTTATTAGGTGCCCAGCTTTGCATTTCAAGACAAAAATTTAATGATTGTAGAACATACTAGGTCAAATGACCATGACTTCATTAAGTTCCCATTATTAAAATTTGCATGCACAAAATAAAATGATGTTACATGGAAAATCGAAACAATTATGGCTTAGACTATGCGCACCTTAAAAATGTAGGACATTTATTTCCAATTGCATAATTATAACAAACAACTAAAATGCCATGTTATATTGTATAATTCTTATTGAATCGGGTTATAAGTACAAATTGTAGGACATCCCATCTTACACCAATTGAAAGAATTAGACATCTAATAGAAGTGAATTGGACCAAATTACCTACAAAACGTATAGACTTTTAAAAAAAGCCCAGCTATCAGTGGGAATAAACAAGCCAAACTATTATAAGGTTGTCCATTATAAATGCATAAGGCCCAATTAAATCGAAAACTGATAGTGAACCTTGATGAAAAAATATTTATTCAACCCATCTCAACGTTCACCAATAGGGAGTATTTCAACTCTAAGCGTACTAGAACTACAATTATTCATTTCAATTGAAAAATAATAATGCGTAAAATACAACAATGGAAGTAGAGACATTACAAATGAACATAGACTACATGAAGTTGGAGGTGCTCCCTAAACATAATTTTTGATGTTTGCCTTGATGTTGAATGGACTTTGGCGATGCTCCCCGCCTCCGCTTCATTTTTTCAATATACCTAGGAGGCTTAACATATACATGGACAACACCCTAGCAGACAAACACACTACAGGAGTTTGTCAATTCAAATACCATGATTCAGTTCATTAAAAGACATAAAGAAATACTCTACCTCAGTACCAACAGATAGCCCATTACTATCTCTAGGTTCCTTTGGATGGGTCTCTCCATATGCTACATCTAGAGTCTACACCAAACAAAAACAGGCCGACGAAGATATTTGCAACACTTAACAAGTCAACAACAACTAAATCCCATGCAGTACATTTTTAAATGGAATTCAGTTTTCTCACTTACCCCCAACTGTCTAAAATCAGCTCCTATAGCAAATCGATCTTCTTTAGCAGTGACACCCATTGTATGTAATTCCCACACCTTAATTCGTGGGAATTCACCCCACCTAATAGGGAATTGGCTTAACTTATCCAAATAAAATAGCTGCATAAGAACAACTACTTTAAGAACAATTCCAAACAAGAGATCTACTATAGTGTAAACAACGTGTTTTGAAATATTAAAAAACTTACCACTACAAAAAAAATGTACAACCGCCGCAACCCCGGTCGAGTAAAAGCGATGGGCAAAACTTTCGACACTCTCCATCAACTTATTCAAAACTAGATCACACCAATTGTACGATGCACCATTCATAGCACAAGTAAGCGCAGGAATCAAATCACAAGCCAGCCTCGATGATTGGGTAGGACATAACACCATCTCCAATGACAACAACAAGAACAACATCTTAAACTCCTCTTCATGAGGCTGCCACTCACCCTCCACCCTTTCCATCAATTTGGAATTAACAAGGATGCTGACTGAGGTATACACATGACCTGCATACTTACGCATTTTGTTCTAGAGGGTTGCCATATTTTTGTTGGATTCTATTCACCTATTATTCAACTCACTTGACATCGATTTTCCAGTTGGAATACTTAAACCCCCATTAGGAATACCTAAAACCCAATGCCCCTGATTGGTAGAAAACCTAAATTGATTACCATCCGGAGCAATTAGAAGTCTATTCAAAGGATCAATACATGTCATTAACCAATACCCCAATTGCCGAGGTAACTGAATGTGAGTAGGAACATTCAACAACCCACTAAAACACATTTCATTAACCCAACGAGTTCTCCTATCATCAAAAGTGCGGCATATTCTAGAAAAGGTTTCAATACGACAATTCATATTGGGGGCTGCAAATTATAGGAAACAAGTAAGCCAAAAAAAAAAACACTTACAAACAACCAGATCTCCAAACAAAACCAACAAGGGCAACAACAATGTAACATACACGTCCAAATACTTCCAATTGTTGCTTAATAACCTCACCCTTTGCCTTGACACTACCTCTGATACTATCATCCTAGGCAACAACTTCACCATTTAAATAACATATTCATTTGCATCATTTGTTTTCCAACAAGATAACAACACACAAACTGAACATCCTTACCTTAAACAATTGGGTTGTTAAACCTTTCCTTTCAAAATCTCTTTTTCTGTTTATACACTGCACAAATCAAAGTATCCAACCATTAGAACTACAACCCAGAACTCCAAAAAACCAAAATTTTAAACATTGACAGTGGAAGATAGTGGAATATGAGCACAACAGCAAAATTAACTGCATTACCATTGTTCTCAAACCACATCCATCATCAGTTGAGCACATTGTCACAAATATTTGAGACACTTACTGCATATGGACGACACACGGGATATAAGCAAAATAGGACAACATACTAATGAGAAGTTCTGCCACAGGTACAGATATACGAAAATCATTCATCCAACATCATGGAACCAAGTTGTAAAGGGCAAACCTATATTTAAACATCATCAGAATTCAGAGGAATTGATACGCAGCTCCAATATTCAGGGTAACAATCAATTAAATGCGCAATTAACAATTCAGCTAACACAACGCTAAATTGAAGGCGATAATAACAATTTAGGTTTTGCAACTAACAAATAATCAATTGGATTCGAACTATACAAAAAGTTACCAATAATTAACAAAACAAACAATGAATTTACCTCAATGATTAATTGCAATTTAGCAATTTAGTCGCACAAACCCAATTGATATATCAACGTTCCTACTGCTTCCTCAATTGCTATACCTCAATTGCTAATCCTCAATTGCTATATAACAATCATCAATTGCGCAAACCTTCTGCATTACACCATCAATTATATCAACGTCCCTGCTGCTTAGCTACTACCCACTTAGTCGATTTTCCATTCACGAACAAATACGAAACAATTTCTCTCTCTAATTAAAGTGTAGGGTTTGATTAACAACAACTTTAACAGCAGCTTCGAAAAACGTTAGTCAAAGTATTGACCCACAATTAACACCTACGAAACCGTCAAATACAATGTAGCTACAAAATGTCCTTATTGCCCCCGAGATATGTAAGAGATTATAGGTTCTAATTGCGGATAAACATGAATCATATTCATACAGTACCTAATCCCAAGATCTAATGCATAACACATAAAGAATTTGAATTAATACCTTTGAAGCGTGATTCCACGTGCGATCGAACAAGAACAAGGGAGATAAAGAACCTCAAGTGTGATTCCTCTACTTAGTCCACAGGCACAGATTAAGACCTCCACTAATGCTAGTTAGTCGCAATTGAACCCTTCAATTGACCTTCTATGGAGAAAAGCGAGCAACGAACCACCATGAACCACCACGAACCACCATACGCGCCACCAAGGGTGGCTGGCCGTACGGACGAGGGGAGGAGAGAGATGGCCGTGAGATAGAGAGAGGAATTAGGGTTTTTGGGATTGGTTGCCTTGATGTCAAAATACACTGTGTGAATTATGACTGCTTGCAAGCAACCCTAGGCATGAATCTTATTTATAGATCTCATCTCTAAATAAGAGCCCATGTCAAAAGCCAAAACCTAATTTCCAATCTAACTATGCTAGCCCAATCCATTTCATGATTAGTTAATTGCTCACGAGGCCCATAAATAGGCCTCTAACTTGCTTAACCCAATACCCTTGTGTGTGACCTCATAGGATCCATTCTAGCGGGGTTTGGACTATTTGACTAGCCCAAAGATCATTGATCATAGTCTAGCAACAGATAATGACTACCCAAAAGAACGAACTTATTATCTCCATAATAGTGATCCTTGATATATCTAGTAATTGCACTTATCGAAGACATAACTCCTTCAATCTCCCACTTATCTAAGACAAGTGCGCAATATTCAAATTCCTTAAGTCAATGTGTGTCGATTTGATAATATGATTGCATCTCATGTCGTGATCATATTAATATACAAATCGTTTCTTGAAAAGCTGAGTTAGAATTACAAAACAAATGATTACTATGTAATCCATTTGAGCACGGCCATGCATTTTCTGAATTCTTCCTCTTCAAGGGGCCAAGACACATTCCTAATTAAATAGGTAGACTCAATCCAATTTTGTGGCAACCAAGGCTCCCACTCAAATCATAAAGTAACCAGGAAACACCCTTTATAATCTCCAGTTATGGGAAGACGTTTGAATGTACACAGTTACATCAATCATTGAATGAAAACAATGTTCCACTCATGTCAAAGGAATCCACTAATATATCCGGAAGCTCTATACTTGAGCTTCAAAGTAGGTCTATAGTTCGATCATGCATCATTCATGCATATCCATGTGATTGACCGAGCTTCACTGCGCTCCTATAGCCCAAGAAACAGCACTATCCAATCAATCTTACATGCTAGTCCATTAATTGAAATCATTTATGTCCACTTTAAATGATTCCGAACTAGGAACTTAAATAATATATGAATTTAGTTCACCTGTGGGGTTTCATTCACTGGGTTATTTAAATAAAGTAACCTGATGAGCCCATCAATCCATAATTATTTTGGACATTTTATGTAATATTAAAAACCATAATTAAATAAGATTGAAACTTTGTTTCAATTGATAAACATAATTCTGCAAGTTAATGTATTACTTATGTAATATGTTTTCTCAAAGCATACACAAGAATCTTAGTATGACTCTCATACCTTGGTCATGGAAGGGGTTTAGTAAGTAGAGTTCATGAGACATTCTCATAAACATGAATTTTGCAATTTCTAAATTTTATAATAACATTCACCTCCATACACTAAGAATTTTCCTTTGCCCCTTTCGCAAGGAACTTAGGAATTTCTAGTTCGTATTCCAACATCACATTAGATTTCGATTGAAATCTATCATCACTAGTTCTTTAAAACATGTGAATTAAATAGACGAGTATAGTCCATGACATGCATGATGCATCCTTTGCAAAATGCATAAGGAGCATCACTCAAAACCTTAATTTCATCAACCTTTCTCAAAGTATTGAATCATTAAGCAATGTGCCATGTTAAATGGGATTGAAACTCCTTTCAATATAATTTTGAACCTTATAAGAATCTTATCAATATAAGCTTCTTAACTAAGCTCAAACATACTTCAAAACCTCTCTCTATAGATCTTGAATCCCAACTGTACTCATCTTCCTCTTCTAGGTTTTTCATACAAAATGCATTACCCACCACTTGACTCTTCAAGCAATGAATACTGACTCTTTATACTAAACCAAGAAGATTTTATAGCTCCCACTAAACATCTTGTATACACAAGACCTTTTCTTCATTTTATGAGAACATCAAACGATTTGATTAACTCACAAAATTAACAACATTAATCAACTCCATCTGCCAATTTCAAAATGAATAATGAACAATTTCAAGAAAGTGTTTTGAAATCCATATACCATATCTTATAAGGTAGAAATCACTAAAATATCTTTAATAGATCTTTGCAACATGACTAATGTAAAGGTTTCATCGTAGTCATAGTCATATTATGAATTAGTTGAATCCTTTAACAACTCTTTTCTTTAGTTAGAAAACATTTTTCTTTCTTGTTTGTTATGCTTATAATGGTTCTCACCCAAATTAATCAAGTGTCATACACTTGCTTACAGACTAAGAATCTATTTCAGATTTCTTGGTTTTTAAACCACTTGGAGTTATCACTTGTCAAATTTTATTACTTGCATAATCATCATGTTCCAAAATAAATATTTTAGAATTTTTAGTCAATATGAAATCATATTTATTTGGCTAAGTTTTACACATGCTAGTCATCATAGCGGGTTTTTATGCAACAATTGAAACTCATACAACAACTTTGTTTAGCTTTCAATGAGAAACGACAATAGAGGATGTGCACTTGGAATGTACTACCTTCGACACATGGTTATTATTCCCATTACACTTAATGAGACCACGCGTTGTCACTTGTAACATGAGGTGAATCATGCTCATAATGTTGCTTTGATTCGATTACTTCTCAAATTTCTTCAAGATTTTCGAAATCACTTTTCTTGAACTATTTCAAGGCTCTCAAACTTTTCGAGATTTTTATACTCCCACTTGCCTTTTGAAGAGGCATATTCCGCATTAGGTGAACCAACCATGGTTTGAACCATGTTTGTTTGTTGCTTTTCTCGAACTCTTTCGAGATTTATACTACTCCCACTTGACCTTTTGGAACAATTTCCATAAGGGAACCTACTTAAGCAACAAACATTTTGTGCTAAGTATGGTTTTTGTAGTAATACCCTGTGCTCCGTATAGAAATTGATTGTGCATTAAACGATTTAATACAACTTTTATTTCTTGCTTTGTAGAAAGATTTTATAAGAACTTTTCTTATCCATATCATATATGAAACCTTTTACTACATTTTGATTTGACCTATGTATCTTTGTTTAGTTTTGTAGCTTATCTTAAAAGTATATCCCTTGAACAATGGTTGGAAGATAGGTAATTTTCATCCATTATCAAAATATATCTCATATAGATTGATAGCTCCCTTCATAAACACTTCACAAGGTTTTCTTTCGGAGTTTGTTGTAAAACAATTTCACAACTCTTGGATGTTCATCAAGGTCTTGGCTTAATTCTCATTATTATGATCATATCACAAATGAAGTTTCATTGTCCGTCTCTAGCCTTTGAACCTTTGGTTTTCTTACATCGATATGTATTCGACCTCGAGTTCGCATCATCATTTCTCTAAATGGTGACTTTGTCAAGACTTTTCAAATTAGAATGATATTTACATATATCAATGGATTCATAACCCAATGATATTGAAAGTCCATCCCTTTGGATCTTCCGCATGTAATGTTCATTGTTCATTCGAATTAATTGACATATTAGAGACAATTTATATATATAGAAATGGTTTAATTATTTCTATCATATAGAACTTTAAACCTATTTAGCAATTCAAAACACATTATGACTCAATGAAGCATGGAATAACATTTATTCTACGTTTTTGAATCTTCGATGCTTAGTCATTACTAACATTGAATGGTGTTTTGATAATGGAAAGAATGAATAACATTTATTTAATTCTAGCTAATAACAAGGTGAGGTGAAATATAGGTTCTACTTGTAAAGTTGCAACTTTTGCTTCCAAACTTGTAGATTCTACTTGTGAAGTAGCAACATTTGCTTCTAAACTTGTAGATTTATTTCTCCTTTAGCCATAACTTCTTTCTTTAGTTCAACCACATTCTGAAATGAGTGAACTAAACAAGACATCGTATGTCCAAGAAGTAGCAATATGCTAAATCAATTTCTATAATATACTTCTTAAATTGGAACATTTCCATTCTTTTACCTTCCAACTATATGAGGTAGTTTCTAATCAATTGGAATTGGTCCATTTAATTTGAAACATTTGTTGTTCATAACAACTTTTATCATGTAAGCAGTCTAGGTTGAGAAGTAGCAACTTGTTTGCATTTCTTGGCCTATAACTTCTTAATGCAATCCTCATATATTCTTAAACCTTTTCCATTTGAGCCACTTAGAACATTTCTCTTAGGTTCAAAATGATATTTTGCTTAACTTCTTTAAGCACCTTTCATGATTTTTCTAAGTATATTCAAACATTATTCATATTAGAGTTCAATCTACTATTTAACTCTTATATAAAATGGATGAAGAATAACTTGATCAACTTTTGATCATAGAGATTTCTAATCACTTTCTTATATTCAATTATATTGAAGATAAGATATTTTATTGGACTTCTATACTTGTCTTTTAGAGGGTTTGTACCTCCCATCTCATTATATTCCTTGAAACATTTTCAAAATGAAGATGTGTTGGCATTTTACTCAAATATTTTGAATAAAACCAACCTTAGACATGTGACATGGGTTTCTAAAACTTGCCTTTTAGAACCATCTTAGCAAAATAGGTTTTTGGATTATCTTTTAACCTTTTGAGAACGTTTCTCAACTTTATTTTCAATCGAGGAGATTATATATAATAATAAAATTAGAACGACATGTTACTTGTAAGTAAACGCAAAATTCAATTATGTTTAATAAATTTGAAGTACCATAAGCGATATTAAATATTGGTAACTTTAAAACATTTATTCAATTTTAATTGATCCCTATTGAATAAAATGATTCCAAGACCCTTTAATTGTGCAATAATTGACCGGACTTTGGCCCTACCATCAACCATTACATTTTCAAGGTGAGTAAACTCTTTACTGACTACAACTCTTGTAATTCTTGGTTGAATAATTAACCATCACATGTTTAATTATTACCCTTTGCTTCAAGGTTCTAAACTCTTTAGGTAACCTTGTTGAGTATAACCAATTAAAATTGTAAAACTTGATTTACCCTAACTTCCCCAAGATATAATACGACACCAGCTTTGGCATGACCCATCATAAATATCGAAGGTTTCATTGGGTTTTTAATTGGAAAAGCAACCTCAATATTACTGGGACCTAGATTCATTTATCTTGTGATTATTTAGTGAACTCTAGCACATCATCACAAAACATCAATAAAATCTAACATGCATAAAATATTGAATGCATAAACAAGACATAGCATGGCCCCTAATCCTAAGAAAACTAATAAAGTAAATGCTCCCACTTGAATCATCATGGATCTCATCCACCTTGCTCCTTTGGGCTTTCACTTCATGGGCTTTTTGGATTAACTGCAACCTGTAATTTTACTCTATTCTATCTACTACTTAAATAAAATAAAATAAAATAAAATTACAAAAATACTTTATCGGTACGTAGACCGTACTAAGATTACAAAAATACATCACGATGCGCAGATCGTATTTAGTAATCTACTGGGCTATACTAGTCATTATATAGCAATAAACAACATCATATATTATAAAATTGCCACATAATAAATCACTCATCATGCTTTCCTAAACTACAACATCGAATGATCATAATTAAGGAAACATGGCACAAAATATCTCATATTTTTAATTAATTAATTACTATTAGATAATATCATATATTATTTCTAACCAACCATAAAATATCATATATTTTATTTAAGGTAAGAGATAGAATCAAATCATATTTTAATCTTAAAAGATAAATCATATTTATCCTCAAAGATTATCCTAACAATGTTAGGAAATTCTATCCTAATTACTAGCCAATCACAAAATTTTAAATCAATTATATCCAAAAATAATTATGGGATAATCACATTATTTAAATCAATCTTTATATTTTTGGAATCTTGCTCAACAATCCTTAAAATTTTGCAAAGATTAAAACAAATTCTAAGATTTGAAATTATCTTAACAAATTTATCCAAAATTAACAACTTTAATAAAGGATAATTAACAAAAACCAACTTTTGAAATTTGATTTTATCCCCAAAATAAAATCAGATTTTATTTTGAAAATATTTTAAAATAAAATAATTTTAATAAAAACAAATTTTTTTTTAATTAAATCTGCTGCCACGTCAGCCAGGGGAAGCCCATCCAACGCAACAGCTAGCAAAACCGCAGGTAGGCATTTCAGCCCACCCGCAGTTATCGGTAGCCGAGGAAGCCGCCTGAACACCGTCAGACCAGAGACGGTTCCCTGCGCCGCTGACCATACGAAATCGCCCTCATCCTGGAGGGTTTCCGCGCGCGCCATGGCCAGACGAAGCCCAACCACACGCGTTGCCTTCCCCACTGGTGGCGAAAACGCCGGGGCTGCAGTGACAGTGGCGCAACATTTGTGCCGCTATCCCACCACCCTTTGCGCCTTCACCGCCCTTTTCTTCAACCACCTGGCAGCCGCCATGGCCACCTGACGGTGGTTCATCCACCCAGCCACGGCTGCCCCCTCCCAAAATTATATCTTTTCCCTTTTTTTTTCTTTTTTTTTTGAGAGAGATTTAATTTAATGTAACAACTTTTGTTAAATTAAACTAAAATTAAGTCTTTTGAATTAAAACATAACATTTATGCCTAATTCAATTTTGAAATCAAATTCATAATTCAATTTCAAATCTAGGGTTCTTCACAAAATTAATTTAACTCTTAAATCAAATTATTGATTATACAAAAATCATATTTTATGTATCAAATCAATGTAATTAAATTTATGAAGCATAAATATTCGAAAATCATCAAAATTAAGCACAAAATCAAAATTTAGGGCTTTATTTCAATCACAATTTTCGAAAATTCTAGGGCTTAAATCGGATTTTGCTAGAATAATTGAGCAATTTAGATCATATTTAAACAATCCCAAAAATTAAATCTCATTTAATATAAAGATTGAACTATAATTAAATTATTCTCCCTCCTAATTGAATTAAAAATGTGGATCATCAAAGAATTAAAATTCAATATATGTACATGCATAGGCTAACTGATACCACTGTAGGAAATTATAGGTACTAATTGCGGAATAAACATGAATCATATTCATACAGTACCTAATCCCAAGATCTAATGCATAACACATAAAGAATTAGAATTAATACATTTGAAGCGTGATTCCACGTGCGATCGAACAAGAACAAGGGAGATAAAGAACCTCAAGTGTGATTCCTCTACTTAGTCCACAGGCACAGATTAAGACCTCCACTAATGCTAGTTAGTCGCAATTGAACCCTTCAATTGACCTTTTATGGAGAAAAGCGAGCAACGAACCACCATGAACCACCACGAACCACCACACGCGCCACCAAGGGTGGCTGGCCGTACGGGAGAGGGGAGGAGAGAGATAGCCGTGAGATAGAGAGAGGAATTAGGGTTTTTGGGATTGGTTGCCTTGATGTCAAAATACACTGTGTGAATTATGACTGCTTGCAAGCAACCCTAGGCATGAATCTTATTTATAGATCTCATCTCTAAATAAGAGCCCATGTCAAAAGCCAAAACCTAATTTTCAATCTAACTATGTTAGCCCAATCCATTTCATGATTAGTTAATTGCTCATGAGGCCCATAAATAGGTCTCTAACTTGCTTAACCCAATACCCTTGTGTGTGACCTCATAGTATCCATTCTAGCGGGGTTTGGACTATTTGACTAGCCCAAAGATCATTGATCATAGTCTAGCAACAGATAATGACGACCCAAAAGAACGAACTTATTATCTCTATAATAGTGATCCTTGATATATCTAGTAATTGCACTTATCGAAGACATAACTCCTTCAAGATAAACAAAATCGGTTTCTCCTAGAGATAAACTTGTATTTACCGTAATTTATCTTGAATATTCTTTTTCAGCTTCTTATACTTACCGCTTAATCTGAAAAGGCCACTTCATGTAAGTACTTGCTTCCACTCTCTAATCAAATAGAAAATAGAAAGAAACATTATAGTTGGGTCACTGGTGGATGATAAAAAGCTTGTAAAGTGCCACTTTTCCCCTACTCCCACCCTCTCTCCTCCTTATATTATGCTCCGGTCATTACCCCGCCCTCCAATCTTTTCCCGTCCACTAATGTCGCGCCCCGCCGTATCTCCCGCCGGCACCACCGTCGTCGCCACCACCGGAAACTCAAAAGCCAGGTTAAGAGGCGTGGTGTTTGACATGGATGGCACTCTCACTGTCCCAGTCATAGATTTTCCGGCAATGTACAAAGCTGTTTTGGGTGAAGAACAGTACAATTCAATGAAATCACAGAATCCTTCTGGAATTGATATTTTGCATCATATTCAGACTTGGAATCCTGTTCAACAGCAGAAAGCTTATGAGATTATCGCCGATTTCGAGCGCCAAGGTCTTGATCGTCTCCAGATTATGCCCGGTTAGTCTGGTTTTTAATTTTGTTTTTATGAATTTCATAAATTTTGAGTATACTGTTTGATGATAATTCTTGGCATTTTATATGAATAAACTGGAGATTATTTTTTATAATGTATTGCTGGTTTTAATAATGTGTTATTATAACTAATAATTATTGGGGTGTTGGTGGTAGAATATGACTTCTTTAACGAATTAATGTCTCTTCTTTATTTGTTCTAATATTTACCATTATTATAATTTCAATGTAATCTGTTTTAGCACATACTCCGCCACACGGAGTAGAACACAATAAAACGGAGGTAATATAGCTGATGGTTCACTTTTATTATGGTGTAGTTTGCACGTGTGTTGCCTAGATTCTTCATGTTACATCAAGTACCCGGGTCGAATTGTTGACACTTTGATTGGGGTATGGGCATTTGATGCTTCATATGGACCAATTATGTGGATTTTTTTCCCCATAATATAGCCTCTGACTTTGGGCATACCATTATTGAATCTGAATAACATAGATGGTCTCCTTCTAATGTGAGAGTTTGGTTGACGTTATGCTAAAGCTGTCAAAATTTAGACGAGAACATTGTTGGACTATTGAGCTAGTTGCTACATTTTAAAGCTGTATGTAGGTTTCACCTGCCTTCTGTCATAGTGTCATCTGAGTTTGAATTCCTGAGGATTCACTCTCTGTTCAATCTGTGACGAAAACTGACTCATCTTGTTTATAGTCCCTTACAGAAGCTTGCTTAGGTTGTTTTGATGTGAGGATCGATTGTGTGATATAAAGTAATAATTTAGATGGTTAAGCATGTTTTAGGGATGGACCTACAGTTCATACTAGGGTGTATCAGACTCTTTGATAACATCATTATGTAACCAAGAGAGTTTGTACTCATGTATTCCTCTGTTTTTTGATACTTGCAACACACCTTTTGGCATGCTAGTTGAAGAAGTGATTAGATATGGTAATCAAACGGCGTAAGCTATACTCCCTTTGTCCCTTATTTTTTCTTCCCCCAAAGGCAAAATTTCACTTTATTAAGTTTAGGTCGATTGAAGTTGTGAGATAGAAAATAGGCGGGACCAAAAAAATTGTTTGTGAGAGTATGGTAATGGTCCCTATAGCCATTTATGGAATGAAGCAAACTTAAGGGAACAACCCAAAAGGAAAGTGGAGCAAACTTTAAGGGGCAAAGGGAGTACTTTTTAAAGTTTTAAAACATAACTACTTAACACTATCTTCTTATCGATGGTAAAATTATTCAATTAATATGTCAATTTGCCTAGTTTAATAACTTCTTTAAAGTGCGTGTTAAATAATGTGTTGCAAGTAAATGAAAACGGAGGAAGTATGTTCTTAGTGTAGTTCATCTGTACATTGCTGAACCGGGGAGTCCAATGGGTGAATAGATTACAACTTCTTGGATCTTGCATAAAATTTTAATTGAAAGAATGGGGCTAACAATAAGCGATGACTTGAAAAGGAAAATGGGAAAAACAATATGGACGGAGGGAGTATGATTTAATTGAGGAGGTTATTATGAATTTATGATGGACTAATGGTTTGAAGGATCCTTCTTTTTTTGTTGTTTCCTTGTTATAGGGACGTACTTGTCTGTGTTATTGGGATTATTCATTACACACCTTAATTATTTGTGTCAAAATATTGACACTGACACATTCTGGACCAATTACATGCATTTTTCTCGCAATGTAGCTAAGTCTGACTATTTGATATGTACCTAGTACCAGTGCTGAGTTTTAGCCATAGGATGTTATTATCCCAATGCGACAATTTGGTTGATAGTATATTTTTAAGCTTTAAATATTTAGTTGAGTCCATAATTGGATAACTAAATCATGAGCTGGTTGCTATTTTTTAAAGCTGTTTATGTGTCAAATCTCTTGTCTACGTTTAAAAGTCTAGAGAACATGCTCTCTGTTCTATCTGTGATGAATCCTAACTCACTACAGTTTCAGAAAGCCTGCTCAGGCCATTTTGTATCTTCTGTGGGAATCAATTGTGTGAGAAAGCAAAAAATTTAGTGAACAAGCGTAAGCATGTGTTATAGTCTTAGCCTCTTAATGGTGGATATACAATTCATATCTGAGAGTACTATTAGTGTGTAGCACACTCTGTGATAACATTATGCAGGGAGAATATATGTGCATATGTTTTATGCTGTAGTGTCAGTACTGAGCTGGGGAGTCCAATGGGTGAATGGATTAAAACTTATTGGGATCTTGCATAATTTTTTTATGCACATTGTTCATCTTGCCGAACCTATCTGCTACTGATAAATTGCACTGCTGCACATCTTAATCCTGATTCTTTTCTCAAATATCATTCTGGAACTCTGTGCACCTGCTTTGGACTAGTCAAAAAAAATAGCTAGTGTTAAGTGGTTCCCACATGGCCCATGCAGCAGAGTTTTGACAGTGACTTGTGCTAATCCCACTGGCATCAAATGCTCAACGCTTCCTTTTGAAGTATGCTGTAATAAAACAACTATACGATATAATTTTACCTAATGACATTATCTTTTAATAGCACTTAGGAAATTAATATTTGATAATCTTACAACTTTGATGATCTGCGTATAAGTTATAGACTGATTTGTTGTTTGTAAATATTGCATGATAACTATGGATTAATAAAGATAAAAAGCTTTATAATTTGATTGATAATGGCTGAATGCTTACAAAGGTAGTAGGTTTAGCTTACAACTCTCCTATTAGCAACTTGAGGTTGCAACTCTCTATTTCCATTAACCCAATTTATGCCTACCTTTACCCTTCCCCCCTCTATCTATTTATACTAAAGCTAGGGCTATAAACCTAATAATATTAAACTTCCCAAATTACCCCTCCTAAGATTAGTCTATTACACTATAACAATTAATTAATTACCCATTATCTAACAAGAGTAAAACACTTTTCTAATCTTGTTATCTAAGACAGGAAAGATGCATTAATAAGTGCACCTTCTGATGGTGCATGCATTAATAAGATATTTTCTGATGAATAGCTTTAAAAAATTCTGTGTGTAAATAAACCATTGCTGTTCCTACTGATGTTCATTGGGCTGCATCTTCTGATGGTGAGTTTGTAGTAGAAAAATTACAGAGGTTGGAACCAAGAACTAAAGAAATAATGGTTCTTGAAGAGTTTATGAGACTGGATAGTTAAGTGATCCATGAGCAAATCTAGAACTGATTAGGAAAGGCGTGCTATTATTTTGGTAAGTAATAATAGCACGCCTTTCCATTGTGGGATAAAGTAGCTTTATCAGCTTCTTTGTGGGCTAAGGCGGTTGGGGCTTTCGCAAATTGCTCCATTGGACTTACAGAGGAATTTAGCTAATTTGTGGTTTTGATTTTCAGTCAGTTTTGAAGACACCTTGTCTTCTTTATGAACTTAATTTGGTTTGTGCAGTTTTATACGAAGTTATTTTTTTTCTTCTTATCAAAACAAAAAAAAAAATAATGATAACTTGAGTTGATGATAAGTATCGTGTGTTGATGGGAGGAAAAGATCCAGGAGAATGGGTGAAGGACATCAAGCCTTTCTGCCTTCTTGCATTCATGGTTGTATAACTTGTATTTTATTGCATCAATCATCAAATGCTTGGCCAGTACCAATGGAAATCTTGCATGGCTTGTACTGCCAAAAGTTGTCTCCATTTTAAAGCCGAGTGAAGCAAATATTACATTGATCGATCTGAGATCTGACTGGTGTATACCTGTAGAACTTGCAGTGGACATGTACTTTTTCGTATTCATAATCCATGTGTTGGGGCTGCATGTGTTCTTTGACAGCATACTAATTCCCATGCAACAAGACAGATTTTCTTTTTGCAATATTCTAATAGTCACAGTAGGTTTAACCGTGTAATAACTGAGAACAAAGCTGGCAAATAGGCTGGGTAGAGATTGTGTTTGTCTCTTATCTTATAGATAGCTGGTGACTCTATTAGTATAAGGTCCTTCATTGAGGTAATGGAAATACTCTGTAATAGTCATTTTTCTGTAATTTTGCGCTGTATATTCATGTTTGGCCATGGTAAAATGGATTTCTAACCCCAATTCTCTTTTAGTATGAGGTCTTACATAGGTAATGGAAAAAATAATCATTTTTGTGTAATTTTGCTTGGAAATTTCATGTGTGACCTTGTTAATGGATCTCCAACCCCAATTCTACCTAATTGAAACATTTTATGTTGCTAAACTTACCGTAGTTTAGATGTGGTTTTGATTCTATAGAGCTATATAAAGTTTAAATTCTGACTAGTATTAAGTGTGAGTGTAGGTGCGGCACAACTTTGTGGTTTACTCGACTCAAAGAAATTAAGGTAAATCCACCTTGCTTTTATCTCCTTATTCTGTTCACGAAATTGTTATTTGATTTTTTTAATACTTTGTGGGAGCAAGTGGTGTGTATAGCTTTTCTTTGGGCTTATTATCATGAGGTTTTCCCAATCATGTCCCTTTCAAATGTGTTGCATATTCAAAGCTTTTTTTTTTTTTTTTTTTTTTTGTGACTTGATTATTGGTAGACAAGTCCCTTCCTTTAATCTTTATGTTTTCTATTGAATGAATTTTGTTTTTATTGCAAATAATTCTTTGAGTTCTGAATTAATTATCTTGACTTTGAACAATTAGAAGACTAGGATTTTAAGATATAGGTTTCATGTTGACTCATATAGTGATTATGGGCTTATGGAAAAGTGATGTTCTTGTGCCTTATTTAAGAGTTTATGTAAATGGGGTTGGTAGGAGAGAGAAATAATAAAATAGTATGGGTCCTTACCAAATAAGGATATGATATAATTATTACGAAACAGATGAAAAAGGAAAATGTTGTGATAATTACGAAATGGAGGGAGTAGGAAAAATTGTCGATAAGAACCAAAAATTTACGCTAACCCTTGTATGTAACTACCCACCCTGTTATATTCCTTCTCTTTACAAAGACACAACCAAAAATTAAAGATTTTAGATTTGTGCTTGTAGAAGTAGAAAGCAATTGGAGTATTAAATAATAGGAACGTTAGCTTATAAATTGATGTTTAATTTTTGATTTCAATTTTTAGTTGAAATAAAAATTAGGGTTTTATGAAATAGAGGGAATTTGTGGTGTTTTTTTAATTGTAATTGCCCAACTTAGGGTTATGAGTATATTGTTTATGGCTTAATAATTACAAAATTAGGGTTTTTACTTGAAATAAAAATTGAGGCTTGCAAGTTACGGTTATGATACATTGTTTATGGCTTAATAAGTTTTTGAATTTTTTCAATTGCAGCATGTCCAGTTATGAACAACTCATATTTAAACAAATTTCACAATAAAATCTACTTAAAAAATTCTAATTTACAATAATATCTCACTGCATTGTTCATATGCTTCGAAATACCCGACAATTCAAAAAAGTCTATTTCTTTTTTCTTCAAAGAATCCTTAATTGACTACGCTGGCAATGAAATTGATGATAGTATGAAACTAAACCTAGATTGTGAGATTGATATTTAATGATTGAACAAAAGAAATATAAAAAATGGGTGTAACAAAATAAATGCGTAGCAAATATAATTTAGTAAGAATGGAGAGAGAGAGAGAGAGAGAGAGAGAGAGAGAGAGAGAGAGAGAGAGAGAGAGAGAGAGAGAGAGAGGATGCCAATGGTATTGAAGAATTAGTGGGATTCTTGTGGGCCAGAAAAAGAGAAAGGTGAGAGATAGGAGGGAGATTAAATGAAGAGAAAGAAGGTCATTTGGGGGAGGGGGGTTTAATGAAATAGAGGCAACTTTGGCATTTCATGGTAAATTTTTAGAGGGAAAAAAAGAAATAGGCCCCACTTGTCGGATTTTGTTTCCGGAAAACACAAATGGGTAGTTCCACTCAACCTTTTAACATTTAGGGGTAGTTTTTAGAGGGTAGTTGCTGACAAAATAGCTTATTTAAGGGTAGTTTCAGATAATTTTTCCATTATATTATATGATGAATGTTAACAAGGTGACATGAAGGGATCTTGTATGGTTTAGTTATGTAATTAAAGCAAATCTTTGGCTTGCTTTAATAATGGATTCTAGTGTTGGTAATATGACCAAATGTAAATACGAAGACAACTGTTTTGTTAGTAATTTATATTTCCTTCAAAAGATATTCAAATTCCATTCCTTGAGTTTCCTGAGTTTTTCTTTACTCTGAATAGTGTGAAATGTAAATCTTATTTGACCTTCCCCTGCATGCTCTGAGTCCATGTGTGATATTCATTTCATAGGAGAGGACTTATTACTCGGAATGTCAAGCCTTCAGTTGACATATTTCATCAAAGGTTCGGGGTAAGCGCCTTTTAGGTGTGATATTAGGTACATGGATCAGGTATTGTTAGTTTCTTTTTGTTGTTTCGGGGTCACAAATCCCTGCTATTATGCGACGTATTTTCTGGCAATTTGCGAATAATAGTTATTATTCAGGTTATGGTAGAAGAAAGCTAATGCACAAGATGTAGTAGGTCAGATATAATGCTGGAAAATTGCCATTCTACTTTCTAATAATCTGCAAAAAGTTTAAGCCGTTTTTTTAACTCAGTGAGCTTTTTGTCACTTGTCAGTCTTGTGCATCAGTGGTAAAAAGATGAACCTGTTTTTATATAAACTGCTTTGCATTTGATCTTTCAAGTTGGAATGTTGAAGTTATTTTGACACTTCTTGATCTTATTTACAAAGTCTTTGGTCCATATGATGCAGACCTTCCATTGGATTTCTTTGGAATCTTGAGACTGAAATTTCTTTTGTTTTTTTAAAAAAAGAGAACTAAGTTTTGGAAGTCCTATATTTTTAAGGGAGCACCACGGTGGTATTTTGGACTTTATGGCATTTCTTGGTTGTCTGGCATAGTTGCATGACTATTCTGGTTCACCCAACATATACTTTTTTTGTTAAATCTAATCATCCAGTCTAACATGTCCATGGGTATCTGTCAAACCTACATCAAGTTGCCTTTTTTTTTTTTTTTTTTTTTTCCTTTTTGGATAGAAGTGAAATTTCATTGTGGATTGTTGTGGACAGAGCTTTAGGTATCTTGCTTATTGTCTTGTGCAATTGCACTGTCTTATTGCACTTTGTCAATTTAACACGTACTTGACCTGTCAGTATTTGTGGAAAAAAGCTAAACAGATGTCATTGTTATTTTTTTCAAGAACTAGGTTCTTTAGCTTACTGAATTTTGTAACTTTGTTCAGTTAAGTAAACCAACTCAATGAAAACTGCAGGATTTGTGTATCAGGCTGGTGGGTAATGGGAGCATTGAATTTCTCAGTGTGTTTGTGGGGGGGGGGGGGGGGTTGAGTGGGACTGTGGGAGGGAGGTTGATATAACTTTGAAAATTTGCCAAATATACCCAATTCTAGTCACGGATAAGGGTTTATCAGCATGACCTTGGTTTTGTCTTCTTGAACATATGGGTTTCTCTTCAATAATTTTTTATGTCTTTAGTTTAAGGTTGATTTTAATTATGCTTTGTGATAATCACCTTGACAAAGTTGGATTGATGTTATAATGTTATATATTTGACTTTCATATTAATTTCTGCAGATTACATTTTCCCCTGCAGTGAGCAGGGAATTCCTCCCCTGCAAACCTGATCCAGCTCCCCTATTACATATATGTTCGAACTGGGAAGTTCAACCAAATGAAGTGATTATGATTGGTGATAGCCTCAAAGATGATGTGAGTGAATTATTATTCTCATACTCTACTGAAATTGGTTAGTTCTTTCTTCATCAAAACATCCCGTGGGGTGTTATGTGATTAAAACATTCAATAGTTGGGAGGTGGAATGAAATAGGATTTTAAGATGATATTATTGCAGCTTTATTTGGGTAGTATAGAGGAGAATAATGTACACAGTCCACACCATATCCGTATAGAAAATTTTTGTACCAGCGAAACATTTTTTTTATACCAACCCGAAAGATTTAAATACCATCCTAGGAGGAACACTTTAAATTGGTATTCCGGTAAATATTATATTAGGTTGGTACGAACAAGAAACATAAATTTGAAGTCCAAGTAAAGATAATCCCTTATACAGAGTAGATACAAATATCCTTTCCAAAACTTTACGAGTAAAAAATTTCTTTTTAGCACTTCCTAAAAAGTTAACTGTTGAACAAAAGATCGACAATGAACTTAAAGATGAACCTAACTGCTACAAAGAGTTACAAACTTTATTTGATATACTCGTATATTAGATTAAGAAAATAATTTCAGAAAAATGGGTTGCTTTTGATGATGAAATAGAAGGAAGTAACTATAATTCTTTAGAAGAAAATTTATATCAAAAATTAGGATCAATGAAACTAGATGGTCTAGAGTTTCTACATATTGAAATTATACAGCAAAAAATTGATAATAAATTAGGAAAACTGGTGATGGATAATAATAAAATTTGAAAGTAATAATGTAAATTATGTCATTTATAGACCTTGGTATCAAGGAGAAGGAAGTTGCACACGACCAAGATACATACCAGGGAAGTGTCATAGTCATGCCAAATCTTATACCTTACCAAGAAGTAGCTCTTGAACCAATTAGTTAAACTAGTTATACTCCCTTTGTATTTAATTAATTGTTTTACTTTCTTTTTACGGCCATATTTAAATTATTGCCCAATTTTCTTTTATGTCCCCTGATATCATAATTTAATATTTTTATATTCTTACTCATCCCCCACTTATACCCAATTTTTGCTTTTTCAGATTTTTTTTATTCTTCAATTAATCCCACTTCAATAATAAAATAATACTTTGTATTATTCCTCCTAAAGAATTGTGTCCGGCTGTCCGGAGAAGTGAAGCAATTGATTTTATACGGAGGGAGTAAACTCAAACTAGATGGTATAAGTGATAGACGAGAAGTCTTTAATAACTAGAAAAAGAGTATGAATATTATACTAAACTTAAACGCTGAATAGATTTCAGGAAATTTCTTCAACTATATGGAGCATAGTTTTTATGATTGCGTAAAAGATTGGTATGATGGGGTAGACGACAAAGTTATAACAGCATTAAGAGCTAGTGGGTCTCCTACTAGAATGTTTAGACAATTATGTCAACACATCAAGCTATAATTTATAGGTTTGAAAACTATATTTATCAAAGAAAATTAAGTTATCTATCACTGTAATATGAAATATGTTGAGAATTACATTAGGTAGTGTTTGGAAACATTAATTTCATTTCAAATTCTATATTTCAATTCTTGAAATTGAAATCCTTGCTTTCAATTCCAAATTACTTGTTTAGGAAACCCTAATTTTAAATCTAGAATTTCAAAGTATCCATGATGTTTGGCAATACTTTGGAATTTTAATTACAAATTAATTAATTTAACTTATAATCAGTGTACAAAAATCCTCAATTTTTCAATAACCAAAAGGTCCGAAACAATAACCTTCATCACCATCAATTCCAAAGATCTTAATCATATCCAGACTTGAGATTTTGTAGCCCCAAACCCAACTGCTATACATAGGATCTGACGATTTCATTAACCTGTCGTCGAAGCCGCCGTCATTTAAGGGGAAGGTGGTGGAGGAAAGGATAGAAATTTCTTAATCGAGGAGAGAGAAAGGAAGTTGATGATGATACAATAAGTGTTTGACGAGCATAAATATTATTATCATTATGAAGGAAAGGATTTTGATGAAAGGGATGAACTGGGATCAAGCATATACGATAAGTGTTTGGGGCTGGGTTAGGTTTGGAATTCCAAATGACATGGTTTGACTTATTATTTCAAATTCTTAGTTTTATGAAGTTTTCTTAATTGTTTTAGAATTTGGGCTAAATTCAGATTTCAAATTCCAACTCATCCAAACACTAGAATTAACCCAATTTTAGAATTTCAAATGAAATTCTTGTATCCAAACAGAGCATTATGGAGTTTGAGATATATTATTGTAAAATTAGTTAACGAACCAAACCTTGGAATTTGTTTGTGATAAATTACCAAGCTCTATTAATGAAGAAATTAGTGAAAAAAATCAAAGGGAAACATACATAGCTAGGGATGCCGTAGGCAATAGAGTTGTTTTCCTAAGATAATGGATTGAAAAGAAATGCAGAGAAGTAGCAGGAATTCAACAAATGCCCTCACTTGTTAGGATTTTCTATGTAATTATGGATGCGAAAGAAAAAGATTACAATAAGAATTATTACAAGAAAAATAAATTTAATAGACTAAGAGGAGAAACCTATAGGAAGAAAGAAGTACTATAAGCACAATAGGTAGTAACATATTACCTTGAGAAAAAGAGAACATGCATGTGTTGATCTTACGGAGAATTAGGCCATTATGCTAATGAATGTAAGAAAGCTAATCACAAACTCATGTAAGTCTTAGCTAGTTGGGACTTACATAAGTTATAATAAAAGATTAGTAGAAATAATAGAGGAAGAAAGTGAGAATAACGAAGAACCCGAAGAAAAATAATCACAAAATCTTATCCCTTCTTCTTCGATAACATCACCATACCCAACGACCAGATGTCGTATCCAGAATATATTATATACTCGGGTCCTTGTCGGGTCGTATCAACCTGGGTATGGAAGCAATTTTGCTGCTTCCATGTAACATAGCTTCTGAAAGTATGAGTAATGCTGTACTTGAATGTGTGGAAAATAAGCTGAAGGAGAAGCATGTGTACGGAATAAAGGTTGTTTAAGCAGAGTGAATTTGCTTTCTAAGGCATAACACTGCTCCATTAACTAGTTCTCACAGATTTAGCCTTCTCTTTTTGCCGTCATATTTTAGGGTCTTCTATGGTAACTTAAGGTTCTCTTCACCTTTTCTCTCTTCTTTCCCGCTTTCCCGTCTTCCTTCATTGCTTTTCCTCCATCAACCCCTCTCCCCAAATCATTCTTTCTTCGTTTTCTCTTCATCTCTTTCCCTCTAAAAGAAGAAGCAACAAGATGGACGACATGTATAAAAAATTTCACCGAGTCCACTTCAAAGTTTTCAACACAAAGATCACAAGGAAAAATTTGTATATATTCTAGAACAAAGCCTTCTTTTCAACCCTTTGTCTGAAATTGTTGTCAAAATCAATCCTCTAGTGTAGGAGAGTTTATCAAATATCCGGCAAACTCTCTGAAAAAGCATCCTGGTGAGGGAAAACCTGAACAGGATAAGGAAAATCGAATACTGATCACAACATAGTTTCTTTCAAAGAAATTGAGGCCCAGTGAACAGTGATGGTGGCCAGCAATATGCTATGGTTGTGGTAATTAGAAGGGAGTATCAAGTATTCAATGTTAAGCAGTAGGTTCAGCACATTTTTTTGCTAAGGCAAACTTGGGTTGATGAGGACAATAACTGAGTCCAATAATCTCCAGATGAAAAGAGAGGCATGGAGAGGAGTGCAGATAGAGCAACGCTGATCTCTTCACTTTGTAATCTCCATTAATGCTCTTCAGGATTGAAACACTAACCTAAAGGTACTAGGATGATTTCATAGTATGAAGTATATATTGAGATTATGCAAAACTTCAAGTGTCGTCATGGATAATTCCCATAAAGAGAGAAAAGAACCAACTTACCTACTTTGTGTGTGTGTTAAAATATTTCTTTCAATTTCATTTTCTGACAGGTAGCTTGTGGGAAAAGAGCAGGAGCATACACATGCTTGCTTGATGAAACTGGGAGGTATGACTCTCCTGAGTTTGCTTCAGTTGACCACAAACCAGATTTTAAGGTTTCTTCTCTCACAGAAGTTCAGTCATTGCTGGAAACACATTTTGACTTGAGACCATAATGGACTTGTGCCCTATGTTGAGTAATTTAGCAGCTAAATTACTCAAGCTCTGTGCTTAAGCGGTTTGAAGGTTCTCACATGAGCATCTTCAATATCTTGGCAAGTAAAAGAAAAGTTTACGAAGTGATTTATGATTGAAATAGAAGAATATTGCCGCATTCAAACTTGGCATTTCTTCATTGAATATGATACTCCGTACTAAGAACATATTTTCTGTCTTGTCTAGATTGCTAAATATGTGTGCTTTCATATTTGGGCAAAAAATTGAGAAATTTTCTAATATTGTACTTTGTGTGACATTAGATTTGCTGCTGCAGGACATCCCTCCTGGATTTTTAGTTATGTTGGCAGCTTAATTTGTGTATATCATATTGATGACATTCAGAATGACAAAGGAGCTCAAACATGAAAAATATTTATCTAGTTTTTCTAGTTCTAAAACTTCATTTGCCTTTGGTATCTCTTAAATTTTAGTCTCTGTTTTCGTGTGATTGAGATATATTAGTTTGTAGTTACACTATAACAAGAGCACCCAATAACTGCATTTCTTTTTCAAAAAAAAAAAAAAAAAAAAAAATCTGATGACAATTTCAGTGTAAAAAGCCCCATTTTTCTACATGGGAATGCTGTGGTTGATCCCTGACACCAGAGATCTCAAGAAAGTGTCATTGATGCAATGCTTTTTAAGATTCTCTAAGCTATTGCATTTTTTCACACCACCTTTCATAAATCATTCTCCAAGGCATGTGAGAATCTGTTCCCATTACATTTCTCTCTTGAGTTCTCCTAATCGCATTAAAATAATATTCAGTAAATTTGATTTCTTTTCAGCAAAAATAAATTTTTTTTATTGAAAATAAATTTTATCAATAAAAATTAGTAAATTTAAAAAATAAAATAATATTAAATTAGTAAAAATAAATTTTGATTAGCAGAAATTAGCTCAACAAAAATGCAGAGTAATTTATTTCGGTAAAAATTATTTTAGTTTATCGAAAATCGAGCGCATCTTGGCACATAGCTCATATGTGTTTCCAAAGCACATAGGAGGGTAAAATAGTCATTAGACATCAATAAAGGTATTTTGTGTACTATTTATGCGTATATATTATACCATTAGAGTATAGATTATCTTAGTGGCATTATTATATCTCACAGTGGTATAATATTTGAAGTATAATTTACATACTTATTTGTACCATTAGAAAAATATTTATACCACTACAACATTTAATGGTACTATTTACAAACTTAGGGTGCGTTCTATTCACCTGATTTCACTTATCTGAACTTTTCTGAATTTATTAGACCTTATTAAAACTTATTATAGTTGTAATGAGTACTTAGGTAACCCTTATCAGAACTTATTTTAACTTAATTGAACTTATTTGAAATAAGTGAAAATAAGGTGAACAAATTAGACCATTAATGGTACTTTATACCCATATTAATATATACTTTCTCCATTTCTTTATAGTTGCAACACTTCCATAAAATGAAAATGTCACAATAGTTGCAACACACTTTAAAAGGAAGGTTTTTAGAGGAATTCTAGGACTCTAACTATTCTAATAGGGGTATTCTCGTAACTTTACTGTGCACCCTTGCAAAAATAATAAAAAAAAATGAAAAGGCTGAGAAAAGGACAGCTCATGGCATTATGAAAACGCAAATAAGAAAATCTTTCAGGGTAGTGTTGTTCTTTGTTCTCCATTTCCTCAAATGGAGTCCAAAGCCTGCGTGGGAAATTGGCGCTAAAACAACATGCGTGTTCTCTATATTTTGTCTTCTTTTCCCTCCAACATTTTCTCACCGAAACCCTAGTTGCATATCTTTGCAAATTTGGACCAAATTCTAAACGACCATAGAAGAAAATGGCGAAATGGACTCAATAATTCAATGGTACAACAAAATACCAACTTCATCATTTCAAGCAAATACTACCGAAATCAATTGCTAATGATAGTCCAGTATAATCAAAATAAACTGAAAATGTCAATAAATTAGATCTTACTTGAAAGGATATAATCAAAATAAATTGAGTTCTTTTTCTTGCTATTTCCTGAGATGAAGTTCTCAACATGTGACAAATTTTGGCACCAAGACATGGCGGAAACAAACCGTTGGTGATGTTCTTGTTCTATCTTTTGCTGTTGATGGTATTTTTTATGATACTAACGAACTTCTTGATGGTATTCTTTTAAATACCAACAAGGCAACAACCCTTGGTGAGTTGATGGTGTTCTCCAACAATTCTTGATGGTATTGTTTTAGATACCAATAGCCCTTAATGATATTATCCAACAATATTTGATGGTATTCCTTTTTTCTATTTGTCGTTGATGGTATTCTTTTAGATACCAAGTACAATAAACTTTGATTTCGATTTGTTGGATAATATGAATCAGGGAACAAGGAATTTCTTGATGGTATTCTTTTAGATACCAACAACCCTTGATGAGTTGATGGTATTCTCCAACAATTCTTGATGGTATTGTTGTTTTAGATACCAATAGCCCTTGATGGTATTTTCCAACAATCCTTGATGGTATTCTCCAACAATCCTTGATGGTATTGCTTTTTTCTATTTGTCGTTGATGGTATTCTTTTAGATACCGAGTACAATAAACTTTGATTTCGATTTGTTGGATAATATAAATGAGGGAACCTGTTTATTCTAGGACTCAATAGCAATGTTGTAAGTAGAGTACTAATGATAATATCAGTACATCTATCTTATACACAAACAAAACAAAACAAAACAAAACAAAAAAAATGAAAAATGAGCAAAGAACTCTAAATTGACGCCCAATATCGTTTTTGCCAAATTTCGAAATAAAATTGGATCTTAAAACCAAAGCTTAAGGAGTTGTTACCTGTAGGCCGTAATAGTATGGACTTTCGCTTTAATATTGGCAGGAAAATGATCGAAAGTCGCCGGAGATATTTCCCAATTTTAGAGAGAAATTGAAAATGTTAGAGAGAGGAAGTGAAAATGAAATTTTTTGAGGAAGAGTTGTCATTATCCCCTTTTTGAATTCTTTAATGCCATGAGCTGTCCTTTTCTCAGCCTTTTCATATATATATATATATATTTTTTTTTTTAATTTTGCAAGGGTACACGGTAAAATTATGAGAGTACCCCTATTAGAGTCATACATGACTCTAATAGTTAGAGTCCTAGAATTTCTCAGGTTTTTATAGTGAAAATTATACTGTTACCTTTATATAAAACACATGACTTACTTGATTATACTCTAACCTTTTAACCCATTTTAAGTGTATTATATCATGTGAGGTCCACTTTTCTTAAATACCGTGATAAAGTGTGTGTTGCAACTATAAAGATACAGAGAAGTACAACTTAGGCTCCGTTCACTTCACCTTATTTTTGCTGAACAAAAATTATTTTTTACTGAACTAAAATTATTTTTGCTGGACTTAAACTGTATTTATTGAACTGAAATTCGTTTTACTGAATTGGAATTATTTTTGCTGAATTGAAATTATTTTTACTGATTCTCTATTATATTTCTTCTTTAAAATTACTGAATTTTACTGAACTGAAATTATTTTTATTGAACTGACATTAATTTTACTGAACAAAACTTATTTTTACTGAACTGAAATTATTTTTACTGAATATTATTTTTATAAGGTGAAGTCAACAAGGTCTTAGCCATCCTTAATGGTACTTTATAACCAGTACACTTTATAACCATTAGTTTTACCTTGAACAAGATGACCTCTTATTCAATTAATGATATTTTTTTTTTGACACATCAAATAATGATATTATTAAGAATGTCAAATGGGGTGTATTTTATTTCAAGTACAATGGTTTTATGCTATAAAAAATGTGGTTAATCATGTTAACGTGGATAGTATATTAGAAGGTAATTACATTTTAAAAAAAAAATTTGAAAATAAGTTAACCAAAAGAGAGGTTTTTCTATGAGAGATTGTTATATACGGGTGCATAGTGCATCTAAGGGTATTTGTTTATTAATTTGATAATAAAATAAGCAATAATCATCAAATTGAGCAAATAACACCCTTGGGTGCACTGTGCACCCGGTGTACATAATAATTTCTATTTTCTATTGAACTCATTCCAGTGTTATTATTAATTATTTTTTTTAAGAAGGATTTCCCTAAATATTATTAATTTCCAAGCTAATCATAAATGCTTGCCAAAACACTTTTGTCCCGAATGTTCTCTCTTTTTTTAGAAAGTGATTGTTAGTGTGATTCATGGAAAGGCTAGAAGATACGAGCATCGTTGTGTTTAAGTGAAACAAATTCTAGTGAATGCCTAAAAAAAGCAATTAAAATGGAAAAAAAATTTGCGGTTAAGGAAGTGTTAGAGCCAAGAGGTGGGATCCTAGACCCACTTTGATAACACTCAAATTGTCTTTGTAGTGATTTTGATTTAACAAAGTTGTGGACGAATAGGCTACTTCTTTCTTTCCCTAATGAAAGTAGTCGATGTGATTTTGTGGATGGATGTTGTGTATATAAACTCTCCCCATCATACTAGTTTTAATTAATAATTTAAAATTTTGACGTTTTAACTTTGAGGTCTCCCCATCATACTAGTTTTAATTAATAATTTAAAATTTTGACGTTTTAACTTTGAGGTGACATCTGGTTGATATTTGGTTTCTTAAATTTTAAAGTGATAATAAATAGTTTAGCTGATTGTTGCTTGTTTTATATTTGTCAACTGTTTCAAATGTGCAGTAACAACTAATTCAGGTTCTTGAAGTAGTTAGCCATCTTAATTGAGTTGAATAAAAGACGGAATTTGAATGAGATGATCAAATAAAGGAATTTTCATCAAGATCTCTAGGATAGGACTTTATTGTAGTTAGTCTTCTTGTTGTATTGTCAATAACATATGACTATCTTAATTAGTCTATTACTTGGCGAATGTTTAGAATTTAAAGATTAGAGATTTTGTCCTTGATGTATTTTAAGCATGAGAATATTCGCTAACTAAAAAAAAAAGGTAATTGTGATATATATTTAGAGAGATATAAAAATATTAAAGTATGATAGGTGGGAGGAGGAGGGGATATGGAAATATTAATTAAAGAATGACAATTAGGGGTCTACTAGGAGAAAAGAAATTTGAGGAAATTTTTTAAGTTCATTAATTGTTACCATACTTAATTCAAAACCCTCCTTTCTTGAGTACGAATAGCACTTTCAGTTGACCCAAAAAAAAAAAAAAAAAAAAAGTCATAGGAGGTTGAAATTTCTAGGAATTTAAACTCTTTTGTGGTGTTTGGTTGACAAATTAATGGGATGTAAAAATTTCTAGGACTTATTCACTTCACCTTAAAAAAATAATATTAAGTAAAATAAGGACTTATTCACTTCACCATAAATAATATTAAATAAAAATAATTTTAGTTCAGTAAAACTAAGTTCATTTCAGTAATAATAATTTCATTTCAGTAAAAATGAGGTGATATGAACGGGGTCTAAATATAACTTCCCATAGTTAACCATACACTATTTAGTATTTCCTAGAAAATCCAATTACATGAAAAGTCTTGCCACCACATAGAATTTTTAATCTTGAGGGCTATCATATTGGAAGCTCTACTATTTTTTTTCATTAGTCTTACTATTAACATGTGTGTAACATGTGCCAAAAAGCTAGAATCAATCATCACATAAATTAAGGGTCTGTTCATATTTACTTAATTTCAGTTCAGTTCAGCTCTAATCAGTTCAGTTCAGTTCAGTTCAGTTCAGCTCCAATCAGTTCAGTTCAGTTCAGCTCTTAATTTTCCTCTCTCATAAAATATTCATTTCAACTCAATTCAATTCAGTTCAGTTCAGCTCCAATCAGTTCAGTTTAGTTCAGTTCAGCTCCAATCAATTTAGTTCAGTTCAGTTTAGCTCAGTTTAGTAAATGTGAACAGACCCTAAGAAATTGGGAAGCTAGTGACGGAAGTAGATTTTAGATACATAATATTAGGCGTGAAAGGAAATGTATACGTTAACATAATTTGTAGAACTTCACATATACTACCTATTTTACAAAATTTAGAAGGAAAATACAGGGATTGAAATTTTAAAGCCTTTAAATTTAAACGTAAGTGTGAAAAAAACTATTTCGACATTGTTAAATTAGAAAGTCCTACTCGTAGTTTTATTTTAGTTGAGTGTTCATGTCAGGTTTAATGAGGTCAGACCGAATTGGATCAAGTCTAATATCAAATTTAAATCATACTAAATAATTGTGTCTATATAAGTTGATATCTTGTTTCAAAAAAAAAAAATGTAAGTTAATATCTTGATCAGTTATTTAATTTTTCGGATTAGTTTCGATCGGGTCGGTCGGGAAAGGTTATGACTTCTATACTACTAAGTCGTAATTTGATTTGTTTAAAGTCATCCAACAAAACTTTGTCAAAAAAAAAAAAAAGTCATCCAACAAGAAACAAGGACCACCAAAAGAGTTGATGTCGGTTATTAAAGAACAAAATGTGTCTTCATAAATTGCTATCACAGTTATATGAAGTATTTATTTTAGTTTTGCAGATTATTATGGAAGTTGCTCTCATGTTTCTTTCTACTTTACTAAAGGTGGCAAGATCGGATATCCAAAAATTTCAGAAGAAAATCCAATTTGAAACAATAGTAAATAAATATCTGAACACATAGTCAAATTTTGTACACCTATCAATGTAATAGCTTGACCTTATTTTGTATAAGTAAATATTTCGTATTAATGTAAATTACATATACATACATAAAAAGTTATATTATAAAACTTTATATCAATACCTATTCAATGTCAATTATTATGAGGATGTGGGAGTATATCCGAAAAAAGTAATTGTTTAATGTTTGAACTTATTTTTATATATATATATAAATTAATTCATTGATAGAAAAGTAATACAAGTGATACAACATCTACAATAAAGTTTAAACTAGCAAATACTGGGTACTATCTAAATTGGATCAAATAATATCTAATTTAGCAAAGCCACAATCGTTGGAGATGAGATACGACATTAATAAGTACTCTTTTTCACATTGTTGTTTGATATATATCGCCTTCCATAAAGAGGTCTTTCGATCTATTGTAATTTTGAAATTGAACAAATTTGACGCAATTGATCGTAGATGTAGAATTGAACTTTGTCGTGACATTGCACAAATCCTCATCAAAAAATCCATTTTTGCTACAAATTTTAAAAAAGGAGTTACTAAATGCCACAATGGAATTACTTATGTTGCTTGGTCATCCCTCTAGGCCTCAACCAATTAATATAAACTTCAATTAATATACAAATTATAAACTAAACTAATTCATAAAATATACAAAAAAAATTATATTTTTAAAAGCCAATTTCATAAATTATTTAATTCTCATAATATTAGATAAATCTTTTATATATATGTATAAATTTAATTAAAATAAATTCATTAGCACACAAAAAATTAAATTAAAAACTCATCCTAAACTTACTAATAATTAAACTAATTGTATTTTGTTAATTTTTTTTTTTTGAAACCCGTTTAAAGGTGCCTTATTGTAACACCCTAGAAATTCCTTTCTTTTAAAATACCTGTTTTGCCCTGTTTAGAACTTTAAATAGGAAAATTTAAGATATTACCGCCACCGTGAAAACGGTTAAGGCAACTATCAAAGACACATAGCGGAAGACTCTCCTTTAAAATATTTAAAACGACTCAACTTAAAAAGTCAACTCACGAAAGTAAGTGTTATTATTGTTACTACCAGTATTATTTATTAGCTCATCCTCGATATTGATGCCAATGTCGTATACAGCTTCCAAAGTGTTTAGTGGAAGAAATTTGAGATGTTCCCTATACTTGTGAGTCAGATTTTGGATGAAGAGGCGAATTGAACCATCTCTCTTTCTTTAGGAGGATCTACCAAGAGTGCAGCCGTTTCCCTCCACCTGTTCAGGTAAGTGGTGAAGCCTTCATTCTCTTTCTGTTTGAGAATGGAGAGTTCACGTTCAGAAGTTTTGGTTTGAATGTTACACTTGTAACGATTCATGAAACTGTCGGTGACATCTTGCCAAGTTGCATTATGCTTGGAATCTAGGGAATAAAACCATTGTTGGCAAGCACGCTCTAAGGAGAGAGGGAACACCATAGGGAAGAGTGTTACGTCCAATCCCTTGAGAGCCATGGTTGTAGAAAACGCCTTCAAATGGAATATTGGATTGTCAGTAGGCTTAAACTTTGGAATATCAGTAGTGGAGAACTTTTCAGGGATCCTGTCCTTCATATCCAAAGGAGTGGGAGGTTGTTCCACATAAGTGAAATCCTCAGAAATCTTGCTCATCTGTTCTTTCAACTTGTCCAAGGTAGCAACAATAACCTTGTTTTGTTCCACGGTAGTGACCCTAGTGGTAAGGGTTTGCATCATGGCAGACAATGCCTCGATTGATTTGTTGATGTTCTCAATATCTTCCTTAGTGGCCATTGGAACGAACTGAAAGTAGTTTGAAGGTGATAAGTGATGTGGAGATGGCGAAGTTTTCTTTGAACGCCTCTTAGATCTAAAAGATTGTTGCGGTAATGACTCAAAACGTATTAATCTACCCCTATTCCTTGACCAAGTACTGTGAAATAAAATAATTCACTTAATTGTTTGACTCATTGCTCAAGATAGGAAAGGAAGGGGAAAAAATAGACATTTGAAAACATGTGAGAAAAACTCCACTCATTTTTTATTATGACGAAAAAAGGGGGTACATGAACCTCATATACGATCATAAACGACATGGTGCACGACTCAAGTCGGAAAATAAAGAAAGTGTGTGGACTATACTTGACTCGTGAATGATTAAGTGATGTTATAAGACTCGTGGTATGATCATATGGCTATACATGTGAACAGTAACCAAAATGTCTGACGCGAGGATCAAATTAGCACGGAAGACTAAAAAAAAGCTTACGGGACTTATTCCCTGGGCACTGTGACACGGCGAACTGTACCGTGTCGCGGTACAAGTTGCCGTGACACGGAACTGATTGCCGTGATGCGACATTTCTGCCATGGCGTGGTGATCAGTTCTAGGTGTTTTTGTGTGTTTTTTCCAGTTTTTATTTTTTATTTTTTATATTTTAGTGTTTGCGCTAATTACTAAGTGAGTACGGTCCATTGGCATTCGTTAGTCATAAAATAAACCACCATAGACAAAGAAAGATCGTTAATGTTAGGATGAAAACGATCAAAAATATACACATAGGGCACGTAGGCACAATGATGCAAAGAAGAGTTTGCAACCTAAGGTCAAGTTCTATGTTCCACTATGGTAAAGTTTATTTGGTGTCAAAATGGTACTATGGTTAAGAGTTTGGACGCGTTAGCAAGGCAGCCTCCCTTGAGGGTGTATGCCAACGGGCGGCTCCGCAAGTTCGTGATTTAATCGAACTTGACTCCATGTGGGTGAATTTAATAACTCGAATGAACTCTTATTGTCATGAGCGTTTTTTGGGTCGACAGAGCTTAAGTTCCCTAGGGCTAAGACGTATGTGAACATACATGTTTTTTCAGAAAAATCGAAGGAAGCCGAATATGATAAAAAAAATAAATAAATAAATAAAGCCAAGACTGCCGCGACACGGCAGAAAGCACAGTGTCACGGTACAGAACATCGCGTCATGGCATTCTGCACCGTGACACGGCAGTCATGCCGAGACGCAGCAGTCAGTAAATCTGACTGGTGCCTCTGTTTTCTTCGTTCACAATCAGGTTGTTCGACTTTTCCTACGGGTAAACCTAAAATACGATGTTAAAACGTCTATGCATATGAAAAAATGCCAATTTAATTACAGGAATGCTTTTCAAGTTTCATCCACTCATCTTAATTAAATACCGATCACTCAAATCAATAAATAACCAAGAATCCTCCCCAGTGGAGTCGCAAAATTGTAGGCGTCGTTCGAAGCGCACCTATGTTAAACATGTGTGAATATGCTTGGCACTCTAAGGAAGTGGAAATTGACATATACGATTAGGGACAACAATTAGGGACAAAGAAAGTAGGGAGCCGCAAACAAGTTTTTAAGGAACTTGTAAATCGTTCACGGATCATAAAAGGCAACCACGAATAAAGGGACTACGATAGGCAACAACGATTGACCCGTGAAGGTTACACTCCATTCATAATCCATGAGATTACTAACTCCATATGGTTCGAAACCACGAAAGGAGGATCGGGGATGATGGTAAGAAGTGAGTCATGGAGTCATATTCGCCCGTATTGGCCTCTACTCGATTCGTATAGTGAAAAGTGATTCCTGTGATCTCAAAGGCATACAAACAAAGATTCAATTCGCTCCAAACTATTATTATGCTAAATTGATTGAATATTAATGCACAAATATAATTCTAAAATATTTGTGATCACTTAATTACACAACAAGATTAAAAAGGAACCTAAACCGGTTGTCCAAATTATCTTATTAGTCGTGATTTTCAATTATATATTCCCTTTAAACATGCAATATGGTGATCAATAAATATAATAAAATAAACAATAATATTGGAAGCAATTTAACCATAATAACGTTAGTCAAATCAAATAATAATAAACCTAATCATGATACTAGCAATATTAAAATAAAGTAAGTAATTAAATTAATTAATTACTCACATTTCGCGCCCTCCTTTAAATTGCTATATCATGAACAAATTGTTAGTAATTTCAATAAAAATATAAATCAAATTGAAGTTAAATTAAATTAAAAGTAGAGTTGATTTGGTCCAAACCCTCAATTAATTACACCTTTCACGCCTTGGTTTAAGGACGGAACCTCGGGTCAAATATGGACTCCTTGGAGTGCTTAGGGGAAGTATTATGGAAGAATAAGGAAGCTAGTGTTTAGGCTAAAGGGGGAGAAGAGAATGAATTTTGGTGTAAAGAGAGAGAGAATGATTTTTGGTGCATAAGAGAGGAAGAGAGAATGATTTGGTGCCCCAAACTGCAGAAATCAGGTTTGTATTTATAGAGGAGACGAATAGGGGGATGCACGGAACCCTAGAAGTGATAAGAGCTGCAAAAATACCCTAATTGGGCACCGTGACACGGTGTTGGGCACCATGACATGATACAGTCCACCATGGCACAGTGAAGCACACCGTGTCGCGGTGTATAATTTGTCTAAAAATGCGTCCAGATTCATAAGCGCGTGAGAAAAAACGCGGAATAGACATGGGAAAGCACCGTGTCACGGTATGTGTACCGCGACACGGTGCAGAATACAAAGTCAAGGTACCAGGGACTGTGACACGTCAGCTTATGCCGCGACGCGACAATTTAGCTGTTATGCGGTAATTCCAGTTTTTTATGCGTTTTTAAAACTATGATAAATTTTGATCCGTAACTTGGAATAAGTCATATAATATATTGTTGGAAATCTTATCAAGTCTACTTTCCAACCAAATTAGAATCATGTCAAAATCTTTTCTATATATTTAGATATGACCGTTTTAGTGAAAGGGTGTCGGTTTTGGATCGAGTTTAGTGTTTTGCTCATATCTTCTTCGTTTTAAATCGGAATTGGGCTTATGATATATTGTTGGAAAGCTTATTGCAATTCCTATCAAAAAAAATAATAATTGGATCAAAATTATAAGTCCACAAAATCAGATTATCTCGGTTTTGTGATGTGGACATGAAAAGAGAAAAATAAGTTATGGTTTAGGGAAATGGGCTAGGAATTGGGTTGGTTTATAAAATATATTGAATGGAAATATATATTAAGCACTCCAAAGGTTAAATACTCAACCCGATCAATAACGGCGGTGAAAGGTTGTTCATCATCGGGTTTGGTTTTAGGGAGACATTTTTAGGTGTCTACAGTACTGGATTTGGTTTAGCATCCCTATAATGCCCATATTATTACACTAGAATGACCTTAACCCCATTAATTATATGCCCTTAGTGTTTAGTCTTAATTTTATACATGTGTTTTTGTTTAGCCTTTGTCTATTACTTAATCCTAGTAGTCTTAGTTAGATCAAACAACATTGTCTTAATGTTGATCTTAATGTTGATCTAACTTAAATTAACTCATGTTCGCATTGGTAGTGTAATATTTATATATAGTCTTTGTAGATATTCACCCTATCTTACTAATGTAATCATTATAGGAAGTGTTATGTATTTTAAATTAGTAATTTCAATTATAAACCATATGAAGTGAAGTACTCTATCCGTAAAATGAAGTTGGATACAATTGTGTTAGCTTTGAAAACTTAGAGACTTTATGAAGTTTAAAATCTAAATAGATCACTAGAGTTTGAAGTAAATTTTCACATATAAAGACTTGAACATACATCAAAGAAGATGGTTGGAGTTGATAAGAATATCAATAATCTTGATATGTAATATCATGAAGAGAAAACATTGTAATTGAAACTTTGAGTCAAAAGTCAATCCAACAAGAATGCAAATTGTTTTAATGCGTCTGGTGAACTGTACAAGAAGATCGATACAGATGTTAAGCCTTGAGATTGTTGAAGGGAAAGTGTTGAAGGGTATGTTGTGTGTGTTAACTATTTTAACTAATAAAACTTGATGAAATCAAGAAAAATTAAGTGGGAGATGTGAAGTTGCATTGAATCAAGGAGAAAATTTCTTAATTAAGGAAAGAATATTTTTCTTCATATTTGGTATTATGTAGTAACAAAAGTTTTTGAACAAGAACAAATGCATAGAAACAAAGTTCCTTTTTCAAATTTATAATAAGAACACCATTCTTAATTTCAACAATTTATAACCGATAAATAAACATGTTGTAATTGCCTCTATAAACAATTAATTAACCAAAAATTTCACCTATGTTGTAAAAATAAAGAGAATGAGAGAGAAATTGGGGAGAGAATCAATCAGTATCCATCTATTCTATTGATGAGGTATATATACAATATTAGGGTTTGTTTGGATAAGAATTTAAACCCTAGATCTATCTAGAATATTTTGGAAACATACAAAGAGGATAATGGATATCCACACAATTTTTCATAACACTCCCTTTTGGATGTCCATTATCGAAGATTGTGCCTCGTTAAAACCTTAATAGGAAAAACTTTGTGGGATAAAAACCTAATTAAGGAAAATGAGTACAACATTCTTCGTAATACGCTTACTATGCTGCCTCATTAAAAACCTTACCAGGAAAATCCAGTGTGGGACAAAACCATGGTCAAGAGAAAAAGAGTGCAGAGCGTATTTTCTCCCCCCTAATCAATACATAACTTGATATCTTCTAGTCCCGCATCAATGAATCTAATATAGTTGAATATCTTCTCATATGTAGTAAAATAACATTTGTTGATCTTCGATACTCCCAAACTAAAATTGCATCTTCAAATCTTAAAGTCTTCATGTGAACATGTGAAGTGTCTTCATTTCACCATACATGTGTTTTTCTCTAATATCATTATTTCAAATCTCTGTTTATAGTTGATTTAAAAGTTAAACTTATGTGGTTACAACTTCTTCTGGAAGTCGTAAATAATAGAAATTGATGATTATTATTTGATCAAACATTAATTAATAATAATTTGATGACAAAACTTGATATTACTAATATCGTTCTTCAATCTCATATGAATTATAATATAACACATGTAATTATATACATTGATCATGGTTCTTCTGGACCTTAAGAAAACATCCTCAAGCATAAGTATTCCATTAATATTCCTTAGACATTTCATAATTGACATGATATTTCTCTTGCAAATACAAATAGTAATTCTCACTAACTTTTATATGCTCAATCTTCAGGTTGAGATGTCAATGATGTAGTCACATAGACTAAAAGTTTGATAATAATTACAATATTCAGAATATAAAATTTGTAGGGCTATAAATACATTGCATATAAGTTCTTCGGGAACTTTTCTTACATGATATTAAATCAATGTCATCAACAATTTCATCACAACTGTAAGCCCACTGAAATATAAATATCTCTTTGAAAGTTCACATTAATGTTGTAATACGCCATACTATATTTTGGACGAACATTCACACATACCATAATAATTATATAGAAATTAGTGCATGCAATATGAGATATAGAAATCATGATAAGATATTGAACAAGATATACAATTAGTAATGCATTTAACAACTTCCTACATATGCAATGAATAATTCATTAACCTATGACTTACACATGTATATGAACATACATACGACTCTAAATAATGCAAGACACTGTACAGTGTGGATTCAAAAATCCATATTTCATTGGACTTCTGGTCCATGATAACTTTTGATGATTATCATTATGTCGACATCATAATGGATATATGTTTTAGATCCCTTATTCAATAGTCCATTCTATCATGCATATGCAAATTTTTCATCGGTTCCATTGTGTACCGGTATCATAAAATTACTTTAATGTACATTTCACATGCTATTTTATGATATCTGAATACATTTTTCATTGGTATCATCATATCTTTTCTTACATAATAGACCATCTATTATAATAATTCAGATATCTATACCACCTATCAAGGGTATTTCTCACACTATGGTATTAATATACTATTATTATACTTTAAAAGTATCAACTGCACTATCTTGCCATATATCACATATTTATATTGGAACCAATCATACAAACTACACTTCAGGTATAGTGATTTAATGAAAAATTGGCAAGATCTATCTTAATGTATGCACATAATATCATTATCACTATAATCAAAATATATCTCTTTATGCCTTTAGATGGGTCATAATGGTATACAAAACAAATCATAGATGTGCAACATATGTTGATACAAAAGTTGGCATATAACTTTACAAAGTATCATTAGAGGGATCAACTAATTATAATTTTATAATTTTGCCAACTTACTTCAATTCTTCCCCCCTAAGTTGGTAAAATATCTCAATATTGGGGCAATCCTTCACCAACTTAGAATATAATTTCATGTGCAACAAATTTCACCTCGTAGGTTAATAATATATATTCAACAAATTTCTATCTCTTTCTGGAGAATAATGAAATTTTGTTCTCTTCTAGATATCAATATTAATAGAGGGGTAATAAATTGTGCAGTTGTCTAATTTCTTATTCTATTTCTTATGTGCTGACATACAATATAATAGCCCCAATCAAGAGAATTGTTATTCAAATATAAATTTTCTTGTAATTTCACTAGGTGGTGATCTTCTGGATCACTAGAAATATTGATAGTATGATACTAGTTACTTAAAATTTCCATATATAACTTGTACGTGGTGAGCTTCTGGTCACCTAATATTTGTCAACATATAAATTATTCTAGTGAACCAATTATTCAGAAAAACCAATATATTATCTCTTGAACTTTTCTTTTAACACAAACTATTAAAAATCACAATCCAAATATAGCTCAATCTCAATGTTATGTCTTTCCATTCAATTTATTTCATATATTATTTAACATGAGAGACCGTTAGCACATTATTTCTTTCATATCAAATGAAACTTTAGGTTTTCATAACGGGAATTTATTAAACCCCGGATGGCCTTATTATTAATTATCACATCCAATCACTTTTCCTTTAGTATTTAAATTATGGTTAGTTTTATAATATTGGTGATCACTTTATTAGAGATACTTTATGCATGGCCATGAATATGATGTAATATAAGTACACCAATGTGTTTCTTTCTACAATTGGCAAGACAATTAACTAATACTCATGCTTCACTGGAGCATTGATTGTAATCTTGATACATGCTAACCTTGTTGGACAACATTTTATACTCTTGTGGAGTACTTTATATAATCATATCACATTTTAATGTTATTAAAAATGATCTCTTCAGGAGATATATCAAAATGTGTCACTTTTTCAAATTTGTCATTGTCAATTAGTGCTCCATTCCTCCTCCAAGGATTTTTATCGTTGTAACCCTTTGGAGTACCACACTTCAGGTGTGCTAGTTCAATAGCAACTGATCTTGTCCATCTAGGACATCAACTTAATATATACATTTATAGCTAGTATATAGGTACGTAATGACATTTATTCATATCCATTTTCAAGATGATATCATTCTAAATATTTGATTATCATGTCGCCACCTCTATTAAATAAATTATTGATATTTAGGCTAGTGTATGTACCAAACTAACTATCAACATATTTAATTATTCATGTGCAAGGATTACATAAAAACAATGGAATAAACACTATCTCCCCCCTAAACCTTGCATATGGGGGTATAAAAATAGTCCAACAATCTTTAAATCTCTTGCTCCTTTTAAGCCATAAATTCTTTTAGCAATGCATATATCAAACATAATAATATTATTCTTATAAACTCGTACTCGTAACTCTTGCCCAATTATATTATTCTTTATATTGAAAATTCTTAAAATTATGGACATAATAAATACATTTTTCAAGCAAGTTGCTCAAAATATCATGTGTAATTACTTGAACTCATAACACTTTTTTTTTTTTTTTCAAATAGATATTCTTATGAACTTTTCCATGAATAATATAATTAAAAGAATATAATGCAAACATGTTTAGTTTTCTTTCAAGCATGCAATTTCTCATTCACTTCTAGGAATGAGCTAGTGAGTCTAGTTATCTATCATTTACCAATTTGATCTCACATAGAATTTGCTACTAAAAATATTCAACCAAAAAAAAAGAGACATCAACTCTTTAAAAAACTTTATAATATTTTAACATAGTGGATAATCTAGTCAACATACTTTAGAAACTATATTAGTCATTTCTGTTTTCGTATTATTATTGAGGGTATTTGACCCTTACTTTCATAAATTTAGGTAACTTTAGATCCAATATATTATATGTTCAAATAACTCCATTATTCCAATAATCTAATTTTATGTAGACATATACTATCAAATACTATTAATATTGATCACACATCACACATCAAACATCATGACAATATACATAAGTTATTTTGGTGAACTACTACTCATCCATTACTCTTTCGTATAAAAAAGTTAAAACCTATTTATTCTTGAAATTTCATCAACACAATTATTAATAGTTGAAACAGATCTACTAATTCCACATAACAAAAATTCACATAATATTCATAAACATTTCAAAAATAGAGGTTCAAAAATGTCATTCTTACCGCATGTATTATATATTACATAATAAACTATACTTTGTATGACCTTACTGATCCTTTGCCAAAACAAACCTTTCATTTCGGTTATCAATCTTGGAGAAATATTGGGTCTCATCTAAACCTTCAAAAAGAAAATAAATATTACACCTCTTGCAATTATATACATTTTCAGATCGATAATTTACTAGAATAAATACCAATAATGATTGTAAATTCTCTTTGGAGTCAATGCAAGCTAACAAGATACTCACAAAATAAACCTAGCAATTAGTCCATACTCAACAATTCTGATCATTGCATATGCCTCTAAATCAAGGTGAAAGTTTAACAACTTTAATCATTCAAGAACTAAGCAAACAATACCTAATCAACCAAGACAAATAATAAGTTCCACAACCAATAATCACGTCTTACCAATGAAAACAATAAAGATTAGTAGAAGTAAAGTAAATCAACTAGCATATTAGTCACAAAATAATAAATTTACATGAAAGTTTTTCCCTTCAACACTCACAAATAATATTAGTCGGACCAACTTACTGTAGAGAATAACAAAAGATAATGAGAGAAGCTGTATTATTCTCATTAGCTTAGAAAGTATATATAGCTATACATAAGCTAGGTTAGACAGCTAGGCTAACATAAATAGTTACAAGCTTACAACAGAGTATTAAGAGTAAGTAGAGAAAGCTATAGTTGTAAAAGATAAATATATGTATAACAGTATTCTCAACATAAGTACGAAAAAATAAGCAAAAAATTGACATATTAATCAATCCTTATCACTTACTATCTAGTTACTCTCTAAACTAACTTAATCTCACATAGACGAAAGTCACGACATAATAATAATAATAATAATAATAATAATAATAATAATAATAATAATATTAGGCACACATTAATCATATTATATAGTACTATACGTGTAAATTTGACGTTACGGCTTTTAAAGTTGAGAAACTCCTCTGATTTTAAGATGCTCTAATCATACGACTCACACTCATGATATCTTATTGTAGCCTGCATAGCAAATTAAAAACAAAGTTATTTGTTCATCCTCTAGAGTATTTCATGTTCTGAAAGGGTCACGAAACTTTGTCAATTGCTAATATCACTGCCGGTTGATCATCATTTGCTTAACATCAATTACTACCTCCGTTTCTTATTAGTTGCAACTTTGGGGTATTATTTGTGAGTTATAAAATATTCCAAAGTTGCAACTAATACGAAACGGAGGTAGTATTAAATTCCATGAAGTCACAAATATCATGAAATCATATCATCTATCTGACATAATGAATTGCTTTTTCACAAATTGGATTAAAGTTGTTCAACATAAAAACATAATTGCCGCACTATTTCGATTATTTAATAACTTCAAGCATATAATTATTAAATACTCAAAATTAAATTCAAATATAATGTCACTAAAATTTTATTTAAAAGATAATCCAAAATAGCAATATTAGTATATCACCAAACGTGGCATGAAAGGCTGGAGCCCAACTCCAAGATCAGAAACTTGATATAATGTCTCGAAAACAAAAACCCACGAAAGGTTAATTTCGGTGGCAGATTAAATCCTCTTCAATTGTTGCGCCAAATAAAAAGCATCCTAAATTCAACATATCAAAAATCAAATATTAAAAATCATATAATCAATAATCGTTTTTCAAATTGTTAATAAAAGCGAATAAAACAATAAATACTTATCTCAATGTTATGAATTTCAATTGTAGATACAGTAGAGGACTAGAGGTAGAGCTTTGGTGCTGATAACGTGTTGTAAAAATAAAGAGAATAAGAGAGAAATTGGGGAGAATCAATCAGTATCCATCTATTCTATTGATGAGGTATATATAAATATATATATACAATGTTAGGGGTTATTTGGATAAAAATTTAAACCCTAAATCTATCTAGAATATTTTGGAAACATAGAAAGAGAATAACGGAATCCACACAATTTTTCATAACATACCTAAAATTATAAAATAATCCACCTTTTCAATTATAGTCCCTCAAAACATGGGGTAATTCCTAAATAATTCAAGGTAAGGATTTAAGTGAAACTCAAACTTATGAATTCCATTTTTTTTTGCCCAAAAATACATTGGAACCTAAAAAATAATTGAAAAAAAGACAAAAAGGCCAGCAGCTGTAAAATTCAGCTTTAAATATTCAAAAAAAGCCTGGAAATTTCTTTCTGTCTCTTCTACCTCTTCCCTCCCAATTCCCAATGACTCATATTGTGGAGAATTTGTTTGGCTGACTCCACAAAAATCCCTTCCCTTCCCTACACTACACTCTTCTACTCATCACTAGATAAATCAAGAATTTTATTTTATACCCTTTTAAAATTCAGCCAAACAAATTTAAGGACTAATTTCTTTTTCATTTGTTCCCTTTATTAATTTTTTTTTTTTTTTTTCTTGCATGTTTTTGTTAATAAGGTTGAAGAACAACAATGGTTTCGTTAATAATTCCCAATGGTTTAATTTCAAACCCATTACTAAACAAAAACATCCCAAAATCATCTTCAGTTTCCATGAAAAATCCCATTATTTGTTATGAATCCCAAACCTCAAAATTCCTTACCTCTTACAATTTCTTCAACAAATTATGGAAACCCAATTCTACAAACAAACATTATTCCATTATTCAACCCCCAAAGGCAGCCGCGCCGCCGCCTTTCGGGGAAAAATGTAAGGACAAGAGCTCCATGAGATGGAGAATTGGTGATGAGATAATTGTTGAAACAAAGATTGGTGTTAGCAAAAATGATAATACTATTAGTAGCAGTAGAAAACAAATGTTGGTTTTGTGTGGATTGGGTTATTGGGTACAAGGGTTTAGGTGTTTTCCATGGTTAGCTCTTAATTTTCACATGGCACAAAATCTGAATTATGACCCATCAACTTTACAATGGGTGCAATATTGTGGTATTCTTCCAATGGTGGCTAAACCCTTTTATGGGATTTTATCTGATGCTTTTTATATTGGTGCTGCTCATAGAATTCCTTATATTTGTATTGGAGGTTAGTTTCTAAATTCATCTTTTTTTTTTTTGGGTTTTCTTTTTATTTGTTTGTTTTTATAAATTGTTGGTTCATATTGTGTAATCCTAGCTAAAAATGACATTGGCATTTAATTTTCACTTGCTGACAATCATGAAATTGATGTGCTCGTAGTATATTGTTCATATAAATCTAATATGTTCTGGAAAATGTCATCTAATATAGTTTGAAAATTTGTTGAAAACCATCTAAAACCAAATTTCGTTGAAAATCATCTTATAAATTTTTTTTTTTTGTCAAAGCACACCTGTTTTAAAATATTTTTTTGTTGAATTCCACCACTTTTCGGATTTTGACTATTGATTGACATTTCCGGCGTTGATTAGCATATGCACTTCACGTGACCCACTTAACCTCACTTTTTTATTATTTTTCCCCCATTTCCCTCAATTTATTCCCCTTTCGTCACTTACATATTCCGTATAATTGTATAAAAGGCTATAAAAGTCAAATTATGATGAAGAGGAGTGACGAAGAGGGGAATGAATGGAGTAAAAGGGGGGAAAATAAAAGAAAAGTGGAGTTAAGTGAGTCACGTGAGGTGCACATGTTAGTGAACGCCGAAAATGTAAGTAATTAGTCGGAATCCGGGGAAATGATGGGACTTAACAAAAAAAATTTTAAACAGGTGTGCCTTGACCAAAATTTTTTTAAAACAAGTTTGTTTTGACAAAAAAAAAAAAAAAAATTATTTGATGGTTTTTAACAATATTTGGTTTTTATAAAATGGTTTTCAACAAATGTTCCAATATAGAAAGTGGGTTATGCTATTACAGCCATTAGCGCTGCATATACCTATTAAAAAAGGTTTCTTAGAATGGTACTACGTATAAGTTTGGAGATTTATGACAAAAACACGCGCATATTAGTGTAATTAATGGGTAGTTAGTACTCTCTATTTTGTTTTTTTAGCTTTGTATATGTGGTCCTTATGATCCCAATTTTCCAACATGTAATAGTAATGATTTATGACTAAATTTGCAATTTGCAAATTTGCTGGTAGTATTTTAGCCATGTAAGATAAGTAGTTATGATTTATGGAACAATGTGATTAGTTGACCACTAATTTTGTATGATACTTGGACGAGGCGTAATATATTGAGACAAAGGTAATACTGTCTTTTGATAGAAAGAGTTTGAATTTTTTTGGTTCTAATACAAAATTTAAGAGCTATAATTATGAAATATATATGAATAATTTGGGCCAAACAAGTTTTGAAATGAAATTTTTGGGTCACAAGGTTAGTATGATCTAGATTTTTGGTTCTGGGAATTGCGTAGAGGTTTCTAGTCTAGCCTTTTTTCTCCTAACATTTCTTCTAACCTCATTATGATTCTTTGTATAGAATGTTAGGCCAATCCTAAAATGGTGCTTGTCATGCCCTCTCCCATAACCCCTGCCCCCAAAACCCATACGAGCTCTTAAAACCAGACTGCTTTCTCTGGAGATAGGAGTAGTATGCCTCAACCAACATCCCATCTGCTTCTTCGGGTGCTATTTTTTTCTTTGATCCATTTACTCTCTCTTAGAGTCTTTTCATGTTTAGCAGCTATTTTTGTGCTTATGCTTTATGATATATCGGTTTCATTTTCTTATAAGTAAATTATCTTCATTTGTCAGTGATTTCTGGCTGATTTTCTCTAGTTTAGCATATTGCAGTAATGTGGTGCATTTTGTCTGCGCCTTGAGGCTAAGCCAAATTGGTGATGCTCATAAATAAGTTCATACTTTGTAGTTATCTTGCAGGTCTTTTCATGGGGACCATTAGCGTTAATTCCATTTCTGGGTGAAGCCTTTCCTACTCTTATGGCATGCGTTCTTCTCAGTAATCTTGGGGCAGCTGTCACAGAGGTTGCACAAGATGCTCTTATTGCAGAATATGGACAAAAACATAAAATTGTTGGGCTACAGTCCTATACATTCATGGCAATAGCAGTTGCAGGAATTCTAGGCAACTCATTTGGTGGTATACTACTATCGAAATCGCATCCAAGGACTCTCTTATCTATCTTTACACTCCTTCTGTCTATTCAACTTTTAATTTCTATATCAACAAAGGAGGAGTCCCTTGGTTTATCGAAGCCTCTAAGTACTATTGTTGAACAAAGTTCAAGCTTGAGCAATATAAAGAGACAGTTTTCTGATCTTCTAGTTGCCTTGAGTGAGGATAAAATATCTCGTCCTCTATTTTGGGTTGTAGCTTCTATTGCAATGGTTCCAATGCTCTCAGGATCTATCTTTTGCTATCAAACACAATCCCTTAATCTTGACCCTTCAGTTATTGGTGTTTCCAAGGTAATTGGGCAGATGCTGCTCTTATCATTAACTGTGCTCTATGACCGGTATTGGAAAAATATTCCCATAAGGAAGTTGATTGGCATAGTGCAATTCTTCTATGCCTTTTCTCTCCTCCTTGACCTTGTTCTAGTCACACAAATCAACCTGAAGTTCGGAATACCAAACAATGTTTTCGCTTTGTGCTTTTCAGGGTTGGCAGAGACCATTGCTACTTTTAAAACAGTACCATTTTTTGTGCTTATTGGGAGCTTATGCCCTTCAGGATGTGAGGCTTCAGTCACGGCGTTCTTGGCCTCAGCTTTAACTTTGTCAACAATTGTTAGTGGTTTTTTAGGCATTGGATTGGCTTCTGTACTTGGTATAACTTCTGACAATTACACTAGCCTCTCTGTAGGGATCATGATGCAGAGCTTGACTGCTTTAGTGCCTTTAGCTTGGATCAACAACCTACCAATTTCACAACTTTCTGTTGAAAAGGAAAAGAAGAAAGGCAGGAGTAAAAGGAGTCGGAAAAACAGGAGAGTTGGAAGAGTGACGCTCAACTCAATCTTTTCTTACCGTCGAAAAAGAGAATCTGAGACACAAAGATGACAACATTCCTATTATGTTACTTAGGAATAACTCGGTAATAGCCTCATAAGTCCGGATGACTTGTGTCTCATGCTTTGGCTCCAAAGAGGATACAATACATATTTAGCTTAAATGCCCAGAATAGTTCAAATAGCCCCCCAACCACGCTGGTGCTGATTTTTGTTTGGGCACGGAGCGATATGATTATTCTGGTTCAGTTGCTTTCTGCTGAATTTACAGAGTCAGTAGATGCCAGTTTATCTATCTTTGTTCAGCGGTGAAGTTCAGTATGGATAGGATGTTGTTCATCCAAATGAAAAACACACAGTTGATACAGAAGATTCAAACATATTGCTCGAATGGATCACTCCAGGGCGATTGGTGTAGAAGGTACAGACAAATTGCTTGAAGATCAGTTAGCGGTTGGTCAGATGCTCATACCGGAGCTGCTCAGTTTTCATTTCATTTGTATATCTGCACTTCCGTTGATGATCTGTTGCAATCATTTGAGTGAAATGCCATATGCATCTTGATGAAATCAGTCATTTAGTCGGTTTCGTTTCTTGATATTAAAAATTGTAATTGATGTGGGATTCGTTACCTGTATCTGATTGATTCACTTGAGTCCTGAGTTCTGTATAGCGCAAAATTTTGTATAATAATAAGGATCTTAAGGGGTGAGATTTCTCTGTTGGAGTTGCTGACCCCCTTTTTTTGCATCAAACTCTCACTAATCTAATTTAGCATCAAGGACTCACAATTTCACGAGAGACGCCCACAGTACAGACATAGGCGTTCCTTTCGTATCAGATTTTGTTTTGTGAGTTTTATCTATCTTAAATTAGCAGAATTCTTAGTTATCTTTCCTTGTTAGGTGCTCCATTAACCATTACTCGTATAAGTCTTGTTGTCAATTGTGTGGTGGGTCAACCCTATTCATTTGCTAGTTTATTTCCGAGCAAAAACCTTCTAATCTTGTGTGATCTTTGGTTTATTGTGCAATTGGAGCGTTTGTGCTACTAATAATAGTAGTAGAGTTATAATCAAACTTAGCATTATTCAATTTATTCTACCTTATTTGTTCTAGTATTTTCTTGGTCAGAAGGGTGTTGGGGAATTTATTAGTGTCAATCCCTTAGGTGGTCATTTTAGAGATGGGCAATGTCATGATTTGGGCTATACACAAAATAAGGGTGTTGGGAGTTTAAACTAGTTTTTTTGGGCCCTTAGTAACCTTGGGATTTACCTAATGTAAGGAAAAGCTTTGTAAGTTCAGGTTTGACGGTTTGACAAAAGTAGTTCATCATAGATTCATAGTGATGTGATTTCATTGAGGCGAGTCAAGTAGGTGAGTGGGGCGAGAATGCCTGAGTTGGCAGGTGGTGAGGCGAGCCATGGAGATAAAATGTCGTACTCGCCGTAGGTGATAAGGTAAGGGACAAGGGTGGATCTTAGGTTGTACTCGCCCCGTCCCCACCACCTGCCTTGTTTCTTACTCGCCTCATAAAGGTGGCAACCGTGCAAGCTATGTGTGTTGGGTCAAGGTTAGGTGGGTTGCGGGTTGGTAGGGTGACACATGACTGACCCTAGTTGGGGTAGGGGTGGGCTGGGTTGAAGAAATTAAACACCCTAGGGGTTTGTGGGTTAGGTAGTCGCATGTGGGTCAAGTTGGGTTCACGGGTTAGGTGGGTTAGTGGGCTTGGTTAGAGTCTAGTGGGTCATGTGGGTTAATTAACTAGGTGAGTGTGTTGGGTGGGTTAAAATTAAAATAGGTTGTTTCACAAAATAGTTTTAAGCATTTAATTGTTTATTTTAAGTTTAAATTTTTTAATACAAAAGTAATTTGGTATGTTTAAACAATATTGTGTACATATTTTTTTTAAAGAATATTCTTAAGTTTTACAATTTTTATACTATGACTTTGTTCCTAATTATTAGGGAAATTCTACATGATTATCTTCAAGAATTGAAAATTCTATATGGAAAAGTAACTTTTTTTTTTTTTTTTGAATTTTATCAAGTGGCACTCTAGTCTTGAATAATTAAACACATTGCCCCTTTTTTTTGGTTTTATGGTTAATCGTTATAATTAAATTGGTTAACCTTAGTTTTTTTAGTAAATTTTTTAAACTAACCCCTCCTCTTCAACTAAACAACAACCTCCATCACCTCTATCGCCTTCCCCGCCACCAGAACTACCACCCTTTCCATCCACTACTGACCCCTCCCAGTTGTCCACCCACGCACCCAGCCCACACCCACCGGCAATCAGCTCCCCTGCGTCAGCAACCCACCCAACTCTCCCTTTGCCAGTGACCTTAGGAGGGCTGGGGTGCCGACGGGGTCGTCGGTGGGAAAGTGGAGGGGGTGCAGGTGAATACTTGTTTGAGTCCCCAATTCAATTTGCAACAAGTGAAAGTTGAGTCCTCAGTTTTAAACAAAGGCCAAAGTTCAGTCTCCTCTATTATGCTTTACTCATCTAAGAATGTACTCCAGAATAAGTTTTCGTCCATTTAGTACTTGTACTAAAAAATCTGAATATGTTTAATCTACTTTGAGAATAAGTCACCATACCTAAAGTATAGGTTGTAAACAATAAAAAGGTTAAGTGTTGCATGTATTGAAAAACAGGTGAAATGTTTAGTTTTGTCGTAACTCTTTTCACAAGATTGTAAAGCAAACCAGCGATAATCACTTTAACATATATGTACTTGTGATTTGTGAAAGTATCAAAATCTTGAATGAAATGGTCAAGAATAAAAGCTCTTTGAAACGGACTTATAATATACTTAATGTAACAAAATTATTCCAAAGGGGTATATTACACTCCCAAACTCACAGCATCTAAATGATGTGTTATATTCTTGCAAAAGATATCTATCTTGTATAATTGTTCATTTAATCTTCTTTGTGATGATGAAGCAAGATAGAAGCTAAGGAAATTATTCTTGCAAACTTAGCTTATCATTGCTCCGCCAAGAATTCTCACTTGACTAATGATTCAAAGCACACAATGTACGCTTTTCAAAATAGAATTCCCTCTCCCCTTCAATTCATCCCATATTATTGCGTCTATATTTCTTATTTTATATTGCAAAATATTCTGATTGCTTCTAATATTTAATTTTTTAAAAAAATTTTCATATATGGCTGGCCACACCATGTGTTATTTATTTAGGGATTATATATTTAGGAATTACTTATTCAGGGGTTACTCGGTCGGTCAGGGGTTACTTGATCAGGAGTTACTTGGTTGATCAGGGGTTACTCGATTAAGGGTTACTTGGTCAGGGATTACTCGATCAGATGTTACTCAGTTAGGGGAAACTCAATCGGTCGGGGGTTACCCGTTAAATGTTTTGGTGTGTGTCAGCCGACCACACGGTGTGGTCAGCCACACAGAAAACATGATATCCAATCTAGTAACCCCATAATAAGTAACTCCAGAGTCCTGACGATTAAGTATCCCCTGAATAAGTAACCCCGACTACACGGTGTGACCAACCATACAAAAAACGAATTACTGTTAAATTTTACATAATTTTACCATGTTAAAACTACTTCATTTTTAGCTTTTACATATAAGATACACTCGTCATGTAATAATTTACATAATTTATAGCTTTCTGTCCCGTATAAAATACCGCTATATCCAAATTATAAAGATTAATGCCATTATATACCATTTATTAAAAACATACCTCAAAGTTTAGGACTATTATTACACATTTACGTACACACTCCCTCCACTATCCTTAATTTACATGAAAAATAAGAAACAAGCAATATAATATGACATAAAGAGAAATTATAATATGTTACAGAGAGAGTAATAATAGATTTCAATTTTGATTTTACCAAATTACTTTTACTAAGATTGTGTACGTAATAGAATACGAAAGACCAAGAGCAAAGACTTTAGTAAAAAAAATTTATATCCTTATTCATGAAATATAAATAGTATTAATCTTGCCCAAAGGGCACGAGGTACATACATTGATCTTAAATTATTCTGAGTTACATATATTCTCGATTACATCTTACTCAATATTGATTATATATGTATAACCACGATTATAAAGTTGAGGTGAGAGCATTACATGACGCACATCTTACTCTCAAGTCTCAACTATCTGTCTTAATTTATATACCCAATACTATTATTCTTTTTTGACACCATATACCCAATACTATTATTCTTTTTTGACACCATGTACCCAATACTATTATATCAACTATTTTCAATTCCCTCTAAAACTCTTCAGCTATCACATAAATCACAAACTGTTACGTAACACAATTCTTTCTTTCTTTCTTTCTTTCTTTATTATTTAACATAACACGAGTAGATCATATTTATTATGCTCTCAAAAAGTTTCTCCTTTACATAAGAATTTTTTAACATTAATTAATTCAAGTTAATGCTCAAGTAGAAGATAGTACTAGGGAAACGATAAACTCAATCCAACAAACACAAAAAGTAGTTATAGCATCAATAATAGAGGCAAATAAACAATTTGATGTTGGATCTTCACTTAGGATGAACGTGTACGGACAAGATTAAATTGAGAAAAGTGTGAAGAATCTCTTACAAAATTTTGTGATTAAAAAGAATTGTTAAATAATTATGAACTAAGTACACACAATCACGTAATAATACGTATTAAATTATAAAAATATGGTTTGTGCTTGCTTATGCTATTATGATGATGTGAAATCTGTATAGCACCATATAAATAAAGTAACGTATTTCTAGATAGATTAGATGATATGATTTTGACTAACTACAATAAATTAGGGTATGCAATCAAGTTTTTAGGATATGATGCTTTAATTTTTGTTGTTAATTAGGGTACGACATAGTTTTTTAGGGCTAAAAAAGGTTTAATTAAGAAGAATTCTTTGTTTATTTTAGGGTGTGTCCTTTTATGAGGCATGTGATCCACGCACTAGACAAAAGGACAAAAGTGTATCCACTAATTTTAAGTTGTTAATGGTTTTCCAAAAAAAAAAAAAAAAAAAAAAAAAAAATTGAGTTGTTAAGGTGTGAAATTGAAATTAATTTAATTTTTTTCGTTTTGTTGGATTGGATTAGATTTGGTTAAAGTCTAGAGATTGAGTGTTTACATACAAGATTACTTGTTCGAATGAATTTATAAATTCTTTTGTTGTTCAATTACAATTATACCTTTATTTTTCGGATCGGACATTTTGAAACAGTATGTGAATCGTAGTGCTAGAATGAAAAGGTGGTTGATGAGTGTATGACTCATCATGAAAATAATTTTCTTTTTAATTATAGTTTATTATTGCAATTGTGATAACTGTATATTGTTACGAAGGAACATCATGTATTTAACATTAAAGATAAAATATTTAAATTGAATTCATCATACGATACGTACATCTTTCTAAAGTGGACGACTTAGAATAGCGTTATAATAAGCATACGATGAATTTCGAGTTATGATTATGAATTTATGATGAAACAAATCAAGTCTATTTTTGGCTACAATCCGTCAATCCTACGTACCAAAAAATAGGTAGTATATGCTTATGGAAAAATCAAAGCATAATTGTAATAAGCAATTTAATTGAACTATTAACTACACTAAATGAAACAAGGAATATGTAAAGCAAATCACTTAAGCTGATCATTTAGAATAATATACATTAAACAAGCTTAAGATTAGGAAATCTATATCTATACTTAGTATTTAAAAACTATAACCAAGAAACTAAGAAAGACACGTGTCCCCATCCATTCTATTACACTTTTCTAACCATAGTACCAAATGTCAACTTACACTATTAATTTTTTATTATACCATTTTTTTTAATTCTTTCATTAAACTTACACTTCATCTCTTCATCTTCATCTCTCCCCTTTAATTCAACCTTTTCCTATTTTCTCTTTAATTTTAGCCCTTCCACCTTCTATTTAAGCCTCTTTTTCGATTAAAGTTCCAAAATTTTAATTTCTTTAATCATGTTTCCGATTACATATTATACCGTATAATGACTTACTGATATTTCCTCACTTTTCTCTCAATACAATTTTATATGAATAACCCGTGCATTGCACGGGCCAGAAGACTAGTTAAAACTAAAAGCTCAAGCACCATTTGATGCCACTACTAGTGAGGTACATGTTAGTTTCTTGCAAAGTCACTTACATGGCAAGAAACTTCACGTACCATTCATTGGCCTAAGCTGGCTAATTAAGATATTATATTTAACATTTGATTTTTAACAATCCGCCAGGCTTGCTTTCCTCTAATCAATAAATCTCAAACCACAATTATGATGCATGCAACAATGGACAAACAATAAAAATGCTTAACGGTATATGAGTATTTGGGAAATAATTCATGGAAACTATGTACTATTAGACGTTTTTTAATATCACCCCGACTAATTTGCCCTTTTTCAAAATAACGCTGATGAACTCGAAAATTGAAATTTCATCGGCTTAAATTTTGAAATATTTCACAAAATGTAAAAATAGGTCAATAAAATAGTAGTTTTCGAGTTCATCAACATTATTTTCTAAAGATGTCAAATAATTAAGTCGAGGTTATTTTTGAAAACGACCTATAGTATATATTTATCATGATTAATTATCCCAAGTTTTAGATTAGTATTTTTTTTTTCTTTTTTGGAAGTGAAATTGTAGGTTTCTCAAAAGGAACCCCAATTATTCCCTTGGAAATCATCTATGTTCCACAAGGCAGCATCCCAGCAAAGAAGATCAACGTTAGAAGCTTCACAAGAAATATTATTATCACTATAACAACCCCAATTATTCCCTTGTTCTTCAGTATATGTTGGATAAATAATGTTAGCACCCATCTCAGCTTGTCGAGCTTGCGGTACTAGACTAGTAGTCGTCGTTGTAGTGTTTGTTACCTTATTGCTATTGCTATCCTCGAGGAGGATAGACATGATCTTTTTCATGTCCATCGCCGTAAACTGCTGCTGTTGCTGCTGCTGCTGCTGCTGCTGCTGCTGCAGAAGCTGCTGTTGCTGAAACTGCTGTTTCCGTAACAAGCGAGTTTTCGATTTTTCGAGGTTGTTTGGTGAAGCCTTGTCCTTCTTCTTGAAATGTGTCCTCCAGTAGTTCTTGATCTCATTATCAGTTCTTCCAGGCAAGCTTCGCGCAATGGTGGACCACCTAGTACAAGTACAAGTACGTGCTATTAGTTAATTGGATGTTAATTCTATAATTAGTAGGTGTGATCGGTGATCCATAGTAAATCTTGTAATAATTAATGTTGTTAGTGGAAATAATGCAAAGAAAAATCTAGCTTAATTAAGGTTAAAAAATTACCTGTTGCCCCACCTAGCATGGAGCTCTAGGATGATGCTTTCTTCATGTGGAGTGATTTGCCCTCGTTTAAGGTCGGGTCTTAAGTAGTTAACCCACCTTAATCTACAGCTTTTACCATTCCTTCTCAATCCTAATTTACGTAAGAAATATAAAACGTTGTTAATTTAAGTACAAAATACGTCTGCTTATCTTTATAATAAATTAAATGAGCCACAAGAGCATTACAAATTACAGATGGGGGTAAATTAAAGGAATGTGAAGGTGTGATCTATTGTATGTAGACCGACCATCGATGTTTGCCACTATGTTAGATCAAGATGTTATTGACAAATATAAAACTTGATTGATGTTAGTGCAAGATAAATAACATAATCAAGAAGTGTACTATCACTAGCTAATTATGATATGATAAACTTTGTATCATGAAGATATAAAGTATGCATGCGTCATGCACATGTGTTGATGTAAAGAGTAATGCACGTATAATGTAAACAATATGTATTATTTTCAATGGGAAGAACTATACATAGACAACATGATAACTTAGGCCAATTGAGGTGGTCTCATGTGAATATTGTGGCATATGCATGACTTTGAGTTTAAATTGAACTATTTAAAAAATGTCTTATTAGTAATGACATTAACCAAGTTTATAATTGATTAATATGTCATTAATTGTGTACTCTTACAGATTTGAATGATACATGGCAAGTCATTCATTATATTCTATCTCTTAACACAAGGATATTAGATTAAAACTTCTAAAGATTTGAATATACACCAATGCAGTCATTTTATATCAACACAAGGATATATATTAGATTAGAACGCTAAGGTTGCGTGCACTATAATTAAGGTGGTAATCTAGGAGCTAAGTCTTAAACCCGATATTAAATGAACACGTACCACTCAAACTGGAGGAGTAGTGCCTCAATCAAGGATATGGAGGGATCGAGTAAATTGAGGGTAACAAGAACATCAAATACAATTAGCTAGGACTATATTATACCTAAAATATGAATGAAGCAAGTAGTACCTGCAAGTCTAGCAACAGAATTCCATCTTCCTTCACCATGGAGCTTAACATATTCAATGAGCAACCTATCTTCTTCGGCGGTCCATGGCCCTTTTCGCCACCCGCCATCTCCCAACATTCCCCAGCTCATCCCCATATGTGCTCCCATCACTCCTCTACAAGACATCTTACAAAACTAACAAACAAAAATACCCCAACCAAAAAATTTATAGTAAAAACAAAAAATTTCTAGCTCTTGTTGCTTACTTACGTAAGCTTTTGGCTCCTAAATTCTCTTGCACATTTATGCTACTGCTTGTTGCATATTTATACCCCTTCAATAGTATACCTCATTTTATTATGCCCTACAAAAAAAAAAAAAAAAAAAAAAAAAAAAAAAAAAAAAAAAAAAAAAAAACCTTAATATTTGTCACTTTCATGTGTCTTTAAGAAAAATTAGATTTTTATCCCACTATATACTAACATCATGTCAAGTACAATTACAAAAATGCCCATTACCTTTTAGCTTAATGGATGATATCTTCTCTTCTTCTTTTAGACCCTTTTAAGCTAAGCTCTCTTTAATAATGGCAATAGTTTATTAGTGCTAGAGCATAGATTATATTCACTATCTATTTCAATCTCAAAGTAATTAAATTAAACTATTACATTAACAATATATGTAACTGTATTCTTTTACTAAAGTTTAATCTTTTGTCTAATATAAGCTTCATTATATTTAAAAGTTAAAAATGCATAAAGGGTCGATTTCACACTAATTTTTTATACTTTATTCTAAAAGATGTCTTTTAAATGTACAAACTATAAGATGACGAATAAAAATCATTTTCTAAGTATTCTATATTCTATTAGCCCAAGAATCTAAGTCTTGAGATCAAAATTCGAGCATATGATTGAGAAGGAAAACTATAATATATATACTTGTAGTTTGTACTTATATAGAATATTTTTCCAAGGTTGGTACAAAGGTTGTTCGAAAAATTGTGTGTTTAAATATAGATATACTGTAACATTTTCTTAAATAGGCAATTTTACAAAACTTATCAAATTTTGTAAGAGGATGTATGATTACAGTGGTAAACATAATATTCTCTCCTATCAGAAATTTGTTTTTGTATTGTTTATCCTAAATTAATTTGAGTTAGCTTAGCATAAATTGTAAACATAAAAATTTGTGAAGAAAAAGAAATACTTTGATTTGAGTTAGCTTAGCATTACCATGTGAATCATAAGATTTTCTTTATCCTCGTTAATATCTTTATGTCTTGTTCACTTCACCTTATTTTTACCGATTAAAACTATTTTTACTGAAGTTAAATTATTTTCACTAAACTTACTGAACATAAATTAATTATATTGAATAATATTTTTTTTTTTGATTTCCTATTATGTTTCTTTATTGAAATTACTAATTTTTACTAAACTGAAATTAGTTTTATTGAAACCGGACTTATTTATATTGAAATAATACTGAATATTATTTTTGAAAAGTGAAGTGAATAGGGCTTTAATTAACACTTACCCAACAGACCAAATATAGATTATTTTTGACACATGGAGTAAATAATGCTTACTTATCATGAGGAATTTTTCAATCAATTCAAATTGTCAAATTGACAAAACACATGAAGTACTTTTCTTATCTACTTCGATTTAAAAAAAAAATCGTGACAAAAATTTGGAATTGGAGGACAGCTTTTGGAGTTAAGGATCAATAAGAATATAAGATGAAGTAATTATGATGCTAAACAAGGTTAAGGAAAGGATAAACAATATATACTTTGATGGTTAAAAAGCCACGTATAGCTCTAGATGTAGGGTCTTATTATGCAAAACAATCCAGGTACAAAGAATTAATAGCTATAAAGCACTGCCTGAAAATAATTAATTAAAGAATTGCTAAGGAATATAATATTTTTGGGTGATATACCATTCTAAAGCTATGATAACTACTACATGTCCAATTAAAATTCACCATCTGTTGCTACTTTCTTCTTATATCAAACCACTACCATTTTAAGGTGATTTAGTCACGCTCAACTTATATATCAAATCTTTAATTGAATTAGTTAATGGATTTCATTAATATTTATTTATTTTTATGATTTTGGAGTCATTAACAACGTGAATTGAACCATCATTAGGTGCCCGTATACAATAAGAGATTTTTTTGTTAATAAGGTAAGATGAAAGATCCTACTAACTGGCACCCCTCACAGGTTAAGCCAGTTCAATTTCGCAAGTCAACGCTTGGGAGTAGATCGAGGAAAGAGGTGAGGGAATCCCCTTCTCCGTCCCAAGAAAAAAGTAGTTGATAGGGTCAAACTCATGACCTCAAAGTCACAGGTGAGTTCCTCACAAATTCCGCTAAGGTTTGCTTGATTTTGTATACAATAAGAGAGTGTGACAAAAAATAAGTGACACATAAGTGGTTAAATTGTGGGATAGAAGATTCAGAAAAATATGTACTTTTTCAAGTGATAGTTTATAATTAATTTACTTACTTGTATTTAAAGAGTAGTGATTAGGGTTTGACCTTATAGCTTGAAAGTTATGCGATCAAATTTCACTTTGAGGCTCTTTAGTAGTAGGAATTTCTCTTTCTCTTGTCATCCCAACTTAACGAGTTTAATGTATAGAACTGAATTAACTTGTGAGAAGTAGTGTAAGTTCAATAGAGTCGTCCATCTTCAATTTTTACTTAAAAAATAAAAGAATTTAGTTAGTCATCATGATCAAATAGGTGGTCGTGTATATGTTGAATTGTCCCTGAAAAAAAGAACTTTCATCAGTGAAGGATGAGTAGTGGATGCTTCGTTCTACCAACTTTAAGGACTCAAATGTTTAGGTTTTTTTTTAATAATATTTTTGATGACTCAAATTGCAACTTGCAAACAATTTAACAGGTGTCCAACAGTATTGCCAAAACTTCTAAGATATTTAAGTTTGTTAGAAGCTACAATCGATACATTATCTAGATGTCTCCAAAATGAGTTGAAGATTGCCGTGTCCTAAAAACAACACTATTTATGACAAGTTTGCTTTAACTTCGTGTTAATAGAGAATGTTGGAATTTAGATGCTACTTGGTGTTCCTTTTCCATTTTCTTCAAATACTATTTTCTAACATTTAAAATAGAATCTCAATCATATATTATGTTTGAATCACAAGAATAGCTACACACACTTTTGATGTGTAAATTAACCCTATCTTTAAAATGAACTAATTGTATAGATCCAAAACAAAACTAATTAGTATTATGTGCAACATGGTCCACCTAGAAATAGGTGCACAAGGTCTATACTTTTGAACATTTAGTAAAAAAAATTGAACATTTTACAAAAAATGAACATTTAGTAAAAAAAAATATGAACACGTCACAAAAACTTAAAATAAACATGCAATTTTTATGTTCATATTTTATAAAGAAATGTTCATTTTGTATATAGTAAATGTTCAATTTATATTACAAAACTATTGAATTACTACGAGTCAGATAAACTTCTTTCAAAATTTGTCTGACTCGTAATAATTCAAAATTTGCGATTGTTCAGATTTTTTACTAAAGGTTCAAAATTTGATATTGTTCATATTTTTTTTTACTAAATATTCAAAAGTAAAGGCGTGGTGCATTGCGATTGTTCATATATTTTTTTACTAAATGTTCAAAATTTGCGATGTTTAGATTTTTTTTACTAAATGTTCAAAATTCGCGATTGTTCAGATTTTTTTTACTAAATGTTCAAAAGTATAGGCACGATGCATTGCGATTGTTCAGATTTTTTAACTAAATGTTCAAAATTTGCGATGTTCAGATTTTTTTACTAAATGTTCAAAATTCGCGATTGTTCAGATTTTTTTTACTAAATGTTCAAAAGTATAGGCACGATGCATTGCGATTGTTCAGATTTTTTAACTAAATGTTCAAAATTTGCGATGTTCAGATGCTTTTACCACATGTTCAAAATTTGCAATTGTTCAGATTTTTTTACTAAATGTTCAAAAGTATAAACGTGGTGCACCTATTTCTAGGTGCACCATGGTGCATCTTAAAATTTGCGAAACAAAACAGACACATAATCGATTAGTCAACTCAAAATACAAAACCCAAAACCCAAAATTTTCCCAAAAACAGTTGTCACATTTTGACATGACCCGAATTATCCAGTCCTCTGAAAAAAACTATTCTAAGCTCCGTATCTTTAATTTACGTCAAGCCATATACTTACCTCCGTTTTTTATTAGTTGGCATGTATTCCTTTTTAGGAAGCTTATTTTAAGTTGACATGTTTTCTTTTTGGATAAGTTTTATACCATGCATTTACTAGTGTACCCCACTTTCTTTATCATTTTCTCTCCTCTCCTTAATATGTGTGCCTAAATTTAACAAGTCAATTATATAGAAACGGAGGAAGTATAATTTAATTACTATACTCCTTTTAATTTGTTTCAATCAATAATTGTCACGATTTCTATTTACGTCAGGCTTAATTTAATTGTCACACTCCCAAACGCTTCTGCTGATAAGACCCTTTCAACACCGCTAAGGCTAAACTTGAATTTGTTGCATAAAAATACTCTGATTTGATCAAAATTCCCAACTATGTGTTACTTGTAAAGAAAGAATTGCGAGAGCAGTAAAATATTTTTCAATCAAAATTCTTTAATATTTGTAATCTATCACTATATATACATTCTATCTTCGAACTTTCATAGTGAACAGGATTCATAGCAATAGATAGCGTTGTTTGATAATCACACTCAATTGAGACAGGAAACAATCCTTTTAACCCCAAGTCTTTAGTGTTAACCATATAATCTCACGTTCGGTAAGTGTCATGTTTTGTATGTAGGTTCAGCAGTAGATCTAGCTACCACTTGATGCTTCTTTGTCTTCCATAAAATTAAAATTTCCTAACAACACACAAAAACCAGTAGTAGACTTTCTTGAGTTAGGAAACTCTATTGAATCACAATATGTTATGTACGTGTTGTTAATACAATAGTAGATTAAGAAGCAAGCAAAATCTCCTGGTGCACCAGCCAGTATCTCAACACCCTTCTAGGAGCTTGCATATGTTTAGAAGTTCGATTTTTCATATACTGACAAAGTATATGGACTAAGTATGCTCTATCTGGTCTTGCTACTGCCAAATATATCTACTTCCCAATTAGATGTTGATACTCGGTTGGATCTTCGATCACTTCACCCACATCATGAATCCATTTCAAGTGAAATTCGGATAGGAAGTTTGAGTGGCTTCACACTCACATTGTAAATTCTTTAAGTAGATACATGATGTACTTCCTCCTATAAATAAGAATATACCTTGGGAGCTTCTATTCACTTCAATACTGAAATAGTACTTCAAATCCAAGTCTTTCATATATATAAAACTTAGATGACAAGAACTTCTTGGCTTCTGAGATGATATGAGGTTCAAATATTCCAGCTACTAGCAAGTCATCAACATATACCAACATATATAGTCACAAATTTGGATTCTTTTCATTAAATAAACATAGAATAATTTACTTTGACGATGTGAATCCAAATTCCATAAGAGCACATACAACAATTCTGTATGCCATTGTCTGAGTGCCTGTTTCAATTCATACAATGACTTTTTAGTCTCTAATATGGTTTGGTAGCATTTGATACATAAACAATCACCTAATATGGTTTTCATTTAGGTCTCTCAAACCTTCTCAACTCCATCCATTATTCTTCTACATTCTCTCGAGATTCTTCCTCTGGTAATGAATTTCCAATCAACTAGTTATGTATCTACTAATTTATCTTCAACAACATCTTCAGAATCAATTGTAACATCAATGGTCAAACACGTAGTAGATATTGTCCTCTTTAGGCCTAGCCCAAAAGGATTTGTTTTAGTGCTAGATTGAAGTTTTAATTTACCTAAAAGGCCTCTACTATGTTGAGGTCATGTTAGGAAAGCTTCATTCTCCTCAATTTCCCAAATCATAGGTCACCTTACGATGGTTTTAAACAATCCTTATTGAAAGGAATAGTGTCCTTCGAACAAGTGTATTATTCCGATAGAGGGTTCGAAACTAATTAGGAAAGCTAATTATTCAGTGAGGTCAAGTGATCGGAATGCCTAGCTGGAGGGCGCTTCCGTCAATAATATTAATGTATAATTAATTTTACAGCTTGCTCTTAACTGAACCCTTCAAGGAACACCCAATCGTGTAATTGAACAAAGGCGATGAATTAATCCAAAGGATTAAATAAGTCGATAGAGATTTACGAACTAAGACATCGGAATTCGAGCTTAGAGCATCGAAGCCGAGCGTCAAACGTCCAGTCAATTTATGCGATCGACGAGACGAGAAATTAATCAAACAACAAGTTAAAGCGCATGAAAATCCTAGCCTCGCAATGGCCTAGCCATGCGAGAGCTAGGTGGGATAGCATGGCTAGCCGGGCTGCTTGCCGTAAGCCCATCATGCATCACATGCATTGGCTGGGCGAGCTGGCCAAGCAGCCATACAGGCAAGGGAATGCCAGCATGGTTGAGCATGCCTACGGGCAATGCGTGTCAGGAAGGCCAGCAGCCAGAAAGGCGTGCTAGGCCTTGTTGGTAGGGCCCGTATTGTGTGCGAGACTCGCTAGCTGAGTAGCACGCTTGCGTGCTGCCAGCTAAGTACTAGGCCGCTAGCATGACGTGCCTTGGTGCCCAAGGCTGCGCACTAGCTGGCCGCATGGGGTTAGTCCCAGTTTTGTGGAGGGAGTATGCTTGGGGAGCAAGGAGGCCACGTGGTCCTCATCTATCCTTCCCTTTCTCCTCTTGCCACTTGTTGTTAGCTAATTGATTTGTATATATTAATTTAATTTAGAATTAAATTAGTCATTCATTTTCTCATTTCAACAACTCTCCCAAATGGAAAGTTGATGGAACTTTTGGGAGCATTTCCTTATAAAATACCCACCTTTGGTAATGGGATTACTCACTTCAGTTGAACTCAAAAGGTATATCCCAAAAGAGTGAGTCTGGTCTTGCCTTGTCTAAGCAACAAGGTAGGAGCCGGTTCGGGCACGAGGGTATGAGTCGTTGGAGGGCTTGCAATTGCTGGTCACAAGGCTTTTGGGGTTCGTGCTCGTGGATTGAGTGAAGCACGCATCAAGGGTGAGCTAGTCTTATCCTTACTTTCTCTCTCTTCCCATTATGTGTTTATACTTTCATTAATTACATGCTATGTTGTTATGTTGTAATTATTATGCATGCGATCATTTTGCGGGTTTATTTCCACGTGGTGTCGGACACCGCAAAACCCAACATTTATATTCATCCTCCAAATGATCTTCACCAACTCCTGCTCACTATTATCGAGGTTCGCTCGTTCTAATCCCTATTCCTTGGACCGATAGTAGTACACAATTTTAACAGTATATCTACCTGACGGGTGGTACTTCCAATAGAGGAAGTCATCTTCCATTGAGGGGGGTATTTCCATAGCCAGGTTTGACTTTGCACTATTCCAGTCAAAATGTTCCCTCACCTTCCCTGTTTTCCACTGCATTGTGTCACTATAGATAAAATCACTGGCCTTCCAACCTAACGCAGCCTCCAAAGTTTGGTTCAAAATACTATTGGGGTTTCCCCATTAACGAACCCAAGGCATACTGATAGCCTTAATATCCTTTCCGTTGCTAACTTTCCATACAAAACCTTCCTTGAAAGAGTTGGTAACCTTTTGAAGGCTTGCCCTTCCCATCGAGGGGTTCCCTACCCTTGCATATGGTCTGGTCATATTACAGATCCCACAAGGTTGAAACCCTATATACACTCTAGAGAGCAACAGTTGCGGGTTGAGATGCATTCTAGTTGCTTGCTTGAAAAGAAGAGAATCATTTAGATTTGAGGCTCCTCTTATGCTTAGACCTCCCATGCTTTTAGGGAGTTGTATGATAGCTCTATTCACCCATTGCATACCCGTATTCCCATTGTTGGACCACCAAAACCTTGGGTTAAGTGAATCAATTTTGTTTGCATTACTTTAGGGGAGCTTCAAACATTTCATAACATGAGCTGAGATACTTACTAGAACTGTATTGATGAGGATTAGTTTTGAAGCTTGGGAAAGGCCCAGATGTGCCCAAGAGACGATCTTCTCAGTGACTTTATCCACAAGGAATTGAAAAACAGGAATTTTTCTTTCCCTATATATCAATCGGGGCTCCTAAGTGGGTCCCATGTTATCTGTTTCCGTCATAGCCAGAATCCTTTTCAAGGATAATTTTGTACTGTTATCAACCTTTGGAGAAAATTGGAATACCCCGAATTTTTGAAACGTATTTCTAATTATTTAATTAATTAGTATTCTATTAAAAAGGGTATTTTAGTAATTTATTTTACTATTTGAATTTTGGAGCCAAAATGATATTTGAATTTTGGCGCCAAAAGTATTTTAAAAACTCAATTAAAATTTTTGGATTTTGGATAAAATTTATTATCCATTTATTTTATTTTAAAAACCGAATTATTTATATATATTTTGGATATTTTAACTAATCAAAATTATATTTTAATTAGTTAATTAGGAGGTCCGAATTTCCTAAATAATAAGCTATGATTTTTGGATTTTCAAAGTGTAGAAAATCTGATTTTCTTAGTGAATTTATTTAGTGAATAATTGGTATTTTCTTAATTAGTTATTTTATACAATAAATATTATTTACACAATTACTTTTAATTCCCTAAAACGAGCAAATTAGTTCCCTAAATATCTAAAGGGAGGTTCGAAAATATGAGCTTAGGAAAGCTCAAATTTTCGGCCACCAAGATGGATTTTTGGATGATTTATTTTGGTAAATTGTATATTCAATTATCTCCTCAAAATCTCTTATTTTCCTTAATTTTATTTTTCCATCTCACAAAGATTTGATCATCTTATTTTCCTACCTTATTTCATCTTTGATTATTCCCCAAGTAATCTCTTTTGCCATATTATTTTCATGACAAACACACTTTCCTAAACTCTATTATTCTTAATCACCTTAATATCAAAAGTTTCCATATTTCTTTATTCACTTCTCCAAGTAATTCCTTAATTCTTTTTACCATAATTCTTCATACATTCTCGTACCATAATCCCCTCATTCATGAGCCTATAAATACCTCTTCATACCTCTCATATTCTTCACACCAAAAACCCAATTCTCTTCTTCTCTCCTCTTCTTGTTTTCCCTAAACCTTTTCATACTTTTCTTCTCCTCTTTTTACACAAATCATCCCGTTTATCTTTGAAGCCAGTTTTCGGGAAATTTTGGTCAGTTTTTGGGGTATTGACATTTCACAGAAGATTGTTCCTCTCGAAAAATTCTTGAGGTTTGTTAGGCTAAAGAATCACCCAATTCGGAGTTATATTGAAGGAGTTATGACCTGTGCAAGTTCTGCCTATTTTTTCCAACGAAAATTCAATTCTCTTTAATCCTATTCCTTTATCTTCTTCATGGTTAGTTTTTAAAAATAAATATACCTATTTCAAACCTATAACTTTATATTAAAGTATTATTTTATAGTCCATGCACATTAGATTTGAGTTTATATTGTGATAACCTTATGGTTATGTTATTTGCAAGGTGTATTCGTGATTGAACTTTGAAAGTGAGAAGTGTTGATTGATATTCGGAATCAAGGTTCTTGAGGTTCTTTTTGTGTGGTTTTTCTAGCAAGGATCACGGTACGTTCAGGTGGCTAGATACCTTTGAAAGTGACTTGTTTGAATAACATATTTTATATGATTTTATTGGTGATTGAATTAAATTGATTTGAATTATGTTTGGAGGTATTGATTTTAATATTTAATTTGTTTTAATAAAAGTATTTTGAATGATTGATTTTTAAATCATGTTTTGAATGGTTTGAATTACTTATCGTGTTTAAATAAAGAAATTGATTTTAAAAGGTTTGTTGAATTAAATAAAAGGTTTTTCAAGGAAGAGTTATTGATTTTGAAAAGTTATTAATATGAGATTTTATTCTCAAGTATCTATTTAAAAGGTTTTGATTTTGAAAGTATGTGGAATTATTAAAAAGGAGTTTGAATTATATTGGAATTTATTGGATATTAAAAGGATTTATTGAACCATTGAATTATTATTATTAATGCTTTATAAGCATGTTGGTAATCCCACTATGCGGATTTGGTTTATTGATAAGGCCTTGGACTTTGTATAACTGGGTCTTTCCTCAAAAATAACCTTGTAATATAAGGAGAATAGCTTGGGGGTGTGCATACTTGGGTGAGGAATTGGATTAAAAGGAATTGGTTCTTAATAAAGAAATTGGTTTTATTAACTATTATTTTGAATATTGAATCATTGGAATCGGTTTTGGAATAATGAGTTTGAAATTATTGGATTAATTATTGGAATTGATTTTAAAAGCATGTTTGCAAATAAATTGAGTTTACATTATCTTGCACTTATCGTACTCAGCAGAATTTGCTAATCCGTATTTCTTATTTGTTTTAGTTCGCCCTGTTCACCATAATGGTAAGCAGTATTGACTATTTTCAGGTGGAGTCATGAATGAGCATATGGGAGTCCCGGGATTTGCTTTACCTAGTTTAGGAATGTTGGTCTTGTTATTTATTTTGAGTACTCATAACAATGTTACTATTTTTATAAGTAATAATAAAAGAAAGTTGAGTTTCCACTGCAAGTTTTGTTATTGAGTTAAGTATTTTGAGTAGCCTTGCGTAATCACGCGGCAGTAATACGCCCAATTCTATCTCTACGGTATAATTATACGTATTATACTGGTATCTCCGTAGAGGGAGATTTGGGGGTGTTACAATAATTTTACAAATGACTTCTGGAGGTTTAGCTGTTGCTCAGAAGCCTTCCCAAATCTATGAAGGATGTCCCTAATACATAAGCAGGACTCCTCTGTTTCTTTGAAGAAAAAGCATGGCATCATCCGCAAAAAAGAGATTGGAGATAGATGGGGCCCTCCGTGATACTTTAAACCTTTGAATTACTTAATATTTTTTGCTAGAGTCAGTATTCTAGACAGAATATCCATAAAGAAGATGAACAAATATGGGGACAGAGGGTCCCCTTGCCTTAGACCATAGTTTGGTGTGAAATTTTCAGTGGTCTTCCTATTAATGACTGTCTTGTAAATCACAGTCGAGATGCATTGAGATATCATCCTGATCTAGTGACTCGAAAATCCGTAGGCCTGCTAAACTTTAAGGAGGAAGAGCTAATCCACCCTATCATAAGCTTTTGACATGTCTATTTTTACTGCAGTGAGATTTGAACCTTTCCTTAAATTTATAAGATTCATTAGTTCGTGACTCAAGAAAATGTTGTCTTCCATATATCTCCCTAGAATAAAAGCATGTTGATTTTCCGAAATGAGACGTGGAAGAATTTTCTGTAACCAGTTGACAAGGCACTTAGAAATGCATTTGTAGACCGTGTTGCACAAACTAATCGATTTAAATTGGTTAGCAAGTTCTAGAAACTTAACTTTTGGGATTAACACCAACAGTGATGATTCCACTCCTTTAGCATGTTCCCTAATTCCAAGAAATGGTGAACATTGTTCATTACTAGTTGCCCTACCTCCTTCCAATAGACCTAGAAGAAATCAGCCGTGAACCCATCTGGACCCGGGGATTTTGACTTGTGAATGTTAAACATTGCCTTTCTTATTTCTTGATATGTGAAGGGTTTGTCAAGCCAGTTCCTTTCCTTAGCAGAAAGGCCTAGGATATCCAATTGCCTTAGTAAGAGATCCAACTCTTCCCCATGCCTGTCAAGAATAACTGGGTTATAGATTTCTTTAATTGATGTTAGGATTACATCTTCCACCTCCCTTTGTCCTTCCACCCAGGTATTATTGTCATTCCTCAGAGTCAATATCTCATTGTTTAACTGCCTTTGTTTCACTCTCCTATACATCAAAGGAGTAGGGCGGTCACCAAACCTTACCCAATTAGATTTCATCCTTTGTTTCCAGAAATCAAAACAAAGTTGGCTTTCTAGGATGGGCCGATTTATATGTTGAATGTAGCCTTCCCCTTCCTGAACCGTGTTGACATTCAAACCCGTGCTTTGAAGGTCTCTGGTAAGTTTCTTCCAATTTATACCCAACTTTTCTTATTCTCCAAACACCAGTATTGAAGCTTTGTTCTTACCATGTTGAGCTTCCTTGACAGTTGGAACATATATATACGCCCCATTAACCTCAACATTCCATGAATTCTCCACGATTGTCTTAATTTCTGGAAAGTTAAGACACCAATTTTCAATTTGGTATGGCTTGTTAGACCCCGTAGAAGAAGGTTGGGAATAATAGGTAATTGCCGCATGGTTGGAGAAGTAATTGGTTCATGTATTACCTTTCCATCTGGTGAATGATGAAACCATTCTTCCGTGATGTAGGCACGATCAAGCCTCTCAAGAATGAGGCCATTACCCTCTCTTTTATTGCTCCAAGTAAACCTTGGTCCCGAGAAGGGGACTTCTGTTGCATTGCTACTAAATCTCCAATCAAGGAAGGCATCGATACCTCTAATTATAACTGAGCCCCCTAACTTGTCACTCCCACTTTCAACTTGATTGAAATCACCTATAACTAGCACATTTTTGTATTCGTCTAAGAGCCATTGGAGTTGCTCCGTAACAATTTTCCTATTCTCTACTTGAGGTTCGCCGTAAAGAAAAGGCACATGCTTAGAACTTCCATTAGATTCATTGATTTTACAAAAGATAAAGTTTTATGAAGAGTACAAGCATTCCACTACATCATTAGACCAACTTAAAACTAAAAGTCCCCCACTACTTCCCTCCGAGTTCCAACCGAAAATCGTAGTAGGGTGCAAAAGATCTAACTTACTAGCCGCAAAAACAAAGTCCATCTTAGTTTTCGAGATGAACATAAACATAGGTAGCTTCAAACAATAGAGCCACACTAAATAGGGAATTGCAAGGGAATGTGGGTCATTTAAGCCCCTGCCATTCCAAGCCACAATATTAATATCAATTTTGGAGGCTGATCTGGTTCAGCCACCTCACCCCTTGAAGAAATTTTCACGAGTCCACAATAGTCATTTGCTAATCGATATCCATGTCATCCCTGATTTCCCTTAGAGCCGAAGTCACCTCTTCATTTTTCTGCCTTTTGTACGACCCCGACGAAAAAGAAGAGTCATCTTGGCGCCTCTTTGTTGAAACCCTTTTCTCAATATTCTCGTCAATATCAACCCCAAATTCTCTTGCCATGTCTGGGTCCGATATTGCCTTAAACGCAAATCTGCTAGCCCCTTTTTGGTCTTTAATCCAAATGCTAAACCCGCCTTTATCAGGCCACCTGTGAAGCCTTTTATGCCTTTTACGCTCCACCCAAGTGTAGTTCGACTCACTGTATTTCACAGAATCTCCATCACAAGATTGAGGTAAGTGGCCGATTGCCTCCCTTATCCTCTCCTTACAATTTGCACTATCATCATAGTTAAATAATTCTGTAAAATTGAAAGAGCTAAAAGGGGATACCAGGGTATTAGGCGGATCGAACTCTGTAAGAGGAAAGTTTGGCAATTGCGAGTCATAAGGCTTTCGGGGTTCATGCTCGTGGATCGAGTGAAGCACGCGTCAAGGGTTAGCTAGTCTTATCCTTACTTTCTCTCTCTTCCCTTTATGAGTTTATGCTTTCATTAATTGCATGCTATGTTATTATGTTGTAATAATTATGCATGCGATCATTTTGCGGGTTTTGTTTCCGCATTGTGTCGGACACCGCAAAACCGAACACTTATATTTTCAACGACAAAAAATAGTTGTCGTTGATATTCAATAAACCGTCATAATAAAGAGTTACGATGGTCAAACCGTCATATTTAAAATATTTTACGCCAGGCCTAATTGCAACAAACAGTTAACAATGGTTGATTGATGTAACTATTTATTACGACAGTTAATGGTATTTTTTGCGACGAAATGTGACTGTTGCAAAAATGATGTTTTCTTGTAGTGTTGGTCGACGTACACAGTCAAAATGAGAAAAGCTTTAAGAAATGAAGGGAATATTTGATTTTAAAGTATAAGATTTACCCTTAAATGTTCAATATATATATGCCTTTACCGAAAATTACCGTCAACATATATTTATCAACATTTCTTAAATAATATTTAGCGAAATTATCAAAATATCACATGATATACCTTTACTTGTATGTAATAGATTTGTATATGAACACCTTCGATCAATTAGAAGTACTATGTACTCTAAGTTTCAATACATTAATAAGGTCATTAGCTTTTCCATATAAAAAGTTCTAAAAGGCAAGATGGTTGTAGAGTGCAATCTTTGTTAAGTACGGATTCCTTAAACATGCGTGTACAGAATAATAAAGGTGGAGGCTTAGTAGGATGTATTATAACGAGATTATATTTTTTTTAAGACAAAGTTCATGAGTTGTTATCTTTTGGTCGGGGGATTTAATGATAAATGTAACCATGTAATAAAATGCCAAAAGACCTTACGCACTTGTATTTGTATTCATTAATACTTTGCTTTTTTTCAAGGGATGTTGTTTTCAATTTTGATTAGGATAAGAGATAAGGAGATGCAAAACGAGAATTTATTATTAATTCTTCTAATTAGACCCAAACAAAAAAAATAAGATTCTTTCAAAGTGCAAGTTGGATTCTAGAACTTTGATGATAACAATTATTGGCAACAAAAGTTTACTCTAATAGAGCACACGGTTTTAACAAAGGAATGGTATTGGGATATTATTAATTCACAAACTATTGGATCAGTCAAATCTGACTAAATATTTTGTCAGTCCTACTATTATTTGTACAACAATACAAACTTCTCACACCCTCATTTCCACTCACCATCACCAACAATACTCCCACTCAATCATACTTTACTTTCTCTTTTCTTCACCTTTAACCCACCCCTATTTTCTCTCTCCTCAACTTTCTGCTAAATTCCTCTATTTTATTTGTCCATGATTTATGCTTGAATTGGTTTGATAATTGATCGAGATTCTCGGATTTTTCGAAAAATGCCCAAAAAATTCGATTTGGGCCTTTCATGTGTGATGTATAATTGTGAAATTGATTGTCCTATGTGATTGTATGTTAAATTGTGAGTGTTTTGATAACAAATGCATGTATTTTGGTTGAAAAATGAGCATGTTATGTTATACCCATAAGCTTAGTACGGGATTTTCAATGGTGGTTCGGCCATTGTTGACCTTTTTATTATTTTTTATAAAATAAATTCTATTATGTAGATTATATCATTTATAAGTTGGATGATATCATCTATAAGTTGGATGATATCCTCCATAAGTTAAATGATATCATGTATTGTGTCTATAATATTATCTATACGATGGATGATATTTCTTCTATTACCTCAGCGCGATAAATTAAAGGGAAATGTTGCAACTTCACCAGGTGAATTGCATGGGAGAGGTAAGGGGAGGAACCCAACAAGCTATGCCACACATACGTACCTTCATCAAGGTGAATAGTGTATGTGACCAACAACATGTCCCTATCAAGGGATCAAGTAACCTTTTTTATTTTTATTAATTAAAAAAAATACTATATCAATTCTCAATCAAAATAAAATCCTCTTTTTTTTTTCAATATTTTTTTTAATTAATTAACTTTGTATTTTTGGTTTGCATCAAATAATACATATCATCCAACAAAATTTACATATCCTCTATCAAATAATATATATCATCTAACAAATTGTACATACATATCCTCCCATCAAATAATATATACCCTCTAATAAATTGTACATATCATCCATTAAATAATGCATATCCTCCAATTATACATATCCCCTAACAAGTTGTACATGTCCTCTGTCAAATAAAATATACTTGTATCCTTTAATAAATTGTACATATCCTCTATCAGATACTACATATTTTGTAACAAACAGTGTTCATATCCTCTATCAAATAATACATATCATTCAACAAACTGTACATACCCTCTATTAAACAATACATATCATATATAAATTGAGCATATCCTCCCTCAAATAATATATAACCTTCAACAAATTGTATGTATCCTCTAACAAATAACACATATCCTCCAACAAGTTATACATATTCTCTATCAAATACCACATATCATCAATAAATTGTCATATCAAGTAATACATATCATCTAATAGACTGTACATATCCTCCATCAAATACTACATACATATCATCTAACAAACTATACATATCCTCTATAAAATAATATATATCATCCAACAAATGATACATATCCTCCAACAAATTATACATATCCTCCATCAAATAATTTATATTCTCCAATAAATTATACTTATCCTCTATTAAATAAAACATATCCTCTAACAAATTGTATGTATCCTTTATCAATAATTCATATCCTCTAACAAACTGTACATATCCTCCATCAAATAATTCATATCCTCCAATAAACTTTACATATCTTATATCAAATTATATATATCCTCTAATGAACTATACATATTTTCTAACACAATACATATCCTCTATCAAATAATATATATCATCCATTAAATAATTTATATCATCTAATAAATTATACATATCCAATCCTCTATTAGAAAAAAATATACTCTAAAAAATTGTATATATCCTACATCAAATAATTCATATCCTCTAACAAACTGTACATATCCTCCATTAAATAATTTATATTCCTCCAGTAAACTTTGCATATCCTATATCAAAAACTATATATCCTCTAATTAAATGTACATATTTTCTAACATATTACATATCCTCAATCGAATAGTATATATCTTCCAACGTACAAATTGTACGTATCCTCTACCAAACTGTACATATCCTCTAATGAATTACACAGGTTTTGTAACATAGTACATGTCCTCAATCAAATTGTATGTATCCTCTAAAGATAAAAAATCAAAAAAAAAAAATTATTTTTTAAAAAGAATTATTTTTTTTAAAAAATAAAAATTAATAGGTAAACAATGGAGGAACCTCCATTGAAGGACCCGTACTAAACTCATGGGTATAACATAACTTGTTCATTTTTCAACCCAAATACATGCATTTGTTATCAAAACACTCACAATTCATCATACAATCTCATGGGACAATCAATATCAACAATTATAAATCATACAAACAAGCCCCAATTCGATTTTTTTGGGTATTTTTGAAAAATTCAAGAAGCTCAAGCAAATATCAAGCGTAAAATATGGACAAATATAATCAACAATCCTTATTTTCTCTCTCCTCTCCATCCTCTTCAATTCTCTTAAACTTTCTTTCTCTTCCACCATGGATGACGTATTTGATCCCGACGAGTTTCTCACCGCTCAATTGTATCTCGCATAGCTTGTGATTGTTGTTGTTGGGATGATTGTTGAGTTTGTTGTTGCTGGGATGTTTGTTGCCGCGCGAAATATTAGGTACGGCAAGCCGCACCCAATACCTTCTCTTATTAATTAAAGTTAAATAAAGAATAGTGAAAATAACTTTTATCTCTATTTTTGTTGAATAGCCCGACCCACTAACCTGGCCCGATCCGGCCTAAAATTAGGGTGGATTTGAGCAAGCCTAAAAGTGCATTTTTAGTTAAAAACTTGAACCCGGCGACAAGCCCGCTACTTTATGGGTTTGGGCATGAGATATGATGTTAAGGCCCGATTCAGTCCGATTTTTTATTTATTTTTTTTTATCACCTCTATGTTGTTCTCATCATGAGAAGATTAAATAACTTTCTATTGTCATTAGTCAACTAAGTTAAATTTAAATGATTTCAGTTTAATCAAAGATTACATTAATTCTCTTGATATTAGATTGAGAGGAGAACGTTTTACTAATCAAACACAAATTTTTTTATATGGTTATCCACAGTATTTGTTAATAGTATAAAAACTTTACATATAAGCACTTTATGGAAAAATGAGGGTTATGATTATGATCCTAAAGGATTACTTTGAAAGATAAGGTGATGTTGCAATGGAAATGGGGTTGCTAGCTATAATAAACAAGTAAGATACTTTTCTTTTAATTAATTGATGCTACTCGTCATCTCATACATTCATATATTGTGGTTGCTGGTTACTATTATGGATAAAATAAGGTTATATTAATAACTATATACTAAAAGACACACCATTAATAACACGTGTCACCTTTTTTTTTTATTTGAAAACCTATTAAGAGTAAATTTCTAATTAGGTTAAAAAAGAATTAATTAAAATGTAAATAACCTTGATGGTAGCAAAACAATTATAGCAATAATTTATGTAGCAAATCAATTATAGCAAGAGTATGTTAAGTCATTTTCAACAATCTTCTCTACTTCTTAATACTAGATTTAGCCTAAAATATTTATCATCATATTTCAAATAATATATTTCTTAAATTAAATAATTCTAATTAACATGAAGTAAATGAAAAATATGTACTAAAAAAAAGTGTTTAATCTACTCTATTTTTTTTTAATATAAACAAAACAATATGTGTGTTCAATAATTTTAATGTAAAAATTACAAATGCTCTTATAACGGTAACTGTGATAATTTAAAACAATGGAGTAGTGAACGATTAATGATAATCTATCCATCCATTTATATAACTACATATCAAAGGCGAACCTAGGAATGATACATGTCATTTCTTAGTTAAAAAAATATCCGCGAAAAGATTTTTATTTTTTCCCCAAAGCTTCTTAGAGAATATTTATAACTATGCAATAATATTTTCCTTCTTGGTAATTATATTCCATTTATATACATTAAGAAAAAATATTATTCTTATATTTAAATACTATGCAATAGTATTTTCCTATCTTTAACTTTGATGTAATCCAGGATATTTTTATTAATCGTGCATGTAACCCACTCCCTCGGTTTTCTTTAGTACGACATAATTTTTTTTTAAAATTTTGTAATTATATAATTTCATCTTATTTTGCAATTAAAAATAAATATTTTTATAATTAAAGACCCTCCATAGCATCGGGTGACCAAGTATGCGATCCTATCGGTGCAGATTTTCCAACAGCACCGATAAAAAGTAAAATATAAATAAGAGTTATGGCATTCAATCTCATATTGCAAAAAATCCAAGAATTTCTAGGGGCACTAGCACAAGCAAAAATGGTAGAAAAGTCTACTGCTTGAAAGAGAGTAAAACAACCCGAAATCCCAAGAGCTAATCCAAAATCACCTACTCGATTGACAAGCATAGCTTTTATAGCTGCTTTATCTGCCTGAAGTCGTGTAAACCAAAAATGAATTAACAAATATGAAGCAAGACCTACTCCCTCCCATCCCAAGAATAATTGAAAGAGTTATCTCCAGTCACCAACATTGGCATAAAAAAAGTAAGAATGGATAAATAACACATAAATCGAGGGCTATGCGGATCCTCAGACATATATGAAATAGAATAAAGATGGACCAAGCTACTTATGAATGTAACCACAATTAACATCACTACGGTCGGGCTATCGAACACGGAGTCAGAAGTGAATGACGAGTCGGACCAATCTGCGAATCGAGCGAGCTACCCTTGCGTGCAATGATGTGGTGGTGAACCTCTCATTCGAATTCAGTGCTCTCCGAACCGTGCGGGAGGGTTTCCCATCACACGGCTCACTAACTTGATTTTCTGAGGAAACCTTATATCCAAACAGGCCTGGAAAAAGAGGTACGGTCTCGCTTTCCTTTTCCACTCAAGTGTACGACATCTGCCGTGCTTAGGCCCCTTCTGAAGGAGTTATGTCTTCGTCGTGTGCAATTACTAGATATATAATTGGATCAAATTATGGAGATAATTAAGTCCGGACATTTGGGTCGTCGTTTTGCCATAGCTAGAGGTACTTACGATCTTTGGACTAGTAAAATAGGCCAAAGCCCAATTGGACGGATCCTATAAGGTTACACAAAGGGGCTAGATCGAGCATTAGAGGACGAGGCCCATCATGGGCCTCATCACTCTAGGTGGCCGGCCATATGGGGCTTTGAGAGGCTATTGGGCTTCGTGCCCTAGTCTAATTATAATGAGATTATAAATAGACTAGGTGCCTAGGTTTGCAAGTAAGGAATTAACTGATCATTTTAGATCAAACCCTAATTAGCAAACACGAAACCAACCCCCTCTCATACTCTCTCTCTCACGGCTCTCTCCTCCTCCTAGGCGCGGTGGTGTCTTGTGGTGGTGGTGGTTCGTGCGGTGGTCGGTTGTCCAAAAAGGTGGTGATCGCGGTTTTCCTCAATCACTCGACCAATCTAGTATTGGTGGACGGCTCGTTCGAATCTCGTGGACTAAGTAGAGGAGCAACACTTGGGGCTCTATTCTCTCCCTGATTTGCCTGTCGAATAGCTTCGTGGAATTCACGCTTCAAAGGTATGATTATGTGTCTTGTGTGTTATGCATGTGATCCTTGGATTAGGTACTCTATTGAATATGATTCATATGTATTATTTCCGCTGCGTAGTACCTATAAATTCCTACAGTGGTATCAGTTAGCCTCTTGCATTAACGCGCTAGATCATAATAATACGATTATTTGATGTCCACGTTAATTTTATAATCAATTAAGAGGGAGAAATTAATTTAATTATGGTTCGATTATTATATTTAATGTGATTAAACTTTTGGAATAGATTGAATGCGATTTAATTATGCTCAAATAGCCATAAAGAGGACCAAATTTATGCCCTAATATGTTCGAATTTTTCGAACCCCTAACCCTAAATTATGAATTTTTCGAAAATCCTAACCCTAAAATATGATTTTTGTGCTTGATTTTGTTTTAATTCGAATTGTTTTATGTTTCATAATTTTAATTGGGTTGATTTATGCATAAAAATGTTTTATGTATGATCATAGATTTAATTTTAAAAGTTAGAATTAAATTGGGATTAATTTTATGATGAACCCTAATATTTAAAATTGAATATGATTTAATTTTAAATCTTATGGACTAATTTAATTTAATTAGGATAAATGTTATTTTAATTAAATTGAAAATAAAAATAAATAAAAAAAAAATTAATTTATTTTGGCCGGCAACCGCGGCTGGGTGGCGCAGCCACGGCGGCTGCCGACCAGGTGGCGTCCAAGAGGGAGGGGAAGGGAGGGCGGCGGTCTAGGGTGGTTGTGGGCAGCAGCGTGCAACCGTTGCACGGCTGCTGCCGCGGCTGCCAGCTCGGGGTGCTGCTGCCTTGCGAGGCAGTGGCTGCTGCAAGGCAGCCAGCCACCGTGGCTAGCCTTGGCTGGCCACGCAAGGTGGCCTGCACCCCAGCAGTAGCAGCTGCCACGCTGCTGCCCTTGCGGCAGTGGCTGCTGTCACGGCAGCCAGCCACCGTGGCTAGCTTCAGCTAGCCAACCACGGTGGCCGGCGTTGGTGGTTGCGGTTTTTCAAAAAAAAAAAAAAATACTGTTTTAAAAATTTATTTCAGGATAATTACGAATTATTTTGGGATAAAATTGGTTTTATTTTGGATAAGTTCAAATATTTTCAAAATATGATCTTTTAGTTTAAAAGATAAAGTTGGTTTTATTTTGATAAAATCTTTTGTTTTAGGATAAAATCAAATATTCAAAAGTTGTTATATTTGATATTATCCATATTTAGTTTGATAATTATCCTAAATTAAAGTGGTTAATTAAGGATAAGATTAATGTGTTTATTCTGAGCATATTCCAAAAGGATAATAATTGATTTAAATAATGTGATTATCCCATAATTAGATTAGGATGTAATTGATTTTAAAATTATTTGATTGGCTAGTAATTAGGATAGAATCTCCTAAATTAGTTAGGATAATCATGGAAGATTAAATATGATTTATCTTTCTAGATTAAAATATGATTTGATTCTATCTCATGACTAAATTAAATATATGATATTTTATGAATCGTCATGAATAATATATGATATTATCTAATTATGATTAAAATATTAGATATTTTAGGAAATGCGTTGACTTTATTATGAACATTCGATGTTGTAGTTTAGACAAGCATGTTGAGTGAATTATTATATGGCACTTTTCTAATATATGATATTATATTGCTATATATAGACTAGTATGGCCCATAGATTCTCAAATACGATCTGCGCATCGTGATGTATTTTTGTAATCTAAATACGGTCTGCGTACCGTTGAGTATTTTTATAACTTTTATTTAATGTAAATAGAATAGTCATTTAAATGGTGTTAGCCCAAAAGAAGCCCATGAAGTGAAGGCCCAAAGGAGCAAGCTGGATGAAGATCCATAATGATTCAAGTGGGAGCATTTTTCATTTCTAGTTTTCTTAGGACTAAGGGGCCATACTATGTCATATTTTATTGCATTAGTAGATTATGCATGTTTAGGTTTATTTATGTTGATTGATGATGCACTAGAGTTCACTAAATAATCACAACATAATAAATCTAGATCCCAGTAATATTGATGCAGCTTTTCCAATTAAAAACCCGACGAAAACCTTGATCGTTTATGATGGGTCAGCCCTCAGCAGAGCATCATAATATATCTTGGGGAAGTGGGGGTAGGACCGCATATCTACACTTTTAATTGGTTATATTCAACAAGGTTACCTAAAGCGTTTAGAACCTTGAAGCTAAGAGTAATAATTAAACATGCGATGGTTAATTATTCAACCAAGAGTTACAAGAGTTGTAATCAGTAAAGAGTTTACTCAACTTGAAAATGTAATGGTTGATTGCAGGGCCTCACTCTGGTTAATTATTGCACAAATAAAGGATCTTGGAATCACTTAAAATTCAATTGGGATCATTTAATTATTGAATTAAGTGTTTTAAAGTTACCAAATAAATGCCTTTTATGGTACTTTAATTTTAATTAAACATAATTTTAAACTTTGCCTTATTTTGACTTAGATGGGTAGCCGTAATAACAATGACAACAACGTTTACAATTTACGACCATTCCTTGAGAAGGATAGATTGACAGGGGAAAACTTTTCCAACTGGGTAAGAATGCTAAGGCTTGTTCTGAAATCTGAAGGTAAGGAGGATGTCATTGATACCCCATTACCAGGACCTCTGCCAGAAAATCCAACTGCGGCAGATATCAAGAAGCATAAGGAAGCTCATGATAGAGCTATGCCTATCACTTGCTTAATGATTGCTACCATGGAACCTAGTCTTCAAAAGCGTTTTGAGGACCATGATGCCTACTCAATCATGGAAGAGCTCAAAGCTTTGTTTAAGAAACAAGCTAGAGTTGAAAGGTATGAGCTTCATCGTGAGATTCTGGATTGTAGAATGGAGAAGGGTGCCACAGTTCATGATAATGTTTTCAAAATGATCGGCCTAATTCAAAGTATGGAGAAACTGGGGTACCCAATTAGTGATAATTTGGCAACAGACATCATTCTCCACTCACTTCCAGAAAGTTTCAACCAGTTTATCATGAACTTTAACATGACTGCGAATGCAAAGACTATGAATCAATTGCATGCAATGCTGGTTAGTGCTGAGAAACAAATCCCTAAGGAACCTAAGAAGGAAGTTCTTATGATTCAAATGGGAAAGGGATTCAAGAAGAAGGGGCAAAAGGCTAGTGCCAAGAGCAAAGGCAAGCAAGTTGTCAACGCTCCTGAAAAGCCTAAGGCGAATCCAAAACCCAAAGCTGCAAGTGAGAGTGAATGCTTTTACTGCAAGAAGAAGGGGCATTGGAAACGCAATTGCCAGAAATACCTTGATTTCCTCAAGAGGAAGAATGGAGCATCAACCTCAGGTATTATGTTATAAACATTTTAACTTTCACTAAGGTATGTGATACCAAGTTGTAGAGCTTAACATTATGATGTTGCGCAGGAACTGCAAACAAGTGAAGCTAGCATGGAGATGGAGCTTGAAGGTGCACTAGAAGTATTTGAGTGGCCAGAGATAGCTTCATAGTTTTAATCTCTGATTAGTTTTATCATAACATTTAGAACTATTTCCAGTTTTTGATGAGACAATATTTCGGTTTTCTTATTTTGAATACTGATTTGGTTTTACTCGGCTTGGACAAACGTTGATCCATGACCAAGGTAATAAATTGTTTTCATTTTGCTAGATATGAGTTAATTATGGTTTTATGACATTGATATAAGTAAATCACAAAAGTAAAATTAGATGATTCAACGTAAACTTACTTATAATAAAGTAAGGTTAGGTCACATAAACCATTTGCACATCCAAAGTTATGGATGGACTCTTACTCTTATATGATTATGAATCACTTGAGAATTAGAAGTCATGCTTGATAAAATGACCAAGTTACCTTTTAGTTGAAAGGGTAAAAGAGCTAAAATGACCTTTTGGAACACAAACATATGATGTGAGTGTACCATAAATTCAAAATTAGCAAGAGATTTAACTATTTCATTGCTTTTATTAACGATTTAAGTAAATATGTCGATAATTACTTAATGAAATAAAAGTTGGAATCATTGAAATGTTCAAAATTCCAAAATGAAATGTAAAATCAAGTTTGAGATAAACAATTTAGCACCACAATATGATTGTTGTAATAAATTTTTAACTCAAAACAAATGATCATCTAAAGGAATTGTTGAATTTGTTCACAATCCAGGAACATTACAATTAAAATGTATGTATAAAGCAGGAATCAAACTTTGCTTGCCATGGTTCGATCCAAGACTTAATGATTTACAAATATCGGTTTTGAGGATATGCATTAGAACAACAACAATTGCGAATATACTAAACAGAAACTTAACCAAAGCAGTAGAAAAGATGTCATAAATGTTATAGACTGGAAATGTTCCAAAGTAATCTTTTCTAAACAGGATTGAGGGAGTATGAAATTTATGTAAAATGTTTACAAAGATGACATAATAAACCCTAAATCAGAGGAATTATTCCTACAATCGCGTAAAAACAAAATGTTTGTTGCTCGCGATAGTGTCTTTATAGAAAGAAATGTCTTCCTACAAAGCCAAGTGGGAGTAAAGTTAGATCTCGATGAGATTCGAGACGAACAACAAAGGGATGTAGATAACACTACATCAGAGACGAATGCGCATGAAATCAGCTAATTTGATAAAACATGTGTCGAAGCAAGCTAATTCAAGTAGCGAGACTTCTATCGTCCTACTAGAATGAAATACTTCAAAGAGTTGAAGAGAATAATTCTATTGTCGCTCACACCTATCGTAGGTTACTTAGGATCGAAACAAACAGTTTGTTGGAATTCTATTATAAGGTGGATTCTAAAATTTTCCTATTGGAATGGTTGGAATCCATACCTACAAGTAAGCTTTGGACAAGTGCCAACTCAGGAAGTGGCTTAAAGCCAAGAAATCCAGAATGGACTCCATGCTGTAAAGATGTGCTAGTCCATGATAGTCTTACAAATAGGGTCAAACCTATTAGTCATGTAAGCCTATTCGGATTATTTCTAGTTATGGAAATCAAAATCACCTTCATGAAATGTTCTTGATGGATGGTAATGTATATGATACAACCTAAGAGTTTTGAAATCCAGGAATTCCTAGAATGTTTTGCAAACTTTAGAAATTCATTTATGGATTGAAGTAAGCATCAGGGAGTTGAAATATTCATTAGGAAATCAAACAGTTTGATTACCTTGGAAGAATGAAAAGGAATCTTATAGAGACAAGAAGTTTAGTGGGAGCAATTGGTCTTCTTAGTCTAGTATGTAGTTGACATACAGTTCATATGAAATGATATATCAATCCTTGAATAAGTCAAGCAATGGTTAGAAAGATTGTTTCTATATGGGAGACTTAGGAGATGTTGAGTACATATTGGAATCAAAATCCACAAAGTGAATCTTGAAGGATGACTGGACCCAATCAAGAGACTTATGTTGATAAGATTCTTGACAAGTTCAAGATGCAAGACTCTAAGAGAGGATTTTTTCCATGCCTCATGGTTTTACACTCAGTGAAACTCTATGCCTTTAAAGGCTAGTAGATTTGAGTTGTAAAGGTAGTATACCTAATGCTTTCGCAAAAGGGTCCATTACATGTGCCATGAAATGTACAAAGCAAGTTGTTACATATGACTTGTGCATGTGTAGCAAGTTTCAAGCAAATACAGAATAAGCATACGAAAAGTTACTAAGAACAAATCCTTGAGTACTTGAGAAGCACTAAAGGAATTTTTCTAGTTTATGGTGTTAAAGATAAACAAGTTGTCAAAAGTTTTACGAATGCAAGTTTTTCCAAACAGGCAAGATGACTCTAGATTTTGATCTAGATGCACAATTTTGTCAGTATGGAGAAATATAGTGAGCTTGAAAAGTTCAAAGCAGAGCACTATTGCATGCTCAATGTCAGAATATGTATATTAAGCTATAGTCGGATAGTTTTAGAGGAAGTTTGGATTAAAAATGTCATGTGACTAAAGGGTCGCTTTTGCCCAAGAACAAAGGAGTCAGGGTCACATCACAAATCCAAACAAATGGATATGAGATATCGCCTCAGTTATGAGATCATTGACCAGCGGAAGGTCACGTTCTGCAAAGTTTTATTATGAGTGAGAAATCACTAAACCCCTTCCATAGACAAAGGTATGAAAGTCATATTAAAGTCTTGGATTGGAGCAAATTATGTAAATTTAAGTTGTGTATGTTTGTGGAAACATATTACATAAGAAAATACATCAATTTGCAGAATTATGTTTAAAATAGAAATCATTATTTCTCTTATTTAATTATGGTTTGAAATTAAATAAAATGTCCAAAATAATTATGAATTGATGGGTTCACTAGGTTGATGACCTTTTGAATGAAACCCCACAGGTGAACAAAATTCATATATTATTTAAGTTCCTAGTTCGAAATCATTAAAGTGGGCATAAATGATTTCAATGAATGGACTAGCGTGTAAGATTGATTGGATAGCGCAGTTTCATGGGCTATAGGGGCATAGTGATGCTCGGTCAATCACTTGGATATGCATGAATGATGCATGATCGAACTATTGACCTACTTTGAAGTTCAAGTATAGAGCTTCCGTATATATTAGTGGATTCCTTTGACATGAGTGGAACATTGATCTCATTCAATGATTGTTTTAACTGTGGTACATTCAAACGTCTGGCCGTAACTGGAGATTATAAAGGATGTTTCCCGGTTACTTCATGAGTTGAGTGGGAGCTTTGGTTGCCACAAGATTGGATAGAGTCTACCTATTAAATTAGGAAATGTGTCATGGCCGCTTGAAGAGGGAGAATTCAGAAAATACGTGGCCGCGTTCAAGTGCATTACTCAGTAATCATTTGGTTTTGTAATTCTAACTCAGATTTCAAGAAACGATTTGTAGATTAATATGATCTTGACATGTGATGCAATCATATTATCAAATCGACATATACATTGACTTAAGGAATTTGAATATTGCACCCTTGTCTCAGACAAGTGGGAGATTGAAGGAGTTATGTCTTCGTCGTGTGCAATTACTAGATATATAATTGGATCAAATTATGGAGATAATTGATTCCGGACATTTGGGTCGTCGTTTTGCCATAGCTAGAGGTACTTACGATCTTTGGACTAGTAAAATAGGCCAAAGCCCAATTGGACGGATCCTATAAGGTCACACAAAGGGGCTAGATCGAGCATTAGAGGACGAGGCCCATCATGGGCCTCATCACTCTAGGTGGCCGGCCATATGGGGCTTTGAGAGGCTATTGGGCTTCGTGCCCTAGTCTAATTATAATGAGATTATAAATAGACTAGGTGCCTAGGTTTGCAAGTAAGGAATTAACTGATCATTTTAGATCAAACCCTAATTAGCAAACACGAAACCAACCCCCTCTCATACTCTCTCTCTCACGGCTCTCTCCTCCTCCTAGGCGCGGTAGTGTCTCGTGGTGGTGGTGGTTCGTGCGGTGGTCGGTTATCCAAAAAGGTGGTGATCGCGGTTTTCCTCAATCACTCGACCAATCTAGTATTGGTGGACGGCTCGTTCGAATCTCGTGGACTAAGTAGAGGAGCAACACTTGGGGCTCTATTCTCTCCCTGATTTGCCTGTCGAATAGCTTCGTGGAATTCACGCTTCAAAGGTATGATTATGTGTCTTGTGTGTTATGCATGTGATCCTTGGATTAGGTACTCTATTGAATATGATTCATATGTATTATTTCCGCTGCGTAGTACCTATAAATTCCTACACCTTCTTCCCTTCCCTAATCAAGTAGTCCACCGCCCGCCTTAGTAGTATCAAATAGAGCGCGCAGGGTTGCCTCTTTTTTTAGTGGGTGATTCACTACCGAAGCGAAGAAAAGGAAAAGGGGGTACTACGAGCCCTCTGCCCCACGCATCTAACCAGCTCGCGTGGTTCACCGGTTCCACCGACTAGACCCTTAGAGTGATTCAGTCGATACAGAGGTGCGCTTAAAGTGGGGGGTGTGCTGCCCCTATTGGGCCGGGCTCTTCCCCATAAGGCCCCACCGTCTGGGCATAAGCGCCCTCTTGCTACCCATATGCGAGGCGCCGTCTTAGCCTTCCCTGACTAGGATCGCTCCCACACCTGTAGCATTCGTGATCGGCCTCCTCAACTTTGTATCGATCGAAAGGCAGGGGGGCACAGCCCCAACTAAGGGAGTGGTTACGTCCAGTATGTCCTCCCTTATTCCCGACATGCTATGGTGCCCCGTGGTGGGTAGGAGCGGGTCTAGTCCGTATCGCCGTGGAGTAACAGCCGCGTCCGGATCTGATCTATCTACCCGGCAATTCATCCGGTGACTTCACGGTCGCCAAAGAAGCCCCAAGAAGCATCAAACATTTCCGATGAAATCCATGGAGCAATTCTGAGATAGCAAGCACTAGCTCCCGGTGCGACTTCATAAAAAGCAATCAAAGATAAGATCGAAGAGAATGAAACGCACGTAGTAGTCACTATAGCAGTTCCTTCTGATCCTAGAAAGCGTCCGAAAAAACCAGCTACGGAACTACCAAGCAAGGGCAAAAAGACGATAAGTAAATACATAATTTCGAGTGTGATCAAACAACCAAAAATCAGACAATGACAGAGCGGGGAGTAAGGGGCCATGAAGACAACCCGCCGCAGGAACTTACTTTGCTCTCGCTCCGCTCGTTCCCACCAGCCTTCTTCCCACTAAAGGCCAAGAAGGTTTTTTCACTTCCTTCACCCTGGCGAAAACCTCACAAACCTTCTTTTATTGGCCTGTTACTCTTAAAGGTGGAGCTCCTCCAGCTCCCCTTTCTTTTTAAAAGAATCGAAATACGAATGAAATCAAAAAGGACATCATTAAGGCAAACAATGCGATAGCTTCCGTTAGAGCAAAGCCCAAAATAGCATAACCAAATAATTGTTTTGCCAATGACGGATTCCGCGCCACGAAATGGATTAAAGAACTAAAGACGTTTCCAATACCGATAGCAGCTCCCGCTGAAGCAATTGTAGCAGCTCCCGCACCCATTAATTTTGCACCTTCTAACATAACAGAGTCGATCATTCTCCTAACGCTTTTTCATTCACGATTTTATGTTCGTCATTCTTTGTCGATTCTTCCCCTCTTATATCTTATATATATATATATATATTATATGATTAATGATTCTTTTCGAACAAACTGGACGAGGGGATGATCCGGACCCAGTTCTATTTTCATATCACTGATGATCTCATAATCAGTCCCCATCTTCGGGACTCGCTGTTGGACAAGTCCCGAAACTCTTTTTAAGTTGAGCTGATTCTTTAAGAGGAGTTCGGCTTCTGCCCGAACGTTTTTCTTGTATTAGATATTTTTTTATATGGGGCCTCATATAAAAGTCAAAGACGAGCGCGCTCTTTCTCCCTTTCTGGATCCCCGGGGGCGCTACTACTAGTACTAGGGGAAGAAGTATATCGAAAATTCTTCTTCTCCCCTGTGCTAAATCCAAGATTATATATAGTAGGAACTGAGCGAATAAACCTTTTGGTGAGTTTTAGCTCGATGAGTTTCTGCTACCCCTTACGGGTTTTGCTAAACCGATTGTTCCTTTTTCTTCTCCGGACCCCGACCCTAACAAAACCACCAACCGTTTGCTTTGATATGAGGGTACAAGCATAAGGGTGAGCATAGATAACTACTTATCCGAACCTAATTAGCGTAGATAATGAATGTTAAACCCGCTTATCCAAGAATAGGGTTTTCTCGCTTCTTCCTTAATGGGATTTGTTATTCAAAACTAGCTTCTCCCATACTTCCGTTTAAGGTTCTTTAACTTTCTTCGAACGATAACGAGTAAGCAAGGATTGGAGAAGTATACTTGAGTACCTCCTCCTCTTCTTATGCTGCTTTTGCTGCCACTTTGTTTGATCCTACTTTATGTGTCGACTAAAGGAAAGAGCTACTAAATGTTAGAATATGAAGTTAGCTTCCTTCTTCTGGTAGCTAGGATATAACCTCGAATTGTTAAGGAGCTAAAGAAGCCTTCGAACAGTATAAGGTATTCTCATACGCTATAGGACCTAAACTACGGTTTAAACGCTCTCTAGAAGATAGCTTACTTCGAATTGTTCTAGGAGAAATATGCCCTAAACCAGCTATTGTTCCTTTTGCTCCTGCAGTTACTGTTGCTTATGCTGCTAAAGCATTTGTTGCTAAAATCCAAGATATGTTTTATAAGATAGCGCAGCTAAAGCCTTACCGAATGGTAGTCGTAAAACCTTAGTCTTGGGTCTTTGTTTTAATCGTTTAACAACGTTGTTATCCCCATGAAGACTAGCTAATCTGGCTACATTATGTTGAACATGCTCTTCTATTCGTTCCACTAGAGTTGCCAGTCTAACTGAATTATCTGACCAGAACATAGTACTCATAATGTGAATTAATAAAGCTTCAAGTGTATGAGGACCAAACTGATCTAACAGTAGTTGTTCATCCGGAGTTAATAAATGTTGAAGGTATGAGAATTCCTCCTCAGTCAAGCTCGAATCATGGATTCCTTCCCGTAGGAGACCATTAACAAATGGAAACCAGAAAGAAATTAGCACAGCCTTATCCTGCTCTTTTCTTAGTTTCCCATGTGGAAGAAGCATAAAAGTAGGTAGAAACTGTTTAAGAGATGACGGATTATTGAGAACGAACGACATTGATTTGTGCAAATGGGTTGAAATCAAGCATAATAGGGGTTGAACCTACACTCTTCCCAGGGTTAACCAATTCCCATGAAGATATGCCTTTGATAAGGGTCTTCGAAAAAATTGATATACTTCTCTAATGATCTGGTAAATCGTTTAGGGGTTTTAGCTCGATGAGTTTCTGCTATCTCTGACGAGAATTCGAAATCATGTTTTTGCTATCTTTCCTAAGCCCGTTTCTTAGTTGTTATTGGAGGAAGTGCTCTCTCGATTAGGAAGAAGCTAGTATTGAACTAATATACCTTAATGCAGCTATTGTTCCTTTTGTTAAAGACTAATTAACTAAACTATCTCCTGCTGCTAAAGCCAGCTAACGAGTGAAACAAGCAAAAACACAAGGTTTTGCAGTATAGGAGAGTTGGGCTGATTCTTATCTTATGATTTGTGCTAAAACAATGTTGATAGAAGGAACTGAGATGTAGTTTGACTTGATTCGTATTAGCTCAGCGGGTTTCTGCTATATCTGACTATATTTGCAAACCCCTTGTTTAAAGAATATCAGAACTGTAACAAGCAACGGCTGAGTTAACGCTATAGGCTTTCGCGTCATCCAGCAAGAAAACGGCTGCGCCTTCCAGCGATAGAAGGCGCAACGGCTTTCGCGCTAGCGTGCTCACCCGCTGCTTTTATGTTTCTACCCCTATCATTCATTTGGTAATTATTCACCCATTGGAAACAATTACCAAAATTTCTGCTAACTTTATTGAAATTATGCATTTTAACTCCAGTCTCAACTAAAGCTATAATTTGAATATTATTACGAGAAATAAGCTTTCTAATTTCACCTATCTTGAGAGGATCATTCAAACCTCTCACATTCCAAGTGCAAATGTTGTGCTTCATTTATCGGGAGGGATAGTATCTTCAGTAGGGTTAAGTTCCCCCTCTTCTGCATCAAGTTCATCTTCTTCTTCATCATGATCACCTTCCATCTCATCAAGAGCATAAAAGGTATTGTTTGGACTGGTGGCTCGTTTAGCTTGATTGTGATTTCTTGCTCTTCTGGTAACCACTTTCCACCCTACATCAGCTCCTGAATTCACCACAGTTGGAGCATGCTCAGGTGTGTTAACAGTAGCATTTGTCACTACAACAGGCTGTTTAGGAACCCACACTTTTTTTGGTTTTAGGCAGAGCTTTTGCTTTTGGTGGATTCCTAACTGTTGGAGCAACTTTGTTGCAGTCATGCCCAGGCATATTACAAATCTGACAGTAACTCGGCTTCCAATCATAAAGGACATCCTGCTTGAACACATTACCTTGAGCATCTTCAACCCAAACATGATCAGGCAAAGGCATAGTAACATCCATCTCTATTAAAAGCCTAGCAAAGGAGACTCTACTTTGTTCAGAGGTGCAAGCATCAGCATATAGGGGTACACTCCCATCAAGCTTCCAATTCTACTCAGTGAATCACTACTCCAACAATGTAAAGGTAGATTGGGCAGTTTAATCCATAAGGGAATGATGCCCAGATAAAGGGATTCTCGAGAATCTAACTGCTAGTTTCGGCTATCTTTCCTGTTCAAATAAAGCAAGTGAACCAACCCTAACGTAGCTTGCTTTCTGGGTGTCGGTATAGGTAGGGCAGCTCATAGAAATGAAAAAGTTCTTTGCGGTAAGCGTTCTTACCTTCCTATACTATTCTTGGCCTTTAGTCTTGATGCGAGTTGGGCAGTTCACCGTAGAGCCTATATGACCGTAGAGTGTTAGCTTGAGCGAATACTAGCAAGCGAGTTGGACAGTTCTCTCTTCTAGTCTGTTAGTCTGTCAGTTAGAGAGTGAAGGCCAATCATTTCGGTTATCTGAGTTTCCCTCGACAATGCCGGATATTTCTCAGATGCCGGGTGGTGGAACGATCGATTCAATCGAAAGGCTATGAGACGTCTTCTCCTATGCCGACACTACTACGACTAAGACCTAAAGGGCAGGTAGTAGTGGATTGGGTCTTTTCGATACTGTATTCAACCTTGTAGCCTAGAAAGCTTTTCTTTATTGAATATACAAATAACACCGTGCACATACAAATAGCAACGATCCGGAGGCTGGTGGTGGTAAAGTATCTGCAAGTAAAAGGAAAGCAATCCAAGTACTTTGTTTTGAAAGCCCCCGATCTAGCCTATAGAAAAGGTAGTTTACTTACTTAGTGCTTTAACTAAGGAAGAAGTAGCTTCTACTGTTCGCATATCCGCTCAAGCAAGCCTGCCCCAAGCCGGCCAAGCAGTTGCTTTGAATCGGATTATAGGTTATTTTTTATATAAATAGATCTTTCCCTCAAATAGAATATAATATATTGAGCGATTGCATACCTCTTTAGTTCGCCGCTAAACGAAGACAGGAAGGTCTCAGGCGCCTAAATAGCTGAGGGAGGTCAGCTGCGCAGGACCGTGGAGTCGTCTTTGGGTCTCGGAATCTTCTTCTTAACATATTGTCTACACAAGAGCCAAGAGATTAGGGTGGTCCTCTAAGGTCCCAACAGGTGTCACGATCACGCAAGGGCCTGAATTACCTATTGCCGTCCGCTACTGCTTTCACAGTTTATTACTTCCTCACTTATAGATTCTACTACTTATTAGAAAGAGAGTCCCTTGTAATTGTATAAAGTGATCACCGAAATCGCTGATGGCGTGGTTCATCACATATCTTAATGCTTTCGGAATCAACGAACATAGTGTGTCCTAAGTCGGTAGCAAGATCAGAAGGCTCCAAGAGCCCTGGATAAAGATTGAAATCTTGAACTAACCAAAACTCTCGATAAAGAGAGTGTTAAGTTAAGGAGTGTTTCTCGGCGTTCGGGCGGCCCAGCAACGAGAAGTTCAACTTCACACACCAAGGGTTGAACTATCTCCGCGCTTCATCGCAGATGAGGGCATTAAGGAGTAGTCACCGCTCGTCCGCCATTAGCACTCGGGGCTCTTTTACAGTAACTACTACGGACGGGACGGCAAGTGTACAATGTAAAAGTGTGCATTTGCCATGTTTGCATTTTGCGGTTTAACCAACTCGCTCTTGTCCAGTAGGCCCACGAAAGACAAACTTTAAGGTAGCACTCACTGAGGAAATCCAGATAAGAGAGAGGCTGCAGCAAATAAACACCACTGCCGCACGCTAACAAGTCTCTCTAAGGTGGGAATTCTGAGTGGAGATAGAGATAAAAATAAATAAGTGATGAACCCTGTTTTTCATTATATCCTTACAAAATATTAAATCCGATGTAACGACATCAAGCACGAGACGGCGGTCAATCGATGGCTATAAGTCGGGTGGTACCCGAGACTGTAGCGGTCGCCACTGTATCCACAGGATTTAAAGACCCACTGCCGAGGGGACTGAGTGGCATACGTTCTACTGCGACATGGCTCCATACAGGGGAACTGGGTTCTTAGGACTTAAGTCATCCCTTCTGCTTTGGAGTTTCACTTTCTTAGAATGGGTTGTTGAGAATTTTTTTGGTTGGGCTAGGTAAAGTAAGCCCTTTACTTTCTTTCTCAAATAGCGGGGTGTTTACTCGCTAGGTTATCTTTTTCGTTCCTGCCCTACATGTGTGCTTCACTTCACTCTAACTAACACAAAGAAACGGTAACAAAAAGAGAATTAATAAATGTCGTATATATGAGAACAATCTCGCTTTGAGATGACACGCCCCAAAACTCCCACGCCTTTCTTGGTTGGAAAGAGTGACTTTTTCGAATTCCCTCCCTTTATACGCTCTAAAAAGAGATCATGGCATTCCGAAAAGACCTCATTGTGGGATGAAGACCGTAACCTTAGTAACTCAGTGCTCTATACGGGGGAAATGAAAGCAGAATTCGTTCGGATCCTCTCACATGTTCAATCTTTTTTTAGCGGTTTCCCCAGAGATCTTTCTCATTAATGCAACCTTCATTTTGCTCATTCATGGAGTTGTTTTTAGTACCTCTAAGAAATATGATTATCCACCGTTAGTCAGTAATGTGGGTTGGCTTGGATTACTTAGTGTTGCGCGCCTAGGAGGGCAGCGCGCTTTGGGATGCGGAGGAGCTTTTATCGCCCAGCTCCCTAACCTAATGAGGCACCGGGTTCGGACCGCAGGGAACCGTAGCATGGGAGGACGTCTAATCCTTTTGCCGTCGCAAGGCTGGCTAATCGTACGCAGCAGGCTCGAAGACCCCTGGTTCTGAAAGGCACATGAGTCCGAACGCTATGTTGAATGTGCGACCGACACTACACTACGTAGGTACCTGTGCAGGTAAGGCGTCGGTCGGTCCTAGAAACGGCAGCAGTGGCGCGAGGAGTTAACGAACGGACGTGCTGCAACCTAGGGATCACCGGGCAGCTCTTTCTCTCTATAGGGGTCGAGAGGGCATAGCGCAATTCTGTAGGGATTTATAGGTACTACGCAGCGGAAATAATATGAATCATATTCATACAGTACCTAATCCAAGGATCTAATGCATAACACATAAAGAACAAATAATTGTACCTTTGAAGCGTGATTCCACGTGCGATCGAGCAAGAACAATGGGAGATAAAGAACCCCAAGCGTGATTCCTCTACTTGGTCCACGGGCACAAGTTAAACCTCCACTAATGCTAGTTAGTCGTGATTGAACGCTTCAATCAACCTTCAACGGAGAAGAGAGACACGAGCTAACCACAAACCACCACGACGAACACCACGAGCCACCATGAGGGGCGCCGCACGTACGGACGTGAAGGGGAGATAAGAGGGCCGTGAGTCAGGAGAGTGTTTAGGGTTTTGGGATTGGTTGCCTTGATGTCAAAATTCACAGTGTGTGAATTATGACTACTTGCTTCAAACCCTAGGCATGGATCTTATTTATAGATCTCATCTCTAAATAAGAGCCCATGTCAAAAGCCCAAAACCCTTATCCTAAACACACTACTCTAGCCCAACACTCTACATGGTATGTCATAATCTCATGAGGCCCATTAATGGGCCTCTTACTTGTTTAACCCAATACCCTTGTTGTGTGACCTCATAGGATCCATTCTATAAGGCTTTGGGCTATTTAACTAACCCAAAGATCAATTATCATATCTAGCACCAGATATTGACGACCCTATAGAATGAACTTATTATCTCCATAATAGTGATCCTTGATATATCTAGTAATTGCACTTATCGAAGACATAATTCCTTCAAATTCTTCTTGGAGGAAGGTTGTTTTGCCCAGGTGACTGATCCTGCCATAATGGACTCTTACCTATAGAACCAGCAACCGAAGTCGAGCATACATACGACGATCTTCATGCGTGAATAGCCAGGAGGAAAGAAAGGGCGGTAGATGATAATGAGAAAGGGCGTCGCGTCTGGACGAGCGGGCAGAATGGATGAGCGAAGAGTGGGAAATAGCCCGAGTCTCATGTAAGATCGAGGTGCTTTCGAAGAACTGGGGGACCTTCTCGAGCACAGGTTCTGAAAGAAAGAGATAGAGCTAACCTATTCGTTATGGGGAATCAATGCTCCGGACCGAATAGAGCTTACCTACGGGCACATGGCTTTCTCCGGCGGGCTTTCTCTCGTAAAGCCAAAGACGCCCCAAGACAAAGTGCAACTGTTGGGAAGAGGACATGATCAATAGAACCTGGCTGGATCCAGGCTGGGATAGTGGCGCCCATTCCTAACCAGTTCCGAAAAGGTTCGCTCATGTTGTAGGGAGCATTCT